>NC_031970.2:2872545-3472545 GCF_001858045.2 Oreochromis niloticus
TCACCTGTCACTCAAACACAGACACAGCTGGAAAAAGTTCAGGAAAATAATTTTGCTAGACACTTACACACTCAGACAAACCTATGGATGCTTTAATGTCTCTGTCCCAGCCCGGATCCTGGACAAGCCCCCAAACGTTAGTTTTCCCAGTGGATGGAGGCAAGTAAACTCAGTTTTTTGGTGTTATTTTAATAGAAAACCAAGCAAAGATGATAGAAAAGTGCAAACTTTAAATTCATCCACTGATTGTTTGTGGGCACCACTGCAGAAGCAGAACTTTTACTTCAAATACTTTAGATGTGATAATACTTGTGTAATTTTACTTTGCATGGATTTTGAAAGCGAGACTCTTACTTGGCTCATCGTTATTCCACATCCCACCACATAAAAACAGCTTTAAGGATGCTCCAGTCTGCTCCTTGATGTGGAAGTGTTCTTCATGCTGTTAAATAATCTGAGACATTAAAAGAAATTCATCTATTTGTCTGATTTTTAAATTAAAAGTCAGGATCAGCAGGTCTGAGTCATCATTTTCCAACAATCCCACTTCTAAAAGTCCATCCCAACTTTTTGCAGCTCGGCCCTTTTCCGAGTTCAGAGAGTTGGTGGGCGTTTGCAGCCGCTGATATTTAAGGTCATTTGGGCCACAAAGCCTGTAAAAGCCATAGAGACTATTCTGCTTTCCCCTCCTCGTCTGTGTCCTGCTCTTTTTGTCCCCCGCTCTTTGTCCTATTGTATACTCGCATATTTATTAACTATTGTGGAATATTCCCTCAGAGTTTATAATCACTGGTCACTAACACTGAGCTGAAAACTCTGCTTTTGTATACAATGATGTCGACTTGTAAATGACTATTTTGCGTTTGCTTCCTGTCTGGTTTTTCCTTCAGTATTTGTTGTATAGAGTTTTTTTTAAGACATACAACAGATTTAAAAAGTTTTTTTTGTTTTTTGCATCTGTTCTCTTTCAAAATGTGTTGTTTAAATTATTTTTTAACTTATTGAGAGGAGTATTACAGTTTTAGAAGAGTTCATTTCCCAACATGGCTGCAGGTGAAGACTGTAAAACTGTATTTTAGTTTCTGTACGTTCTGTGTTTTAGTGTGAACAAAACTGATTATTTTCTTTTTGGGGGATAAAAAAATATCACTGTACCATTATTGCTAATAACCGGGTGTTTTTGTTAGAAGAGTAGTGTTTTCACTTGTGAGCTCAAACTGGCCATTTTATCACTCTCTCTCTCTCTCACACACACACACACACACACACACACACACTTTCTAACTGGGATATGTGTTTGTAAATGTCTGCCCTGCTTCTCAACTTTCAGCATCCACAGAACTAGAATAAAAGAACTGGTTTTTAAAATTGGAAATCTTTGAACGTGTACAGTGAGGAGCTTTGGAAAAGCCAGTTTCTGATAGCCAGACGTTTGAAGTAATTACTGGGTGAGTACCACAGATCGATAATCCTGGCAGCTCTAAGCAGATATATCGGGGACACGCTCTGATAAGGAGGCCAAAATCCAGCTCGGCTCCAGGAGTCGATCCATCCGTCAGAAAGTACCGAGTCAACATTTTGTCACATGCAGTTGAGTTTTAAGTGGACCTGTTGTGTGCTTTTGCTCATCTCCTGTTCCTGTGATGGATGCTTCTAGTAAATATGACCAGAGTCTCTAATGATGAGCTCAGTATGAGTACAAGTGTATCTAATCCCTGTGGGCCAAAAGCTCACGCTCAGAGTGCTCTGAACACTCTTGGCTCTCTGTGATGTCATCAAGAGGTGATGTCCCTAATGTAGTCATCTAGCAGTAACCTGTCTGTGATTATTAGAAGAAAGATGGCTTGAAGGGGGAGGAGAAGTGCATCGTGATTTTAAACTCCAGTAGACAACAGAGCACCGTGAACAGACTGAGCTCCCGTTTTTTGCTTTGTGTTTTTATTCTTGGACTCTGCTAGACTAGCTTTGCATGATTCATAGTTCAAAATAATCCTGGTTTACTTCATACTTAGTGCATCACCTCAGCTCATCAACTGTCTGTGTTAGCTCCTCTCCCATTGGTTGCCCCTCTGAAACAGAATGTGTGAACAGACCATGTAAGGACACATCCCTCTATGACATCACAGAGAGCCGAAACAGAGTTCATGGCAGTCTGCAGCCGAGCTGTGGGCTCACAGAGATTACTGTCCATACACTGACCTCATTAATAGAAACTGATCGTGTTTGAATGAACGCCCGCCTCTGGAACAGAAGTATATGAGAGAGAAAGAAGATTTTACCAAATCTGAATTCTGAATCTGGATCAAGAAGTTGGAACAGATTCCTTCGTGTATTACAGTGTTACCCCTGAGAACAGCTTCCTGTTGTAACCAAAACATCATCAGAGCCGAGTCAGAGTAAAGATGCTATGCTGGCTGTGAGGTTCTCTACAACGAGCAGGCGTGTTATAGACAAACTTCTGATTAAAGCAGAAGTCGCGTTAGTTTTAAGTTAGTTTTAAGTCTGCAGACGCGTTTCCAGGAAGCTAATCAGTACCAATGACCAAAAATATAAAAGTGTAAGGTCATCATCCACAAACATTTAGATGATCAGAGGCTGTTTATCAGAGATGGACGTAGCCACCTGAAGCTGAATGTTTTCACCAAGTCGGTGTTTTTAAACCGGATAGTTTAACATTGGTCTGGACACCAGTTTAAAATGAGCATCATGTGTTAAATCCCATTTCAGACTAATGTTCAGGCCATCGACTCGTTGGGGAAGTCTGAAGTCACAACAATATGAGAGCAGTCGCCCCCTGCTGGACGTTAGATGGTGCAGGTTTACGGTGCATCTTTTATGCTAGTCTGTGGCAGCGGCTGATGAGATCTGTTAGAAATGTGTGAGTGTGCTTTTTGTAGTTCTGTGGCAGAGCTTGTGCAATTTTTAAAAAGTTTATTTAATTTTAATTTATTTTGTTCAGATTAAACTGACGCCCAGAGTGTCAGAGACTAATGCTGCATGTTTGATTGGCCTCACTAACACGCACACAAACATGTAAATACACGCAAATATGACCATGAAATTAGTGTAACACACACACACACACACACACACACAGGCCTCGGTCTTTGCACTGGCAGTGTGAACTCAAAGCAATACTAAACAGAGCCGTATGAGTAGCTACACATTGCAGAGCAACAGCAGCGGCTAATCTGGGTGTGTGTACTTTCCAGCTGTAACAAATACATTAACGTTCAACTCGATGGGGTGTTGGCGCTTCTCTGTTCCTTCTGTTTGTTTCTAAAAAGACTGACGACGATGATGATGCTGTGGTATATTTAACAAGCTCACTTATTTTTATAAATAATGTTGATGAACTGAACTGTGGACACCCGTCTCCTCACATCCATCCTCTCTATACTCACTTTTCTTTTTTCTTTAACTTTTGTCGTTCTTGCTTTTCATCGTCCACGTGTCTTTCATCCATTTGCATGAGTCTGACTTGAATTGATGTCTATGCAAACTCATCTCTGTGCGGTTCAGCTCTGAACCCCGCGTGGGTTCACACGGACGCCGTGCTGGTGGCGTGCAGCTGAAGTGAAAGGGCTACAGTGGACCACGGCTCTGACTGGCAACGCACCCGCCCTGAAGAGTAACTGACAGACTCTGGTACTCTGAATGATGTCTGGAGGGGTTCTTTACATTTGGGGCACCAAGCAGAAGTAGACGAGGGATGTGCAACCATCAGTGGAAATTGCAGCTGGTCCAGGGGCCATTTTTTCTGGGAAAAACAGGAAATATTCCTCAATGCACCGTAAACAAGGCGGAATCACAAAGTTCTGAGAACATGAAATTCGTGAACCGCCCTCGTTTTGAATTTGAGATCTTTAAGATCATCTTCTCGGGCCTGTGCAGGCAGCTGCAGACCTCAAACTTCAGCTTCACTTTGAAACTGAAGTGAATTTCACGTCGAGGATCATCGCTGGTGATGAACGCAGGCTCTGCGGCTTTGAGCGAGCACTTTCAGGTTAAACCAGGAGGAGGATTTTTTCCCTTTTGTTCCCTTCAGAATTCACTCTGAATTAGTTCCCCAGAGTGAGACCATCCACGCAGGCGTCTGCTGCAGAGGGAACACAAACAGGTGCTCTGCTGCCATTTTGGCTTTTGCTCACGTCCTGGATCTCTCACCAAATTCGGCTTGTTCCGACACGTGTGAGGAGATCCAGCAGAGACCCGGTGAAAGGGGACAGAGAAGATGACTCGCCCAATCTAAATCATGTAGCACTTTTCATTTTCACGGACCTGTTCTCAGAACTTTCTGATCACCACACTGAAAGTGTAGAGAGTCCCCGTCATAGTTAGCCCATAATATCTCCTGCATGCTTGTTTACTCCACTGGTTTTGACATTTTTAATAATTTAGTACAGTCACTTTGGTTCCTGTCAGTACAAATGTGTACAAATATTAAGGAAAATCCCTTGAAGAATGCACTGATATGAGCACATGCACAGTCCCTGTCTGTGTCCAAATCTGCTCTAAAGTAAGAATTTTAACCACTTTCATTTAAAGATGCACAAACTTTCATTTTTTTAAATTGGATCCTCATATTTCCTCATCAACCAAAAATTATTCCATTTGCATGAATATGAATCAGCTTTTGGCCCATAACAATAAAAACACCCTCCAGACATCATTTTAAGACACATTAAAAGAGACTGAGCTGAAGAATAATTTGTGCCAGATTAATTTTTCCTTTAACAAAATTTTTGCAGTAATAATTAAAAACATGTTTTGGAAGAACATTAGGAGCAGACGTGTTGAGTCCTGGAATCTTAAACACAAAGATCAGAATCCACAGCAGCTCCTTAAATTAACTTTTGGACTTAAAAAAAAAAAAGAGATTTATTTTCAGGATCACCAACGCAGATTTTAGCCGAGCATCCATCCTTTTAGGGAGACTTAATTCCACCTCTGCTCTGAAGTGAACATTAACAACACATTCTTTATGAAAACATATTTTTCACTCTTAT
Source organism: Oreochromis niloticus (assembly GCF_001858045.2). Classification (NCBI taxonomy): domain Eukaryota; kingdom Metazoa; phylum Chordata; class Actinopteri; order Cichliformes; family Cichlidae; genus Oreochromis; species Oreochromis niloticus. Next base: position 2,877,555 of record NC_031970.2, read on the forward strand.
TAAAATTCAAAGTCTGTAACGTTTTCTGGAGAGAAAAATCACACGTCGTCAAGTCGCCTGGGAAACAAAAACAGAGTCACGTTATTGCTCTTCGGGGTGAATGCGTTGGACATTCAGACCATGGAGGCGGACGTTCCTGCGACGTTCTCCGAGACTTTGACGAACACGGAGATGAAGCTCGCTTCGTAAAGACGCTCTCATTGGAGGCTGTACGACAAACATACACACACGGCGACACGCTCGCTCACCCTGAACCCACGGCTGAACGGTTATGAATATTGTATTGCACTCGAACATGAAAAATCCATTATGACGACATATTCTTCCATCTTTTTGGTTTTCATTTCTGCTTCCTGTAAAGACGGGGACGTTTTGCTCTTTGTATATCAGCCTGATGTGTTTGTGACTGTTTTCTTTCCATTCATGCCATGTTCTAATAAATTAAACCCACACTGAAGATGAAACTGTCGACTGCTTTCTGCTTGAAAACTGATGATTCTCTGTGCATGACTTTAGTTTTAAAGTGCACACCTGCAGGGCAGACGTGTACACGGTGCATTTATGCACATCTGCAGGTGTGTAATTATCTAAAAAGCAGTCACAGATGAGTATCAGAATATAAACTGCATAGTGAGGTTGACCTCTGACTTTCACCTTCAAGGCAACTCCTCCTTCCAGCAAACATCTGATAAAGCTGCATCGAATCTGAGAAGGGAAAAAACCTTCACACAAAAACAAATATGAAGACAAAACTTCAGTGAACCTTGAATATGAAAGACGCCATCTGCCGACACTGCGGGCGAATGTTGGATAACTAATGATTGTATGCGATGGGTAAATGGACTCATTCTTATATGTACAACATGCCACATTCACCCAATCACACCCAGTCACACAAGCACCAAGTTTCTTAGTGCTTCCTAACTACCATTCACACATATTCACACTCGGAGAGCAATTTAGGGTTAGTATGTTGCCCAAGGATACTTGGCATGCAGACTGGAGGAACCAGGGATAGAACCACTAACCTTCTGATCAGTAGATGAGCTGCTCTACTGCTACAGCCACCCGGGGCAGGTGGGCACAGATCCCACCTCAAAATTCCTCTCAAGTCCTAAAAAATCCACATACAGACAAAATGATATTTTAAAAAAAATGATATTTTCACAGTCAGTGGAGTTAGCTGAGATGAAGACATTAATGCTGCATTTGGGTTTAAATATCTTTGTTTCACATCCTGAAAGAGTAGAGCTGTGAAAGAAAACAGGACTAGCCATTCATGTCCACGAATGACTGCACAATAAGTCATTCATGAGTGCAAAGCTCAGATTTACAGGGAATCACTGACTTACATCAGTTTACTGCTGCATCATATGAACTACATGGCTGATGTACAGTACTGTGCAAAGGTTTTAGGCAGGTGTGAAAGAAAGCTTTCAGAAATATAAATGATTGTTTACTGGCCCCAAATGTATTCTGCAGCAGGACAACGGCCCCAAACATACAGCCAAAGTCATTGAAGTACTGGAAGTGATGGTACGGCCCCCACAGAGCCCTGATCTCAGCATCATCGAGTGTGTCTGCAATTACATGAAGAGACAGAAGGATGTGAGGAAGCCGACATCCACAGAAGATCTGTGGTTAGTTCTCCAAGATGTTTGGAACAACGTACCTTCCGAGTTCCTTCAAAAACTGTGTTCAAGTGGACCTAGAAGAAGGCAAAGGGTGGTCACACCAAATATTGATGTGTTTTAGATTTCTCCTCTGTTCATTCGCTGCATTTTGTTGATAGATGAAAATAAATGATTAACACTTATTTTTGAAAGCATTCTTTGTTTACAGCATTTTTTTTTCACACCTGCCTAAAACGTTTGCACAGCCCTGTAGCTGTTTGTTTCATCATGTGTAGTTCATCCCATCCAAAGTCTTCAGATTTAAAAACAATCCAGGAGAAAGGTTTCCTTGGGAAGAGGACCTGCACAAAGTTTCAGCTCCCTGCTGTCATTAGATTTCTCAAAATATATAAATAAACGTTGCCAAGCAAAGGATGACAGCAGGACTGCTTTAGATCGTTTTCTAGCGTCATGTTTTTTTTTTTTTTTTTGATGAGCCATTTTGAAATGATATTATCTACAAATCTCAAGATGTTTTGAGGGCCCCCCACTGAGGTGAATTTCCCCACAGTCCCAGCAGGGGGCTGATACTTCATACAAAAGGCTCAGAATATTTAAAACAGTCCAGATCAGCTGAGTGCTTTCACACATATTCAAGCCTGAACATGGAAAACACTTCAGTGGGAATGACACCGTGTACCACATCTGGCTGGTGACAGAAAGAGCTTCTGTAGGCTAATAAAACAGGTCCTCATATTTCACTGATGTTTTTTCTTCTTTCTAAATGTCAAGAATTGAGATGAAAAGTCAAACATACCATAATTATGCCATTAGGTTAGCGCCCCCTAGTGTGCCAGCCCAGGTAACTACATCAAATGTAAATCTGATTGGCTGTTTTTTTGTTTTTTTTTAATACAAATCCTAAAAATTCCACAATCTGCAAATTTCTGGAAAATGTGCGTTCAATGACACTTAGGAGCCGTGGAGCTTTTCAGGTTTAGAAAGCAACCTGAAAATCTGTGTACCTGCTGTAGCTCAGGTGGCAGAGCAGATCAGCCACTAACCAGAAGGTTGGTGGTTCGATCCCAGGGTGCTCTAGTCTGCATGCCAAATATCCTTGGGCAAGATACTAACCCCATGTTGCTCTCCGATGCATCCATTGGAGTATGAATGTTAGATACTTAAGCTTAGAAGTGCTTGTGTGAATGAATTAGTTGCATAAAGCGCTCTGAGTGCTCAGACAGAGTAGAAAAGCGATGTATAAGAACCAGTCCGTTTAACAGCAACATGAAAAATCTCCAAGTTTTTTTGTTTTTTTTTGAAGCGTTAATAAAATGAATGAGTCAGGAGCTTCAGACTGATCTAAGTGCTTAATTGATCTCAGGCACAGACCTGAGGCTGTGTGCACAGAAGCCCCGCCCACTTATGCTCCTGTTACTTTATTTGATCATATTGTTTAATTATCTTTGTATTACTTTTTATTGGCTTGTTGCATATAGATTATCAGCACATCTTACAGTTCAAACCTTCTGTTTGTGACAGACAACCAATCAAAAGAAAACTGCCTTATAGGGGGAGGAGCTAAAACAGCTCATTTCAGACTGAAAGATAACTGGAAAGGCTCAGGATAAGATGAAGGATTATTCTGAAGAGTAAATGAACCTGCAAATGAGCAGAAAGGGTCGTCTTTGAAATGTTCAATTTTTATTTTCTGCTTTTATTTAAACTGTTTCCTTCCCCGAGCGTCGCAGCTGCTGCGAATCCCAAAGTTGTAAAATGACATAAATAGAAACACCACTCCAATCACTGCATCCAGCGTGGGTTTTTTTAAGTAATTACTGATCATTTTATGAGGCAGCGACCCAAAACATGAACAGAAGCAGATTCTCTGTAGGTGGTGAAACAACAGCCACTTCAGAGAGATTACAGTGTTACAGCGGCAGAGCTCGGAGAAATGAGAGGCTCTGCAGGAAATAAGAACCGGAAGGTCGGTCAGTAACAAAGAGTCCGAGTCATTGAACTGCGACCACAGTGAACTCTGTCTGGGAGCACGATGGATCTGATACTGAACTTCATTCCACTCCCAGCGTGCCCGTCGTTGTGCCACGCCACACTGTCACTCTGATGAGCAAATGGAAAGCAGCTGTGCAACCTGCCTCAAATGAGTGGTTTCAAAATGCAAATGGGGCGTTTAATGGGCAAGTAGCACACAAAAGAAAACACAAATGAGGAGAGACAGAACGAGGAGGCTTTCATAACACACACACGACGCACACAGTGTGACATCTTTACTTCCAAATAAGTTGTTGCTATTTTCTGTGGCTGCTAACCATGAAGAGCCACAACCTACAGTTCTTCTAACGTCCACAGGAGGGCGCCTCCAGCACTGAGTCTGTCACCACAGACAGTCATGTTAAACTTCACAGCAGAAACAAACCACTTTACAGCCTGCTGTAAAACACAGGTGTGTGTGTTTCTTGGATGTTTTAATTTAACTCAGTTCATCTAAATTTGTTCACGTCTGCCTCTGAAAAACAAACATGGCGAAAGTGTAAATGCAACCATTCAGACTTACGAAGAGCAAAGTAGTGCGTGACTGCATAGCACCTGTTCCCACCGGTTACACTTAAATTAGTTTAAACAATCCTGCAAACTCATTTTGAGACTGTTAATCACATTCAGCCCAAAGTTGCTGCACACCTGCAAGCTGCTTTGCAACCCAGCTCCTCACTGTCATATTCGTCGTCATCGCCTGCTGTGCCCTGTGAGGCTGTCCTGCTGCTGCTGCCCTCCAGAGTCAAACCAACAAATAGAAATCAGAATCAGAAATACTTTATTAATCTCTAATTAAATTATAGGTTACAGCAGGCAGCACGCTAATGGCGCATGCGCATTTACAAAGGAACCCTCTGACCAAACTTTACACAAACATCACATTGGGAAGGCATGTCAGAGAGGTAAGCTGATAGGAAAAAAACACAACGAAAAATGACTAGAAATGGAAATATTAATGTTTTGAACAGGAGTCTTTATTGAAATGAACATCACATAAACCTCAGCACACAATTCCATGTACGATTGCGCTACTGCGCCTATACACATTCAACAGTCACATTAATTTGTGTCTTTTCACACACACACACACACACACACACACACACACACACACACACACACACGGCGGGCTGTGAGCCAACACTCCATAAACACTGAGAGCTGCCTGCCTCAGATGAAAGTGGGTCTTAGAATAAGAGCTTAGAGCTCAACAGCTGGTCAAATATGACACACTCACAGCCAGCAGTTCTGCACATGTGCACATGTATATATTGTCATACTGTTTCTCTGAGGATTTGTACATCTCGAACTGCATGTTTGTGTGTGTGTGTGTGTGTGTACACATGCTTAGACATGTTTGTGAGGACAGAAATGGGCATGCCACTACACTTGTGGGGACCAAATGCCCATCCTCACGAGTTTGAAGACATTTTTGAGACTCAAAAGATGGTTTTAGTGTCAGGGTTACAGTTAGGTTATGGTAAGGGTTAGGGTTAAGGGTTACACATTCATTTTTGATGGTTAGGGTTAAGGGTCCTCACTAAGACATGAAAACGAGTGTGTGTGTGTGTGTGTGTGTGTGTGTGTGTGTGTGTGTGTGTGTGTGTGTGTGTGTGTGTGTGTGTGGTCTTTGATGAGGCAGACTACACAAGAGCTTTTCATTTTGCAATAGATCACCATCATGTTTGTGCCCACACACACACACACACACACACACATATACACACACACACACACACTTGAGAAACACTCTTCTTTGTCTCTCTCACCAACCAAACAGATAAGGACGAGCGAGTCGGGGACAGCAGTAATTACACAGAGATCAGTGCTAGCCGGTGTTTTAAACAACAATTAAAGCAGCCTGTTCACACGAGGACCCTTAACTGACACAAAGCACCTCGACCGCTGGAGATAATTATACAGATGTCACGTCTGCGCACACACCAGCAGCAGCGGGGGAGGGACAACGATGGGCTCAAGTGGAAATCAGCTGCTAGGCTTTAATTTTCTTTGAGTATTTACACATTTACAAATGTGTTCTTTACTTCTCCTGCACACAGCTGATGTACCTGCATTCACCACACCCTGATACAGATAACAGCACTGGTACTCTTACGACACTTTTCCACTCTAATTGAGCTCTCAGAGCACTCAATATAATCTGATTTTTTAACAATTAGTTTCAGTATACGTGTATCTTTTTATCACTTAAGTGCTTATAAGTTAATTAGCAGAAAAGCTGATTGTACGTCGTTTATAACCATCTGATTTTTTCCACCGGCTGCTGGAAGTTCTGAGTGCTTTACTGCAGTTAAACAGCAAAAAAAATCTTATTTATACAGAAAATAATCCATCAGATTTAATCTGATTCCTCGGGCTGCGATGGGGAGACTGCAGTGACATCGGGATGGTTTTTTTTATTTTGGCTGGATGAATGTGAATGTGGGAAATTAATTTTAATGATTATTGGGAGAGAGACAAGACATGAGCACCAACATGAAGGTTTTCATGCATTCCTGAACTTTCTGGAAATCTGGAGGAGACCCACCTGTGTCCTCAAAGCTCAGGACTATAACTGAGGAACCCAAACAAAACGCTGTGTAGCTAGACAGAAGAAGTCGAAATAAACAACCAGATCCCAGAAATGCCACCAAATATCATTTCTGCTGAAGTGCATGCAAACTGCTTATTAAGTCTGACATCATTAACCATTTGATCCAGATTCAGTGTGGCCGCTCTCACAGTTTTTACAATAAATTTTAACTTCCAGGCGTTCATGAAAAAGAGGATTTACAAGGTTTCGCAGGACATTAGCTAGCTAGCTTCCATCTAAAGATGATAGACTCTGTTCTGACTTACTACGAAGCAAAAGCCTTAATCCCGAGCTTCACTTTTACACTGAAATGCCAAAGAATGGTCGTCCCTGGCTTAAACACCACCTGAATCATAACTGATGGATTCATGTACAGGACACAAATTCTGCTTTTCCTCACTTCCTGTCTCTCAGCTCCCGCTCCAATCATGGATGCTCACATGAAACATGATTAAAGTTTCACATAATGAGGTTGACGTGTGTGCAAGTAATCCCCGAGAGAGAAAAACATAAAACATCTGTTCTAAACACTATTTTTGGATCGTATGATGTCATAGAGAGAATCGCAGACACGCATCAAGGGGAGGGGTGGCCAAATCGCAAGAAGCTCATTTCAAGCAAGATGACCTGAGACGCTGCACCAAGACCCCGTGTGAGGATTATTCTAAACTGTGAATCATGCAAAGTTACTCTAGGAGAGCCCGAGAACAAAAAGCACGTCCAATCATCTGCTCACAGCACAACTGACAGCCTCAACTCAAACAGAGCTGTTAAACAGCACAGCCACTCAGAAAATTACTGCCAGCGACATTTATAAGTCAATATGGATCAATAAGAAGAGACTGAGCGCTGCCGTCGGTTCCAAACCAACATGGTACCCTGTCCACAGGCTGCAAAATAAGAAAGCTTATCTGGAGCTCTGCTCAGAAGACAAAGGACACGGTAACACACACACACCTGAGCAGGGCTTGGCTTGACTGGTGGTGCTTTGTTCATCCATACGGCCCTTCTGCCTGTAAAAGCAATCCAATCAACTCTGGAGGCCCAGAGACAAAACACACACACACACACACACACACACACACACACACACACACACAGTCCCAAAGGGGCAGATGCTCCAAAGGTCTGACTATGCAATCACAAGACCTTATCCATCAAAAATGACAGCAGGAGGTGGTGGTGGAGGAGGAAGGGAGATATGAGGAGAGGATATGATATATAGGGTTAGTAATAAAAGTGGGGAGGGAAGGGTGGGAATGCTGGTGTGGGTGAGGGCAGCCACGGCCTCCTGCTGATTTCCCTCACACGGATGCTGCACTGGAAAAACTCTTTATCTTTAAAATGTTGCCGCTCTGTCGGGAGACGCAGTGGCTGCTCATATACAGCACGCCCAGCAGGGGAGATTACTTATGTGTGTGACATTTGCTTTGGTATACAGATGCCAAGTTATAAAGAAGAGGATGAACACATACGGGAAGGAGAAAAGAGACGGACAAACACAAACTCTTATAAATATCATGTGAAATCCAGGATCATCAGTCACTGCTAAAGGGCGCAGAAAGAAGCTGAACAAGGAGAAAAACTCGTCAAACAAAGAGGAACCGAAAAATAAAAACTGTGCTTTTAAGTTGTTCGCTTCACCGCTTTGACTGAAGTCTGGATCTCTGAAGGCCTTGGTGGTCCAACAATGTCCACCAAGCAACATCAAGTTAACACTTTTAGCTTTTCTCGACAAAATCACAGTCTGAACAGAATTAGAATGAATCCTCTACATGTTTATTCTTCGGGGCGATCGTGGCTCAAGAGTTGGCCGTTTGTCTTGCAATCGGAAGGTTGCCGGTTCGAGCCCCGGCTTGGACAGTCTCGGTCGTTGTGTCCTTGGGCAAGACACTTCACCCGTTGCCTACTGGTGGTGGTCAGAGGGCCCGGTGGCGCCAGGGCCCGGCAGCCTCGCCTCTGTCAGTGCGCCCCAGGGTGGTTGTGGCTACAATGTAGCTTGCCATCACCAGTGTGTGAATGTGTGTGTGAATGTGTGGATGACTGGTTGTGTGAAGCGCATTGGGGTCCTTAGGGACTAGTAAAGCGCTATACAAATACAGGCCATTTACCATTTGTCAGTCTACTGAAACTGTTTTGAGACAAAAGAAAGAAAGAAAACAGACTATGGTGGTCTCCAGAGGATGAATCCTGAACCCTCAGCTTGTATTCTGGTGCTACAGGTAGTCTAATTATCCCAGCAACAAACAATGATACTGCCTGGAGGATGAACCCCACTCACAGGGTGACCTGCTTTCAGTTACAATAGGTCATCATCAGAATGAAGAAAACCAACATTATTTCCATCAGTTCCATCTGTAACCATCACAGCAGAAGCTCTGCGGCAGAGGAAAGGTGTGCAACACTAAAGGTGAGGTCAGGAGTTCAAACAGGTGCCATCAGATCACAAAGACACATCCAACCGTGGAGCATCACAGGGACAGATACTGCAGATGTGCCATTAGTTGGAGAGTAAACGGATGCTAAGAAAAGATTTGCAGGAGGAGCAGAGGAGAGGTGCTGCTGGATTAAGGGAGGATGGATGTTTGGCCTCAAGCCAGCAGTTCTTCCTCTAAGCTGCCATCTGCCGGCACAGTGCCTCGGCCTCAGGCTAGAGGGTATTACTTACCAAAGGATCTGACCTCAAACACACTCTTCCAGCCAAATAAATTACCCAAAAAGCTCCACGCTTTGCAATTAGATCTCAAATCCACATTAAAACACACTTCAGCCCTCAGAGGAAGAGGTCTGTTCACCTTGATGGAGGATCCACCAACCCACAGCAGTGCATGATCGCACCAACAGCCACCGTATCCTGAAGCCTGACAGCTGAGCAGGTAAAATGCAGAAAACACAATTTCTAAGTTCCTCATTTTGTCCCAATCAGAGACATGTGAGGCGCCTGGAGCACTTCCACCAAAGCAGCATCAGGATCAGCTCATCTCCAGCATGAAAAGAGGTAAACTTACATAAAACAGGAAGTTTATTACTTACTTATGCATTTGTCCATCTGCTGCTCCTGTAACCTCCATTTACAGGCACGCAGTTTAGGAACACCTGAGTCAAGTAACCTCTTGATTTAATCACCTCTGCCTGGTTAGCATTAGCGCTGCGCCCCCCTGTGGTGGGAGGTTTACCAACCAAGGCAGCTGTGAGTTTTTTTTATTTCTCTCATTCGTGCCTCCTCCTCTCCTCCCTCCTCCTACCTGTGCTCAGGAGAACAGATATGACCAGGATGTGAGACACGTGACTGTTGAGCTTGTTCTCATGTATTCCCCGTTTCGATCCCGGAGAAGCTTTTATGTTCCTAATCCTTTTACACGTTCAGAGGCGATGCCTTCACATGCCGTCTGTTTAGCACTCATGTATTTTCACCTAAATTTAAAAATAACTTTTTAAAAAAGGAATTTAAAAAACCTCTCAGACTCCCCATCCACCTGCTTCACCCAGTTAGAGAAGCTTCCCAGTCTTTGCTCTTAAGCTGCACTGATGATGCATGATCTTCGGCTCCTGTCAGCGTCACATTATCGGACTGTTGGCTGTATTTGCCAAAGTTTACTGAAACACAGGATCATCTGCTTTCCTTCCACTCAGCGCGTCCTGTTAGCGTGCTCTGCCCTCGTGTGGCCTGAAAGATGACAACATGCAGGAAACCCCCATCCATAAGCAGCAGTTAAAGCGATGGAGCTGCAGGCAGTTTTACATCAGACAAAATGTGGAACAGATTAAAAATAAATGAAGACGAAGCCATCGTCACAAATGAACCTCAAACATAAATTGCTACTGCGTAAAAATATAAGAGATGAAAATGAACACAGTGCTAACTTTATTTATCAGGCCCTTTATTAATACAATAATCCACTGCATCCGCCCTGTGAAAAGATTTCCTCTGCACATCATCGGCCTCGCACAGAGGTAATGAGAGTACGGGTGCAATGACTCTTTCAGATCCCGCAAAAGATTCTCGGAGCTCTAATGTGCAGCGGGAAATTGTATTCATGGGGGAAAATGGTCTGGAAAAGCTCAAACGTTTATTACGTCTCATATAACGACTCGTAATGGATGGCAGTGCGGTTCTGCAAGCCTGTGAGCCTCACTGTGTTTTTCCCTGTACTCTCAGTGAAATGATGTTAGGAGAGGAGCGCTCCACTGTTTACAGATGTCTGGAGCATTAATGGTGCATCATTAGAGCAGAGACGAATCCGGTGATATCATTTCAGAAGCTTTTAAGCTTCTTCTGCATGTGTAAGAGGAAGAAGACACATTTCTACTCTTCCTCGTGTGTCATCGTCTTCCAAGCTAAGCTGTGGATAAAAAACACGAGGAGCCTTTTATCAATGAAAGGCCAAGTTATCGCCGATGATGACCGGCACCCTAATCCTACACAGAATCGATGATTGAGACTTTTCAAGCTCACTCTCCCAAGTCGTGGCAGTCAAGTCAAAAATGAAAAAAAACCATCAAAAGGAGCCTCAGAGGTGAGGCGTGAGGAGACCCTGGAGAGGTTACAGCCCTCGCCATGTTTGGGAACACCTCTGTGTTCCATCAGGAGAGCAGCAGGAGGCGGCCAGGTAATTGTTTCACAGGTTCAACACTCGTACTGAAGCCTGGATGAACACAACCTTTTCACATTTAAGGAGCCCGACAAATATGGAGGCAGTAACCCAAATCCAGCAAACACAGCCTGTGCAGAACATCCACGTGTCCTTCACAAGGGCTCAGGAGGTAGAGAAGGTCGTCTACCAATCAGAAGGTTGGTGGACTGACCTCCACCTCCTCCTGTCCATGTGTTCAAGTATTGATACTGAACCTCGAGTTGGCCGAGTGTGAGTCTTAGATAAAAGCACTGTGTGAATGGGATTTAAAGGAGAAGGTGTCAGAAGGTGATAAATACGTTCCAGGCCATTTGATAAAGCACCTCTCATCTCAGACCGACGGCATCTACATCACGTCAGTCTCAGAGGAAGGAACATCTCACCGAGAACCAGGAGCTCCATCTTAGGATGCTCTGGTCCAGGTCTGTCACGGTCCTGGGTCATTGATCCAGCGCTCTGACTAATCATTATGGTGTTTCTAGAGTGACTCATATTTCCTGGTTTAGTTTTTCTTGTTGTTCATCCCTGGTGGTTCTTGTTGTCATGTCCCGTCCACTCTAGTCTTCGTCTCTATGTTGTGTCTTTAGCACGCTCCTCTGTGTTTCCCCCTCCTATTGTTAAGCTTGCATGTCTTTAGCTGTATCCCAATTCAGGGTCTGCAGCCTTAAAGTACGCAGCCTTAACGGTCCTCAAGGGCCGCGTACTCAAAGACCACTAAGGCCGGAAGTGTGAGGCTTGTAGGCTTGTGAAATGGGACGGTCCAGCCTCCGTCGCACTGCCCAGGTTGCCTAGCAACCATGATACCAACCGCTGGAAACGTTTCCTACAGCTTTGTTTGACAGAAATGAAGGAGAACATATTTTGTTCATTTGTTTCTACACGAGCTCTGTGATTTGATAAGTATCTGAGGCTGAGACCACAGGACTGTAAAAACATGATTGTTGAAGTCTGTTGAAGTCATGAAGTCTGGCATATGTGGGGCCATGAAGTCTACACAGACCCATCCTTAAAATTCAGGGAAATGAAGGCCGCATTTCGAGCAGCCTTTGAATTGGGACAGCCTTTGTCGCGTCGCTGTGACGTAATCGGCCTTAAAATGCGGCCTTTAAGGCTGCAGACCCTGAATTGGGATACAGCCTTTGTCTGGGTCTCACGGTGGGCCTCACTTCCTGTTTTATTTTGAAGCTACCTGGTCTCAGGTGTGTTATGTTCAGTTTTGCTTCCCCTGTTCCGTCAGTCAGATTTGTTTCTGCTGTGTTTTCACCTGTTTCCCATCCTCTGTGTATTTAAGTCTCCAGTTTATCTCTGTTCCTCATCACATTGTCAGTCTTCATGTCGTCCCGCCATGTCATGGTTCAATTTAAACGGACTAAACGGATTAGCAGCCAATCACAAGCTTGGCCTCTGAGTCAGAAACAGGAAGTACAAACACAAAACCATAAAAGGAGCAAATCAAAAATCAAAGGCGGGTCTTATAAGGTCAGAAAAGCCACAGTCATTAACCACATTTAAGCAGCATTCATCAACAGCTTCATTCATCTCCTTCCAGGCTGCTCAGAAACCTCCTCTGTTGTTCTGACTGAACACCATGCTGTGAGCAGGCGGTCACCAGCTCCTTCCTCTTCCTCCCAACAACCGCCTCCTCTTCCTCCTCTTCCCTGCCCTCCACTTCCCTTGCCCTCACGTCTCCACAGCCTGTCAGCTCCAGCTTTGATCACCACGCTCAGTCCTTCTCCTAGCTTTTCTTGCACTCCTTCTCCTCCTTCATCCTCCGAGCTCCTCCTCTCAGACAGCTGTGATATTTAACCACCTTTCATCACCGGCTCGGCCTGTTGTTTTGTGGGTATGCCACACTGTGAGCGATCAGTCTCCCTCTCCCACTCCTTATTTTCCTCCTTCTCGCCAGCATCTTGCTCCCTTCTTCCTTCCCTCCTCAGATGCTTTCCCAACTCGACCCATTAATCTCCATCTTTATTCCTTTGAAGTCTGTTCTCCTTCCTTCTTTCCTCCAACTCATCTTTCTGCAAACTAAATATTTCTTTGTCCTCAAACCTCGTTTCCAAGTTTCCATGAAAGGAGATCTGGGAAAGCTTGGAGTCGATGTTTTTCTCCCCGGAGCCCCTTAAAAACACCGCTGCAGCACATCCATGGATGGAGCCTGGTTGGTGCACTGTGTGGCCTCTCTGCTTAAGGATTTATCAGTCCAGCATCGACTACGCTGAGTGACACTTTTGTTCTTCTGTGGTGTTCCAATGATTTGTGTTATCTTTGATTTAAGAGAAACACCCAAAGCTCCATAAAAACTTGTCGGTGGTCATTCTCGGCCTCTCCAGGTTTCTCTCAGCACTCTGTAAAACTGTAAAAGGCGTGAAGCTCGGGATTTTTTACAGCGACAGATCGAAAACCACACAGCAGCAGTTTAATGGCCGACCTCGTGTCGTGGATCATGTCAGACGTTCTCTTGAATGACGTTTGGTTCTTTCTTGGCGCCTTCTTCCTGCTGCATGATGGCATTTATCTACACTGTGTCCAGTTAGAAGACGGTGTATACATTACCCTCTTTTTCACGGATGCCTGCATGTTAAGAGCTAATCATCCAACGCCACAGTGAGGTGTCCATTTGTTCGTCCACAGAATTCAGTCTAACTTACAGTCATCATCCAGCGGGTGTTTGCCTGAACTGTGCTCAACGCACGTTTGTCATTTTACAGTAACCTGTGAACTGTGATGAGATGTTACTGATATTCTGTTTGTTCATGCTAGCGATCAGTGGACTCTGTCTGTAAGCTAACATTAGCCAGTGTTGCTCACTGACGCTGGGAGCAGAAATTAAGCTTCCATGCAAGTGTGAGCGTCACTTTTTTTAATGGGAAACCTGATCCGAGTCCTTTAGGTAGAAGTCTGTTAGAGGCAGACTGTGCTTTTTTTAGATGGTGGTAATAAAAACATGACATTATGAATGAATACATTTAGCCTGTGTAATAGCGCACTAAATCTGTGTTCTGTTGCTTGTTTGTCTTGTTGAGCTTCATGATATATCCTGATTTATAAGTGAGCAATAAAAACCTCATCACTGCTGTGCAGGACAGGAATCTGTGTTCATTTTGGTTCATTTTAGCCAGTTGGATCCATTAAAATCAGCCTGAATTATGTTCCTTGTTCCTCTATGACGATCGCGTCTCTCTTCATCTTCATCTCGACTCTGGGTAGTTTTCCTTCATCCTGCTTACATCCTCTCCAGCGTCTTCCTCCTTCTACTTTTCCCTGGCACAGGCTTGCTGTTTTTCTCCTTCTGCTCTCGCACTTTGATCAGCAGACATCCACCCTCCTCTTCCTCCTCCCACTCCTCATGTCTGCCTTTTTAAGTCTCATCTTTCTACCTTATAGCACAGTGTTTTTTTCATGCACTCTATATCCTGCTCTATTCCCGACTTCCCTGCTCTTCTTATTCTTCTTAAACCTGTTCAGCTGTCTTTTCTTCTCCTCATATCAAAATGTTCTTAGTTTCCATCGTCTCGTAACTAGCACCGCCTCCTCCATCACCCTCTGCTCGGCACCGCAGACAGCTGTGATATTTAGAGAGCATTCATCAGCATCAGCAGTGAGCTCATCCCTCTTCAGGGCTTGTTAGAACTCTCTTGTGCTGCTCCGTGTGTGCACCGCGCTGTCGAGCACGTCGTCTCTCTGCTCGCAGCAACGTTTCAGATGAAACATGAAGTCTGAAAATGTCTCCTACTGTCCACTTCTACTTCACTTGGGTCATTCATAGATTTACATCACTTTGTTTACAGCTGGATAAGATGCCCAGATACGGAAGCTGTTTGATTCTCCTTCGAATGCAAGCAGCTGTATTCTCCTAAAACTCTCACAGATATGTTCTGTCACGTTCAGTTTGATTTCCAGCGGCCACAATCCAGATATGAGACCAATACCTCTGTGACTGCACAGACGAGTTCAACAGAAGCTTTAGGGGCATTTTAACCCTCTGAAAGTAACTTTTTTGGGAGAAATGTGAAGGTATGTGGTTTGTTATTATTATTTAATAAAAAACTAAATTACACGTTCTGAATGAGGAGGGTCAGAGTTAGGTTGTCAGTGATGTGCGTGGTTCAGAATTGTTTACAACATAAGGCACTTTGAAGTAACTGTTGTTGTTAATTGGTGCTATATCGTTAAATTGAATTAAACTGAACAGACCCTACAGTATTAAAGATAAAACTCCAACATATACAAAACCGCCTATGAGCAAGTACTTTGGGAACAGTGGGAGGAAAAAACTCCCTTTTAATAGGAAGAAGCCTCCAGCAGAGCCAGGCTCAGGGAGGGGCGGCTGTGTTGGAGCGAGGAGAGGAAGACAGGACAAAGATACGCTGTGGAGGAGAGCCAGAGATTAATAATAACTAACGATTAAATGCAGAGAGGTGAGTAAACACAGTGAGTGAAAGACAAACACCCAGTGCATCATGGGAATCCCTCAGCAGTCTACACCTATCGCAGCATAACTAAGGGAGGATTCAGGGTCACCTGATCCAGTTAGACGGAGCTTCACTGTGTCTTTGTGGATCAGAGAAAGCAGATGATTGTCTGCAGAGAGAGGAACTGTGGTACTGCGTGAGGAAGTCAGGAGTGGCAGAGAAGTGTGTGAGTGTGGTGCAGGTGTATGAGGACAGACAGACAGGGTGAGGTGTGGAGCGGGTGGAGACGAGTGTCGGGTGATTTGTGACAGAAGGAGAGCAGCAAGAGTGAAAGGAAGGTTTAAAGATGGTGGTGAGAGCTGCTGTGATGGCTGAGAGTTGGAGGAGGCCGAGCTGAAGATGTTCAGATGTTCACTGAGCTGCATGGATCAGAAATGAGTCCATCAGAGGGACAGAGAGGAGAGGCTGAGAGGGTTTGGACATGTGCAGAGGAGGGAGGGTGGATATGATGGACAAAGGAGGATGAAGATGGAGCTGCCAGGCAGGAGGAGAAGAATGGGTGTAGTGAAGGAGGACATTGTCAGTTGGTGTGACAGAGGAGGATGCTGGGATAGGAGGAGATGGAGACAGATGATCTCCTGTGACGAGCTCTAAAAGGAGGAGCTAAAAAAATAAAAATAATAATAATAAACAGAGAACAGTTTCTCAGCTGAAAGCATATTCTTACAGGGAAGCATCTCTGTGTTTCACTCCGATTTCTGCTGTTTTACTGCAGATAGTCGATGTTTCCAACACAGAGGTCATCTGGCATTTCTTACTCGTTCCCTGAATAGATTTCATCGAATCTCCAGAGACTCCACATTAACATTTCATCAGGCCTCCGTTTCCCGCCTGTATCGTAAAACCCTCAGCAGAAGCAGCTGATGGTGGTGCTGTCAGAGAGACCGAGCAGGATTGATAACGAGAGGAAACCAGGGAGATATTTTTTGAGTTTAGTCCACTGATTCCACAGCAGCCGCGTCTGCTGCACAGACGAGATGATGATGCATAAGTTAGTGAACACGAGCTAACCCTCACCTCGCACAAAAACAAACACAACAAATAGTCAAAAATCTGTGTAACAAGTACACAAAGGTTGGCTTTTCCCAGTTCATGTCCCCTGCTTTCAGTCCACTGTTGGTTTTTCCATTTCCTGCTGATCTTCTGTAAAAAATGAAATATGTGCACCCATCCCAAACAACAGTGATATAAAAATATTTGAATATTTTAGTGTGAAAGATACTAAAGAAATATCAACACTGAAGTGCAGGGGTGGATGAACTGTAACATATGAGCCGTGGACGGGAAAGAAAGATGTGACAGTTTGTTGCTTTCTGAGACTATTTCATGTTTCAGGTAGCAGGAAACACAGAAAACAGCTGGAATATCTAAGCGCACACGCCAAAGGAGAGGAAGCACAGGACTGATTACACAGGTGTGAGCAGCGAGGGCAGGGCAGATCATCACACGGGAGGGACAACAACAGCCACCCTGGAGGAGGTCAGCGACAGACTGCTGGACAGCGACTCCCTCGACCTCCATAACACACTGGACAATCTGAAGAGCAGTTTCAGCAACAGGTTCCTTCAACCTGGCTGTCAGGAACGTTACAGGACGTCGTTCCTTCTGCTGCTGTCACAAGCGTCAGATCCACACATGTGGAACAGGATTAATCACACCTCAGTGCATCCTGTCACTTTGTGCACCACAACACATACTTTTATATTTATATGTATATTTATATCTCTATATTTATCTATTTATCTTAATATGTATCTATCATAACTCTGTTTCTACACTCATTTTATATGAATGCTTGTTGTTTGTTGTATATTTGCTGCCATGACAACATTTCCCTCTGGGATTAATAAAGTTTCTCTGATTCTGAACAGGATGTAAAACTCATCAGAAAAATAACCTTCAAAATAAAACCGAAAATAAAAGATGTTACACGGAGACACAAACCAGAAGAACACATGAGGAAAAAGTGTTTAGACCAAACAGGGAGGGAACAGGGAAAAAACCACAGAAGAAGAAACGATCAGCTCAAAACAGACAGCAAAACCAAAACACCAGGAAAGTACTGTGCAGAGATGCTTCACATGAGAAAGTGCAGTGAGATTACTCGTGGGCAGTGATGGCGATAACGGCGTTAAAAGTAACGGCCTTACTAACGCCGTTACCTTTTTTCAGTAACTAGTAATCTAATTAATTACTCTTTCTATCGTTAACTAACAAGAAAATGCAGTGCGGGCACATTACTATTTTTCAACACACAGACGATTGAAGCTGTCTTCAGCTTACCAGGAGCTAGGGGGGCGAAAGAAAGTGCTGCTGATTGGCTGAGGAAGAATAAAGTAGTCACGGTAAACCAGTCACATGACCAATTTAAGATGACATAGAAACAAAATGCTATATACCTGTTTTTAAATGGTGTTGATACAAAACCAGAGTTAAAAAATATACGCGATGTTTTTTCCTGAATACTATCGTCACGTTTACTGTCTAAGGACAGCGCTAGCAAGCACTCAGCTCACGATCCAAAAAAACAAACAAAAACACCCCTTTCCTATTGGTGGAAAAATTTACCTTTTTTCTACCCGGATTTTATGTTTTTCGTCTGATTTTAGATCAATTGTGTTGATACAGTATGTCAAAATGGAAAAGTAACTGTAAATTCAGACACGTGAGGTTGTGCTGAAAAGAATGATACAAACAAGGCAAAGTAAACAGTTTTTAACCTCCTAAGACCCGAACTCTTCCACGACATGCATTTTTAATTTCTCTTTGATATTTGGGCATATTGGGGCCTGATGAATGTAAAAACAAAGAATTTCCCGATTTTTTTTTTTTTTACCTTATTTTTGTTTTTAAGAAAAATAAGAGCCACAAATGAGGATATTCATTTAAAATTTTGATAGAACAGTAGCAGTATAATGTCCTCGTAAGTGGATATCAGGCCCATGTAGAGCAAAATTGAGTATTTTGGTCAAAATAGCCAAAAATGTGATGTCCACATATGTGGACGGCAGGTCCTAGGAGGTTAATGGTGAAATGTGGAAGTAAAATCACAAGTAGTCAAAACGGCCAATTATACCCTGGACCCCAGAAGGTTAAACACTTTTTTTTAAAGTAATGCAATAGTTACTTTTCCTAGTAATTAGTTACTTTTATAATACTGTAACTCAATTACTTTTTTGAAGAAGTACCTAGTAACTATAACTAATAACTTTTTCAAAGTAACTTGCCCAACACTGCTTGTGGGTGGCTGAAGTAATAGATTTTCTGTGACTGCACTTTATTTTTTGTGCAACTACAGAAAATCAGGAGACGATGATATAAGCTGAGCCTTTCTGTTCTTCATGTGGTGATGACACGTGTCGGGGGTCGTCCACTCAGAGTCCCCAAACACAAACATGATAGCTGCCCTCATGGTTTGGACGCAAAATGGAACAAAAAGGTGAAAGTGCCAACAACATGATGGGCTGTAGGACCCAGAAAGTCTCTCTCTAAACTAATGAGATATGAAAACCAAGCTGACAGAACAAATCTGACTTCCAGGACTTCCAGCACAAAAGGCGAGACAATAAATCCCCGCAAAGACGCAGGGATCTGGGCATGCAGGGAGGCTGGAAGCCAGTGAGACCATTCCCATCCTCCTTTATGTCGGGACAGGAGAGACATCGATGACTCCACCTGGCACACCTGAGAACGAGAGGGTGGAGCAGAAAAGTAGTAAGAAGGAAAGAGGAAACACAGGGAGGATTCCTCGGGGTTGGTTTCTGGGATCAAACCTGAGCCCGAGCTCATTTTTCTGGCTCGTATTAACGAACACTGGCATGGTGTCTAACACCAGCGGCCTGCAGGCTGCGTCTCGCAGCAAAATCCCGTCTTAAGTGGATGAGGCCGGCTAATTCAGCCAAACTGGCGCTGCTGATCTGGTCGCCTGGCCGGACATCTTCAGTTTATTTTGGCAGCAAACAGCGACCCAAACATCACCACATTTGTCTCCTTTCACTGTTTTACCCGTTAATATCAAACTAAATGCATGAAAATAATCACACTGATTTATAATAAACAGGAAAATCAGGAACAACGTGTCCTGACAGCTTTCATGTTTTTACTGCAGGGTAACAGGATCTGTTCCCTGAATATTCACTGACATCCACCCCGATGCTTCGAGCTAACGCAGCATGAACATTTCTAGTTTTCCATCATTACTGGGAATGTTTAAGGCATGTTTGCACCAGCAGCAGCCTCCTGCCTGCCCCACGTGTTCAGAGTCCGGGCTCGGATGTCGGGGAAAGATCAGAGTGTCTGAGTCCAGCCCGCCGGAGTCATCACCTCGGCCTTTTCCGTGCTTGTGCTGCCTCCTTGTGTTCAGATATTGTTCTTCTTTAATTCAGGACGGTGAATCAGTGACCTGTGAAAACCTGTTTGACTAAGTGAGAATCAAATTCCTCGGTCAGTAAATACACGTAGCACAAAAGGAAGCTAAACTCGAGCCTCAGGTGTTCTCTCTTTTCTCCCTAATGTCTTTATAGTCTTGTTTCAGCAGCTGCTTTGTGATGATTTGAGCTTCGGTGCAGATGCATCCGCTCACTTTTCTCTCATTGGGGAGAATTTTAGGTGATTTATTAGAATTTATTATAATCTCTGGCTGCCGTACAAACATGTGGGTGTTTGAAAAATTCATACTGGGAAGACGAGCAAAAACAGCATCGCAGATTTCAGTTGTACTAACAGAAACTCAACTTTCTGATAAATGTCTTAAAAGTTTCGGACGGGCCTTCCTGAGCAGGAACCCTGCATCATGGCGTGGCATGTTACCGCTCGTCTTCTCGGTGATTGTAGTCAAACCTGCCTTTGAATCATTAACAAGCTCCTGCCACGTAGTTTTGGGCTGATACGCCACCTTTCTCATGGCCAACCTTGAATGTAGCTCCAGGCCGAGGACGATCGATGGGTGTTCACATTTCTCCATTTCTGAATAATCACAAAACAGTTGCCACCTTCTCATCAGGCTTCTCGCTGACGGACTTGTTCTCCATCCCAGTCTCGTCCCTGACGTCCTTTCACAGCTCGGTGGTTTTGCTCACGGTGGCAGAGAGCTTGGAAGGAACCGACTCTGTGGACAGCTGTGCTTTATGCAGATAATGAGTTAAGACCAGGAGCCTGTCACCAGGTCATGGAGGAACAATTCTGACTGGTTTTAAAGGATCAAATACTTATTTCACTCAGTCGTATAGAAATCAGTTTATAACACTTATGTAACGTCTCAATGAAAATAAAACTCCCATAAAATTGAGAGAATGCTCATTTCTAAAATTACAAATTGACCAGATGATCAAATGATTATTTTGCCCACTGTATAAGATTCAAAAACCATATCTGTACCCTTTTTTTTTGGCACAAATAGGATTCCATACCCGGCTGATTATACTACAGAGGTGCACTGACAAACCAACAGCTGGGTTACATATGTTAATACTCTAAAAGGGACTAAAAAGAAAAATAAAATCATAACGTTAAAGACTTTATTTCTTTTAATATTAATATTAATAACACCTCACTGAGTCCTGAAATGTGATTTTTGCAATTTCCTGTTTTTTTTATTAATACTGTAAAAAAAATCTGAAGATAATTTGATAATAGGAATAATTATTAAAATGAAAGTTTTAAAATAAACTTACGGTGATTTAGGACTCAAACATAAATGAAACGGGTAATGGTGGCTCTAATATGCTGACATGCATTTGATTTATTTAAGGCTGTCACATTAATGAGTCACACCTGAACATCAAATTTCAATATCACATCAATAATGTGTTTAACGTGTCCGTTTGTTCACTTTTGGCCTTATTTTCAGTTAATTTTCAAAAATGGCGACACACAATGAACAAAGTATTACTGCTAATTTGATCATAATAATGATAATTATGATCATGCATTATATTTTAACCATGATAATTATAAAGTACAATTCTTTGTAAATGTGCTGGACGTACTGCATCACACTCATGTATTCTGGGAGGTGTGGAAAATATTTACAGTGGACTTGGACATCGTAGCGTCCAAATTACCAGGAGGCACAGAGCGACAAACCCACCTTCAAATCTGCTGCTATAACTTTAAAGATATTAATAAAAGTTTCCAGAGGTCATTCAGGCCGTTTTCTTTACTGTGAAAAAGGTTGTGAAACATAAACCAGTATTGGATATTTTTTATCATGATCACAGTCTTTAAAAGTAAAAAACTAAGTTAACTGATAACAGCTAAAATAAACTATGCTTTCTGTCAGAGAACAAAACTTTATTTGCAAAATACAAAACTATCAGAACAACGTAGGCACGTTTCCTGTTAGCAAAACTACATACAAACTGTCGAGCGTCTCAAGTTTAAAACAATTACTCTAAAAATCAAAGCTAGTTCATCACCTTGACCTTGGATGACCTCTAGAAACTTTTATTAATATCTTTAAAATGATAGCAGCACAAATGTATGACATCAATTTTGTTTGATTTGAAGAAGGGGGGAGGGGCATCTTCACTCACATCACAACCTTTGAGGGAAACTCAAACAAGTGAAATCTGATCAATTCTTTTCATTGATTAATTTATATTTGTTTATTCATATGTTACAATTTCCAAGCTGTTTTTTTAAGGAACCGTTCAAATAATATTCAAAGGTGTATCCTCGAGAGTTTGAAATGTTCCCACCATAATTTTTTAATTAATGCTTGGAAAGACTAAAAGTACAGAAGCCCATGAATGTCAAGAAAAGACAAACTAAAACAGAAAATAAAAGCTGTCAATTCATTTTCTTCCAACTCAGCACTGCATGGGCTGGAGGCTAACCATCATTATTAAATATATACAAATTTATCAATTTTATATTATTTATAAGATATTTTATCTTTTAGTTTAGAAAGTCAGGCTTGTGACTTAATTAAAATTTAGTTTTATGTCAAAATTTAAAAAAAACAAAAACAAAAGAACACAGTTATTGCCATGATTTTCTTGCTGTGACATAAAAAAAAATCATGAATAAAAGTCAAAGAAGTGGAACACTGAAAAAATAAAAAAAATAAAAAAAATTTTTTTTCAAAATGAGAGAAAATACCAGCATTAAAAACAAAACACTGAATCTATTATTTAAAAATAAAACTCATGTGTTGGGTCAAAAGACAGAGTTAATTTCAGTTTTTAAAATTTTTATTATGGCTTTGGACATGACTGAAAATGAGTAAACGATAAAAAAAAAAAAAAAAAAGGAAAAAAAATCACGGCTAATCTTAGTCCTGATTTTTTTGCGTTTTTTACTGGCATTAACAGGCTTCCTTATATTTGTGAACTTTTCTTCATCAAACACGTTTAAAGCATAAACACGGACCGAGTCGCTCTCACACCATCGAGCTGTATAAGAAACTCAGTTCAGCTCAACTCAAAGCTTCTTTACTTTTACATTAAACTAAAACAGTTTATTTTAATTACTGTTATTTATGGTCTTTATTATTTTTCTACCGCATTTTTACCTCTCACATAATTTAGTGTCAAACTGTTTTACTCATTACATCCGAATGGTCTTAAAATCAGCCCGTGAATCATTGGTTAAAAGGTTTTATTTGACTAAAACTGACCAGAAAAATGACAATTTAAGGGAGAAAACATAAAAACAAAGAAGCAGGTGTGGATAACAGATGGACCGATGTATTAAAATCCAATAAAAGGTATAAATGTGTACAATATAAAACCAGTAATATGATCAAACATCAGCAGCTTCCTGGAGAAGCTGGCGTTTCTTTTTGTTTTGTTGACTGACAAAACCAAACTTTTTTTCCTGCATGCAACATCGAACACACTCGTACAGCTTCCAAACAAAACACCTGGAATGATTTTAAATTGATAAAAACACTAACTAACATGAACTTTACAGCGGTGGGGACGGAGGGTTGGGAATCCACCGGCCTCACTTAACCAAAAAAAAAAAAACAAAAGTCCCAGAAGACGCCAACAGGGGGAGACAAAGCGTCGCTTCCCCTCAGTTTACAGTACTCTGAATAAAACCACCCGGTGCTGCTCGGCTCGGACATTCGGGGCAGCTCGGCACAGTCCAGAGAGCGCACAAAGACTCCTGTCGGGGTTTAGTGTTGTGTGTAACAGCTTAGAGTAGGAAAAGTGCTGCTCTGAGCAAGAAGTGCGTGTACTCGTATCGTGAGAAATGACAGTTTAGTTTGAGGGTACTTCCTGCTCTCAGTGGCCTACTTGTGCAGATGTGCTCAACAGCTGGCGGTGACTAGACGATGTGAAAACTGAGCAGCTCAAAGAAGAGCACGAAGCAGAAAAACCCTCAGTAATTATTAAAATAAATCCTCATCATTAACAAACAATAAAAACACTATGAGGTAAAAAGTCCAACTTATGAAGTAGAATAACCAAATGTGTTTCCTGACGTCACATTTATGAATTTCAAAGCTTTTTTTCAATTGTTTTTATCAAACTTCTGATATTAAAAGTTAAAAACAAGAGTAAAATAAAGTTTTGATAAAAATAAAATGTTTTAATTTAATTAGATGAGGCCTCAGTTTAGTCATTCAGATGTAAAAGCCTGGAGAGAAACGTAAGATTTTACATTTTACTACTATATGTATTTTACTCACTGAGATAAAATCCATACATTTCAAATTTTTAGACTTGACTCAACATCAACTTGTTCCGTTATCATGACTCCATATAATCATCAAACTCGGAACAGCTCGCCCACGAAGAGGAAACTGTTCCCGTTTTGTTTTTGTTCTTCTTGTTTTTGATATTTTATTTCTGAGGTTTTGCTCTTCTTAAAGCACGCATTTAAAAAGGTGCAGCTTTTACTTTGAAGGAGACCTGCGTCTGTTTCCTGTGTGCATTGTATTTTCTCATCATTTATGTGGTACTGACGCGATCAGACGATGAGGACGGGGTCAGCCGACACCTGAACTCCTGAAGGGGACGTGACCTTTATCACATTCAAGATACAAAAACACATGAAGTCAAAAATTTATTTTTAATCTTAAATATAAAAGTGATGTATGGATTTTATCTGGCACGAGTTTTTAAAACCATTACTTTCCAAATCTAATTATTTTTTTTTTAAACATCCTACTTTATGTTCTGTACCTCACTTATGACACAAACCATAATAATTTATTAAAATAATGATCACTTTTAAAGATAATTTTTATGCTGTGGTTTTACAGCAAAGTTTGACTTTTTAAACTTTATGACTTTAATATTAAACTGTGGTTTTATGTAATCAACAAGCCAAACATCCAATTTCTGTATTAATTCTGACTGTTTTTAGTCGTGACCTTTAAGATCGTTTTGGTTCACTGCTTCATAATTATGTCTTATTAGAAGAGAATATTTATTGTAATATTTTTCCTGCTTTATTCAGTCTGGCAGTGCAGCCAGCTGATAAGGTGACGGCGGTGGCGTGTTTATAATCGCACGGACACGTGTAAGACGATGAAAACAAACAGGCATTTCTCACGACACGACTTCCACAATAAAGTCTACTTCCTGTCGGGACCAAGCGCTGCCTGCATGCAGCGTTTTAGCCTCATTTAAGTGTTTTATAATAATTTTAAAACGTATTTTCCACGAGCCCCCGAGGGCGCTGCAGACGTAGTGTAGCTCGCCGTGTTTCATTCATAACATACTGAGTAAAACAATAATAATGCTTTTCTGTCTAAAAACAACATGGAAGTACTCCTCTGCAGGTTCAGTTAGTGTCATTGACGATCACAATAACCATGTGCTCCTCGTCCAGGTTACCCACAGTCCTCTTGGCAGCCTGCAGGTACTGCTGCGAGAACTCGCCAGGTGGAAAGGCGTACAGCATGGCCCCCGGCGCGCCCTCCTTGGCAGCGGGGAGGCTCACGACTCCAGCAGCTTCTTTGTTCCGCAGGTATGTCACCAGGTGACGGAGCAAGCGCACCTGCAGGCCCGGCTCGGGGCGGGGGCCTGGCGGTCGACGGGGCCCTGGAGGGCCAGCAGGATGGCGAAGTTGTCCGGGCGGCCTAGTTTGATGCGACGCGACACCTCATCGAGCCGGGTCTGGTCCATGCGAAGCCGCTGGGCGATCTTCAGCTGGCTGGGCTGGTTCTGGCTCTGCAGCTTCAGGCTGTCCTTCATCACGGCGCTGAAGAACGCCGCCCCGCCCTCCAGCAGGTACAGGTCAGTGGGGAAACTACTGTTCTTCAAGGCGAAGAAGCCGTGCCACGTCTTGGAGAGCGCGGTCTGGGCGAACTCGGACAGCGTGCTCGGGGAGGAGGTGGTGTTGGTGTGGATGGCAGCGGGGGAGCCGGTGGTGATGACCTCGCTGTTTCGATGGTGGTGGTTGTTGTTGTTGTTGTTAACATGGTCGCTGGAGGACCTCTTGCTGTGGTGGCGGCCAGATGGGGGATCTTCTTCACTGGCAGCGGTGGCTGTGGTGGAGTGCCGTACCCCTCCGCCGCTGTCAGGGGAGTGGTCTCGTGGCTCTGTGGTGGAGTCCGGCGCTCTGACCCGGGCTCGGTCTGGGCTCGCATCAGGAGAGATGGCGCCTAGTGGACCGCGAACCCTGGACCTCACCCTCTCCTTCTCCCGCTCCTCTGTCTGCTTCTCAGCGGACACGCTCCTGCTCCGGCTCCTTCTCCGGCTCCTCCTCTCCTCCCGCTCCTTCAGCCAGCGCTCCCTGCTCCGGCTGCGGCTCCTGGCTCCTCGCCCACTCCTCCCAAACGCTTCCACGCCTCCCGCCCTCCTCTCCAGGCTTCGTGTGGGGCTGGTGGGGTAGTCTCTCTCCAGCAGGGCCCTCTCCCGCTCCCGGATGGAGAGGAGGCTGTGAGCGGGCGGTGAGAGGCGGTCCCTGGCCCCCTCAGCTCCCGCTCCAGGCTGCGATGGCGGCTGTATGCCTCCCCGAGCAGGTCGTAGTGAGAGGGCAGCGCCACGGGAGGCTGGTAGCCAGGAGGAAACGGACGAGAGGGGCTCTCCTCGACTTTGGCGAAGTCCACTCTGAGGCGGCGCTCGGGGCCGCCCAGAGGAAAGCCCCTCATCTGCGTGCAGGCGGCCTGAGCGGCGTCCAGACTCTCGTACTGAATGTAAGCAAAGCTGTCCCCCTTCACATAGTCTATGTTCCTAATGCTTCCGAAGCGGTCAAACTCCCGAGCCAGGGCGGCCAGAGAGTTCCCGGGCCCGAGCCCGCCCACCCACAGCCGGGTGGTGGGGTTGGCTTTGCCATAGCCAATTTTTATGGGGTTGCCTCCGATCAGGCGCCCTTGCATGGCTACTTTGGCCCGGTGGGCCATGTCCAGATTTTGAAACTTCACAAAAGCGTAAGCCCCGCCCTGCCCACGTGAAGGACGCTTAATCACCACATCCTCTATGATGCCATACTTGTCAAAGCCCCTCCTGAGTTCGGCCTCTGTGACGTTACCGTCCAAGTTTCCAATAAACAGGTTGCTGGTGGCCCTCTGGTCGTCCTCAGGTTTTAAATCCTCCACCACGGGCATGGGGGGGAAGCCGTAGGGCCGACCCCGCTCATCCAGCATGCCGTAATAATCCAGCAGCCTCTCCCTCTCCCGGCTCAGGCCCAGCTGCTCCAGGGCATAGTGGCGGGCCCGGAGGTCCCTGATGTTGCTCACGCCGGGCCCGGGAGGGGACAGGGAGCGCTGTCGGTACGGGTAGGGCGCGTGCACAGGTAAATACCCGACGTCGGGCGGCGTGGCGCTCCGCCTCCTCACGTACATGGGTTCGATTTTGAGCTGCCGATCTCCCAGCACTAACCTGGAGGACTTGGCGTGCCGGGCCTCCTTGGCGTCCTCCGGGTGGCGGAAATTGACGTAGGCGATCCGGCCCAGCTCGGGGGTGTGCGACAGCTTCACGCTGACGTCCCCGAACTTCTTAAACTCATGGAATAGCGCATCCTCCACGTCCTCGTCTGACACCTGCGAGCCCAGGTTGCTAATGAGGAGCGTCTTGTACTCCAGCGTTCCCGGGCGGGAGGCGGGAACCTCGGCCGCGGCGGTGCGGAGGGGCGGCCGGCCGAGGAGGCTGAGCTCGTGCCGGTGGTGGAGCTCCAGGGCGGTAGCCCGCTCCTCCCGGAGCCGCGGCTTCTCCCGCTCGCGGCTGCGGCTCCGGCGATGGTATCCCCGGCTGTCTGCCAGCAGCAGGGCCAGCGGCGGTGGCGGCGGGGGCACCTCCTCTCTCCGCGCACTCTCCCGCTCCCGTATCCGTTTGGCGGCGGCCCTGGACGGGCTCGCCTCTCTCCCGGCCTGCCGCTTCATCAAAGGATGATGGAGCTCAAACTTTTCGGAGCCTGCGATGGGAATCCGGGCCCGGGCAGCGAAGTCCAGGCCTGTTAGCGACGCTGAGGCTGCAGACGGCAGCTACGGCAAACACACACTTCTTCCCGGGCCGCTGGGTGACCGCACACACGCCAAGAAACGAGCACAAAGTCGGTTAAAAACATATCAGCGTCGGAGGTTCTGCACCAGCGCCGCCATCTTGGACAATAGGAATGTGCGCTTTCCCTCTGGAGGGCGGAGACGTGATGACGCAACCGCGGCGAACGTCATGACGTTGGACGCGTTATTATGGAATACAAAGTCGGGGGTTATTTTATCCAACTGTAAACTGCATTTTTGTATATATTTATTTGATTTTATGTTGAATTTTCTCTTCTTCTCCATCACAACATTCATGAGTATCACTAAAAATGGCGATTCTTTGTGGCCAATACTTTATATCATTCACACACCTTTATTTCTCTGCTTCATTGCTTCTTGGGATGCGTACAAAGTCTTTGTTCTGTAATTTTCAGTTTGAAATAAAGTATGTTTTGGGTGGAGAAGTCAGGGGTAATTTTCCAGCCCAAATATCCAGGAGTAATACGGGGATAAATGGGAGTAGTAGTTCATACTTTATAAAAGAAATGCTTTCATGTTTTTTTAAATAAGTCAGTGGAAAGTGTTTGATCATCCTCAGGAGAGAAGAACAAACTCTCTCATATTGTTTTTCTGCTTGTGACTGTGGTTTTTCGCCAGCTTCCTTCCAAAGACATGCATTAGGTTTTTTTCAGAAGCAGCGGTGTGGAGTGTGAGACGTAGACACAGTGTTACACAGATGTGAGTGCATCACAGAGAGCAGGGCCCGGTCATGGAGTTTTTTCATATTTTAATGAAAAAGTAGAATAGTACAGTTGTAACAAATGACACGGCCTTACATGAAAAGTCACTGTGAGACAACAGCATATTTTAAGTTTTCATTTTTCATATGACAACTCTTCTGAAGCATCACACACACAGCTTTTAACACCACCTTTAGCTACAGGCCATCCGTTTATGTCAAACAATAAAATAAGTTTCATCCAGCGTCCATCGAGACGCCGCCACAGTCCAGTTCCACCACATGTGAGAGAAGACATGGGAAATGGTTGTTTCCCAACGTTTGTGGACCACAAACACATGAAGCGTTTGAGTGACATCAAAAATGACTTTTTGACATTTGAGTGACTCCAGCACTGTTTGGGAGGAGCTCGGGTGGATTTAAACATCTAACGTGGATGTAAAAAAGCCAGAAACTGTATTTATTTATTAGAAATTGAAGAGAAAAAAAACCCTCAAATATTATCCTAAATAAAATGTTTCCTGCTTTGCTGACAGTCACCCACACTTGTCATCGGTGGTTTGAAGTTTTGTGCTAATCTTTCTCCAAGAGCTGTGAAGTCCAGCACCGCACTCGACCTGAGGCCACTCGTAAATCCTAACAAACCCGAGCGGCAAGCACAAATGATCCAAACAGTGGAAGTGGGAACGTTCCGGGGTTTTTCTGTACTTAAAACCAGAGAGGATGGTAGAGGACGGTGGATGACGGAGGGGCCTGAACCGTTATTTTAACCTGAGGGAGGCGGAGCTTTCTCACTGGACGAGACGTTCACAGGTGAGACGGGACGATCGTGCAGAGACCTTCAATCTAACGAGGACAGAAAGACTAACTGCAGCTTTACTGAAACAGATCACGGCAGGGTGGAGCTGAACGAACACTCAGTATGTCAGGATCACCCACAAGTCTCAGCGACATCCACCCGTCCGGCAGTCACCGTGGAAACAGCGGAGCTCATGTCAGAGGGGATCTGTGGGAGCAGCTTCTCTGACCACAAACTTTAAACATCTCCTCCTCAGGAAAACTTCCAGGTGACATCTCCCCGTGTTCTCCTCCTCTCCTCCACATGAGCCTAGTTCTGGTATCTTTTCTGATTCGTGTGAGTATTTTTCCCCCAATTTAAAGGCTGTGCGCACCTGTTTGGGAACCAATACGATGGACAGCGATCAGGAGATCCAAACCCAATCATCTTATTTTAGCCTGGATTTATTATTTTTTAACATTTAGACAAATGAATAGTAGTTGAATTCTCCGTCAGCAGCTCCTGTTTTAATCTTCACATGAATGTACAGATAACACGGAGGAACAAAGGCGAACCGTGTCTCCCCTCGTTACAGATTTCTCCATGTTTGGCTCCTCGGTCACTCCCAGCTCCTCTTACTGTTTGGATTTCCCTCATCGCGGCTCAGAGTCGCACACACTTAGAATTTATAAACGTCCGAGTCAATGTGGTGAAAAAAAAACTGGAGGAAACAGTCTTATTTAGGCAGTCACTGTGAAATGTATTAACTACTGCTGCTGGCTCTCCCTCACTTAGAAGTACAGATCAGGACTACGCTAACATCTATACTTCTGATACTGCCTCTTCAAATATTAAAAAAAACAAAACAAACATGCCCAACAAAACTCCCGGTCCGCCTTCCTCTCTGCGCTGGATTGCAGTCTGATCAGAGTCCATATATTTATGTTTTTACAGGTCTGTCCGTGCTTTGGCGGCAGCCGGCGCGTACTTGGGCATCAGCTCTGTGATTTTGCGGATGAAGTCGGACTTTTCAGCGCAGCCCTTGCACGATTCGCCCCACTCCTCCAGGATCTTCTTCAGGTCCTTCACTTTAAGCTTTTTCAGGTCCACTGAGGTCAGGTCCAACTGTTTATCTGCAAGGAAAGAAAAAAATCAATAAGACTAAAATAATAATCAGAACACGGCTGATTCATGTGGACAATATGATGACAGAGTCCACGTGTCGTGTACGAGCAGCTGCGCCGTCTTTGTGAGCGACAGTTTATTCACATCAGCAGTTTTAAAATCGTCTCAGAGACACTCACCGCTCTTATTTTGAAGGGTCAGTAGGCTATTATTATTGTTTATTATTATCATTGTTGACTTCCTGAACTGTGGGGCTCAACCTTCAAACAATTAAATATTTTTAGTAATAAAAAGGAGCATTAATAATAATAATAATAATAATAATAAATTTAATGACCTGTTTTTTTAAATATACTGTAAATCATGTTCAGACTGGACAAATGTTTTTTTTCCCCAGATGCACAAAAACCTGAGTTTGGGATGAAATTACGGAACAATGCTTTTTGTTTTTTCCGTATTGGATGGATGGCACAGCCTCCTCAGTGTGACGCCCTCTTTGTGATACGTGATGAATGAACTGAGTTTTAGGCTGAAACACTTTGTGTTTGCAGAGCAGCAGCATCTCAAAGCTCCGTCACTCGCACTGAGCTGCACCGACACACGACCCCACGCCGTCTGTTAGGCGAGAAGATCCGCACTCTTTCCCTCCTCACCGTATTTCAGCTCGCAGATCTGGCCGTCCTTCTTCTTGAGCTTCTCGCAGATCTTCTCCACGGGGACGTGGTAGCTGAGCGGTTTGGAAACCTCATTGATCATCTTGGTTGCCGCGTCACTCGTTGCACCGATGTAGTAACACTGAACACATAACAGGGAGGAGAAATCAAAAAGTTAAAGACGAATGAAACACGAGCGGCTTCACTCGGTCACTCTGCTGGATTCTGGCCTGCGTCATGTGCTAAAATAGAAAACGTCTGCTTCAAACGGTTCATCATAAGAGTCCATTTACAAAAACCAAACACAGGAAGGTCTCTGTCCCAGGGAGCCCCGCTGCACCCCCTAGTGGTGGCAAGCTTACCAAACAACATGACTGAACTCAAATATTACTAAAAACATTTTCATATAATCTTAGATCACATTAATTTACATTGTCTGGCTGTTTAAACAGAAGAAAACTCGACTAGTCTGAAAGTAAGAAAACACCCAAACCAGCAAAAATGATTCAGCTCACAGACACTTTCCACAGTGTCTGTGAGCTGGGAGGGGGGGGCATTTAATCACACACATTCCTGTAGCTCATGCCGCACAACCTCAGAGGACCATCTGCCTCCATCTCACCCCATCCCACACCAACCCTCGGCACATCCTCCTTCACTACATCCATGAATCTTCTTTGAGGGCTCTGCCTTTAACATATCCACCATCCCTCCTCTGCACACGTCCAAACCATCTCAGCCTCAACTCTCTAACATTTCATTTCCAGTCCTCTCCTGTGCCTCACTCTCATTCACACACACCTATTCTGACTTGTTGAATCTCCAGCTCAGGTTCATTTTAAATGATCCAACCACCTCCAGCTTCCAGAAACATGTAAGAGTCTGTGTTTTACTCACAAAGCGATTTTCTTTGCCTTTGGCGTCTTTGCAGCTCGCCGTGAGCGCCTTCTCGATGTCTGCGCTGTTAAACTTTACATCACTGTCCTTCAGCGACTGATAAAACTTCCCCAGGAAAGTCACGCACACTGAAACAGGAAAACATAAGAGTCAACTCAACGAGCGGTTAAATCTTTGTGTATGAAAGAAAAACACAAACCAGTCACAACAAAGTCACTCATCTTATTAAATATGAAGTACTGTACAAAGACATTTAAAAGGTTTCCTTTATTTAAAAAATAATTAGGATGTTTAAAATGTGACGACTTGTTATTCAGTTCTTTTTTGTCCTGACACTTTATCTGATAAAAACTTATACAGATTTATATTTTTCAAAAACAGTCTGACATCATACAGAAATGACAATTTCCAGATTACAAAACCTTTAACAACAAATTCTCCAAAACAAAAAGTAAATAAAAAAATAAAAAAATGTTGTTGGGAATCAGACGTGCAGAGCTGTCTGTTCTGGCACCAACCTGAAAGAATAACTGAAAGCAGCAGAGAGATGTACGATAGAAACAACTTATTCCATATCAGGAATAAAGGAGAACAACTACATGCAAATACTGACACTCGCAGCCCTTCTGAAAAGTCTCTGGGGGCTTTATTTGGAATTTACTGTGAGACTGAAAGTTAAATTCAACAGTCAGTGAGAAATAAAACCTGCATGTCTAGAATATCCAGTCAGAGCTGATTAAAACACGAATAAGGTTTAAACAAGCTTATTTTTCTCAAACCTCAGGATGATTCCCACTGGTGGGTCAAAAAGTGATTTCCAGTATTTAAACTGTTGTAAATGACTTGTTGGCCTACAACCTCTGAACCATATGTCAAACACATCTCTCCTGATAGAAACAGAGATAGCATGCTATTTTAAGCCAGAAGGAAAATTTCTATCACAGATAGAAGCTGCCATCCATTTCCGTCAAAGCGACTCTAATATATTCTTTATTTATAAATGTAAAACTCTCATTGACATTAAAAAGAGAGATCAGGCCAAGAGGGCAGCAGAAGGTACAACAAATGTAACATAACAGTTATATTGAGATAGTTTAAGTGGCCAAGAAGGACTGGCTCGATTATAAAGTGGAACAGTATGTACAATAGTTATAAAGTCATAATGATACCTGCAAAACACATCATTTTATTTCATATCTAACCTATTGGTACATCCTGTTGATGCTGACTACTTATAAATATGAGCAAAGATATTAGACTTAAAAAACTGACTTTGTGGCACAAACTGGGATTCTGATAGGCCCCTGACTTTAAGGCTCTTTGGTTTTTACACTTCATTTAAATGTTCTCAAACACAAACACGTGGTCACTTTTTATTGTGATTTCTAACCTGGCTACAACAGCCAATCAACCATGTCACAGGTGAAACTTCAGACTTTTACATCCTGATGTTTGATTCTGTGTCAGCCTGCAGATATTCCGTCTGTGGCTCGCGCTCACAGGATGCTGCCAGGTGTGTCTGCAGGTGAGTTTTGGTTTACTGGAAGTGATGAAGCTCGTTATTCTGGTAACACGGGAACATTAGCTTTGGATGCTTCCCCCCCACCCTCCCTATTTTTGGAATAGTGACACCCCAGCAAACACCACCTCCGCTCCCTTCGTCACTGCAACCCTGGCAGGTGGAGTTTAGACCGCTTCGGGTGGAGGTCTTTTAAAAGTTGTTGAACCTGGTCGCTTTAGCTAAGCTAACTGAAGCTAGCACACGGACCTACCTTCACAGTCTCCTTCCTTCAAGGCTTCGGAGGGACCCGGCACGAGAGCGAGGGCGAGGGCCACCGACAACCCGCTCAAACACAACATTTCTGCGAGGATAAACACTCAGAATGCCGCCCGGTTAACCGCTGTTGGACAGGGAGACTCCGCACTCATGGACCGCAGCCTCTTGAGCACAGACGCCGGTAAAGTGAACGATCCGTGTGGTCTTCCCGGCGCCACGTCACAGTACGCCAGCACCTCATTGGTCGAGAAGTCCGACTCGTTCCGGAGTCCTCCACGCATTCGTCTCTGATTGGACGGAGACAGAGCATTCCGGGGACAGCGTCCAGTTGGCGCCGGCTGATTGGTCCACACCCTCACCGTGCTCCCATAATGTATGTCAGCGGAAGGCGACTAGTGGCCCGTTATGGAGGACAAACAGTGCCACATTTACGAATAAATACACAACTGGCTTTATAAAAACTACATTGTTAATGTAAAGGGACAATCACAATGCCTTTATCTTACTTTAGGAAATTAATTAATTAATTTCAAAACAGGCTGACAAAAAAAAACTGGTGAAATATAGGGATACATTTTGATTTCATCATTTTTATTACGAAAGTTTGTATTTAGGATTTTAATTGTTAGTCTTGACATTTATTCAAGTATTTATTAATTTATTTATATGATTTTTCATCCTCAATGGCTCTGATGTATCTGTAATATTAAATCCCAGTTTACATCTTCTATTTGATGATTAAAAATATGATGAAACTCTTCTGTTGAGCAGAATCGGGTAAGCATTCTTTCTTATTCCAGACCAGAAAGTAATCTCTCCTACAACAAAATACTCGCCCAAGCGACCAAAGGAGTTTTAGCCAGAGGCAAAATCGTAGTACAAAAGCTGGGGTTTATATTGCAGGTAGGTCAGAGAAAAATGAAAAATGAACAGATTCATCAACAGTTTACTGCGTTTACTGTCAGAGGGCTGTCTTATGAGAGCCTCCTGTCATAAAAATGGCTTTTTACCTGGCTATATCACCATGGTAACACAGTAATGCATCACCTGGTCTGGAGCAAGTTATGTTCAGTTTCATCTTAAAATCAGCTGGAAATGCCACATTTTCACTGATTTGTTTTGGGTTTTTTGTTATTTCCAGCATGTTTTCAGTGTGATTCTCTCCTGGTGGAATATTTTAACAGCAGCTCAAACTGTGCCTCGCACTGTCACTGGAGATTACATGTATTATTTTGATGAAGCAGGAAATATAGAATGTTTTTATAGTTTACTCACAGACTGTCTGTTCAATCAGATAAATTTCTCTTTAATCTGTGACAAACAGAAGCATTTTTCACGTTTGCTTCTTTAGATTGTGGGACTTTTAAATGGATCCAGCTTAAACTCTAATGTGCGGCTGGACTGAAATTGTCTTAGTGTGCCAAAACACACATTTAGCATTTTTCTGGAACAATAATCTTGTCATATTGCTGCAGTGTTGCATTTATTGTTACTTTTATTATGTTCTTTATAGATTTTAGAAGCCATTTTATCATGATATAACTTATGACTCAAGCAGATGACACTCATGGGGATCAATTTGTGCACAAGACACGGGAAACGCCCCTTTTTTTGTGAGCGTGCCCAGAGCCTAAACCAGAGAGCATGGCTTAAGAGACAGTTATTGATAACCGCCATCTGTTATCTGTGACTGGGGCTTCAGGGTTTGTGTTGAATTTCTTTTATGACTTCCTGTAAACTCCGTGCTAGCTAGAAAAATCTCTGATTAGCTTCATTGACACGAGTGAAGACGACCAATTCTCCATTTTTTACTTCTTTATTGAGTGAAATTAAATCCAGACGGGCGACTCCTGAGGTCACCACAAACACCAAAAACAGAATCACACTTAGCATGACAAGTTTGCGTGTTCCTGTCTTCTGCAAGACCCAGCACCAAGAGCTTTGGCAACTTCATTTGTAAACTGAAAACAAACAAAGAAAGAAAAGTGATCCACAAACAAAGAGAGAGAAAGGCGAAACTAAAGCGAAACAGCTGGCTGTGACGTGTTTCTGTCAGATTTAGTAAAAATCACGGAAAGACAAACAGGAACATTAAACGTGGGTTAGTCTATTCTGTGGCCATCAGCCACAACATTAAAACCGCCCGCCTGACACGGTCAGCACACCTGCCGACAGTCAGGCTCCAAAATACGACAGCTTCTGGTTATCAGTTACTGGATACGAAACATCTTTAAACAAATCTGAGTGAGTGTGGTATCAAAACACGTTTGGATTCAAATATAATCCACTTCAACACGTTTGGAGTGCAGTCGAAGGCTCTGGCCTCATTTCTGGATTACAAATTTTTTTCTACATTTGTAGGTATGTGTCCTTTCACTCACCCAAAGAAAAAAGGAAGACAAAAAAAAGTTGAATTTTTACAACTTGATGATTTTTCTAACATTCAAAAGTCACGCCCTTCCCTACTGCAGGCCCAGCGAGCAGCTGTGCACGTGCACCTCTGGTTGTGGGTTTACAGGCTGACACTGTGTCACTGACCCCCTAATCCAAACTTATACTGAATCTATAACAATTATTCAGATTAACGTTTAAACTTCATGCAGATTTATGAGAATTTCATGAGAAAAACAGCAACCTGTCTCTGTGCGTTAGCCCTGTGACAGACCTGCCTCTGGCCCTATGTCAACTGGAAAAGGCTCCGCCCCCCCGGCTCCACCTGCAGAAATGTGGTTTAAAATTAACGCTAGCAGAGCGCTAGCAGGATGTGCTTGGATCAGCTTTGAAACGGCAGTCTGTGGCCCCCGGGGGTGGTTCCTATGGGCTCAGGGGCCTTTGTGAATTGGGCTCCCACTGACCCTCGATCAGGCCAGGAGCTCTTTGTCGTGTTTTGTGTTGCTGCTGTAACAGAGTGTGGAAATATAACAGACGTGGATTAACAGAACGTCACAACTTAACATGTGGATCTCACCTATGAGTGGTTCTAATGTTGTGGCCAACCTTTGTCCATTTAAATGAAACTTTTATTCCTAACTCTTCCTTCTACAAGCGCCTAACTTTCCTCCAAGGCCAACTTTTCTCTCATTAACAGAAAAAAAATACCCTTGTTACCGTCTTATCATTTTCCTTATCTGACATAATAATAGTGGTAATAATAAATCTGACTCTAAGTGTACATCATCTCGGCCATGTGCGACATCTTTTTGGGGATGTATAAATAATACTCCATGTAGCCAGAAAGGTCCTCTATTGTTATGTCATCCACGTAGGCGCGCGCCTGCTCCGAGCAGGAGCGAGGGGAGCCTGACGACAGTGTTGGAGACGCAGCCGCTGCAGCGGCGTTACAGCTGAGAGTTCTGGATGCTTCCTCGCTGCTCGGCAGGCTCCTCTCACACTCCGATATGACGTTGCGGAGCCCCGTGAAGGAGTAGACTTCCACGCCGGGCCAGCCTTGATGATGGCACTGACACTCGACCCCCTGCTTGCCATCCTCTTGAGACTCTGAGCTGCGTTTCTGGGCACAGGAACAGGCGGCGTGGGGACCCTCGGCAGACCTGCCACTGTGGAGTTCAGACAGAGCTCGGAAGTCAGCTGCCTCTGCCAGTCTGGATCTCTGGGATGTTTCCGCTCTGGCTTCGCTGCTCTCCGGGCTGCTGTCCTCACTCGACTTTCCTCCTGCCAGCCCGGAGGTAGCGGTGATGATAGTGGGGATCTCTTGTGAGGACTGTGGGGAAGCCACGCTTCTAATATGCGTCTCATAAGCAGCACAGGATCCAAAAACCAGGGTGGGGCCATGCCCGGGCGAGCCTGAAGAGGAGTGCTCTTTTGGGACCGGGATGGCCACGGGCGAGGCGGCTAGTCCATCTGCTGCAGGACGAGGTGGGGCAGGCTCAGGCGCGGCCAGGCGCTGGTGCTTCGGGCAGCCACTAGGGGGTAACAGTGCAGAGGCTCCGGAGGTGCTGCAGTAGGTGAACTTTGGCGGGTGGAGGATGGGCGACTTGGACCTGCGACGGCGCTGTGTTCTGGATGCTCCTCTGGAATTTTTCCTCATGCAGCTAAAAGGACGCGAGAGAAAATCAAATATCACAAATAAGAACTCCAAAATAAACACTCAATGAGAAAAGAGACGTCACCTGAAAGATCAATTACCACAAAAATGCAGGTGAAATAATCCTAAGACACAACACAAAGTCTCACTTTAAAAAAAACCCTCGCTCTTATTTTCCAGTCCAGATGTTTGCTGACCTCTGAGCTACAATTCCTCCCAACCCCTGATGTCAGACAGACTTTTATCTCCGTCAGCCTGGATCACAGCTAGCATCTGCAGTCCTGGTTCTGTTCTGGGGATCTGCTCTGAGATCAAGGGCCACTGTAACCAGAACCCGCAGCAGGCGGAGCGCCGGTGACACAGTGCCGAGCTCACAGATGCTGCACATCAGAAGAAGGCCCACCGGCTGGAGAGGCAGCTGGTTACTGCTCTGTTAGTCAGTTTCATTTAATCATTTACTCTTTGCTGTAAAAAAACAAAAAGTCACCAGTGTTGGAATATCACCGGCAGGAATGAATGCTTCTCCACAGACTACAACATCTTAACACTTAGACTTCACAACCTTCACAGGTTGTTTTTAGAACAAATGAAACATGTGGGTTAGATCTCCTCATCACGTGTTCACGTATTTATTAAACGATCAAACAATGCCTGACTTAAACTTTATGACTCAGCTCAGAGTTAAAATAACCAGTTTAGCCTGTTTTTTTCCCCTAATGACGCTGTAATAAAAACCATTACACACCACTGGATTAGAAACGTTAAAGCATCCACCAGTTAAGAAAGGTCGAACCAGAGAGCGTCTGAGTCCTGAGGCTGATTTTAGGATGGAAGTGATGGAATGAAACGCGCCTCCTCTTCTTTTCTGACTCAGTGGAAAAAAGCTCACAATGATGGACACAAGTATCCACACTGTCTGTTCCTGTGATCGAGCGTCTCCCAGCAGATCAGCCTACCTGTGCCAGTTGTCTTTCGGGCAGCCGAGTTTGGGCTTCGCTCCGCTTGAGTCGAGAGAAGCTCGCGATGTTGCTCTGGAAGTCACCGCCTCCAAAACACTCACAGCTCCGGGTAAACTGGAAGGAGAGGGGAAAAGACATTAAAGCAGAGTTACCGCCACGTGATTCGCTAAATAGACAAGGAGTCAAACAGGTGAACCTAATAAAGTGACCTGTGGGGGTTTTAATAAAAATTTATTTTTAAAATAAATTAAATACAGGAGTTTGAAGGTTGATTTTTTTGCCTGTGTTTACCTCTCAGCATCAACCCTCAGCTTCTTAAACGCCATCTGCAGTGTCTCCTCCTCACAGTCCTTCCCTCCTGCCTCCATGGTGGGAGGAGGCCGCTCTGACCAGCCACCCAGCTACAAAGCAGAAACACACAACAGTGAAGCCACACGGGTTAACTGCGCATCACGGTTTCCTTCACAGAGATTCCAACTTTAATTAAAAGTCACATCTGTTATCAAGCGGCGCCGAGAGTATGCTGCTTTGTGGGAGCAGCTGTTCAAAGAGTCAGTATAATGAAAACACTGGACGAGTAACTAATACCAAAGAATTAACTAGAACTATTCTTTAATCAAATCACATTATATATACTCACCCATCATCAGAGAAGATGAGAGAGATAAATAATTTCAGCTCCTTAAAGAGGCATTTCTGTGTTTTTTGAGTTAACCTTTTTTATTAATTTACAAGCTTGCAAATTAATTATCAGACAGACATAAGTGGTCATAAGAAGGTATTTTCTGCCATTTTTTAACAACTACTATGTAAATAATGAAAAAAATTAAAAATAAAGGCCATATTCGCAGATCCAAGGAGTTAAAATCAATTCTAAAATAAATAATAATAAATCAACAAACACTGCACTTTTGGTTGAGATGTTATTGATCGATCAGCTGGTCTACATCTAATCCAATCACATCGGCAGACGTGACAAACGTGACAGCAAACTCGGAAAAGAACACGACAGCAGGGGTTCCGTTTCTGAAGGAAATATAACTGCTATCCACTATTTACTGAGACATTACAACTAATAGATCAGAGATCACTCCACAATGACACGCAGTGTTTTGTGAATGAGTTTAGCAGGCCTCTAGCTAAAGACGAGCGGAGCTGCTGCTAGTAAAAACACATTACTTGAGATAAACCGAATAAATGAAATGAAACGTGACACTAAGAGATTAATGCACGTCTGTACGAGCTGTCGCAATAAAATTAGACTTAGTTAAACCCCGAAACGCCCGAATCTCAGCAAGTAAACAGCGTGTTTTCAAACCCTTTGCGCTAATGCTAGCAGGCTGCTTGGCTAACTAGCTAGCTCGGCACTGGAGGTCATATTCACTGCTGTTAAAATGCTTGTAACACCTCTAAAATACAGGAGGGCATACTTACGGTTCAGGATATCCCAGTCACAGTGAAGAGAGAGAGGTGCCCAGGGCATAGAGGGGCTTTTCCTCTGAACGGGCCCTCAGATGTTGGTTAGCCAGGTAGGCTATCAAGAGCTACACTAAGCTAAGCTAAGCTAGCTTCAGGGTCTGAACGTTTTTGAGCGACTCTTTCTCTGGGACAACGAGATCTATTCCTTCGGGGGGGGAAGTGCGCACGGACAATTACATGGAATCGATCACGGATGGACACGAGCCGTGATTAACTAACGGAGATAACGGCGCAGACGTTTGGACTCAGTTCGAGACGTTTCTCTGTCCTCGGCTTGTTTACAGTCGAACCGTCGCAGTGACTCTGCAACAACGCACCCGCTGACGTCACGCTCCCGACAGCGAGTTGACGTCACTCTTCAAAAATAAAACTATTTTATTTATAGAAAAAGTGTTCACCCCCATTTCTTTATATTTTGCTTCCAGGGAGCCAGACTGTATTTAAAAAGTGTATTTCTTCACAGCGCTCCAGCTTTATGAAGGGCAGTCAAAGCTCTTGTTTAGACATTGGCTGCTTTTCACCTGCAAAGACAGCTCAATTTAGGACACAGTGTGGTGGATATTTTCAGTGTTATAGTAACAGTTTTCACTATGCAGATTATGTGTAAAGTGAACGGAGTTTCGGTAACAACAGGCCTGCAGATGTGCAGCTGTACTCTCTGAATGCATCAATGAAAGCGACCACTGAGCGGCAGCCTCTGCTTTGGTTTCGCCGCCTGAACCGCAGCTCCGTGTTTGCTCTCCGGGGCTGCACAGTTGACTTTCTGCATGACCTGGAATTATTCAGCTGGGTGTGTCATCTTCTATTCAGCGCCCCGGGATGAAAGGATCGCGAACTAAAGCAATCAAACCTGTTCTGGACCAAAGGAAACAAAAGGGGGGAAAAACACAGCTGTTTTCAGGGCAGCCTGTTTGCAGTGATTTCTCAATCTGTGGATTTCTCTCTCGTATCGTCACTTACAGTGTGCAATAACACAGGCTGATAGATGGTTTTTATCAGGAATTCACTGTCAGAGGGATAAATAATATCCTTAGCATATGAATAACTTGGAAAAACCGAGGCTGTTATGATCAACATGGTAAAAAAGGAACAAAGTGCATTGACTCAAGCAGGATCACCTTTCTAAAAACCAGCCTGTGGGAACACAAACTTCTGTCTGGAAATGAGACTAATTTGTGGTGCGAGTTGGACTCTGAGGTTTGGGGAACAAAGATCGAGGCTGAAAGCTGCTGTGACCACAAACCAACAAAGTTTGTAAACAACATGAACCAAAGGCTGAAAACACTGCGACTGCCAAACATGCAGCTCTTCACCGGACATTCAGAGCTACTGTACAGCCTCCATTCTCTCAGATTACACCGAGAAATAAAACATCTTATAGACCTGGTTTCATCCAGCTCCCAAGCAGCCTGTACAAACTAGAAATGAAGCCTCTAACATGCATTCCTATAAAGGCCAGCAGGGGGCGACTCGTGTAAAATCAGCTTGTATGGGAATGTTTGGGAAAATAAACCTATTTCTAACTTGACTTATCAGGTTAGTAAAGACTTTCCAGATGTGAGGTTATGGTTTTAAGTTCCAGTTTTGGGTTTAAATCAATACAATGTGAGACCAGTTTTGTAAACAAGTATGGTTTGGGAAGCGTGCTGTTACCATACTATAGTTTTGAAAATATAAACAGCACATTTATGCTGTTAATGTATATCTTTGTGTAAATTATCTATGATTTGTTTTTAAATGTTAAAATCTCTGGTGCACCGTGTTCAGCATCTCAGTCAAGTGTGATAAGAAATTAGATTAATTAGATTAATTTGTTGTTCTAAATTGCGCGTTGTTGTGTGTCTCTCTGTGTGTTAGCCTGGCGACCTGTCCAGGGTGTATCCTGCCTCTCAGCAGCAGGAACAGACTCCAGCCCCCCTGCGACCCTGAATGGGATAAGTGAAATAAAATGCAGAGATGAATGAGACAATTCTTGTATATAAACCTACTCTAGTAAGAACGTGACACAATGTTTTCATGATTTTCACAACTTCAAATTTTGAATTCTGTTTCTGGTTGTCTGACTGGTTGTCAGGGAGACCCTGCAGATTATTACTGAATGTAAATGTTGGCTGAGTGAGTGTGCAGTGTCCTCTGTTCATCAGTCACATTTCACTGTCTATTGGTCCTTCAGCTAGCCAGCCACACAATTTCAGTAGCATTAACCTGAGCAAGCATGCTACTGTTAGCTACCTAGCCGCAACTTGGCTACACTGCATGAGTCTGGTGATGGTTAGCTCGTAGCACTAACTCAATTCAGTTTTATTTATATAGCGCCAAATCACAACAACAGTCCCCTCAGGGTGCTTTATAAGGTAAAGACCCCAAATAATACAGAGAAAACGTTTGAAACTGTTCCAACATCTCCCTCTGCATCCGGTCTTTAAGTGATGACGAATGATTCCTGCATCCGGGTCCAAACTACTCTGTGTTTATTAAGGCTGTTGTGTTTTTAACATGTTTTATAGTTTTGTATCTTGTTCTATTTAATCTGAACAAGACCCAAAAACAGTCAGTGAT
This sequence comes from Oreochromis niloticus, assembly GCF_001858045.2. NCBI lineage: Eukaryota > Metazoa > Chordata > Actinopteri > Cichliformes > Cichlidae > Oreochromis > Oreochromis niloticus. The sequence goes on from NC_031970.2 coordinate 2,920,318, forward strand.
CACTGTCGGCCTCTCTTGGTTTTTATTACCACTGTTCTTTTTAAAGCTCAGTGTTTAACCCCTTACGATGTAACTACAGCCCAGCCCATGCAGCAGTATATTAATGACTAACCTGGTATTGTGGATGGATTATCTCAGTTGTTCTCCTGACTGAAGTTTGGTCCGTTTACAGCATCCTGCCATGCGATTGCATTTGCCCCTAACCATCAGGAACCCTCACGTTAACTTTTATCAAGTGGAAAAAAGTTAGCGTTCATCCTCCAGCTTCACTGTGTTTATGCTATGCTAACATAGCTGTGTAGCTAGCGATCACGTAGCACATCATTATATAGCAGCTAGCCCAACTTCAGTAACCCTACAAACGTCACTGCTGTTTAGTTTTCTGTCTTCATTTATGTTGGAAGTGATAGCAGAGCTGTACGTTTGAATGTTTCAGAAATCTCTCAGTCAGAACATGCTATATCATGTTTAGGTGGAAGCTAGCGCTAACTTCTTGCTAACTCATAACTCCGTTAAATTTCATAAATTCTGTTTTCATAGATGTCTGGATGTTAAACTTAATTGTTACACCTGGTAAAGCAGCAACGCTGATCATTTTATTAAAGATGAAATAATTTAGACAGTTTGTAACTCTCAGTGATGCCGCAGTGATTGTTTGACTTTGGGACCTGAAGCGGAGTTTGGAGCCGGAAACAGCTAATGACGTCAGACTTAAAGGCCAGATCAGTGTTGCCAACTCCTCAGTAAGGAAAATCGCTATTGGCTGTCCTAAAAGTTACTAGAAGTCGCTAAATGATGTCATCGCCTAATTTGCATAATTGGTCATGCTAATGTAATTGTAACCTACGTAGTTGAAGAGAGAAATAACAACGTGGAAGAGACATAAAGTGAGTAAAGCACGTCCTAAATGCATTTAGAATTTATTTAGAACTACAAATTAAATTTCTTTTAGCAATTATTGTTTTTTTAATGTCACAATTCCAACCCTGCTCCTTTATCCGGACTTGGACCGGCAAAAGTGACCCAGATAGGCACTCTGGTGGAGTTACTGTGTGTGTGTGTGTGTGTGTGTGTGTGTGTTTATAAGTAGTTTTAAACCTTGTGATCCACAAAACAGCATAACAGTAAAAGAAGAATTGACTGCGTTACAGTCAGTGCGGGAGCAGCAGCTTCACTCGTGCGCGATTCATTTGCAATTTGGAGGCATAGGTGTGAACGTCTCCTGCCCTGATAGCAGCTGGTGGAGGACTATCCTCCGCCTGTGAGCGCTTTGGCACGAGCGAGGTGCCCACGGCAGCACCGCTTCTTGTTGAGAGTAAGAGCGATACGTGCTTTCACGTCAAAAAGTCGTCATAAATAAGTCTCCAATAACACCAGAAAAAGTCGCCAGATTTGTCGCTAGTTGCTTTTTAGAAAAAAAGTCGCTAAGGGGGTCTGAAAACTCGCTAAATATAGCGACAAAGTCACTAAATTGGCAACACTGGGCCAGATTCTGGATGGCCCTTAGCTGAAGCATCATTAAAATGGCGGGAAAAACGACATAATCGTACCCTCGTGCCTTCAGTCCAGTGCAACACGCCAAGTTACGAACTTGAGAGGCGCACAACTGGATGCTGCGCCACAAAGACTGTGTCCTGTAACACGTGTTGTGACATGAAAATTGGCTCGCTACACCCACGACACAGGCGATGCAGTGAGCATGATGGCAGTGTTAAGGAACAATAAGAGTATTTCAAAGATGTATGTGGCATGATAGACTTCCTGTATGTGTCCTTAAATCAGTCTGTGAGTCTGTCCACAAGGTAAATGAACTGCTTCTTATGACGGTCATCTTTTATAAGCAGTCAGTGCTTTTTCAGTACAAAAAACATAAATACAATTTACAAATGTATAAACAATAAAAATGAAAAAAATGTTTAGTGATTTATTCAAACATATGCAGGCGTTTGGCTTTAACAAACATTTAAAAAGTGTTTTGAAGTTTCTTGCAATAAAATGTGATTTAAACACTGTGTGTGTGTGTGTGTGTGTGTGTGTGTGCATAGGGGGGGTGTCACCCTAACCTTTTCCAGTCAGTGACCCTGCACCTGTTGGATTAGTTTTTCAAAGTTTACAACCTTAAATTCAAGAGAAGCGTTTGCTCTGCAGCACTTACAGTCAGCGGTTTTTCACAGAGCAGAGACAGGAAGTCTGACTGTAAACGCTGACAGCATGATGTCTGTGGCTGCTGCTCCGGTTTTTCTCACTAAGACAACAAGACGAGGGGGAACTCCACACAGAAGCCCACCGTCGTGCAAACATCCTCTAAGTCAAACCTCACCGATGAGAAGAAGCCAGGATCTTCTCTTCCTCGTGATGTAGCTGCAACACTTAAAGAAATAAACTCGCCAACTGTGCAGGCGGAATTTTTCTCAGCGAAAAGGTGAAAACCACACAGAGACCGTCAAAGACATGCTTCATACTCTCAGCTGCTCTTTAGAAACATCCTTCTTCAGAAGCAGCTCAGAGTGACTCTCATTTATGAGAACGGAGGGGAAAGTACTTCGACCCTGCTTAAAGTGAAAGATGCTGAATTAAAGAACATTTTGCAGACTGGCAACCTTTGTTCCAGCTGTGCTGCACACTGCAAACTAAGCATCAAAATGGAGCAGTTCACTGCAGTTATTTGGCAGGTACACAAACATCCAAGATACAAGTACAAAAACAGAATAGTAGAAACACACACACACCTTTGTCTTTGTGTGTATAAAGATAAAGATAAGATAAAGATTCCTCTATTGTCGCTGTACTTGGGTGCTGTACAGTGAAACTGGAGCAGAGGTTATGTTTCAGCAGACTAACATACATAATATAATAAATATAGCAAATATAAAAGTATAAATACACACAAACACAATCCTGCTACAAAGGATAAAATGATATTGCACTGGTTGGAAGGTAGCAGCAGCACATTCACTAACCCGACCAGCTGGAGTGTTTACACACATCTTCAACCTTTCCCTCTCTCTGTCTGTAGTCCCAGCCTGCTTCAAAATGGCCGCCATCGTCCCTGTACCCAAATCCTCCACCATCTCCTCATTGAAGGACTGGCGACCTGTAGCCCTGACCCCCATTGTGAGCAAATGCTTCGAGAAGCTGGTCAGGGACTTCATCTGCTCTGCACTACCCGACTCACTGGACCCTCTACAGTTCGCATACCGCCACAACAGGTCCACTGATGATGCCATAGCCCTGACACTCCATGCTGCCCTGTCACACCTGGAGAAAAGAGACACGTATGTGAGAATGCTGTTTGTAGATTACAGCTCAGCATTCAACACCATCGTTCCCTCGAAGCTGGACAGGAAACTGCAGGATCTAGGACTGAGCAGCTCCCTCTGCAGCTGGATCCTTAACTTCCTGTCTGACAGACGCCAAGTGGTCAGACTGGGCAGCACCACCTCATCCCCCACCTCATCCCCCATCACACTGAACACTGGTGCTCCACAGGGGTGTGTACTGAGCCCTCTCCTGTACTCACTCTACACCTACGACTGCACGGCCACTAACAACTCCAACATCATTGTGAAGTTTGCGGACGACACTACAGTGGTGGGTCTTATCACCAACGGTGATGAGACGGCCTACAGGGAGGAGGTCAGCGCCCTGACCCACTGGTGTCAAGACAACCATCTCACCCTCAACGTCGCAAAGACAAAGGAGTTGATAATGGACTTCCGGAGGTGCAGAGGAGTACACACCCCCATCACCATCAACAGCGCCGCTGTGGAGAGAGTGAGCAGCTTCCAGTTCCTTGGTGTACATCTGGCTGAGGATCTTACGTGGTCAGTACACATAAACAAAACAGTGAAGAAGGCGCAGCAGCGCCTCTTCTTTCTCAGGAGACTGAAAAGATTCGGCATGAGCCCCCGCATCCTCAGGACCTTCTATCGCTGTGCCATTGAGAGCATCCTCACTGGATGCATCACCACCTGGTACGGCAACAGCACCGCTTACAACCGCAAAGCTCTCCAGAGAGTAGTGCGGTGTGCTGAACAGATAATTGGAGGTGAGCTTCCCTCCCTCCAAGACATCTACAGGAAGCGGTGCCTGAGGAAAGCGGGAAGGATCATCAAGGACTCCAGTCACCCCAGCCACAAACTGTTCAGACTACTTCCATCAGGAAGGAGGTTCTGCAGCATCCGGTCCCGAACCAGCAGACTGAGAGACAGCTTTTTCCACCAGGCCATCAGACTGCTGAACACGTCATAGACACCTCACCCTCACTACTGGAACTTCAACATTATGCACTCCATACTGTACATTAATGCCACTGTTTTGCACATGTCCGACTACCAACCTCTGTATATTTTATATATCTTATTTTATTGTTTACTCTATTTCATTTGTAAAATATGTATATACACACTATACACACACACACACACACACACACACACACACACACACACACACGTAGAAAAACATATTTAGTATACACATCCAGTAATGCATATACTCTTATATATTGGACATATATTTATTACTTTCAGATTTAGCCATTCTTATATTTTTGCTTGTTGCACGTTATTGTATTTTGCACAACGCTGTTGCTTGTGAAGCTCGCACACAAGAATTTCACTCGCATGTACTGTACCAGTGTACCTGCACATGCGACGTGACAATAAAAGTGATTTGATTTGATTTGATTTGATTTGAGTCCAGCAGAGCCCAGTCCTGCTGTGCATACACTGTATATAAAAGATGGACATGGCTATCACACTTTCACCTTTTGGTGTTGGACCCAGAAACACTGGGATGAGAGGGTCAAGTGCTAAGTTACACCCACCTGTTATACCTGTATTAGGCCACGCCCCGAATGCAGATTTTAATACAATTTAAAGAGTCAAGTTACAAAAGCATTCTCCACCCGTACAGCTCGGTATCAGGCTGTAAACATGTTTATTTCTGCTGTGAAGTTTTGTGTTTGGACCGACTCACTGCTGGAGCCTCAGGTTTCACCCCGCAGGCTGGAAACACAAATACTGAAAAAGTTCCTTCATGTTTACATTAGATTCATCTTTAATCTAGAGTCACTTCGATTAGCCACAGCTGCAGGTCTGAACTTTTTCTCTGGCTGATTTCCCAAAGCTGAGTAAAACTGAGAGAGCAGAGAATCGACTTCACCTGACAGGAAACTCGAGCCATCGCTCTGTCACTTTCTCTGCACACGATTAACTCGGCCGTGTATTTGCTCGTGTTCCTGTACCTGATGATCTAACCTTTTGACCTTTTCGAGTCTTTATTTGATCGATGTTCTGCCAAACATGTGGACATCTGGCGTTTATTCGGGGCGCGATTCATAACCAGTTCGCTCAACAATCAGGATAAAAATATGAAACAAAGACTTGAAAATGTCTTTCAGGTCTCTGGATGAGGGCTGAGCTCTTTTCCATTATGCAAACATCTTTCTTTGCTCACATATCTGCTGTTGGCCTCAGTCCGGGGCCCCGGCCTGTAGAGGGCCGCACACAGCCTGGGATATAGTTTAAAACTGCAAACTGTTAAAGCTAGCTGCATAAACAGTTTGACTGGCTCGCCCATCTTTGGGTAACTGCTGCTGGTTTTTCATCAGTTATTGCACGAATAAACTGATTTAGAAAGCAAACATACTAAGAAAAAAACATCTTTTAAACCGACGAGGCTGTTCATTTAGATTTCTGTGACAGCTGCAGCCATCTTTTATCCGGTCTGCATGCAATAGTAAACTGGTTTAACAAGAAAACTGTTGTGAGTCCTACATAAGAATCATAATGCAGCAGGTGCAGCAGCCGAGCTTTAATAAATCATCGATGTTTCCCTGCAGGGGACTGGATCTTTAAACGGGCTGTGACTGTTGGAACAAAGGAGTCGGGGAATCAGAAAAGTTTAGAAAGATCAGAAAGATAATTAAATATGAATATGTTTTGTTATCCTGAGCGCTAAAGCCAAAGAACAATGTCTCAGGCATCGTTTGTTTGGAGTTTGCAGAGTGTGCAACATCCTACTGTGAGCAGGAGGACAGGAGCTGGTTTGTGCTTTGCATCAATGCTAGCTCAAGTGTTTGGTGTAAACACGTAATTAGGTTACCCATGATGCACTGAGGAGGACAACAGGGGATCCAGACTTCCTTACACCCCCAATAATCTGCACCCACGGTTACACTGATATAGCTCTGAAGTCTGTACAGAAATCTGAGTTTCCTTGAATTCCCACCGTTATTATTGCCATGCGTTCGATTTATGTGTCTGAAACCTTTCCACTGGCTTGTTATTCCTCGCTGCCTGCCCTCGCTCTCGCTCTCCGTCTTTGTTTGCAGGAATGCGGGACGTCAGATCGGGTTCCTGTAATGTCACCGATGAAAAGAGGGAGGCAGATTCTGTTACCAGAGCCGAGCTAAAGAGAGACGGAAACAAAGAGGAACGAGGCGCAGCTGAGAAACAGATGACACACGCTGTGGAACAGGAAGACAAAAGGTTATGATTATGCTTGACCTTTGAACCCTCATAATGACGTGACACTCGGACTGTTAGGTGTTTAGGGAACGTCTGCACGACTTTGTTCTGCTAATTCGCTCACTGTTTTGACATGTGGTTGGACTGCGGAAAGGTGAGAGGTCAGAGGGGTTTCTCTCATACCACCAACTTAAAGAGTCTTTACATCCGTGTATATCATATTTTATATATTTATGTATATTTAGATGTGCATATATATTCAAGGCAGTGCAATAAAGAGGCTCAGCTGCAAATAACCATCACTTTTATAACATGTTAGATATTTGTTTCCTTGTTGATGTGACATTAAATACTTTTCTGGGAAGCACTTTTGGAAATCTGATGTTTTGCTGACATTTCTTGTAATGTTCACGATGTCTGACTCTCCCAAACACAAAAACGCTCAGTCTGAATGTCGAAGCTGCATCAAAATGCTAACGCTGAGGCTTTTGTATGCCGTCCATCTTTTTTATACAGTCTATGCCAAAAACAAAGACATGAAACAACAACAAAGACCTGCAGGATGCCACAAAGTGACCACAAATATACACAAAGTCAGTGTGATGCTGTCCCCGTTACCCGCGGTAACCTGGTGGGCACAAGAAGCAGCATCAAAAGTTGAGCAGCAGTAAATGATGATCGGCCAGATCGACTTCTCAAGATTAAAATTTGGCTGATTTTCCTTTAAATTATTCACATTATTTGATACATTTAACAAGTAAAAAGTAGTAAAAGTTGTAAACAAAACTTTTGATTAATCAACAGTCGACTCCATGGAGACGAGCCAGCTTCACGCGGACGCTCACAGACCGGTGAAGCGCGCTCTTGTTCTCGCCCGTGTTGCCCTCTGGTCGTCAGGTTTGCTGGCGGCTGTTTGTTTCTGGGAGGCCTGGACTCCATCCCGAATCTTTGACCTCTGACCTCTTTGCCCGGGTTCACAGCCCTCTCAGGGTGGTGTTCTGGTGGTGACGGAGGACACGGTGATTTGGGGCTGCCACCTCTAAATGCTTCCACATGCTTCTGCTTGTGCGTTTGGGACGACTGAGGGCCAGATCTGTGGGAAACGGCTCCTCTCCGCTCTGTGGTATGTCGTATTTATTTACCAAGCCTCCTTCTGTCTTTGTTCAAATGAAGTTCCCAGAGCTGAAAATTCATCTCAATTAAAGTGATCGGAAAATAAATATGAGAAAGAGAAATATGTAAAGACACAGGCACTTCTTTAGGTATGTGATGTGGGTCTACATTTTTTCTCAGTTCAAGTATTTTCCTTTTAAATGCTTAAAAAAATGACAGAAAGTGCATCATTGTTTAGATTAACTCATATTTTGACTCTTTAAAGGTTTAAAGTGTATCAACAGCACAAATACATCCATTCAGACCTTTTATGTAACAAGTTCTGAAATCAGTTCTAAACTAAAATATACCATAAAAACATTAAATACTGCAGGGTTGTTACACAGTAACTGTATTTTTTTATTATTATTATTAAATACTTTATCAAAAATAATGCAATAATAAAAAATATGTGTAAATTAAACAGCTCAGAAATAAAAGGACACATGATCACAGGTGAAGAAAAACGTGCACGAGTATCTGCAGAGTTTTATATTTATGGGCAGCAAAGTGTTTACATTTTTTCCAGCTTCAGTGTGAAGAAGAAATCAGCTAATGTTAAAATATCCCATCAGGACTGTAATCCCTGTGCCTGGAAGAGCCTGGGAATTATAATCTCTTTTATTTAATTTGGTTAACTTTAATTTTTCCACAGTAAATATTGATGCATTTTACATATACAGGTTGTGTTTAGCATGATGTGGGCAGTTGAAGTGGACCTATTATGTTTTTCTTTATTTCCTGTTCCAGTGGTGAATGTTCATATTAAAGTGTAGTAAAGTGAACCCTGTGAGACAAAAGCTCAGCTCTAAACACTCACTTTGACTTCTTTTTCTACTCTTGGATCTGTATGATGTCATAGATGGAGGATGTCCCTAACATGGTCACCTGACCTGTCAAACACAGCTGACACGTCCACAAACGGGCCGGCGTTCACGTCGTCAGCTGTGATTTACAGGATTTTTTTCATTTATTTATTTATTTTTTTAGTGGTCTGAGCACTGATGCAGTATATTAATGAATAAATTCACTGCTGATTGTTTGTCTGTAATCTCTCCAGTATTTGAACGCTGCCCTAAAACGCTGCTGCTTTTATTCAAGTCTGTGGTCGGGCTGGTCCTGGATTTCTCCTCCACATACAGGAACTGAACTGCTCTCTCCAGCAGCTTCTTCGTGGCTTTGAGCTCCGAGTCGATCTCCTGTAGCACAGAGTGCAGCGATGCTGCTGTGGGCTCAGTGGGAAATGAGGCTGTCATCCTTCCAAAGGGCCTCCTCAACCAGGACTTTGTTCAGTCTCTTTACTCATCGTCACCTCTTCTGGGAAGACGAGCTTCTTTTTCAGGTCACTAGCATCTACTTTCATTAGCCAACTGAGACATGTGATCTTTCCAGGATGTCCTGAGAATATCGCAGTTCTCCTGCCAGTGGGACATGCCCAAATCCCCACATCAAGGAAGCATCCATATAACATCCAGAACGCTGTACACCAAGTCCCTCGGAGATCCTCTCTCTGATCCCGACACCCACAGTCAGTGTCAGCCTTTCTAATCTGAACCTTTTAAAATCCACAGTAACCCATCTAGACACACGTTTAACAGCTGACAGATTGCATCATTTATTTTTTGAAAGGTTTTCTATTTAGCGGCCAAAAACATCGAGTAGAGTGTTTTTATATATTTCATATTGTAACTGAAAGATCAGTTTTATTTCCATAGCACCAGGAGCCGGTGTAGAGAATGGCTGTCAGGTTCTGTCCAGCAATAACAAGCTCCACAGCTCCGTGTTTAACTTCATTAATCTCCCGATTCATCATAAGACACTGAGCAAGCACGCTTCCTGAAATGCCAACTGTTTCCTTTATGTTTCCTCAACTAACATAAAAACTGTAAACTGTCCAACACGCAGACACGCTCACAGCCCAACCCGGTTTGGAGGAATTCACTGCTGAAAAACGAGAAAAACTCTGAAACACGTCACTGAAAGTCTGCGGCCGCTGGATTTTCTCCTGGTGCTGGCGGGTATTTGTACAGGAGAGGAAGAGAGGTTCTCTGACCTCCTCTGTTTCATCATAATGCTCCACAAACTGTGTTACTGCATGGAAATGAGCTCCTTTTAAACAGAATAAATCAAAGATAATTAAGACAAAACACAAAGTTACAATATCGCTACATTTAAATATCAAAGTCTGGTCTGTTCGGTCCAGAGAGTCTGAAAATGGCTCTGCTCTTTATTCAGCCTTTAAATGAGGAATCTGTTATCAGAGCTTCTCCTCAGACGGGTGGTGCTAAACGTGCAGCTTCTATGGAAACATCTCACTGACCACTGATATTAATTTATCGTAGGTTAACGCGATGCTCGACAATAACGACCCAAACAAGCATCCAGAGAATTTTAGATGCTAACTGTGAGACGTTCTTCAAATCCGGGGATGGAGGTTTGGATCTTTACGTCCAACTAAACTCTGAGAATAAAGTTATTTTACAAATGTGAGAAAATACGCAGAAAGATGTGCATATTTATACTAACAGGGAATATTTTGTGTCAAAGTACTAAACTGGGATTTCCCTTCATTTTATTGTTTTACTCTGTGTTCTTTTAACTTGATGCATTAGTTATTTTCTCTTTGACATTTTCAGTTCTTTGAGGCACTGAAGCAGCTTCAGCGCTGACCAGAAGAGAAAGCTCTCAATGAGCTGCAGATGTGGAGTCCATCATTTTCTGTGTGACAGCTGATGAAGACGGATGAAGCTCGAACCTAACATCAGAATGAGGAAGCAAAGTGATTTAAGGCGGCTTTGACATGATTGTTGGTGAGTATTTCAGAAACGACTGGTCTGCTGGGACTTTCTCACACAACCATCTGAAAGGAGAGAATAATCTCAGCCTGTCGTTGCTGACCCTGTCCGTCCCTTTATGACCACAGTCACACTCTTCTGATGGCTCAGATCATCGAAAACGGGTTTCCTGAACACGACGATGGGTTCACTTCACAGTCCGGTAGAGTAGCTTTGGGATGTGGAGGAACCAGAGATTCTCATCATGGATGCAGCATCTGTGTGATGCTATCAAGTCAACATGGACTGAAATCTTTGAGGGTGTTTGCAGCACCTTGTTGAAGAACTGAAGCAATTCTGAGAAGGAAACAGGAAACACAGACACAGTTTCAGTTTTTGAATTAGTCTGAATTAGCTAATTTCCCTCAGACTCTCTGACGTTCTTTCTTTTGAAATATGTGACGAGGAGCCGCGTGTGAGCAAAAACAAAAGATATGAGACAAAATCATCGAGCCCCGGGTCAAACTGACGCCCAGGACGATGGCAGCAGCCTCAAAGATTAAAAGATCAAAAGTGAGACTAAAATGTCTCCGAACGTAATGGAAGAAAAATACAAAACACTCAAACTGAATCAGCATCAGGTGGCAAAACTAAACATTGGTATTCAGTCACATTCATGGTAATGCACGCATCACATGTGAAACACATAAAGCCGGGCTGTCACACTGTGAAACATGTTTGCACATATATAACAGCGAGGCCAGCAGAGAAAGAAAGGGAATCGTATTACTTTGACTCCATACATAAAGTATGCTGACTTTACCTCTTGATACCCCCCCCCCCGAGGGCAGGGACTCTTGAACAGCTTTTAGCCAGCTTAACATTTATCCCCCCCTCCCTAAAATGAAGCTGGGGGCAGCGCGCTGGATTTACTGTACCTTCAAACACACATGGAGCTGATTTAGCTCGACTCGCATGGAAAAGTCCCAAACGTCTCATTCCTCCTCCGGCCTGTCAAACACATCAGAGCCTCCGGTCTGCAGGAGAACCGCTGTCAGGCCGGATCTTTCTATAACATCAGCAGTCGCTCACATATGGCTTCAGGAAAATCTCTGAAATAGTGAAAAACCGTGAATATGCACGTCGCAGCTGCTGTAGGTGAGTATTTGGCCGAGTCCTCGGCACGGTATCACCTTCTTCTTCATTTTGATGCAGGTTTGCTCAAACACCTCGCCCTCTCAGGACTTTTCCACACTGTGATATGATTGGTTAGCAGCAGGAGTACTGGAATAAAGGCGACTTCACTGGCTGACGCAACCCCAGCCAAATCGATCCACAGATCAGTTTGGCTGGTCAGCATGTGTGATCAAACCATTTCTAAGTGACTCCAAGCATCTTTTTATGTGTTAACTCTTTGATGGTAGGCGAAATATCCAGCCTCACAGTTCAGCATCACGTGACGCCAACACGTCAGAAGTGAATGAGAAACAGGACCATCAAAGAATCCTGAACAGGAAAGTTGGCGACTGACCGTGAGACATATCAGCCAATCATGTTGTTACACGAATGCTTGAGAAGTTCACAACGGCTTCAGCTTTATGGTTACTTGTTGTTCCTGGAGCAGAGGTGTCCAACTCCAGGACTCAAGGGCTGATGTACTGCAGGTTTTAGATCACCCTGGGTCAGCACACCTGAATCAAATGATTACTTCATTACCAGGCCTCTGGAGAACTTTTTGAGGAGGTCATTTAGGGTTAGGGTTAGGGTAAAAAGCTATCGGAGTGTCCTTAGACTGCGACCGTCTGTATGACTTTAATTATTAATAAATGTCTGTTATTAGCCATTTGAATCAGCTGTGCTGCATCAAGGACTCATCTAAAACCTGCAGGACACCAGCCCTCGAGGCCTGGAGTTGGACACCCCTGTCCTAGAGTATTTAAAAGTAGAATGGGAGGCAGAGCCTTCAGTTTTCAGGCCCCTCTTCTGTGGAACCAGCTTCCAGTTTGGATTCGGGAGACAGACACTATCTCTACTTTCAAGATTAGGCTTCAAACTTTCCTTTTTGCTAAAGCATATAGTTAGGGCTGGACCAGGTGACCCCTCCCTTAGTTATGCTGCAATAGACGTAGGCTGCCGGGGATTCCCATGATGCATTGAGTTTTTCCTTTCCAGTCACCTTTCTCACTCACTATGTGTTAATAGACCTCTCTGCATCGAATCATATCTGTTATTAATCTCTATCTCTCGTCCACAGCATGTCTTTATCCTGTCTTCCTTCTCTCACCCCAACCAATCACAGCAGATGGCCCCGCCCCTCCCTGAGCCTGGTTCTGCTGGAGGTTTCTTCCTGTTAAAAGGGAGTTTTTCCTTCCCACTGTCTCCAAAGTGCTTGCTCATAGGGGGTCATCTCCTTACAATATAAATCACCCTGAGGCGACTGTTGCTGTGATTTGGTGCTGTATAAATAAATTGAATTGAATATTTCCTCAGCTGACACTCGCATCCTCACGCTGCAGCTCTGAGGCGTTCTGCCGTTCAGGTGACATCGCTGACAGGTGTCTCCCTCAGGCCTGCGAAGGTCTTAAAACAAAGATGACTTTCAGTGTGAGTCATGAAGGGATTACTGAAATCACAATTAAGACAAACTAGTAGGTAAGCCTCACCTTTAATAATGATCTTTGAATATTTTACTTACACATACACAAAGATTTAACTGCACATACTTTACTGTGATCGACCACCTGCTCTTGACCGTGTGACCAGCCCACATTCTGACCACCGCTGACACGACTTCTAACATTCAAAAGCTGTGGAGCTTGGTTCGGATCTAGTTCAGGGGTCTTGAACTCAAGGCCTTGAGGGCCAGTGTCCTGCAGGTTTTAGATGTGTCGTTAAAGAGGCAGCTCTTCCTCCAATCATCACCAGCTGAAACCAAAATTGTGTAACTTTGTGATCGTGTAAAAAGAAGTATTTAGAGGTGTTTTTTTGGGAAATCTAGTGGCTAACAAGTCTCGACACTTGGTCGCCATCTTTAAATATCCTTAGGAACTTATTTTGAAGCAGGATCTAAATCGCCTCACAGCAGAACAAATATGTTGTTTTAATGTTGTTGTGTTGGGAACAGTGTAGGTGTGCGTATGGCTGTGTGTTTCTGTGCACTTGCTCTTTGTGCATTGCTTGGCAGGTCACACCGCCATGTAAGCTGATCCTCCCAGAGCTCAGGCTGATTTGGGGAACAATGCGGGAGGCGTAACACATCCGCGTTGTTTCTGACGGCTCGAACGGGCCGCTGGAGAGCCTGAGAACATGATCCTCATTACTGCCAGCAGCTCACATGGACTCAGGTCCAGGCCCAACACAGAGGAGTCATTAAAAGACTAAACATGAGTTTGTGATCATTCTGTCAGTGTTCATTGACTCTGATGGTTTGGCTGCTTGTTTTATACGACATTCAATGTCACAAAAGTCCACATGAATAAAAACAAAAACCTGCTGTATTTCCATATAAATCTGGAAACAATCACAATGTTTGAGGACTCAGAAAAAAAAAGATTTCAGATGCTGCTTACATCCAGATCCAGGGGAAGCAGCTTAGTGCTGCCGAGCGAGTTAACAGCTTTTTATGAAAGACCAGCCTCCACTGAAGGAGCTTTCAGGTGACTTATCAGAAGTTTGCTCAGGTAACATCCGAGTCCCACCTGGGAACTGCTCCAGCTAATCCTTTTGGTTCCACCAGATATTCTGAGCAAAGAGACGTCTGCAACCATCAGGGCAGCGAAGCTCCAACCTCCACAGCTTAAAAATACACCCAAAAGCTGCAGTTCCTCCAATATCCACTTGAGGCTCTTGCAGTGAGTCAGTCCTCAGAGTTCCATGTTAAAATGTTAAAACTTACAGCAAAGATTAGCATGTTTCCAGCCTGATACAAACACTGTTATTGTCTCTATAGACAAGTTTGTCCTTCAAAAAACTGTAAGGGGTGAAAATGTTTTTATAACTCACCTGTTTAAATGGTTTTAAGGCTTAAAGTTTGCATTGTTAGGGGCGTGGTCTCTTTGACTGACAGTTGGATGGTGACACAGGCGGCTGTAGCTGCTAGCTGTCTGCTAGCTTCAGCAGAACTGGACATCGGGACCGTGTTTGTGCTGCTGAAGCCTTTTGGAGCATTTTTACTGCAATTATTCACAGTCACCTCAAGGCGCTCCAATATGTTATCTGACCAATAATATGGCTGCTGTGCAGAAGTCCTGCCAGAAGAAGGCTGTAGTGGTCCCAAATCCAGATTTCACAACTCCCGGTGACTCCAGAGTGCACAAAACTGTCATTACACAACACGTGGATTCTATTTTCAGAGGTTTAGTTTTGCTCATGTAAATGATTTAGATGCTCATTATGTGCAAAGTGATCAGATAATCAGACAGGCCAGATATGAAATCCTGTAACACTCATTCTGAATCAGCGAGCTTTCATCACCAGCTCAGGAAATTCCAGTCATTCCTCTGTAATTCCTGCTATCACTGCCTCCGTCTCACACACATAAGGCAGAGCCTCTTTTTCGCTCTTCCTCCCCTCCTCCCTGTCAACACTACGTCTGTCCTCCACCTCTCACCCTTCACCTCCGACCCTCAGCCAGACTTAATAACAGGAAGTGATCGAGTCCCTGCTGTGCCAGGAAGAAAACTGGGGCGAGTGCAGCCAAAGATACGGACAGGGAGTCTTAAAAAGCTCTCGGAGGAGGATTTTTCTTTCTGCAGTCAGTGTTTTCATCCCGTTTCCTTCAGAATTTAACAAAACTTTATTTAAAACTTCCCATAGAAACATCGCAACAGCATAATACTTCATTTTGTAGCAACAGTATTAATTTCTCACATATTACAAATGTGAAAAATATTAAAATCAACATTATTTATAAAAGTATTGGTGATTAAATTGTTATCTGCCTCCCAATATTTCAGTCAGAGTGTGAAAATTTGTGGATTTTCTCTGCAATACTTAAAAATGGCTTCATATATAATACAACTATAATTAGATTCCCATGGACTTCATGCAGCAGCCTGTCACCACAGCCACCTCCTCCTGGATATCCACTCTGTAACAAACAAAGGCATTTTTCAAAATTAGTATTAAATGATTATTGATTATCCATAATGGAACTTATAAATCTGAAATCTGACATTTCTTCCGTTCTTATAAAACACTGTGTCATAGCTGCAGGTGGAGGTCTGTGGCAGAGTTGTAGCACTGTAGTTGTAGCATGACACACTGTGTATGATAATAGTAATCTGAAGGCATCTGCCAATGATCGATTTAAATTCAGTGTGAAAGGTCAGTAATGGCCATTTAAACCTATGTGAACATTTTCTTTCAGTGCCAAAATCACATGACAACATATGACATCGACTAACTGGATATAAAAACGTCTGGGGTAGAGGTGGGTTGTAAAGCAGCTTGCAGAGCTGATCAGCTGGATGTTTTGAAGGTTGTCAGGTGAGCAATCATGTGATGTGAGCTTTCTTATATGAGAAGTCACTGACCTCGCAACATCCACCAGATCAACACCAGTGCATCATGGGTCAGGAGGAGGGTTCGGCTTGATGTCCAGGCCTTTTTCATTTTCACCTGTTTGGATCACCCAAAAGGAAAACCTTTTACAGAAGATCCATAAAAATAAGAGACTTTAAATGTCAAAAGGTTTTGAAAAATGGCTGTTTTACATGTGTCTGAACCCTAAATGTGGCTGTTGTGGGCTGCCAATCAGAAGAAATTTAGCTTGAGTGGAGAAGCAGTAGAAGTACAACGGCTTGTTTCAGACGATGAGCAGAATATGATAAAGGCTGATTATTTTGAATGGGGAACCATGCAAAGCTACTCATGTCTTGGAGTCCAAGAATAAAAAGATGGAGACTGAAATGAGCACCAAAGGTTGAACATCAACCTGCAGCATCAGGTGGTGCAAGCTTCTAAAGCAAATTAATGGACATATTTGTACTGATGAGAGACTTAGGATTAAATTGGTCCGTAAGGTTATGTAACTCCTGCAAATACTGTAAGTAAAAAGCAGCCCTGATGACACTGTCTGTAATAATTAAGTAAGAGAAAGAGAACAACAATGATGAATAATGAATTTAATACGGGTGACATAAAATGCGATAGTTCTGCTTTGAATTCGCTGCAGGAAGAGTAAATGTGTGCAGCAGCTCATCTGAGTGCAGAAAAACATTCAGGCTATTGAGAAAGAAAATGTCATCAACAAAGAAGTGGGGCAAAAGTTGCACATTATTGAAGAACACAATGTTCTGTGTGTGTTTAGAAAGGTTAGAGAAGGAGGGCGGAGACAGAGAGGGAAACAGAGAGTGGAGCGAGCGAGTCCAAAGTTCAGGTGGGTGTGATGTTCGTTTCCCTCCCCCTTTCACCTCCCATTAGTCAGCGGGCCACTAAAACAATACAACACAAAGGGATAAAGCAGAAAGAGGCACAGTTACAGAAAGGCTGTATGAGTGAACAAAGAGATGATGGATGGGAAAAGAAAAAAGAGGCGATGAAAGACAACTTACAGTGCACGAAAAGGTCAAATATGAACGTATTGATCAGATATTCAGAGATGTAGCTTTATGCATTTGAGAGAAAACATGGCAGTAAACTTAAAGTAAAATAATGAAAACAGAGGAAATGAAGCGCTGCTTGCTCTGATGGCTAATCTGACAGTACAAAAATAGATCTCTACATATGATGTAGTATACAGATAATAAAACAAGCATCATTTACACCATCTAAGTCTTCAACAGGCCTTGAAAAACACTTTAACACCAGCCTACCTGAATTTTTAAAGTTGCTTTATACAATTTTAATTATTATTACTATTATTATTACTACTTTTAACAGGAAGAAGCCTCTGGCAGAACCAAGCTCAGGGAGGCTATCTGCCGCGACCGGACATATTAAATAATAAATGAACACATTAGAAGCTGTGACTATTTCCAGGTTTGCTGTGAGACTGTACGGTCCTGATATTAGCGCTGAGCTGCCAGTGCATCGAGGAATCAGCACCAAGAACTCCATGTGGCACCCTGGGATGAATGTGTGCAGCAGCAGTTAACACACCCAGTCCCTGTTTTTAGGTTTCCACACTGCCAACATAGCTGTGGCTGATGGGCCACATTTACAAGCTAATGCCATGCTAACACTGAGGATTTTTTCTATTTTGGATGAATTAAGATCTATATAAATATAACCGTCTGGATCTTCAGGTGGCGATCGATAAGGGAAGAATTTAAGAGGGCGGAGCTTTGCACCAGCCAGTGACAGTGATTGTTCTCTTAAGAGGTCCCAAATAAAGTGACAAAATCAAAGCTGAAAAAGTGAAGCCAGAGTGCCACAACCTGCAGTTCCTCTAATGTCCACCAGAGGCTCCAGCAGTGAGTGAGTGAGTCTCCAGAGACTCCCATGTTAAGATGTCAAACTTCAGTGCAGAAATAAACACGTTTATAGCCTGTTGCAAAAACTGTTCGGTCCTCTGTGGATTCTTTAATCTTCATAATAACTGTACATTTTTATCATTCACCTGTTTGGACTGCACAGCAGCTTCAGATTGAGGCTGAAACTAGACTTTACCTCTCCATCAATATATTGTTGGAGCATTTTGTAGCATTTTTAATTA
The DNA here is from genome assembly GCF_001858045.2 of Oreochromis niloticus. NCBI lineage: Eukaryota > Metazoa > Chordata > Actinopteri > Cichliformes > Cichlidae > Oreochromis > Oreochromis niloticus. Next base: position 2,938,374 of record NC_031970.2, read on the forward strand.
AATACGAATCCTTGGGAAATAAGAGAGCAGCCAAAAGTAGAAAGAAATGATAAATAATAGGGTTTACTGTGAAGTGAGAGGAGACAAAATGATAGGTGGGAGGGAGTAGTAGACTACCTGATTGAACATAGGTGTGGTGCAAACAAGGTGTGAAACAGAATAAAGTCTGGAGGCAGATCCAGCTGTGTATGGCAGCATTTCAAAATAAAACAGGAAGTGACTCAACAGAAACTCCACATCAGCCTGGGATTGGTGGGTGTCTGAAGGGATGCTTAGTGGAGTGGAACCAGCTGAGTAGTGAGGAGGGACAAGTCAGGTGACTTTGCTGGTGCGAAACGATTGGCAGGCAGGCGGGTTGAGGTTTGAAACAACCACAGAAATGAAACACAGGAGCAAAGAAACATCATCCAGAGTTTACAGATGACAGACTGAACAAAAAAACTGTTCTGTGATGAACAAAGAAAAGCCAAACTGTTGGATCGAGCGAGACCTCAGCACACCTCATTAGAAAGAAAAGGAGGATTATTAGATTAAAGCTGATGTCTCATACTGACTGACCCTACACTGTAAAATGTAATTCTAGATGTTTGTTATTTCAACATATTATTCTATATCAGTTTGACGATAGATGACTGAAGTTGTTGTTATAACATAGAATTACAAGTTAAAAACGTCCCAATTACACCAAAAAAAGCTAACTTGAAAACTCATGTCCAGCTAAATCAGAAACTTATGTGAACTTGACAATGTGGGTAAGTTGAGCACAGCAGGATTCAAAACTGCCTCACGTGACTGCTACCGAGGTGCATCATGGGGAATTGGCGGTTAACGACATGCTCACTTTACTTGGACGTTTTCTAATCGTCTTCTTTGGAATATGCTTTCAAGGTGAGTAACATTGGTTATAACTATAAGGAAAGAGAGCTACAAAAGTTGGAACATGTTTTGAATCTATGGCATGATGTGTGTTTTTCTCTTTTACCGAAATGTTTGCTTTAGCTAATGTAGCTTTAGCGGACAAGGTCCAGCTTGTATGTCATGACCAAACTTGACCTAATAAACTGACATATGGCCTTTTTTATGGGTTTAATGTGGCACTGACCAAATCACAAGTATTGTGCCGCTAGCTTTAAGATTGTGCACTCAACCACTGTTGCGATATTAGCAAGCTAACTCAGCTAATTAATAAAGCTTATTTCATATTGTCTCTGTACTTGTAAATTTCTTTCAAGTTCACAGGCTGTTGTATTTTGGTGGAAGTTCATTTTGGCAATATTTCCAATAACTGACTGGGTTCAAAAAGAACTTTTTGGCAGGACTCCGATGCTTGTTGTCATCTGTTTACCCCTATGTAATCACTTAAGTTGTTATTAACTGCTGCATGCTAAGCTGCAAGAGTGCACTGAGGACTGAGACAAAATATGGTCTACAAACCAGCATTATATTAGTTTTTATCAGATAGTCCTCCAGTTTGTTTATTTTTTGCTTTAATTCTATTGTGCAGTTATTTGTTACCCTGAAATGCTTTATGCTTAACAACAGCTCACTATTTTGACTTATTTTTGAACTCTTGTGATCAGTATGACTAGTTTGTGTGAGTTTCCATACTAAAAGAGCTGTAGTGATAAAATAATTGGCATCAGAGACACTGATTTTTGGCATGGTATACTGCAGAAGTTTTTTTTTTTTTTGCATAATTTACCTTTTAATTAAACTGCATTCTCTGTATTGTAACAAAACTAACATTGTTTATATGTCAGAAAATTAGCAACATGAATAAATGGCGAAAACAATATAATTATAACATATATTTTTATTTTACTTATTTTAGGTCTGTGAAGCCAAACTTGATGCTGGGGATTTATTTTTGTCAGTGGAGTCAAATGGTAAGTTACAATTTGTGCATTTTGTCATACTGGAAACACCACAGATTATATTGTAACTTAATAGCTCTGTAGAACAAATGATATAAAGATTGTAGTGTCAGGGTACTTCTTAAGAAGTAATATGGCACTATTGATGATCACATGCAGGTGGCATAAACTAAATATTCAGACCTGTTACCAACAAGTGATTCATTAACAAAAGCAATGGAGCAGACTGTTTAGGTTCTTGTGGTTGTAATAACATCCATAACTGCAAGTTTGTCATTAATTTATTTTCACAGGTCTAGATGATCACATCTGTCTTTGTCATTTAAATGAGGTGGACTTGCAAACTTTGCACTCTTTGGGGTAAATTGCTGTCCACTACATATACACAGAATCTGCACAGTATTTCAGATCTAAAAAGGGAGTATGTAATGGACTTGCTGGCTTTAATGTAAAAAGCCTGTTGTGTAACTTTAATGAGGCAGTTGGACTAAAACAGTATTGCTCATCAAGGTAAACATCTGAGGAATAAGGAAATTGTTACTTGTCCTTTTACTCAGTGTTCTTTTAATCGCACGTTTACTAAAGTTTTACATCACATAAGTCATTTTCACAATCATTCTACTTTAAAAGATTTCAAGACAGAGCTTATTGTTCTCTGAACTTCCTTGTTCGCTGAACAGCAGGTAAAGTGCATCTTTTTGTTTGTTTGCTTTTGTGTGTTTGTGTTTTCTCTAATGGGCCTCAGATGACTGTTTGCTTAAATTTGGGTCTCAAAGAATCTTTTTTTATTCTGCCTGTACTCTCCACCCCTCTTCTTCTATTGCTCAGGTTGAAGCAGAATTTGCCCGTCTTACATCTGTTGACCTGAAAGGGTTCCTTTTTGCTGTGCTTGACCATTATGGAGAGGTTCGTGGAGCTGTACAAAATCAAGAGCGGCATAGGAGGGCTAACTAGGCTCATAAAATGCTTCGGAGATGATGTAAGTGTTCAACTGCGAAATGTTCTCCTTTGTTTAAGTTTTAGGTTATCCAGTTCAACTGATGAACTCATTGAAAGAAAGCTGATAAGTAAAGTCTGTCATCATATTTCACAACTGGACATTTAGTGTGGTAACTTTTACAGAATCTATGTATATTGGTGGTAGGTTGGATATCATATTCTACTTGAATGTCCTGATAAGCCTGATTCAAAATCTCCAATGATAATCATATATTGATGGAATTATGTATCAAAAAGCTGTGAATTTGGAGCTGTCTACATGCTTCATAAACACTGTTTAAAAAATGTTTTGGTTTTGTTTTTGACTTCTTTGACCAGAGCCCTACACAAAGGAAGAGGACAGAGGACCTCATTTTCTAAAGGAAGATCCCTCACACACTTTCAAGACTGTGAAGGTTAGCATTGTTTCTTTTAGTAAATTTAATAATGACAGCACCACAGTGGATTTTAAATGAAACATGTGGCATCTATGAAACAATAGATGCCACATGATAACATGTGTACTTTTTCCTCACCAAATGTATTATTACAAGATCTTTGACACTGGATTTGGTCTGGGTTTCAGAGAAACTAACTGGCAAGCTAGCATTGATATTATTAGTGTCTTGTGTTTATTCATGTCTTCACCAGGGTCTTTGACATTTCGCTGCTGTACTGTTCACTTCAGCTTTACGTTTGATTTCTCACATTGTATATTGTAATGGCAGAGATATTAGGATATTTAAGGGGCTGCAGTGGCTGCTACAGCTGTGGGGGGCAATACTTTGGTGAAATGTCCTGGACCCTGGAAAAGAGACTGTGTAGACTGGGTAAGCAATTAAAGGTTACTGGCCGAGAGTCATTGGGCAGCTGGGTAAAGGTGGATGTTGATATTCAGTGCCAATTATGCAACCTGTTCAGCCACGTCTATATGCTCTTTTTTCATGCTGTTAATATAGGGGGAAAAATAAACTTTAATCAATAAACTGATTAAAGAAGCATTGTCTATGGAGCCATAATCTGATCCTGTAGTGTAGCTGCAGTTTGCACATTTCATGTATTCTCAGCCAGATTTGGTTTAGAGCACAGCCAATATTTAGCATAACTAGATTTAAATTCACACACTGGTGATGGCAAGCTACATTGTAGCCACAGCCGCCCTGGGGCGCACTGACAGAGGCGAGGCTGCCGGACACTGGCACCACCGGGCCCTCTGGCCACCACCAGTAGGCAACAGGTGAAGTGTCTTGCCCAAGGACACAACGACTGAAACTGTCGGAGCCGAGGCTTGAACCGGCAACCTTCCAATTATAAGACGAACTGTCAACTCTTGAGTCACGATTCAGTCATCCACCCATGTGTGTGAATGACTGAATGTGTAAAGCGCTTTGGAGTCCTTAGGGGACTAGTAAAGCGCTATACAAATACAGGCCATTTACCATTTAAATTGAAAATTTTGTTTGAATTCTGCAATTGAAGACATGCTCAGTTATTTATGAACATGGTCTTTGTTTAAAGCAAGAAATGGATTTGTAACATGGGGGTGCATATCTCATTCTGAAAAAACTTTAACAACTAATAAGTGTTACCCAAAGCCAATCACCATCATCCAAAGCATCAGTATGGCTCTTCTTTGGAAAGACATGAATTCTTAAGCACAAGGGATATTGTGTAATTGTAATTGTGTAATTTTTTTTTTTTTTTTGTCTTTGAACCCTTTTATAGCCGACAGGTATTGAAGACACGTTTTCTAAGAGGATGAAAGTTGGCATTGCGATGGTGAAAGAAGAAGACATCATCGATGTGTTGGTTGTCCTTGAGGCGGCAGTAATCCTGTCTAATCTGAGGGATGTCTCAAGTGCCATTTCCATGCTGATGGGCCTTCTTTTTGCCCTCAACATAGACTATCCAAAGGAACTTAAGGACATCTTTGAAGTCATTCAGAACATCCTAATGAACATTGGTGGAAGGCAGTGCATCTCACTAGTGCATGGTCTAAGAAACAGACTCTTGCAGAAAGCCATGCAGAACTGTAATTGTATGTTCCTTAGTGTTAAGGACAGTTTTTATTTTACTGTTTGTTTTTTTATTCTTGCAAGTTCTCATTCTCACTTTTGTATGTCACTAAATGACTACACTTTACATTCCAGATTAGACAATTACTCATTTGTTCATGGTTTAAGAAACTTATGTGAACAACAATATAATGCTGGACTTTGCAGATGCTTATCTCATGCAAGTCAGTAGTTTTTCCTTTGTTTTGCAATTGAGCAGACTCAAACTGATGTTTCTGAAATATCCATATTATCAAATGTTTCAGAAGCATGCACTCATTTTCAGAGATATTGGTTCTGTGGAATTTGTTGCAATTGTAAACGAAGACAAATACAAGAGTTACTTGTCTTACTTGTTATAAACTGATCTTTACTGTCACTTATCAAAGGTTTTGTACTATTTTAATATTTCAAGTTTTATGCTAACAGGTGTGACTGAGCACAATGAAGTTTAAAAATTTTGTAAATGTAAAGAATAACTTTTCTAAAATAGCAAGTGTTCCGTTGATACATTACATTAATGCAGACTTTATGTTGTTACTTCACAAGAATCACTACTGCTCCTAGAGTATTGGTCAGAATTTAATCTTCACCCAAACTGGGCTCAAGACCAAGTTCAAATTTATTGTTTCACAGGGAGCAGCCTTTGAGTTTTGATGGATTGTGAGCCTGATGAGCTACGTCACTGATTTTTCTGTTTCTCAGATGACTAAGATGGCACAATAAATGGTGAATGTTGGGTGCTCATGAGTAATTGTCTTGTCATGTTCTTAAAACAAACTTTCTGTATGAAATGATCAGATAGACTTTAATGGAATCTGTGGGGTTTTATTTTTTTTTCTGTAAACAACAGAAAATTAATTTAAAGGAATGTAGGTATTTAAACCTGAGATCTAAGATGAACCTAACAGGTAGTTTTGCTGAAATGGATGTTAGAAAGCTAAAAAAAACAAAACAAAACTTAAGATGTTTAATACACATTTTTCTTTACATCCAGTCAATCAACTCTGATAATTAAAATGAAACTGATTTACAAGTTCACTCAGCTACCTGAAGGAGCTCAGTTAATTAATAAACTTAAATCAACTTAGCTAACAGGTTATGTTAGTTAAGCTAAAATAGATTCCTAAGTTAAAAGAACTACTAAAGTATTTGAATTAACTAAAAAACCCAAGTCAACTGAACTAGGACAAGAGTTTAAACAATAGATTATTTTAATTTAGCTGAAAGGGTTTTCCCAAGTAAAGATGACAATTAAAGGAGTTGAACTGACTAACAAATCTCAGTCAACTAAACTAAGATGAAAGTTTAGACAACATGTGATTTTTCATTAAGATAACAATTGGTTGTGTTATAAGAACAAACTCTATTTCTTGACTTAACTTAAAATTTTAAGGCAGCCCTTTACCTCATATTTTTAAGTTGAAACAACAAGTTATATTTTACAGTGTACAGACAGAAACCAGGATGGAAAAGTTTGTGCCTGTGAAGGCGAGCAGAGGAGCAGGTGTGACTCACTCAGGTGTAACAGCAGCTCCTGTTATTTCAGACTGGATAATGGTGTTATTGCAGACGCCTCGTCACTCTTTCCACCATCATGAAATTAGACTGCAAAGAAACCCGCTTTGCAAAGAGGCAACAACCATCGCATTCACGCCCTCACACACACACACACACACTGAATAAAATAACTCCCCCAGAGTTTACGACATGATTTTAGCATGAAAAATGTTCCGTGTTTGCTCAGCCATCCACTGTTAGTGGAGAAGTAATGATGCGTAACGATGCTACGGTCAGTTTATTAGATTTGGGACACAAGTACACACACACACACACACACACAAGTTGGTGTTTGTATACGTGTGAGAACTCTCGCTCACACATCACACACATTCTGGCCCCTTAAACCTAATTCAACTTTTCAGCACTTTCGATAAAGTCTATTAAAAAAAAAGTTATGGCATTTCTGAAGTTCGTGAGTCACTGAACTTCAGTATTTCACAAGATTAATTATGTTTGCAAATAAAATTTCAATGTTAAATCAGCCCAGAATCAGAATATTCCATCCCTGTGTCCTCAGTGGTACTTTCTTTGTAAGTAATTAAACATGTTAAGTAACTAAAGTTAATGAATTCAGCACTTTTCAAGAACAAGTCACAAAGTGCTTCACGATGTAAATAAGATGAAATGGTATAAAGGAAGACTGCACAGGTCTGCTTTCCCCTTTTGTTGGTCGTTGCTTCCATCTTATGACAGGCTTGTGTGCGTTGTGTTGAGTTATACTTCTCCTGTCTCATTAATCCTGATTTGTTGCAGCTGTGTTTCCTGGTGTTTCCCATCTCCCTAATTACCGGGAGTCTATATGTTCCTCATGTCCTCCCCACTAGGCAGTGTGCTTCCCTCCTCTTCTGATTCCAGGTTTTAAGTTGTGTAGCTCCATCTCAGCTGTGTTTTATTTAATAAAGATTAATAAATCCACCCTTTGAGTTATTGTTCCATCTCTGGAGTACTGCACTTATTGCTGCCCTAAAAGTAAAAGTCAAGTAAAAATCGCAGTTCTTCTTTGATTCCTGTCTTCCTTCTCTCACCCCAACCAATCACAGCAGATGGCCCCGCCCCTCCCTGAGCCTGGTTCTGCCGGAGGTTTCTTCCTGTTAAAAGGGAGTTTTTCCTTCCCACTGTCGCCAAAGTGCTTGCTCATAGGGGGTCATATGATTGTTGGGTTTTTCTCTGTATTTATTATTGTGCGATCTACTGTACAATATAAAGCGCCTTGAGGCGACTTTTGTTGTGATTTGGCGCTATATCAATAAAATTGAATTGAATTGAATTGAATAATAGTAAAAAAGTTTAGCATTGAAATACACTTACAGTAACAAAAACTACACTTTGCAGTACATTTGACCAATAACATGCCTGCTGGATAATTGTATTAACAGACTGTCCAAAAAGTCTGAGCTCCAGTTTTGGGGAGTGATATTGATTTGGATGTAACTGAGCACTAACTAGCCAGGCTCTGTGTCTGTGATGCTCCCATACAGTCTGTGGATGCAGTTTGGCCCCATAGAACAACACTGAGTAAACCTGTAGCACTGGAGTATAAAACCAGTAGTGACGTCATTGTGGCCACATCCATATTTTATCAACTGTCTGTGGTTGGAAGTGATGGCCTCAGAGGATGTTCCTGCTTTCACACTTTGAGTTCTGCAGCAAAAAGTTCAAAGGCTCTGCAACATAAAGGCCTGTCACAGAGCGGGAAGCAGCTCGAGGCGAAGCCGAGCAGGTACGCACACAGGTATGCAGCTCTGCAGAAACTGGGTTACCTGACTGTGCGGTGTCTCTGAGGGAGCTTTGTGTCTGAGTCGACGCTAAAATTTCAAACGCTTTGCAGGTGTCCCGTCACCAAAATACCCGGCATTGTTCTGCGCGGCTGTAAAAACGAAACGTTTGACTGCTGATAGGAATTTTACAGCCGCTGTCTTATGCAAGCAGGCTGCAGTGTGTGCCGTCACTTTTAATCATTGCAGAAACAAAGACACACGGCCCTGTATGAGACACTGTGTTTGTGTAGTTTGACCTTTGCTAAACTTTGTTGTTAAATATAACTGTGAGAGGCAAAAGATTCTACTGAATAACTATTAAAAGTTAGAAAACAGGAAGCATGAGGACCTGACCTTGACTGTGAATCTAGCTGAGACGTGTTTATATATTTATATTAGTGGAAGTAATAAGTGTTGAAAATTGATTGGAGAAGGAAAAAAAGTGGATTCATGGGAACAAAGGATTACAAAATAAAACAGGAAATGGCACACACAGGGTGTGCTGGTCTTTTTAAATCCAATGTTACTTTTATAATAACAGTCTTAAATTGCTTTAAGACACTAAAATATAAAACCCCATCGACCTGACAGTGCCCTATGAGCAGCAGTTGGCGTTGGTGGGGACAAAGAGCTCCCTTTTACAGGAGGAGGCCTCCAGCATATCAGGCTGAGGGAGGGGCAGCTGTCTGCTACGACTGGACAAGATAACATTAAATATACGTAGTGCTGACATGTAAACATGTGGGGAGTGGAGGAGAAAAGCCCAGTGCATGATGGGAAGGCCCGCAGCTGCCTGATCCTACACGAACACGAGCCTGATCACACAGAATAGCAACCAAACATCCAGAAAAACACACGACAAAAAAAGTACAAATTGATTTTCATGTCACTGAGTGAAATAAGTTTTGGTCCCAAGCAGAACGTGACGTAGGACTTGGTGGAGGAACCCTGACAAACAGAGCGGTGAGATGTTTCCTGTAGTTGGTCACAGGTTTGCACACGTCTCTGGAGGGATTTTGACCAATTTCTCTTTACAGAAACTCTTTAAATCCTTCAGGTTTCCTGGCTGCTGCTTCAGCTTCAGCTCCACATAATTTCTACAGGACAGAGCATCGAGACTCCACTTTGATTTTGCTTTCATCTGACCACAGCACTTTCTCCCAAGACTTCTCTGAATCATTTAGATCGGGGTGGGGACCTCCAGGCCTCACGGGCCGGTGTCCTGCAGGTTTTAGATCTCACCCTGGGTCAGCACACCAACCACAAATGTTCAGGAGGTCATTTATCCATTTAAATCAGCTGAGTTTGAGCAAAGACACCTAAAACCTGCAGGACACCTGCCCTCGAGGCCTGGAGTTCCCCCACCCCTGATTTAGATGGCGAACACTGACAAACGTGCCTTGTTGAGCAGGGGGACCCTGTGTGAGCTGCAGGGCTTCATGTCTATTACAACATAGTAAGTTACCAATGGTGTTCTTAGTGATTGTGGTCAAAGCAGCCTTCAAATCATTAACAGGGTCCTCCCATGTAGTTTTGAGCAGTCACATGATCATCTTCACCGCATGAGGCAGGATCTTGCATGGCAGTCTTGTTGCCCCGACATCCTTTGGCAGCTTCTTGGTATTACGAGGGAGGTGGAGAAGCTGGAATGGAAGAAACTGATTCTGTGGACAGGTGTGCTTCATACAGGTTGAGATCAGGAGTATCTGTAACTGACTAATGATTGTAATCTGGGCACACAGCCGATCTGTGGTAGCCAGATCTCTGTCCAGGTTGAAGGAGATCAAATACTTTTTTCAGTCAGTGAAATGCAAATCAATTTATAACTTTTCTGTAGTGTGTTACTGTGGATCGTTGGCTGGTATTCTGCCTCACTCCATTAAAATAAAGCTACCATAAAAATAGAGAAAGCTCATTTCTTTGTGAGTAAACTTTAGAAGGGGATCAAACACGTATTTCCTCCACTGTATCGGTGCATGAACTGGGCAGCTGTGTGTGGTGGAAGAGGAAAAACATCCTGGAAAAGTTTTAAAACTTTATTTTGGGTAAAATCTACAAACTTTTTCATAGACTTCCTTCTAGAAGAACTTAGATTGCACTGTGAGTGGACTGAGTTTAAAGCTCGATGAAGGATGTTATATTACTGCACGCTAACGTGCTTCATTTCTTTTGTCTCTGTATTTTTTTTTTATTCTTTAGGATTTATCGTCCTTTTGTGTGTCTTTTGTGAAGCACTTTACACAGATGATCCAAGGCCTCACTTTGGTCCAGGTCACGCTAACAGACTGATGATGTAACTAAATATAAAGCTGGGAGGAGCAAAAAAAATATGACATCATGATTGGCTCATTGTGTGTTTTCTGGTAAGGCCATTAGGGGTTTTTATTTTTATTTGAACAATGCGCTATTAAAGAGGTCTTAACGTTAATCTGGTGTAAATCTGCAGAAAATCTGCTGTAATTCATCAAATCTTTTATCTCCGTTCACTTCCTGCCCTTCTCTGCCTCTTCAGTTTTCACAGCCTTCAACCTTTTGGCTTTAAGCAGCTGAAACAAAAACAAAACTCAAGTCAGGTTCCTCTGAAGACATGCAGCCCTTTGTCCTTGGATCATGTGGTGGTGTGTTTCTGCATGCGTGTGCATTGTGGGAGATCACACACACAGTGCAGCTGCCGGCCTCCCTGACTACCAGCCGTCAAACAAAAAAAAATCTTTTCAAAACCAACCTCAGGAACCGACGGAGAGATGATTAAATTCTCCATGCGAGGAGTTCAAAAGCAATAAAAAATGAAATGAAAACACGGGCGGTGTGCAACACAAAGACCTCATTGTTGCTGCGCAAAGGAATGCCTACAAGTGTGTGTGTGTGTGTGTGTGTGTGTGTGTGTGTGTGTGTGTGTGTGTGTGTGTGTGTGTGTGTCTGTGGGCAGAGGCCGTGAGGAATGTGAGTTTTTGCATGGAGACAAAAGGTGGCCTATGACTGGGAGAGAGGCAGCGAGGAAGAGGCACAGAGAGGGAAACAGAGGAAGAAACAGGCAGAAGGCAGGAGCTACTTTCATTTCTATGCTAACTTGTGTTAGCGTTTGCCAAAGAAAGGCGACGAGTTAATCTCAAAGTTGTGTTTTGCTTTGTTTAGAATAAGCTACATGTTTAATATTTTTTGGGTGTCTTACTAATGTTAATAAAGATTGCTCCTCTTTAAGTGATGACGTATGAATCCTGCTTCTGGGTCCAAACTACTCTGTGTTTATTAAGGCTGTTGTGTTTTTAACATGTTTTAATGCTTTATATCTTGTTCTATTTAATCTGAACAAGCCCCTAAAAACAGTCAAAAATTACACATGATCCAGATCCAGAATGAGACTGCTTGTTTGAGCGAGGACAGGTAAGTGGCAACAAGCAAACGAAGGTTTTAAACTCGGGAACTTGCAGAAACACGGAGGAGCGAGGGTCCCAATCATATGAGGCAGACGGTCTGCTTAAGACTGAGAGTTGGAGCTGCTCCTTAAATACTGACAGATGATGAGGTTGATGAGGAACAGGTGTGACGGCTGACGAGCGGGACTGTGGGGCTCCACCCACGGGCACATCTTGACCGCCCCAACGTGGCCTAGACTCAGAGGCTGTATCCCAATTCAGGGTCTGCAGCCTTAAAGTACGCAGCCTCAACGGTCCTCAAGAGCCGCGCACTCAAAGGCTACGTTCACGCATCAAATCCGATTTTTTTGACCCTATGCGACCCATATCCGCAATAAGGATCATTATTAGGTTATTTACATTATTATATAAATAACAAAATAACTTAAAGCAAAACTGGGAAACGTAAAGTCCGAAGTCTTTATATTAAGGGCCATCAGTCAAACAATATTGTTTGCTCTGGGTCTAAACAGAGCGCGTTGTGTGTGACGTCTTCTTTTGCGCATGCGGGCCGCTTTGAGCGTTCACACTAGAGCGCGTTTGCTGTCGCATTTTATTTGTAGTGTGAACAAGCAGACGAAATGGGACGGTCCAGCCTCCGTCGCGCTGCCCAGGTTGCCTAGCAACCATGATAGCTGGAAACGTGTGGTTGACAGAAATGAAGGAGAACATATTTTGTTCATTTGTTTCTACACGAGCTTTGTGTGATTTAATAAGTATCTGAGGCTGAGACCACAGGACTGTAAAACATGACTGTTGGCCTTCATATCTGTACTGAACAGTCATTTAAGATTAGCTAGTAAACAACAATTAGTTAATGTTGTTCATGAGACTAAAGTCAGTGTAAATATGATATGGCCAATATTATAGTTATTATATTAATCATTATTAGTTATTACAGCAGTGAGTTTGAAGTCTCAAATCAAATCACTTCTATTGTCACATCACATGTGCAGGTACACTGGTACAGCACATGTGAGTGAAATTCATGTGAGTGAACTCTGTGTCAAATACTGAGCTTCAGTAAAGATTCAAGTAGCATTTATTTATATGTCCTATCACCTTAAATCTTCACTCAAAGACACTCAAGTATCTCTGACAGTGTATATACACAGGGGTGTCCAAACTTTTTTCACTGAGGGCCACATGAGGGGCTGGGCCACTTACTAGAAATTAGGTATACAACCTTAACTTTATTGTATTAAAGTTAGAAAAATCTATAAAAAGTGTTCAAACGTGTTATATTGTTGAATATAATTGCTAATCACAGCTTTCCATAAATGGATCTTTATTGATTTTAGCTCATTCTCAGAACAGCAGCCTCAGATTTCTTCTTAGGCAGAAGATTTACAGTACAGAGGAAAAAAATCAATAAAGGGGAAAGGGGAAAAATCAAGGGGAAAATGGGACGGGTACATTTCAAGCTTGTTATTTAAGTTAGGCTTAGCAAAACATCTATCCATGTCCATTTTGAAACAATTATCAACATTAACAGACTGAACTGGACAGAGGAGTGCATATAAATTTAGTAAACTATTCTGGTGAGTATCAGCTGTGCTGGTTATGTAAATTGGGCCATCCAGCCACTGATCGCCACTCGTGACAAAAATCCAAACAAATGTCACCTGAAGGAGCAGATCTGCATCAGATGAGATCAGCTGACTGCGTGTGCGTGCGCTGTGCACAGCGGTGTGTACTCTGTGTGTTAACAAGAAAAACGCATATAAGAAAGTGGTACACAAAAGCAGGGTAGTGACATAATCGATGCGCATTATTGATATTTGAAGCATGTGTACCTGCACATGCATGCTTAATAACACACGGGTACTGTGGAATATATTTTTTACTCACTTAAAGCGCTCGTGCTCTCGTCCACTCCCCGCAAAAAAACATTAGCAGCTGTGTGGTGTCTGTGGCATCGGTGCTCTCATGGAGTAAAAATCAAAAGCACAGCTTTATCAGACAGTTGCAGTTTAATGTTGTCTGACGAGTCTTAAACGCGTCGCACAACTGGATTTCTGGACATGCTGACGTTGTCCTGCACTTTTTCGGGGCACATTATTTCGGTGACTTTAACGAGGCTGTGTTTTATGAGGTCTCCATCTGAAAAAGGCTTGCCATGACTGCAATGAGTTGGGCGACCTCATAGCTGACTGGAGCCTTTTCCTGGACAATTTGAGCATGAAAAAAATATTGTGGCTGACCCTGCAGGATAGCTTCCCTTTGCTTTAATTTCTGCTCTCGCTCAACACCAGTGTAGGATGCACAAGCCTGATGTTATAATGACATTGTACATTATACTTTTTCATAACTGCCACAGTTTCATTGCAGATCAAACACTTCCCCTTGAATTTTTTGAAGAAATATTTACTCTCCCACCGTGTTTGAAATTTTTTGTGCTCACTTTCTACCTTTCGCTTCTTTGGTTCTGCCATGACTTGCATTTGACCATGTATGACACATATAGTTTGACCAGGTAAGCCCCACCTGTGTCATTAGTGCTAAAAAATATATTGATTACCTCACTTTGCCCCACCTGGGGCACACAACAACATGTTTTCTTGTCTGCTTGTTCACACTACAAATAAAATGTGACAGCAAATGCGCTCAACCTCAAAGCGACCCGCATGCGCAAACGACGTCACACACAAGGCGCTCTGTTCAGACCCAGACTAAACAGTATTGTTTGACTCATGGCCGGTAATACAAAGACTCGATTCACGGTGTCTTCTCGGGCACTGATAATTGGTGTCTGTCGTGTGTCACTTATGTAAAAGATAGATTTAATGTGACATTGTGTAGGTAAACACAGACGGAACAGTCAGTGAAGGGAACTCCAAGAGCAAACGCTGAAAAACATTCTGTCAATATAAAATTGTACTTAGTAGTCAGTATAATCTTTTAATAATATAAGTTTACTTATAGTAGAATGCTGCATGTAATCATTTGTGTTTAGAAGTATGTAGTTGATGGCATGTTGAAAGAATGTCTCATGCGAGGTCTGTGGAGCATGAAGAGGGGGGTGCGTTCACTCCTAGAGTGTTCTGGCATTTTGGACCAAGTTAAGTGTTTCCCACGTTTGGCCCACCTAGGACCTACTGTATGTTTCCACTTGGTTTTCCCATATGGTTTTGATGTGAGAAACCCAAGTGGGTCCCATATATACTAAACAATCCTGAGCCCACATAGAATATAAGCCCATACTAACTTAACATAACCCATATGGGGCCCACATAGACATGTTTTTAGGGTCTTGACTTGCATTTGCCCATGTGCGACCCATATAGTTTGACCAGGTGGGCCCCACCTGTGTCATCCGTGCTAAAAATATATATTGATTACCTCACTTTGCCCCACATGGGGCACACAACAACAGCGTATCCTTAAATGACTGTGTTTGCCCATGTCTGTCCCAGGTGGAAAACCCAAGTGGGTCCTACGTGTGTTTCCCATTTTGGACCAAGTTAAGTGTTTCCCATGTTTGACCCACCCAGGACCTACTAAAAGTGCCCACTTGAGATTGCCCATATGGGTTTAATGTGAAAAACCCAAGTAGGCCCCATACAAAAAGCCCAGTTTGAGCCCATGCCCACATGATACCCATCCAGCCCGAGCAAAAACCAGGTGGGGCCCATATATACATGTTGGCTGGGTTGTTACCAGGAGCCTGTCATGTCCTGCAATATCTTTATTTGAAAAATGTCAAAATAACACAATTTGAAAGACATAAAACTATATTTTTGCACCAACATGGTGATTTCCTTGTGATTAGATGACTCTTGGCTCATTGCAGGAAACTAGATGAGAGGACAAAAGAAGGCAGGTCAGTGCAGATGAACAGTACCTGAAAGTCATGTGATTAAGAAAGACGTGACACAGGGCCTGAGAGGTGCATGTGATCCACTCTGCTGAAGAATAAAGGCGCTCGTACCAAATATTGACTGTTAACAAAGTTTGTCCAATTGTACAAACTCCTCTTTGCTTTATATCCTGTATCTGCATGTATGTTTGCACATGTTTCAATAAATCACGGCACCATTTTTTGAGTAGACATGTTTATGAGGCTTCCTGCAAAAATGACTGCAGCTGCTAAAGCTGTTTAAATACAGAGTTTGCCGAGCATCTGCGAAGTGTGTTAACGGCACTTTATATGCAAACAAATCCCAGTCAAGCCATTAATTGTTATACACAAGAGGCTGAGCACGGAGACTAATTCTTCACTTCTGAGTAACACACTGGATATTTTCATTTCTCTGTGAATTACAAGATCATTTTTTCTTGCATCCAAACAGATTTTCAAACATTTAACTCTTTATTTCAGTGTTTTATTCATTTTATGGGGAAAAAACAGTTTCAACCTTGACCTGAGGGGGAATAACGGACAGAAAATTAAGATAAATATGGAAACCGAGCGACTTTATGTTAAGGGGCTGTAATCAAGTCACAAAACACACACACCAATCCATCAGGCCGCACACACACACTTTCTGAGGACCTTGTTTCCTGTAATCCGTCGTCACCTGACCTCTGACCCTTTGTGAGTGTGCTGACAGATTTAAGAGCCCCAGCTTCCTCTCAGTTTGTGTGATCTGCTTTGTGGAGGGGGTCTCGCCCACTCGAGAGCTGAGCAGGAGAGTTTTAGATGATTACATCAAAAGTAAAAATGTCACAGATTACTAGTTTCTAAGGGAGGTCGTTCTGTCCTTCTGTGGCTAAAAAGACAAAACTTAGAACGTCCAGACAGATTTTAGGAGCACAAAATG
Source organism: Oreochromis niloticus (assembly GCF_001858045.2). Lineage (NCBI taxonomy): Eukaryota > Metazoa > Chordata > Actinopteri > Cichliformes > Cichlidae > Oreochromis > Oreochromis niloticus. The sequence continues at coordinate 2,954,779 of NC_031970.2, forward strand.
CACAAGACATCAACTTTATGGAGTGAAATGACCCTACAGTGAGTTTCACAGGCTTCCACAGAGCCTGAGGAGGTGGACGGTTTGAGAATCTCTGTGGAGGAATTTTCAGTCTGAAGTAAAATGTTTTCACTTTAAATGTTAAACGAGTTTGTGTGATCATTCTCCAACATTTAAAGGTGGATTTTAGTCCAGATATTTGTTTTTTAAAAGTTACTTATTTACCTGCGTTAACTCGGCTACTTCCTGTTTTAAAATTAAAGTGTAACCTGACCTGCTTCACCTGCATGGTGCTTGGTACGTGCACGGCAGACAAGTGACACAGGCTGCTTACACTGGCTTATTTTATTTACCTGAGAACTTCTACAAAGTGTTGAGAGTGTGTGCCGGATAATAATCCAGACATGTTGATCAATAAACTGTAAAAGTGTCAGATTTCAAACATCTTCTGTGTGTCTGCAGGTCACAAAAGAAGAGAATAAAAGATAGAGAACACACACACACATACACACACACACATACACACACACACACACACACATACACACACACACACACACACATACACACACACACACATACACACACACATACACACACACACATACACACACACACACATACACACACACACACATACACACACACATATATACACACACACACATACACACACACACACACACACATACACACACACACACACACACACACACATATATACACACACACACATACACACACACATACACACACACACACACACACACACACACACATACACACACACATACACACACACACACACATACACACACACACACACACACACACACACACACACACATACACACACACACACACACACACATACACACACACACACACACACACACACACATATATATATATATATATATATATATATATGTAAACACTGAAAAAAATATATAGAAGAATAAAAACATAAATTTTTTTTAAAAATAAGCTGTTACATATAATACCTACATACATACACACCTACACAGAACCCACATTATTACAAAGACCCTACAGTAATACATACAGAGAAAAACCCAACAATCATATGACCCCCTATGAGCAAGCACTTTGGCGACAGTGGGAAGGAAAAACTCCCTTTTAACAGGAAGAAACCTCCGGCAGAACCAGGCCCAGGGAGGGGCGGGGCCATCTGCTGCGACCGGTTGGGGTGAGAGAAGGAAGACAGGATAAAGACATGAAAAGAGGTGTATAAACACCCAGTGCATCATGGGAATCCCCCAGCAGCCTACACCTACTGCAGCATAACTAAGGGAGGATTCAGGGTCACCTGATCCAGCCCTAACTATATGCTTTAGCAAAAAGGACCATTTTTAACCTAAAGCAGCCCTCACACGCTGCTGCTTTTCTAAAGCTTACCCTGACACACTTATGGAACAAAAAGTCCCTGTGATGACGAAAACTTTTAACATATTCATAAGCTAAAGGAAATAAAAACAACAAAAAGCATAAAGAGCACAGGCAGAGGATCAGGAAGTGTTAATGCTTAATCCCATCGATGCAATGAATCGATCGATTGCAACTGGAACAACGTCGGCGTCAGGTCAGAGCTGGCTAAACAATGCTGTCAGTTTAACTTCCTCCCAACATTCAAATGGGAGTAAACGGAAGAAGGAAGACGTTTATGCAGATGAGGTCGGGAGAAGGAAACAGTGGAAACATGTCGGCTGCTTTCAGGTGACGTCCAGGTCAAACGGGGTTTTCAAGTTGAACATCTGGCATGAACGAACTTGCCCACAGTTTCCAGTTCCAACAAATCGAGAGAAAGACTCCGAAGGTGTGTTCAGTGTTATCATACTGCTATTTTTAGCATCATATGCAAAATAGGACATGAATACAACAGATAAGTGAGTTTGAACATAAATGCAAAAATCATCTGGTCCTCAACAGGTTTTAAATCTGTTTGCATAAAACCTCAAATAAACAATAACACATATTAAACCTTATTTTCATTTATTTAAAAAACTAAGCCAGGAGTAGTGTGTGAACAACTGAAAACACCCCATGTTTCAGCAGCTTTGTCCAAAAAACAAGCAAAAATCATCAAGTTACTTTATTTTTCCTTTTTTTTCCTTAGCATTTTTAACACCGTTGACCTTTAACCTAAAACAATTAGCACAAGGTTGACTTACCAACAAAGTAAACAAGCAGACAAAACATTATTAATACACCACATATAATTCCAGATGAAAACATATTGGGCAGCACAAAGAATGAGCTGCTGTGGAAGTTCAGCTTTGATCACAGCAGAAAACACAGAACATGTCAAACTAAGTCAACCAAAAAACTGTTCCCCGAAAATTAATAAAATCAAAAATAAAACTAACTTGAAGACGCGTGAACACGAGCTCAGTTCATACCAGTCAGCAGGTTGTTCCAGTGTCGTTTAGCATAAAAGTTAAAAAGCAGCTTCACCAGCGTTGACAGAGAATAACAGGGCGGCCAATCCTACATGACCCGAGAGGTCGAGCTCACCACTGTGAGCAGAGAAAAGCCCAGGAGAGACCTGAAGAAGAATTTATGCATAACAGCAGTTCCCAAAGAATCTGACTAAATTTACATTATATAAACCATTTTAATTGTTTTGTCTTATTAACACCAAAGAGCATTCAGTAATTTAAAGACAGTCGTGTACTGATTGCTGGTTTGAAATGTGCCTATATTAAAACTGACATCCATGTATGATCTGTGCACAGCGGTGCAGTCACATGCTAACATGTCATTAGCATGAAAGTGAAGCTAAAGATGCAAAGTTCATTGTAAAGTGCAAAGAACTGTCACGAAAAAGTTCAGCAAACCTAATCAGACTTAAATCATCCATAGGCATTTCAAAGAAGCTAACAAAGGCAAAACGGCTAAAGGCTAAAGCTAGCAGCCTCGGTATGAGCAAAGGATCAAAACAGTTATGAGGGAAATTACAGAGACAAATGAAAAAGAGTCGAAGTCCTTTTATCTGGTGAAGTTACGAACATACTGGAACATGTTTTGTTCTATAAAACTGCTAAACCTGACTTTGTTTGCTAAGCTGAAATGTGTCAGGTAAAGTATCTGTCTCTCTTCCACAGCATGTCTTTATATTGTCTTCCTTCTCTCACCCCAACCAATCACAGCAGATGGCCCCACCCCTCCCTGAGCCTGGTTCTGCCGAAGGTTTCTTCCTGTTAAAAGGGAGTTTTCCCTTCCCACTGTCGCCAAAGTGCTTGTTCATAGGGGGTCATATGATTATTGGGTTTTTCTCTGTATGTATTATTGTAGGGTCTACCTTACAGTATAAAGCGCATTGAGGTGCTTTGTATTGTAAGTTGTATTGGTATTATTTCGTTCCGGTAGCAGAGTCCTACTGTTTCAAGTTGTTTTAGTGAGAAAAAGATCCTGTAACTTACTGCAGTTTGGGGGGAAATGTAAAATTTAAATGCCTTTTATGATTATAATTCCATTTTCAATTGATTTATTTTTTGATATGCTGTCTGTTATAGTTCATTGAAAGAAATCTGAAATTGATAAAAATCGTTACTGGCAGAACGCACTTTTAAAAGAATGACAATCAGTGCATATCTGATGATAAACAAGAACCCTCAATATCAGAAGCAATGATGTCACTTTGGCACAGACGTGAGGAGGAGGAGGAAGTGTTGATGCTTTAATGCCATCAATGCGGCAAACAGGCAGATGCAAATAAGACCACACATTAGTGGAATGTGATAACAGCTACACTGGAACATCAGCAGAGTTTCCGTTTTATGCCAAACCAGTCATCCCTGGCTGAATAACACTGTTGTTGACCTTAAACTTCCTCTAGTTCAAAAACTCCAGAACCAGACCAGAGGTCATGTGGTTCCCCTGTTTTCCTCTAAAGAGCTCTGATGCAATAATGGAATAACCTTTTCTGCATGGCTGTATTGTATAGCTGTCACAAATTCCTACAGCATAGAGTAGTAGAGTAGTTGGGAACAACTACTCTAGAGTTTCTGCTTCAGCACGTGTCGACACTGTGGTCAAAGAATTCATTTCACCTCTCATCCAAGAGGCTTTTCAAACACTGTCAGCACCTACAGCAGGCTCCGTATGTAGCAGATGTTGTTGACGTCTGTCTGCAATGTCCAAAGATGGACTACAAAGAGCTCATCTTTGATGCTTGTGACAGTAACTTCTCAATGGCTTAATGAGCTATAGGGAGTGAGAACTGATCTGAAGACCACATGCAGAACAGTCGGTGTTGCAGTTACACCATTAAAAAGATTGTTGAAGGTCCAGAGGTCCAGATTAAAGCTCAAACTGCACAAAATGTTTCAGAGCTGATCCAATAATGAATCCCTCTGATTCCTCTAAAGGGAACTTTAACATTTTAATAGCTTTAAATGTTTGACCACACCGCTAACAGGCTCTGAACTGCTCCAAAAAAAGAAATCAAGATCTTGCAGGTGATAATTTTTCATTTTGTTTCATTTGCAGATTGAATCCACAACTCAGTGTCAGATGATATCTCTTTCTTTATATAAGCAAAGAAACCATAGCAGAGATGGAGACAGATAAGTGTGCAGAGAGATGTTGAAATCTTCTTTTGCAACTGTTTGTTCATTGCTTTGAGTCTCGGAGGATAAAAGAGAAAAGAGCCAGTAACACCCTGCCTGGTGCAACACGTCCTGGAAGTCCCCGTAAATGTTCCTAAAGACACAGCGAAGGTTGTGTATGAAGGTGTGTGGACATGAAAAGGACTGCCTGAACAACAGATAAGGAAAGAATGTGTTTTCTGTGCAGCACAAAGCAGTTCAGGATACATCTGCTGACTCTGTGCTCCTAACTCAGAATCTATACTTGGGCTCAAGGAAGTTTATATCTGTGCTTACCTGATTAGGTTAATGACTCAGTACCGAGGAAAAACCATGTTTACTTCATTCAGTTCCCTGGAAAACATTTCCTAAAATAACACAGAAAACCTGAGTGACTCTATAAACCCAGGCCCCTACACTGTAATCAATCATTAACCAGTTAGACCTACTAATATTTTAATGATACTAAAACGACTTCCTCAACTTTGTGGGTCCCCACAAAGCTACTAAAACTCAACAGTCCCCACTTTGTCATAAATGTAAGAAACATATTTTATGAGTAAAATGTTAAAAAAAAATGTTAGTCCCATATCTGTGTTTAAATCATACTCTCCTAAAATAACCTGAACACAACACGTCGTCCTCTGCAACAGAAAAATTAAGCTAACCCAGAAGCGCCAAAGGCTGTAGTTCCTGCAGTGTCCACTTGAGGCTCCAGCAGTGAGTCGGTCCCCGTAGACTCCCAGGTTAAAACTTTACAGCAGAAATAAACATGTTTACATGTTTTGGGCTTCATTTGTGTTTCACATATTCAAGTTTCATCCTGGAGGAGACACACATCATGAGGGCATCTGGCACAAACAAACAAACAACAACAAAAACAACAAACTCATCCTTTCATCCATTTTCAGCCGTTTATCTGGTTTATACGCAAAAAGCCCAGATTTCCTTTAGCCCAGCCACCTTTTCTAGCTCATCCAGGGAGAACACAGTTGTTCCCAGCCTAGCCAAGATATATAATTTCCCCAGGGAGTCCTGGGTCTGCCCCAGGACCTGAGGAAGCCGGGACCTCTATGCCCGGCTGGGCTCCATAGGCATGGCCACTAGATGCTCGCCCTGATCCTGGGTCTGGTCAACATCCTGTTCCGGGCAGGATGGACCCTGTTCCAGGTAAACTGGACCCTTGATTTTTTTATGTTTAGCATTGCTCTTTGTGTGGCCCCTCACCGAGGACCGGTTTGTTATGGGGGACCCTATCAGGGGCCAGTTTACCCTCACAACACAAAATAGCTCCTGGGATGACTGGAATGCACAAGCCCCTCCCCCGTGATATGTTAGCGTCCATAAAAAGCAAATTAAAGAAATACATTTTTAATAATAAATATGTGGACCTACCTGCTGTGGTGACCCCTTGAGAATAAGCTGAAAGCTGAAAGTCTCCAAAGCTAATTTCCCCCATTTGAAACTGCTGTATGGGGTCATTTTTATTTTAATTAGGGATGCAACGATACCAATTTTTTCAAACCGATCCGATACCGATACTTGGATCTGAGTACTTGCCGATACCGAGTACAAAAACCGATACTTCTGCCACACACAAGTTAAACTTAACCGGTAGTAAAGAAACGACCCCACACAACTCTTTAACACAAACGAAACGTTTACTGAACGTAAGGGCAGAGACAAATACTGTACAACACATCCCTTTTTTAAACTCAAATGATATTCCAATTCCTTAACCAAATGAAATACACTGTATAAATGAAATAATTCCCTTTCAAATTATATTAAACAACCCAACTTATGTTATCACCTTTTGGTAAGTGACTCACTAATATACACTCCAAAACACGGTATATAAATCCACTAAACATACAATATTCACACATGGGCCCCACACACACTCACATTCACACTTGTTGCAGGCCTGTTTGCTGCTCACGCCGGACGATGGAGAAAAATCCTCTTCTCCCCAGTAAGAGCACAAAAGTCTGACTTACAGTTCCGTTGCTCGGTAGGTCGCCGTTCACCAGTCCCACACTAAATCCACTCCCTGCGGACCCGATGCTGTCTCTGCTACAGCGCGTTAGCCAGTCACTGTCCAGCTCTCCGACAGTCCATAGCAGCTGCCTCCGTGGCGCAGCCAAGCAGTCCGGGCTAGCCTTTAGCCTCAGCGGTCATGGCTGAAAACACAGTTTTCCACGGACGGTGGTGCGACCGTTGAAACAAAAAGTCACTTCACCCACACTCTGTTGCGAAGCTCTCACACAGTTAGCTTTCTAGTCACACACTCTTTTGTGCAAGTTAACCTCAGTAAAACTAGCCGAGTCTCTCACTTTGGTTCAGCTAACCTCGTGCATCTCTCCATGCCGTTCTCTTCTGTGAACTGTGAACACCTTATGTGGCGTTCAAGTCCATGGGAATTATGAGTATCTACTACCAAATTCCCATCCGGGCTACATTAGTATCGGTTCATGGTATCGGTTGACTTTTACGAGTACGAGTACGCACACATTTTACAGTATCGGCACCGATACCCGATACCAGTATCGGGATCGGTGCATCCCTAATTTTAATAATAAACGACCTGTTTAAACTGTACTGATTATCAGGTGGGTGGAGTCCCTGATCTCTGGATTGTGCAAAACATGCAGGTGTTCCCGAACGCACTTGCTGTAATATGATGGGCCACCAGGTCCTTGAAGATATTGCTATTTTGAGGTTTTTTTTTTACATTTTTGACCATAAAAAAGGAACTGAGTGACCAGCCCCTTTACATTAAAGCTTAAAATATGGAAACGTGGTCTTTGCACTTTATACTGACACTACTGCCTGTGAATGCATGACCAGCCTTTGTTACAGATTACCAGCTGAAACTTAGAAACCTCACACGTGACGTTACACAGTCTGGTTTCTGGTTTTATCTGACTCGATCTGACATCCTGTGCTTGATCATTTTCTGCCTTTGCAGTTCTCGTTAGCAAAACCTCATCCTGTGACCTGTAGATCTTTAATTATGAATGTCTACTGACTGTTTGCATTCAAACAGAGGAACTATCATGTCTGTGTAGGTTTGCAGTCAGGTCATAGTGATCTAAAGAAAAGACTGTTTAAGTTTCTTGAAGGTTGGTCTTCTTTCCGAGCTCCTTGGATGATTATTATGATTACTATGAGCATTTATTCCTGCAGCCCTCCACCTTTTTATTGGTATTGTGACAACTGTGAGAAGCCGCCTCCTAATCTTGCAAGTGTGATTCAGTTTAGCAAAGGTATTGTGATGCTTCTACATGTTTTATATGCAGAGCATCCAGAAAGTTTTCACAGAGCTTCACTTGTTTTACATTTTGTCCTGTTACAGCCTTATTCCAGAACTGATCAAATATATGGTTATATCAAAATCGTACTAATTGCTGAGGGCTGACGTCCTGTTGGCAGATGAATCCAGTGCACATCGCGGGATTCCCGTGACCTTTCCCTTCCCCTCGACCCTGACTAGTCTTCCAGTTCCTGCTGCTGCACAACATTCCCACAGCATGATGTTAGCACCACCATGCTTCCCCGTAGGGGATATTTGTTTAATCAGACCAGAGAGTTTTATTTCTCGTGGTCTGAGAGTCTTTCATGTGCCTTTTGGCAAAGTCCAGGCAGGCTGTCTGTGCCTTCATGTAGTCACATCCCACTCTCCCACCCAGTAAGACAAAAGTTGTAGAAACGGCCGTGCTTCTGCAGCTGTATGTTTGAGCATTTTGGCAGATGCCTCCTTTTGTTTTTATGGACGCACATCTGTATTTAAACCAAACAAAAATAACTGGGGGAACTTTATCAGGACCAAATTTGTGAAAGGAAAGTCCCCACATTCAGACCTGATGCAAAGCACGTACACTTCACCTGCTCAGCATCCAGCAGGAGCAGACAGGTGGAGCTGGATCAAAGAGGATTAAAAAAAAGATCTGGAAGAAAGTCAAAGTGGCACTTTAACCTTCGCCTGTTCTTGTTTTTGGCACTGCAGCGCCTGAACAAATAGGTCCAGTGCAAAGTCCCCCCCACCCCCACCCGCGAGGCTGTGTGCTTGGTTATGAAAGCGTGTGTGACAAACTCGAGTTCAGGATAATGTATGAATGTGTGTGCTGGAATGTGTGCGCCCCTCCCAGCAGAGCTGCATTCGTCAGTGTTTTGGCGTTTAGTGAAGTGTGTTTTTCCCGGCTGCGAAGCTGACAGGCAACGGCTTGTCACACACACACACACCTGGACTCTCTTTGACAGTAAAAGCAGCTCCTTATTTACTCGAAGTACATTTGTTATCATCTGCTTTTCCTTCATGCAGAACCCAAAATAAATCATGCAAAAAGGTTTTGTGCATTTAAACTGTGCTCGTCTCCTTGGCAACAACACCTGCACTGTTTGTACAACACAAATTACTAAGAAAGCAAAGATAGCAGTGCTACGCTGTCAGAGTAAAAACTAGAAAGAAAACCACTGAGGGGGAATTTACTCCTGTGATCAGGTGAGGTGATAAGTCTCTTCACAGTCATCTTTCTCTCAGAAAATATATTTAAAAAAAAAAAACCCCAGACACATTTAAAATGTTAATGTGCATAAAAATAACTTTATTTTCAGTAAATCAGAACCAGCATTGAGAAACCAATGATTCATTGGCTCCACTCCGATGATGATTCACGTGTGGTATTTGTGACATTAAGCAGCAGAACATACCCTCCCATGTTTACCGACTCAGACCTGGGGCCGACCACCGACTGCTTTTTGAAATATTCTTTTTTAAACTCGTAATCTGATCAGATTTACTCCTCTGTCCGAGTCCGAGGTCAGCTCATTCCTCCCGGCACACCGGAGGACACGGCAGCAGCATTTCTCAGTTATCAGGCCTCAAACGAGTGTTTTTGTAACTGCGGCTGCTCGCGACGCCGGTCGTGTTCAGAGTCACAAAAATATGCAGCCAATAATCGACCCGAGCTCTGCTGACGGCAACGTGGCTCATCGACACAACATCCCTCGAATGAAGAGACGTACAGCAACCACATAATCAATCCTTCTACAAAAAACAAAACCATAAATACAAAAGCAAAAAAACCAACAAAAAAACAAACAAAAAAAAGTCTAAAAGATAGACACTCTTACCAAATAAAAAGTTTCAAAACTATTTGCTGAAAATCTGAAACTAGTGTATATAAAACTTTTAAAAATCACATATACAACAGCTTAAGGGTGAACACCCAAACCTGAAGGAAGGCAATAAAATAATTTGACAGTTAAATTAATAAAAAATAATAACAGAGGGGAACTAGTTGATCTACAGGTGGGAAAATAAAACACTGGAGGACATTAGAGGCGTTAGTATTAGCATCGGTAGTATCAAAACTTACATTTACAGTAAAGCACATGAAGGTTACTGTGAGGAAACCAAAGAGCAAAAACAAAACAATTTGGCATTTAAATATTTGGTAGATATTTCTGTTGCCAGAACACGGCTGAGTACCAAGTTAATATATTTAAGCTTTTTTAAAATTGATATTTAATGACTATGTACAAATCCTTGGTAGAGCAGTCTGAATGCCGCGTGTGCAGCCGAGCATTGGACCGGCTTACGACGGCGTCGAGGATCGCTCCGAGAACTGTGACTGAAAATATAAAAACTAAACAGCAAACAGTCGGTGTAGCTTATTGAGAAAAGCATCAACCCCATGATTTAAAAAAAACAAAAACAAACATAGCAAAGAAAGCACTGTTTCTGCAATCACAGAGCTCAACTTTTACACGGATTAGCACCTCAATGCTGAAAGAACTGAAGGAATCAATTTTAATTTGGCAAATTTGAGAAAAGATAAGCCACTCACGTTTGGTCAAAATTACATTACAGTCAGCTTAGCTTAGCACAAATCAATCGGCTAGCTAGATTTAAAACAAACAAAAAAAAAAAAACTAACGGAATTAAAGACCACATCAACGCTTCATTTTTTAATCTTAATTTATGGAGAAAAAAAAAAATCCCCAAATGTTACATTAGCGACGCTACTGTAGCGTAACATTAGCTGAGGAAACCCGACTTTAAATGCTGCTGTCAGACTGACTTGATGCTTAAAAAGTTGGTTAAACCCAAATCTGCACATTATAAGTCGAGAACATTAATTTGATGAGTTTACAGCTACTTCACACATAGTAGCGTTTAGCTGAAACAGCTTCGAGCACAGCTAACGCTTTTCACTTTCTAAGCTAAGCTAAGCAGCTATTCGGATATCGCTTCGTATGCTCGAACTCTGCGGGAAAGTGAGCGAGTCTACATCCGAAAGTGTCAACGCCTCGCTGCTACGACGTGCTCGTGTATAACCCGGGGTCTTCCACAGTTTATAAATTCCTTTCAGGGATTGGTACGACTCACTTGTCTGGTGCTACGTGCTGAGGAGGAACCAAACATACCAGGAGCTTTGAAGGAAAATAAAAAGTCTTTTAAGATCATTTTAATGAACTCTGCTGCATCTGAAGGTTTACAGAACATGAAGTGATCGTCTTACAGTGCAGAAACAACACTTCTATACAGGGCCACTAACGGAGCATGAAACCGCTGCACAACTTTCAGATTAAAACCAACTTTTTGTTTTTCTCATTATGGCATTAAAAAAAAAATTCTCATGAAAACCTCTTTAGTCTTTAGAAGCTGCAGGTTCAGAGGAGAGAATAAATAACTGGACCAATAAAAGTACCATTTTAGTGTTTTTAAAGGAAAGAAGGGAAGAGTCTTGTCCTGTTGGAGAGGAAGTGAGATCATGGCAGTTGAGACAGTCCACTCCTGTCGCTCCTTTTCCTTTTCTGAGAAAGCGAAGCCTTTGATTGGTTCAGAGAGCGTCGGTAATAAAGCGCACATCAGGGAGGAGCCAGTCTGTCGATCGTGTTGTCGGGGCTTCTCTCCCGATTTACCCAGCATCGCTCTGCTGGACAAAAGTGAGGAGGAGGAGGAGGTATTATGATGATGATGATGATAATGAGGCATGGTGAGGCCAGACGCCGGCCCTGATTGGGTTTTTAAGGGAGTGAGGTGTGTGATTGTGTGTGGTTGTGAGAGGAGGAGGAGCAGGAGGAGGTCGGGGTCTATGCGTAGATCTCTGTGGTGGGGGCCTTCTTGTAGATGGGCTTCTTCGACAAATCGTAGCTGCCCTCGTCCTTCTTCTTCATGCGATAGATGAGGAAGAGGATGAGGAGGATGGCGAACATCAGGCCAACGGCGAGGGCCGCGATCAGAGCTGGAAGAGAAAGTAAAGCGACAGGTGAGACTTTTTGAGCTATGACACCGATTCCGACTCCTTCCACCCAGACAGGAACCTCCTCCTGCTGCTCTGGGGAGGGAGCTCCTCGTTCTCGTCAGCCCTACACTTTAGAAATCATGTCATCTGACATCGTGTACAAGCGCTACCATGCTCTTGTTCTTAGTTTAAGGTTTGGGGAAATTTTCCTGCGTCTGATGTTAAAACTTGGGCAGCATTTCTACCTTTGGACATGTAAAAACTCAAAGTTAAGTTCTGGCTGATTCACAGATGGTTTTAAGAGCACGACTGACCTGCAAGGACCTCCGTCTTGCTCAGGATGCTCTCGTTGCCGGTGTGGGACATGAGGACATTGGACAGGTTGTCTTCTCCGCGATCCTTGTTGAAAGGGATCTCGTTCTTCTCGACCATCTCCATCTCGTTGACGGTTGGTCGCACCGGGCGCTCTGGCTCAGGGATCTTATTGTCAATAATGTCGAGCTGTAAATGAAGAGAAGAGAGTTTGTGAAACCTCTGCTGTGTGATGGAGGGTTTAAATGTTTAAGGAGACTTCAATCTCCACGTGCAGACGCTTCTCACCTTCACTGATGTCGTCTCGTCAGGTGACATGGTCGTGTCTGTGGAAAGAAGCAGATTCTTCATTTAATCTTACAGATTCTATGCAAATGTCAGAAATCGCTGCGCTGAGTGTTTTTCGTCAGGACCGACCTGCGTCACCAGATCCAGAGAAGTCGTTGTAATCTTCATTGTCATCTTCATTGTCGTACGTGTCATCGTCATCATCATCGCCTGTGAAGCCGAAGTCTGAGCCGATCGGGGCGTCTCCCGAAGCATCCAGATCGCCGCCACGTGTCGACACGCCGGCCGTCTGCGAGCTCTTCATGGGCATCCATGTCTCCGTCTCCCTCACCTGCTGGGACATCAGACGGAGGCTCAGAGGGACTTTATCTCAGTAACACTCCTTCGGTCTAATAGGCGGACACGCTTCCAGTTTCTCTGTAACTTTTTTGGTCAAGCCCGCCCAATCAGCCCCCTTCAATCAGCCCAGTTGCCACGGTTACCATCCCTATCAAAGCTTAACATGGTGAGGGCACATCAGCCACATTTAATCACATTACAAGAGTTTATTTCAGTGACCATTTGCCTGCTAAGCAGCAGGAATGGGATTAACACCCCCTCCCCAAATCCACCACCTAATCATACACACACACACACACACACACTTAATTAGTATTAAGGCTAAAACGAGGCGAGAAAAGCTCAAACATCAGCTCCTACAAACAAAAAAAGCCAAAATTCAGAGTTGAACAAAACATTTTAATACATCAAGTTGAGAACTTTTAGGAATTATTCTTATACAACGTTCTAAATCAAAGTGAGACATGAGCCTGATGTGTTTTACAGCACCAAACACGACGCAGACAACAAGGAGGAACCCATGTGATGTTTGTGTCCGAAAGGAAGCAGCCAATCGAGTTTCCAGGAAAAGAAGAGTGGTGATTATGTTGTCGGGAAAACGGGAACAAGCTTTTATTTTCCTCAGCACTGAGCTTTCCATTTAGCGAGAACAAAAGCCGACCACAAATCACACTGGAAAGCTTCCCGGATGTCCCGCAAACATCCTCGTCCACTCTCTCACAGATTGAGTCGTGTACGTCACGAGGCTCTTAATTACTTCCATCCCAGTCTTCATTTAAGGGTTAACCCAGCCCGCCCGGGGCCTCCCTGTTTGTGTGTGTGTTCTCTCGGATGCTCGGCGTGGTAACGATGTGTTTGAAGGTAATCCTCTCAGCCGCTGCCTTTAAAAAGCAGAGAAGAAAGAGGGGAGGGGATGCCCCATTGTGCCTGCACAGAGCTTTCAAACAAAGGCGGCCATTTTGCCGTGACTCCTTAGCAACAAGGTGGCCTCGCGAGGACTCGCCACTCCTGCTCCAATTTGTTTGGTTTCCTACACTTTCAGGCGTCTTTGTGTGCACGTTCCCTCGCACTTTACTCCATTTCGTCCTAAGTCCCTCTTTCCTGCTTTACTTACAAAGATTTATGTAAAATCCAGGAGCAAACATCAAATTTTAAAGAGTTTGCGGCTCCTTAAAGGTGAACAACTTGTTTTTAATGTTTTTATGCTTCGTGACGACAATCTTTGGGTTTGAGGGCAGTTGAACTAAACAGGACACTTAAATCATTTAAAAGTGCTTGAAAACATTCACAGTCTGTGTCCTTGAAGCTGAAACATCCAAACTGCTAACAGCTGGAAACAGCCGCAGCTACAGGTTTGTACTGTGTGTCTATTTCCACACAAATTTGATCTTTTCTTCTCTCTTCATGTCTTTTCATGTCCGTCCTGAGAGCTGTGGCAGTAAAGTACCCCGGCTGAGGATCGCTGCTCTATTATGTCCTCATTTAAAGCCCATACATGTGCAGCAGGGAGCCGTGATCCTGTATGTGTGCATTCATGCCTGCCTGCCTTTGTCAGTAATCCCGAGCTGTAAAGTGGTGACTGCTGGCTCTTCATTTCCTCGCAACCATTCACAGTCCTGCTCAAACACGTCCTCTGAGTCACATTAGAGGAATTACGCTCATTCAAGCCTCCGTGTGGACCCGTATGAGTCAGGCTGATTCAATCAGGTAAACCAGCATGACTCACAGCCCTTCATTTTGTTATATTTGACATCATTCCCCCGAGGCTCGTTTTACTTCGATTTGTGGTTACAGATGGTTTTAAAAGCCCCGAAAACCTGATTTCTCTGCTTCTTGCTACAAAAACACGTTTTCTTGCCTCACTCGAGGGATTTCAGTGATTTATTGTCAGGTTTTATGTGTTTAGTCACTGATATTACTCCTGTCAAACTTAAGGAACGTTAATGGCCCGAACCTTAGTCTGTGGAGTGGGTGTGGGCCTTTTTCTAAAAACAGGAACACTTTCTTCTCTTGCATTTTTCAAGTTCCACACAAACAAAACAAGTAAGAGTACATTTTGTCCTTCCATGTCCTGGGGTGTTGAAAAAGCTCCCCTTCCTGGTTCCTCTGACCTTTAACCCCTGCGTGGTGTAACTTGGACGCTTGCGTCCCGGAGGGCTAAAAGAAAAGAAGTGTACGCCTCTCAGGCTGACTGAGGCCTGTCCCAGCAGGTCCGGCGTATTCGGGAGCACAGTAAAGATCAAACACTCGAGGATTGAGTTACGTAAGGCCTCCGATGTTACTGTCACATCTGCGACATTATTCCACTTTTACTATAATTTCCCGGAGCTGGGACGGGGCTCAGGCCGACAGGCCAACAAAAACAACCACGGTGTTCCACATCCAGGAAAAACAAACATCAGAGCCAAGGATGAGCACCGGAAGTCTCAGTTTCTGTAAAAACTGTCCAACGTCAGCCTGAAAACAGCTCGGTAGGGAACACAGAGTGTGTGTGTGTGTGTGTGTGTGTGTGTGTGTGTGTGTGTGTGTGTGTGTGTGTGTGTGTGTGTGTGTGTGTGTGTATAAACATCTTCTAAACCAGCAGGGACCGGCGAACAGAGGACAGGAGCGCCCGAGCTGAGGTTACGTAACAAATCGACATGAAAATCCGCGCTCACTCATTTTACTGAGTGGTTCACTCAGTCACAGCCACAGGCCACAGCACATGTTACACTGTTAGCAGGCACACACTCATTCACTGTGTGAGTAATAAGAAAGACCCCGTTTATGTCCTGCATAGGGAGGGTACATATATCACAAAAAGACACCTGAAGTACTTTGTATACCTGTAACTTAGAGCACAGTCTAGTTATATTTGAATCTATATTTACTCTTCTTACTAGTTTTTGGTTCCCAAAATTGTACTTCAATTGTAGCCATTTTAAGGTTTGTTTTATGTATTTGAACTTTTCCCTTTCTTATTATTTTCATTTGAACTGCATTACTCTGCCACAGTGTGTTTCAAGGATTTACAGTTGTAAAGGTCCTGCGATACCTTTGTTTGTGATTTTTTCCTCTTCAAACAAACTTTCCTTTTCTCCACTTCAGCTCAAGTTAAAAATTAATTTAAAGCTGCTTTTATCTGCTTGGAAACACTGCCACAAACAGCCTGAGTGGACAGATTATCATTGTTCCTTCACATTAAGCTGAATGTGTTCATTACAAACAGCCTGAATGAGCTTCAGCAACACAAAGTCCGGCTACGTGCTCCACAGCAGAGCTCGCTGTGGTTCGGAGGGAGGCCGCAAACGCCTGCAAACGGCCTGGAAAACTCTGAAAGCCAAAGACTGGAAGCCCCAAGAGTTTTTTTAAGATCGTTTACTGACAGAAGAATCACAACCAGCCATTTTACAGCCAGTTAGCAGATCCCCATTTTGTCCTCCATCAGTGATTCACAGCCTGGTATGGTTTGGGCCTAATGTGCAACAGCTGATAAGCAGCCGGATATGGATGGCAGCCAAACCAACCCACCAAATGGATTCAGTGGAAAGAAATATGGGATAAGATTTCTGTTCAAGGCTCCACTTTTCATTCCCACAGAACCAAAGACGGACTCATTTAAGAAGAAAACAAAAAGCCTCCTCCCTCAGCTTTATCGTTTTATAACTCCTCCCATAAAAGCCTTACTTGTCACAGCACTCACTCAGATAAAGCCAACACAGAGGTCAAAGGTCAGAGTCAACACAGCTGCCCTTTGTCTAATAAAAAGTCCCAAACTGCAGAGCTCGTTGTGCCACGTGGTTACAGTCTGAGGCTACCAACCATGTGACCCAGACAGTCATCGCATGCAACAAAATCATTATGCATGACAGAAAAGTCACATTAGTGATGCTGACATCTGTGAAACAACCACTTCCATCAGCCAGATGATTAACTGCTGCTTTGTTGGGTTATCATGTGACCTTTTCTGTTACTGTAAGCACAACAAAAGCTTCAAACATGTGATAATCCCTCCAGAACGACCGAAGCCATCGGCTTTCTTTGATTAGCCTTTGAAAAGAGACGCCATCGCTCCCTGTAGACTCCATTCCTGCCCCATCAGACACTTCACACCTCTGTCCCATCACACCCTTCTGTATCCTGCCCATCTCAGCACGGAGGTCGTAAAACCCAAAACCCTCCAACTGTTCAGCTTCACAAAAAAAAAAAGTAGTCTGCCAGGAGTCCCACCAACCAGCTTTAGGACCCGTCCCTTCTATTGACACCAAACAATGCCAGTGGATGCCTCGAGAGCGTATCAATGACCAAGGTAACTGGGCTAAGCCTCCAGCAGCCTCCCTTCATTAAACTGTGGAAACAATCCCTCCATCTGCCAGCACGGAGAGGGGCATCTGGTCCTTTCACACAGCCGACTGGAGGAGGTTCAACGCGTGAAAAGACAGGAATGTGCTTCCTTATTCTTCGCCGTGTCCGGCGTCTCATGCTTTGTCCAGAAAAGTCAGTTTTCAGAGGCCAAAGCAGTGCTCGTCTTCCTCAGTGTCTGCCGTTCCCCCCCCCCCATGCTGGTGATACTTGAGCCAGCAGGATTTGCACCAGCATTGTGTCACTTCATCTGCTGGTAAGATGTACTTCTGACCCCTGACATAACCGCCAAAGGAATCCAAAGGCCACGGGAGGAGTGAAAATCATGGCTTCATTAAAATCATAAAGCTGAACCGTGTCAGCTCAGCTGTTCCTTCAGGAGGCCTGAATGTGGTCGTCCTCAAACACTAACCAACGTTTTACTCTCCGTACTGACAGCAGAGCTCCAGATTCCTCCTACTAGGGCTGTTCGATATAACGATATATATCGGATGACGATAGAAAAACGTCTATCGTTTCATTTTACGCTATCGTTTGTTTCGTGGTGTCGCAAAATAAACTGTTTACGGCAATATTTTTTCATCATTTTGATGGTCACTGTAGTGGCTATATTAATTCCTTAAAGTTCTCTCTTTCTCTTATATTTAATATAACCACACTACAGACGGACAAGCGCTTGTTTTTTATGCGTTGTCGTTAGCAACAACGACGGTAAAACCACGGCGTGTCCGCTTGTTTATTTTCCACATAAACCTTTCACAATAAAGCTCAAGATCCTGTTGAGGCTTTTCAAAATAAAACGAGTCACGTGAAAGATGCAGAGTATTAACGGATGAGAAGCAAAAAAGAGCCGCCAGGTGCTAAAAAATAAACCTTAGACTCAAACGTTAGAACAGACTTTTCTCCGCAGCACGCTGTGTAATAAATACTCACAAAGAAAACGGCGGCCGTTACAACTTACGTCTAAAAATGTATAGTTCCATGCATCAGTTAAAACACTCGACTCCAGGTACACGACGCCCAGCTGGAAACACTTCATGCAAGTCGAGATGCCCGAGATTCACAGAATTTACAGGAAATGTTACATTTTTGTAATTTATATCGTTATATCGACGATAGATGTCTTAATATCGGGATATGAGATTTTGGTCATATCGCACAGCCCTACCTCCTACCTACGCCGGATCTATCTATAGCAGAGTGCCCAGCATCAGGCCAGCCACACTGAGCTCTCTGGAAGGGGGTCTGCATCCATTCCAAGGAACTGGAAAAAGCCTTTTGTGCAACAAGTATTTTAGACTTTTCATCAGACCATCTAACTCCGTCTGCATGTCATGGGCGAAGCTCCTGAAAACAAAGACTCCCGTTATCATCCGTGTTAGGCTGCTTCAGCCTGAAGTCTGTGAGGCCAGAAGAAACCTGACAGCAGCGTCGCTGGTTTGGCCCGAGCTCCGATTCCAGGATCTGTGTGTGCTTAGAGTGCTTTGGCTTCACTGTGGACGAGGCAGGAATGTGGCGGCTGCGTCGCCGAGGTTTTGGCTGCAGAGCTGACCCACGTGGAGGAACGCATTACTCAGTCCGACACGACGCATCTCACACACACGAGGCTCGGAGGTGTGTGTGTGTAAGAGTCCGTCACCATTTACCTCATTTTGCTGATGTTCGAGTAAATGTTCAAAAACAATCCCTGCCTCCCTCCTGACTCTCCTGAGAAACAGCTGACCCTTTTCTGAAAATAACTGGAGTAAAATTTTACCTTCATGCTTCAAATATTTGCAAAGTTATGGGCTCTCAAAATAATTACTTGGCATCATTTCTGGTCTCACATAAGCAGCATCGTTTCCAGAGTGAGAAACACATTTAACCTGTTTAAAAACTGCAGAAAATGTAGATAAAGTGGATTTTATACCCACTTTTTGATTATAGATTGTGTTCTTGGTGCGAGTTAGTTATTCATGCTGCGACTCAGAGGTAAAACATGCCGGATGAAGCTGGATATTGAGACTGATCTGTTAATCAGCTGTGACTGTATGTTGACAGTGTGTTAATGAGTGAGGGACGGAGGGTTAATTTGACTGAGCGGTCTGATAAAGCTGACCTTAGATCTGTTTATGTCCAAATATAGCCAAAAGGCCAGAAGTTTCCTACTAGGTCAAGTAAAAATATCCCAGATGTTTACTTAAATGCACAAAGAACAAATATGCTGATTTGTTTCCGATGAATATTTCCTGTTTTCCTGCTCGCAGGCTGATGTTTAAACAGATAAGACCCCTCAGTGTCTTCCCTGTAGTCTAACGGCCTGTAATGTCTGATTCAAGGCGGCAATATGCTGCCTGGGGGAGTGACATTAAAGTGCTGGAAGATAGAGGATGCAAGCTTCAGTAAGAGCTCGAGTCGCTGCAGGCATCCAGCCTTTTTTCTCCATTAGTTGAGGATTCGGTCAGAGATGTGACAGGATGAGCTCGGCAGCAGCAGGAAGTGACCAATAAAAGCTGCACAGATAAGATCAAACTCTCAGGAGGGGCTCATCAAAGCTCAATTAGCCCCGTCAGCAGAGAATAAATCGGCCCTGTCTGCTGCACAGCTGGCTGACTGTACAGCCTTATCTAAGAAGTCTCACAGAAAACAGGCTCTTTATCACACTGGATTTGACTCATTTCACTGACTAATATTTGTCTTTATTCATTGAAGGACAATAGTAACTGACTCAAAGTGAAGCTTACTGCTCTGGTGATTTCAGGAGTTTACTTTACGCTTGCTTCTTGACAAAAGAGGAAACATTTTAGTTTTCACAAAGACGTTGTTAATTATACGGAGAGTAACACGCCTTTTCTTTTACAGGGATCGTGCCAACTCATCCATTTCCAAACGTTAAAAGGAGCAGATGTCAGAAGCACAATTTAATCAAAACAGAAACATGCAGGTGTGTATGAAGGCAGTTTGTTATAGTGCTTGATGGTGACTGAAAGAGGAAGCATACACAGTGGGAGTTTAATTTTACTCTTCGTTTCTACAAGAGAGTTGTAGTGTTCTCAGTTCACAGCATGTGAAGTTGAGTTTCTTTGCTAAGACCCACAGTCAGAGGTCTTTCCTGGCCTGTGGGTCCATTAAAGGAGACCAGAAACTCATTCAAACATCCAAAACCTCCAAAGTTAATCATTGATTAACTCAGTGGATTAAAAATGAATGTAGCATCCTGTGCAGGTAGTAAAAGGTTAATGTGACGGTTGCGGTCTATAGTCGCGAGGTAGACCTCACACACACCACATCAAAAAGGCGCTGTACTGCTGAAATGCATTCGAATAAGGGAAAACCCTCACGCCACCCAAAAGCAGCCTGTGAGCTCTGCTGAGTGGGTAGGTGCCGTTTGTGGTGTATCAGCTGGGTTTTGTTTGTAGGAAGTAAATTTCCAGAAGCCGACAAACACAATGAGCCGTTATCAAAAGAGAATCAGCAAAAATCCCATAATCCTCATGCCTGTGACTAAAGGGCCAATTCAAAGTTTGGGGAAAGATGATGGTTAATGGTTACACACGCAGTTCAAGAAAAAAATGTTTGAAATTATCATCGCACACCTTTTCTAGCCCACTGTGTTGGATTTTGATGGCATCACCTGAGGCTTTATGCATTTATGACCATCTTCTAACAACTAACAGAGTAATCAGTAGTGAAAGCAATGGATAGTAGCAGCCGCACATAAATAATTACCAAAAAAGCCCCATTACAGATACATTAGAAATATTGGGTCGATATCATTTGGCTGTCTGGCCGCCTGCCTTTGGGTGGTGTGCTTTGATTATCATTCCTCATGCCCGATACATGTGCTGTGGACGGGTGCTGGAAACAGTCTGGCTGCAATCCTGAAACAAACATGTGCAAGTGGAGGACGAGGAGACTGAGACAGCACAGGCTGACATCAAAAGGCCTCCCTCCGAGGCTCGCCGTTCCCAGAGGAATCACGGCGAGGCTCACGTTCCCCTGACATTTAAAAAAAATAAATAAAAGCTCCTGACTGGAGCGCTGTCTACGCATGCACTGCGTAAACTCCCCGAGACAACAACGTGATCAGCATACTGACCCCCTGCCAACCAGCTAGCTCCAGCCTTTCCCCTCTCTCGTTCCAGTAGGACCTCACGAGTGAAGTTGCATTTGCTGGTGCTCATGGAGCGCTAAAGGTAACCTCCCAGCTCTACCATCGCGGACTACAGCTGGTAATAAGAGTCCTTCTCCATCCAGTTGGCAAGAAAATCCCCAGAATAAAACAAGCCTTGCCAATTGTAGTCATAGACGATGAAGAAGCAGCAGAGGTTTGCTGTTATTTAATTAAAAATAGTAAAAACACAACTTTCAGGCCCGAAAGCAATGTCTAAACTTCTCCAGTCATTACGAGTTACCAATGTAAGATTTTTGAAGTACTAAACACAACTTAATGCATTCTACTGTAACGCTGACCAGATGCACAAGTTTACAGGCAGATAAACAGTTTTCCTGCACAACTTTATGCAACCTCCAAAGTATTTAAAGTCTGGAGCAGTTAAAATGTTGTCTGCAACATGTTTTATGATGACACTGGTGAAAGCCACAAGCTGAAATGGCTTTGTCAATCAGATTTTATATGTACAAGAAGTGTTTCTGGAGCATAACAAGCTTTTCTACGTATATATGTATATAAAATATAACTTTCTTTTGCTTAAAATCTGCAAGAACCCCTCTTTAGAGGAACAGCACACAGCAGAGCTTTGTGCTTATAATCAGAGACTGCTCAGCATCTTAAGACAGAAATGGGCAGTTTAGAGTTTGACTAAAAAAAAAAAAAAAAAAAAAAAAAAAAAAAAAGTCAGCTGAAAGTGATATAACCAGAATTGGAGGGGTTTTATGGTCGACTTCTGCCCTGAATGCATTCATATAGTTCCCGTTACAACTGCCAGAGTATGCAGTGGTTGGAAAAGGGTGGAGGGAGTCCGGGGGATCGGATTCGACTGCACTCCGTCGTGGGCAGGAAGGACAAAAACCTCCTCTCTCTGTGTGCCAACATTCCTGGGCCCAAAGGGATTTTATAGACCAGCGGGCAGCAAAGCAGGAACCATTATTACATCCTAGTCATAGTATTTATCATGCTCCCACCCTGCACCCCATCATGCAAAGGAGACAAAAAAAACTAGCCTTAAAAACCTGCTTCATTCTGGTGCAAATGATCGAGGAGGGGGGCAACTGCAAAACCAGTCACATTCCAACAAGCTCTAACAAATGGACTCCAGAGGCAACAAGCTGAGGGTTTGGTGGGGCAACATGGATTAACTCTGGGGCAAAGAGAATTTCTCTTACCATGATTAACCACCAAAATTTCAACTTCAAGGACATGTGTTAAATTAAGTCATAGAAACTGGACTTCTATTTCCATAAAGATGAAAGATACCCTTATTTATGGCCAAACAAGCCAATTTTTCAGCCCCTTAAACAAGATGTTGTTTTATTCTGTCTCATATCATAATTAAAGGCATGTGTTTGGCGTTTTCTCAACATTTTTGACATTTCAGAATAACGCCCTGCACATTAGCTCAAACATTACACTCGGGGCTGATCTTTCCTATCTTTTTCACCTTCACCCTTGGCTTGGCAGCGAAGGACCATACATGGGCAGAAAACGCTGAGGTCAATGGAAAATAAAAAGCACAGAACAGGGTTTGTTTGGCATGCCATGCTATCTTAAACAAACTGATAAAAACAGACAAGCTGACCAAAGCGAAATGGCACCAAGTTCCTGCTGGCATCCAGTTGATATGAAATCTGACTCAATTCTGTGATAAAAACATTCCGATTGTGCCTGTGGCTCTCAGAAAACCCTTTTTCTGCATTCAGAACATGTTCTATTGTCAGGTAAAAGAACATTGTTATCGATTAGCAGGGAATGCCAAACCCACATACCAATAATGACCTCGTGGGCAGAAAGAAAAGGCCACAAGGAGGCAAGTATTGTGACAACTCAGAGGCCAAGTATGCATTAAAGGAAAGAACACCAGGGAGAAGGAGGTCAATATCTGGAGCTCGTTTCAGGAAGGAAAGGGGGAATGTTTTGGTGGGAAAGCTGTAGGTGTAACCACACTAGGCTGGCTGTGTTAAAGAAGTGGAGTGTCACTTATAAAAAGGCCCTGGGGCCCTATTGAGACCCCTCCAAGTGTGCAAAATCCCCGAGAGGGCCGGTCAAGGTCACCACAGGTCACATACCAGAGGGGTGACCAAAAGAAAGAAGAAGAGGAGGAGGAGAAGATACTTTGAGGAATGTAACGGACTGTAAGGCCCAATCAGACCGCCATGTTTTGTTCCAGCCCCATCTCACACCAAAATGCGGAATGGTGGAATAGCTAGAACCCCGAATATAACCATTATGCTGCTTAAACTGAGAACCGCTCCAGCCTACAAATGTGTCTACAAATGGTTAAAAGTTGTGACCTGTTTCACAAACTTAAGTGTGATTGTACAGACAACAATCTGCTCTGAGATTAGCATCCTTTAACAAATCCTGCCGCATGTCAGACATGCAGTTAAACCAGCTCTTACTGCTTTTTGCTCATTCTCACCATTTGTATGGACCAACTGGGCTGAGTGGAGGGGGGCAGGGTGCATGTTTTTGTATGTGGGTGGCATCAAAAATGTTGATGTTAACACCAAAAATGATTAATCAGAGCAACAAAACAGAAGCAATGTAACGCATGTGTGGGCAAAACAATTAAAGACTTGTCTTTTTTGCATAATGTGTCCTCAAATTTATGCCTAGAACAATCTAACTATCAACAAAGGAAAACTTTCAATCCACTGTCTCTGGAACTTTAAAAGTTCTTTTATTGCCCAACTAAATCCAAATACATCCCGTTTGCAATACCTGTAGACATGAATCATCAGCAAATATGGATATACCCACGCTGCAGGGCTTTCCTAATCATGCTTGCAACACCTCCAGCTCCCCTGGTCAGCTAATTTATAGACAGTTAATGGGAAAGCATCAGAGTGGAAGGGGCGTGACATGGAAAATCCCACTCAAACTGGGATTTGGTGCCTTCCAGCTCAGCGAGTCTCCTCATAAACACACAAATCCTACTAATTAAAGTCAAACTTTGTTCTAACAACAACACATGGAGTCACCATTTAAGTCTCAGTGGCTCCAAAAGGAGTCTGCACTCAAATTTCCCCATTATCTCACACTGGCACCAACCTGGAGAAGTGTACAAAGACACAAAAAGAGTCTGGCGTGCATCTGTATTATTACCGGGGGGCAGGGAACTGTCGCTTTGATCAAACAGCACTGATTCTCTTTGGGAAGTGTCTCTGGGATTCATCCTGGAAAAGTGACCCCCCCTAACAGGGCCCCACTCGGGATAATAGCTGCCGTATCCCAGGAGAAGCTAAGTGGCTAACAACTCTCATTTCCGTACGTTAAACAGTGGGAGAGAACAGGTAAATCACAGCCTTCGACTCCCGCTAATAGTACAAACACAGGGCTAACCTCAGCAAGATGGCGCTGCCGAAACAGAGATACACAAGTTTTTGAAGTTGAGCTGCTCACTGGAGAAACTACTTACCGACTCTGAGAAGACGGAGGCAGTGGATAACATCAACACGAGGCAGAGGGTGAGCATGGCTGTTCTTCCAGGTAGTTCACAAAAACAAGCGGGAATGTCGTCTTAAACGTTAGCTTAACGGGGATTTATAGCTTTAAAAACAGCGCGCCGAGCGTCTTCAGTGTCCCGCCGCTGTGTTCCAGTATAGTCCAGCAAATAATACACAGTAGAGCCGTCCGCCTCTCGATACCGTCACCGTTTCTCCTGTAAAGTTTCTTTCGTTCGCTGCTGCTGCGCTTACTGAAGATCCGCCGGCTTGTCTGCCCTTCTTTACTTGGCTCTGTAAACCAATCAGCGGCCAGCGTACGTATGACGTGTGGAAAGTCAGCACATTCAACAGGTTGTCCGCTGGCTCCGCCCATTCTCGTTCTTTTATTGTTTACCTCAGTTATTAAAAAAAACATTTTTTTTAAAAAGTGAATACATAAATGTAAAACTCAGTAAAATATATTTAAAAGCAGACAGATAAAAATACAATAACAGTGATAATAAAACGTAATGAATCAAATCATTATAAAGAAGTAAATAAAAATAATATTCCCTTTGTTTTCTTTCTTTTAGTTCTTTTTTGTGTATTACTTTTACACATATTTATAAATATTCATTTTTAAAGAAACACAACAGGGACTAGTAAATAAAATAAGAAGCTAAATGAATAAATATTATTTATTTTTAAAATGAATAATTGCAAAGGATTTGTAAGCGCAGCTTTTGTCTTTCATGTTTAAATACAGAAAAAATGTATTCATATTCGTGTTTGATCTTTCCTTACTGAAGATAGCTGTGTAAAGGGTGTCTGTGGCTAAAGTGGGTCGTAGATAGATCGGTGGTTTGATTACTCTATCTGCATGTGGTACAATGAATGCTGACAAAGGCTCATATTTATCAGCTGGGCATGTAAATCATGGAACTAGTGATAAGTTAGTGATAACTAGTGTATAAAGGCGTCATTGCAGTTATACAATGTTTTATGTTTTATGCTGTGGTTAAAATGACAAGAGTTGACGTGACGTCCTCAAAGTCACAAAGACAGAAATCACGAGTTAAACCCGTGAAACTGACCAAATTGTTGAAACTCTGGAGCAAAGACGCTGAAGAGGAAACAGCTGAATGGTGTTCATTTTCAAAATTCAAGCGGCAAATGGAGTTCTTAGTGGCTCCGCGGGGACAAATACACACATCCTGTTGTTTTTATCCACTTTTGTTCCATTTATCTGCTACACTGATTCTACAAAATAGCATCAGAAAGTGTCTCTGCAATAAAGATGGGGAGGGTTACGGCCCTGAGAGATTTAAAAAGGCTTTCTAATGTAAATCTGCAAAACATTTGGGGTAATTATCATCTCTGTGGTATCACCGAGAGACTTAGACAATCTAGATTAATCCTTGTATGCTGAATCAATCAAAAAGAGGGTTTCAGCCAACAGCTGCTGTCGTTCATCTTCATTAAATCCAAGATAAGAAGCTGATAATGAGCCATTGTATGGCCCACAGAGACCCAGAGGGAGTCATCTTATCTGACACAGTGAGGTCTGAGGGACTCAATAGGTCTGATTTGTGTTTTACACTTCCCGGTGCTCCAAATTTTTTGGAAACCATATTTGAAAGAAATTCAGACGCATTCAGCGTTTTGTTTTGCGTGTTTCCAGTAAGGGGGCGTGGCTGCCAGCAGGGGCTTTCTGCAGCTTCATGGAAATTCTTTGAGTGACGACATCTTCCGCTAAACTTCCTCCCTCCTTTCATTTCCCCTTTCACTTTCTTTCCACGGGTCTCTCGAGGCTTAAAGCATAGATGAGTTCACTACTTCATCCTTGGAAACCGGTACCGGGATTTCTAACCGTTTTCTTGTTGTCCTTTCGTGTCGAGTTGTTTTATGACCTGTTGCATCACACTTTTTCGCTTTTCTTCCGGTTTGCAGTGTCGGTGATGAGCTGTGTGTAACAGAGCCTGAGCTTTGTGTTTGCTAGTGTGTCGTGAAGTGATTTCTTATGATACTTTATGAATTTAATCTCTGAAATTCCTCCCGAGAGTGTGAAAGTAAACTTAAAGCACCGTGTGCTTCACACTACTGAGAAATTTAATATGTTTTTGTTGTGTTTCGCACACATGGTTAGTTAGCTTATTTTAACCTGGATAAAATTAAAATATAAAACATTTAAAAAATACAATTTATTTTCTATTTTATTTTTTATTTTATCTCGTGTAACTATTTTAAAGGTTTCTCTGTTTCATGCAGACTGCAGTGAAATGGTCAAACTTGCCACATGTCAATAAGTGAAGCACACATATAGCTAAAAATGGTACAAAAATGATGTTAATATTAATGTTAATGAGACATAAAACAGGTTTATTAATAAAAACATCTTGATTATCAGAGTGTGTGAGTCTCATTCTTGGAAATTACCCTGAAGTTGTTTATGTTTGAAATCAGCTGTGGGGATTTTCTTGTGTTTTTGAAATGTCCCTAACCCACTGAACAAAATTAAATACGAAACAAAAGAAAGACACATTTCCAGATTAGAAAAGATAACAAACAAACACACACACACACACACACACACACATATATTTACAGACAGGCTGAACCGGGAAAACCCAGCCATGTGTGAAAGCTGTCTGCCTTTGTTTCCTCATACTTATGCAAATTTGATCAGGATATATTAGCTGCAGACACGGAGGGAAATTTTTAATATAGACGCTGTTAAAGATGCATTGTTTGGGTTAACTAAACCAGGAAGTGGGATTTTCCTGTTGGTGATGTTGGATCAGCTCAGGATTGATGGATGGGTGAATGAATCCCCCATAAGTCTTGGAATACTGAACCATTTACAAAGTGTGACTCATATCTTTATCCAACTATCTAAGACTGTGGGTAAACCGTCGGTTTGGGGTTTTATTCACCTCACAGTCAGATCAGATCAGCAGCTGCATAAACAAGATAAACCAGGTAAAATCCTGCTCAGCAGGACCACAAGCAGCTGATAATACACAACAAGCTTCTGTTAACACAGCCACACACAATGATATAGGTCTCTGTGTAAAAGACCCCCAAAGCATCCTTCTTGGAGTTATAGCATTTCTTTTTTGGGTTAGGGCTCATGTGGGACTAAGACTAGAGATTGTTTTTCCTTTATCAGTTATCAGATATTAGATTAGGTGACTGTACAGTCCTAAAATCTGTCAGTTTTAAAACACAACTGGACTTCTAGTTGTTCTGTGCTGACAGCATCAGAAGGAGGCAATTTGGGGAAAGTATTGGCAACCCGAGCTGCGTGTGTGATCAGCCTCGTCTCAAGGCAAACTGTGAAATAGTCTTCTTCAGTGATGCACATTGTTGCTGTTTTGTGACAGATGATGCACTATAGGAGGTACAGTTTGTGTCTGCAGCACATAGGTTGTTGAGCGCCTTTAGAGAACACATGCCAATGTGACAACCAAGAACAGCAACGCAAGAAAAAATACCTCGAAAAACAAATTATGGCTGGGATGTTTCAAGTTGTCAAGCTGGGTAAGGAGCAGGATGTATCTATACTATATATGTATATGTAGCTTGTATACTATACAAGACAAACATTTAGAAGCTGAATCGCCATCAGCTGGTGAAAAATAACTCTAAGATAAAGTAATGTTGAGATGACATCAAGACGTGACCTCAGAGTCGACTCGAGGCGGTTACTGACTGCTGTCTGGAAGTCCGTGTTAGATGTTCTGACAGGCGATGATCTGAACAGACCTCTGATCTACGTGGAAAACATCTGTCCAGCTACGGTTCAGTTTTTCTTTGGTCGCACCCAGTTTTTTGAGGAAGATGATGTCAGGCTTTTAACCAGTGTTTTCGAGCACTAACTGAACACAGATGTGGCGCCAACAGGGCAGGAAACTAAACAAAAATAGGAAGTATAATTGACCAAAGCGTGAGTGGAAATAGAGATAAAAAACTGAAACAGGAAATGACTTCACGAATCCGGGGTTTTGGCTCATAATGGCTAAACCTAACCAAGTAATTCTTATTCACTAAAACTAACTGAGTTCTGTGGACCTAAATGTAAAAGAAAAGGTGAGACCTTTATTTGGCTCATGTAGAAGTTCCACAATGAACACAGTCTAGTTCGGTAACTCGGCTGAACCACTGACAGAGGAATACAATAATAAGGGCTGAACGGACAAACACAAAGGACGGGAAAAGAGAAACAAGACCTCGACATCAAAAGAGACTAACCGTAAAAAAAATTAGAACAAAAGATTATCAGATATAGGATAAACAAGAAGTCACGGACAAACCACAAGCAAGACAGAGGGAGCACAGCCTGACACTGACACTACAATAAAGGAATCCAAACAGGAAGCAAAACTCAGGATTTCAATTCAGTTTTATTTATATAGTGCCAAATCACAACAACAGTCATCTCTGACCAATTTATACTGTAAAACTCCCTTTTAACGGGAAGAAGCCTCCAGCAGAACCAGGCTCAGGGAGGGGCGGCCATCCACCCCGAGGGGCTGGGGTGAAGGAAGGAAGACGGGTGTATACACACACTGTGAGTGAAAAAGGTGAGCGAAGAAGAAACACCATGGCATCATGGGAATCCAGCAGCAGCCTACACTTAATGCTTTATCAAAAAGGAAAGTTTGAAGCCTAATCTTAAAAGTAGAGATAGTGTCTGTCTCCTGAATCCAAACTGGAAGCTGGTTCCACAGAAGAGGGGCCTGAAAACTGAAGGCTCTGCCTCCCATTCTACTTTTAAATACTCTAGGAACAACAAGTAGGCCTGCAGAGTGAGAGCTCAAGTTCAAGAAATAAAACGCCACCTCACAAGGATAAGAAAACCTAATATGAATAATAATGAATTCCAAAGACGAATTCAAAACTCAAAACAAAGTCCTGCCTTTATCACCTGAACCTAACCAGGTTCTTCTAGTCATAAACAAGGTATGGATCATTTTTTCACACATGATTTGCAAAACTGAAAATCCAAATGACAAAAATGGAAAAACCAAATTCTTCAGTGAAGTCCAGTGCATGAAAGAGCAAACTGGTCAAAGAACTGAAGGCAAGTCCGAGTGAACCTGCCCTCACGCGCCTGCACATCTGACATTTAGAAAGGTTCCATGATATCAGAGAGATGAGAAGTGAAAGACAAAGCCAGCTGTAATTATCCCATGATAAGGGGAAGCCCCAAAGGTCACATGCCGAAAACCACTAAGTCACAAGAGAACGTGTGATAAAGAAGTAAGACTTAGTTAATCATAAGGGGTTCCTCATAATAACGACCAAAGACTTTATCAGGTTAATGATCAAACGTTAACCTTTAAAAACTTCAGTCATAAAAAATAGCAACGATTTCACTGCAGCCCCATAAAGTCACAACTTCTCTGTGGTTGAAACTATAAAATTGTCACATTAAGATAATTAAAATATCAGTCAGATTCTCATTATTACCTTTTCAAATGCTAAATTTAGCATGCTAACATGCTAATAGGCTAATGTGAAACAGGAAATATGTTTAAACTCTGTTTTAACTTTTCTTCCAGTTGTAGTAGTTAATTATTATACATACTGCTGATATTACATCCTTAACAGTTTCAGTAACTAAGATAACAAAATATCAAAAGTATTTCATTTTTATTAAAGCACATATTTAAAATTAGCCTTAGCTAACACTAACCACTAGCACGGAAAGGTTTATTGGATTTTAGCTTTTACTTGTATTTTTAGCTTCCATTTTATTTCATGGATTTTGTTTATAGTATGAGTAAATGATATAATTTATATAATTACAATTTCAATCAGAATGTGTAGTTATGTGTTTTGGCTTTGGAGGCCAGTTTACTGCCTTAATTTCACTGAGATTAATATTTAAATTACCAGAAACACAATTATCTCTTTAAAAGTGATTTAAACATATTTTAAATTGCTCTGGTGTTGACTGGTGCATTACTGGTGTGATCTTAGAAGGTGATGGAGAACTTTATACTGCTGTGCAGAAATTAATATATATAAATAATCAGACTTTTTAGTACCATACTAAAACCAAACATATATACACGGTGTAAATAACATGTGTCTGCTTGACAGACTGGAAGAAAAATGTTTAAAAGACACTAAAAGCTGATGATCCAACTCATCTTGTTTCTCTCAGTTTAAGTCAACAGCTTTAAAACATCAGTGAAAAAAGCAGGTTGGGTAAATTCTCTGAATAAAGACTTCTCATAAAAGTTTACAGCGGATAAAATCCGCACAAAGGCAGAGGGAAGAGTCTAAGACAGGGGTCTGCAACCTGCGGCTCTTTAGTCCTTATACTGCGGCTCCGCGTGGTTTGGGCAAATAAATTAGAAGTATTTAGCTGAAGTGTATTTTATTTATGTTGGTTCTTTTTAACTCGTAGTTGTAAATTGGAAGATTATTGTGATATTGAAATATAAAAATAAAATTATATTCTATTATTTTTTCCTCGCTCAAAATAAGCATCACACTCGCGGAAGCCGGTATACCCGCCGAAACACCGTGCATTTATCCAGACTTTCAACCCCAGGTAGGCCAATTATGGATCTTCGGATCCACATTATGTCAGCAGCTGTTCTCCACCGTGAACTATGTTAAAGACAAACACCGCTCATGCCTGACAGATGACAGCTTACAGTCCTGCGTAAACTGACTTCGTACAGCCCCGATTTGCGGACTCTGTGCGCAGAGGTTCAGGAGCAGAAGTCCCATTGTAAACAAATTACTGCAGACCAGACGATGTTTCCATGAGCATGCTTTTGAGCATCTCTTTATTGAGCACTTTTCACACACGGTTGCTGTACGCATACAGCCGGCTGTAGCTTTTCAGCTCACAGCCCGACACACACCACCAACAACACAGCACAGATAGCGCAGACATAAAGGCAGCGAGGCGTGATTGCGGGTGCCGCTCAGGTGCGTCCGCCTCCCCTGCAGCAGCGCTGCAAACCACGCCCCGCCGCACGTATTAACCAGGTAAAATACATATTTAGGCAGAATTTTGCAAATATCTATTTTTCATTTTTCAGCAGCATAGTGCTTTTTTCAAATTATTTTTTAAGAGTCAGGTCAAGGCTCCAACAGCCCAAAGGCGATATAAGGGAGGCGGCTCATAACAGTTTTTGTTTGCTACATGGATCATTTTAGTTCAGCTGGGTGTCTTTGCTTTTGTTATATTTCTTTAAGAGTTCAAAATGTGTTGATTACATAAATACAATTTAATTTTCTCTGTAGCACTTCATGGATTTCATAAGCAGCACACCTTAGTTGTTCACACAAAGCATAAAGATAAAAAACAATATATACAGTGTTATCTTCATTTTAGATGTCAAAAAGTATTTGCGGCTCCCAGTGTTTTCTTTTGCGTGGAAACCGGGTAGAAATGGCTCTTTGGGTGTAAAAGGTTGCAGACCCCTGGTCTAAGAGGTGGCTCAGATTTGAAAGGAACTTCTGTCATAAGTTCTTTGCATACTTTATGGGCCATAAAATGTATATTCAGACTTGGAAAACTCAAGAATCTGTGCTTTCACTTCTTGTGAAAACCACAAATGATGAGCAGCTGTTCAGCAGCTGTGCACTCTGGAGTCTTCAGTGGAGATTTTTCAGTATTGTGTAATGAGAAAGTTGCAGGGCGGACGTGTTACTGAGGCTTTGGCGCCACCTGCTGGTCACAATTGAATACTACATGTTCATGAGTCGAATGAAAAAACATTTCACGCTCAGGAGTGAGGCAGTTCCTCAGATGGAACATATCCGAGCCTTCTCAGGTAGTTCCTGGAGGCTGGAGGGGAGATGGAGCCATAATCTGCTCGACCATCGAGCCTATCCCAGCTGTCATAGGGTGAGAAGTGGGGTGCACCCTCGACAGGTCGCCAGGCTGGATCAGAGCTAACACAAAGACCAACATTCACACCTCGATCCATTTAAAATGACCAATTAACCTAACATGAATGTTTTTGGAGAGTGGGAGGAAGCTGGAGAGAACCCACACAGGCACAGGGAGAACATCCAAACTCCACACAGAAAGAGCACACACTGGATTTACAACCACAAATAAAAGAAAGAAAGAAGAAAAGCAAAGAATAAAAGAAACACCATCAACAGTTAAGGTGGTGTTTTTAGCTGCTAACAGCTTGTGTCTTTACGTGATGTCATAGGCAGCATCATGCCGTCAAAGCCTCTTTATTTCTTTGGCCCAGAAAATAAAGTACATAAGTATTTCATATCGTGGACATGTGGCAGGAGGACGCACACTCATCTCTGCTCACATCACAATGAATTCAAAGTACCAATAAAATCTGTGATGGCCGCCAACTGTTGCATGATGTAACTTCAGGTCCACAGCCGGTGAAAGTGCACTGATGTCCTCAGTGCACCTGGAGCAATGTGCTCAGGATGAGGCACCATGTTAGTTTCACATTAACATGATTTAAAAGATGAAATTCAAAGCACCAGTCAGCTCTCAGTGTCAGGTGTGGAGGGGAGAAGACAGCTTCATGCAGAAGAGAACAGTTATTCAGATTTCTGAAGCGTCATGCAGCATCTTCATCATCAAGTCTCTCAGCAGTCCTGGTTGTACAGAAAATGTTTTCCTCTCTGATATGCTTCAGCTGTGGCTGTGGTTTAGCTTTCAGCTCATCATACAACACAGACCTGAGTCTTCTACGACGTGCCTGCCATGTGAAAGCAGCTGGAGAAAATCAGCTTCTTAGCATCTGGAAAAAAGGTAAACCTGAAGTTTCTGCATACTGATAAGACTAAAAAGAAAAATCCCCTCTTCATTTTCAGCAGGTCTGAGTGTATCATAAATAAAAACCACAGAATGGCTCAAAGGTTTTTAAAGTTGAGTCACCCAGACGAATATTTGGCTTCATAAGTTTGAGGACAGGATCGGGACAAAGTGAACCGGCCTCTCCTTGCAAACAGAGGTTTAACCCTCACAGGGTGCCGGGTTCAGTTCTGGGATCCTCTGCATTGTTGTGTACATGCATGGTTGTTTCATCAGTGCAGCTTTTGCAGTTTTCTTTTTTCCTTTATTGCAGTTTTTCCTTTCAGTCTTTGAACATTAGCATTTGAAAATGTTTTATTTGCGTTTCTTCTCCTTTTTTGTGCCTAATTATATTTCATTAAAATTTAAAATATTTGCTATTTTTGCATTTGTGTGCGTATTTCTGACATTATTGTATTTACAGGGTTTTTTTTAAGTTCTCCAAACAAGATCTCACTTAAAATGAATTAAACGTTTACAGAGGATTCAGTCTTCAGGGCTTGACTCTTTATTTTGCAGATCTGTGCCTGCAGATGGCGCTGTGCTCTTGCAGTCAGCCTCAGAGGGGCCTCCCACAGGTTGTTTCCATCTCCCTCTTTTTACAAAAGAACCTGTTTAGTTTTTAATAGAGAACAACTGAAGTCATTGGACCTTAGCTTTTAACTCTCTTACTGGAGAGGCAGCGATGTTTGTTTGTTGCACAACAGAGCGTGAATCAGTCGTTGGGAGATGGGACAGCGCTGTGGAAGCGTGCTGTGCTAGAAACTTGGAGACACTTTCCTGTTTTTTTCACCTAATCTGGGGCCGACCTGTGTGTCATCAGATATTGTTGTAGATTTATTAATGCTCTGCACGACTGCTTGAGCACACAAAGTGCTTTACACAACTTCTAACAGCCACACTCAGAGAAAGTGCCTTGCCCAAGGCCACTCCAGCAGTTACATGAAGCATTACACTGAAAATGTGTCTGAAGCAAAGACTGTACATTAAAGATGGGTGTAGCTGCTGTGGCTCCACTCACTGTGGTTAGTGGAGCTCTGTTTTGAAGTCTAACAAGTTGTTTCTTGGAGCCAGAAGTGACCACACTTATTAGTCGTACTTGCTTATTAGTGCTCAGAACAACCAATTAAAATCTCCGAATTTCACTCATCAGCATTGGAGCTCAGACTCCTTGGCCGGCCTGACGCACACAGCAGCATATTATTGGTCAGATAATTGTGTTCCAACAGCACAAGCATGGCCAACACGAAGTAACCCCCCGTTTGTGAATCACTTCCTGCCACTATATTTGTTATTTGCATTAATACTCGTGTGATATCTGTTTTTGAATAATTCTTTGCCCGAGGCAGTAATTAACTCCTAATTAACAGCTCAAGAATTGATCTCGCCTTGTGTTCGAGCCCCTGAGAGTCATTAAGTGTCTGCGTGTAATAACAGATCTGCGCCCTCAGAGGGAAACCGCTGCCGGTAACTGCCGCGTAACTCGAGCCCGAAGCACAGATCCATCATCATTTACGTCGTGCTGAGCGCTGTTTGTCTCCAAAGCTCCCCGACCGCCAAAGGTCAGCGCACGAGAGAGTGTTTAGTGGCTCCGAGCCGCGAATGAAAGGCCGGCCTTGAAAAGCCGAGTGAGGGTCTGGGAGGAAATGAGTGTGAAATGAATGTCACATTGAAATCAAAGGCGGGGAAGATGAATGAGAGGGGCGGGTGGAAATCACCTGGACTGAGCGATGGAAGGATGGATGGATGGATGCAAGGAGGGAGGGAGCAGTAATTATTAGTGATTGAGCAGCAGCCCCCCCCCCCCCCCCCCCCCCCCGTGCGTTTCATTAGCAGCAGGCTGTTCACACACAATCTCCCCTCTGTTGAGCTGCGCAGAGACCCCGGTTTATTTGACCATCTGAAATCTTAACAGTTAATACCTGTATATTTCCAGCATAATATTGTCTCTGGCAGAGATCGCCAGAAAACATATCCCTGTGAAAATAAACGGCCACATTCGCATGCCAGGTAATACAAGGGCCATGTGCAGAAAACAGAGGGGGCAGCTGGAGAGGGGCCGAGGGGAAGGGAGGAGGTCACACAGGTGAGTCGAAGGAAAGGAGCTGGGGAGAGAAACTTCAAAATCAGCTTCATATTACAATATTTCTGCAGAAAATGGAGTTATTGATGACAGTCTGACGTTAATCGCTGATCTCAAAAGCAATCGTGGATGCGAGCTCTACTCATTTTCTTTATTCATGTTGAGGAAAACACCAAAATCAGCTTTGAGACAGAGCAGTGACCTCTGACGTTCTTTCAAACGATTCTCTGCGTTTCTCATTTAACACTAAACCTGTTCAAACATACAGACACATTAACTCTTCTCTTTTGTCTAAACATACAAATCAAAGCATACTAACCTGTCACAGCTCTGTTTAAAGCTGGATCCACATTCAGAGCGAAAACTCTGAGCAAAACAAAGAGCAAACTTTATTTAAAAAGCAAAAAAAAAAAAAAAAAAAAAAAACCCTGCAAAAAGAGGAACCACTGTACGATGGAGAAGAGGAGACAGAACTAGTTGTACGTTGTTGGCTGATCAGCCTCCAGTGTATAAATAGTCCAGCCAACCTAAAGGAGGACACACAGCATGAAGGAAAACCTTAAAAGTAGGAAAGAAACAGATGTGAAGATAAACAGACGTGATTAACACAGAAATGAGACAAGGATGAGGATGAGGAAGAGCACACAGGGAAACTGAAGCTTACAGAAAAGAAATGTAGCATGAAGTAAAAACAGAAATTATTCACACTCCCTAAGAATCCTAAACTGAGGGTCTGCTCTCTCTTCTCCACTAAACTGTCCAATAAAAGTGAAAAGCCCCAAAATCAAAGGTGGAAAAGAGCCAGGGATGAAGGAAAGGCTACTGAAGGCCTCGTTTTCTCGTGTCTCCCCTGAAATCACTCGGCCCAACAATTCCACTAAGACTGAAATATCTGAGAAACTAACAGCTGGACTGTCGATCATCTGTCTCGACCGGCCAGCGAGCAGAGAGACGTGAAGAGCCGCTGGGTGCAATAAACCGTATTCTGTCAGGCTGGATGTTCAGGACAGGTGTTGTTTGCACGTGTTTGGTTTCATCAGTGTTCAGAGAAGATGCAGAGTGTGAAAGGCAAGCTCCAAATCACAAAATAAAAAGAGAAGAAGAAACCATAACATCTACAAACCTGACATGAAACATTTCATGACTCCCTGACATGCCGAGCCATCAAAGACCTCTGCATCATCAGTGGGATTTTTAAACCAGCGTATTTGTTTTTGCTGGAAACAAACTGTGACATTAAGTTGCTCAAAAATGCCAAATGTAGCAAAAACAATAAAAAATGAAAGATTTTATGTGGAAAATGATGTTTAATGTCTTTTTAAAAATTGTCAGAAGACTCAATAAATCTGTCAGTTATTTCATGATTCAGACTTTAAGGGTTAAAACCTAAACTGTGACACTGTGCTGACCTGAGCCTGGATTCTGCAGAAAAGCCAAAAGTGTAAATAGTCTGATTTGTTTCTGTTAAAATGATTTTTGTCCTGATTATGGCGCTCTGGGCAGGGATGCCCCTTTTGCTTCCTCTGTTTCCTGCTGAAACCTTTGCTGTCTCCACCGCCATGGTGCTGCTCCGCCCATAAATCACGAGGAAAACTCAAGTATGAATTCAAGTCAAGTTTGTTAAAAATCTGGGCCAAAATTCTCGGCTGCATCAGGACCTACCTGCTCTCTCCTCTCTGGCAGGTTACCTGGTGACTTCCAGAGGGGAGACCTACCTGAGCTGAACTTACCTGTTTCTTTGCCTGAGAATTCAAATGTGCATTGGTCTCGAGTTCTGCTGTTCAGTCAGTTCATTCCTGTAATTATGACTTTTGGAAGAAAGATGTTTAGTCCTCGTGGGGTTAGAAGGCAGTCACCGTCTGTGGAAACACAGAAACACCTGCGCGCTGTGATGCAGCATCATCATGTTACCGTGGCTGCATTTAAAGGAAAAGGGGACTGCGATCGCCACCGTCGTCATCAGAGACGTGTTTACACACAGTTTATCGGGATGTAGAGTGGGATTTCTTTTTCCCGGAGCAGGCAGGTTTCAGGGAAGAGGAGAGGTGCGAGCAAACATTTCCTGAGTGAAGGTGAATGACGGCGCTGTAGACAAGCACCTGTGGCTTAATCTTTCTGTGAGATTCGACCCTCTCAGCACACAGAAGCTTAAAGGTTTATTACTGCTTTTGACGAATACCAGGACGGTCTCTGAAAACAAACTGCAGCAGATGAGGGAGGAGTTATTAACAGTACAGTCGACCTTTGGACACTACTGTGAGTCACAGAGACGCCTCTCTGGTCCCTTTTGTTTCTCTTTGTGTTCTTTGGGTCTATTTTTGCTTTGCTCCACTTTTTAAGTGGACTCAAATGCAAACAGGAAGACACAGACTGAAACTGGAGGATCAGCAGAGGTGGCTTCCAAGAGGAGAGGGCCCATAATTTCACAGGTGGAATCAGTGGAAGGGCTGATCACAAAACACCAGAAACAGCTTTAGGGGACAGATGGAGTGAGCATCAACATCTGGCAGCGACTGGATGAATGAGCTGATGCGTCCATACTGAGGTCAGGTGTCTCAGCCCAGAGAAGCTGGATGCAGTGACTGAAGCATCACCCATTGGTTCTGTTATATTCTAATGCTGGCTAGACTTAGACTGTATGTATGCAGGAAACTGTGTCTGTGCATCACACACAAGGATACGTGCTAATCGGAGTTCAGTAACGTCCAAACAAAATCCTCAAATTTAACTGTGCACCAAAACCGGAGCTCAGACCTCTTAGACAGTTTGTTAGTATCACTAACTTCACAGCAGCCATGTTAGTGTTTAGATCAGGGGTGGGCAATCTCAGTCCACGAGGGCGGTGTCCCTGCAGGTTTTAGATCTCACCCTGGGTCAACACACCTGAATCACATGATTAGTTTGTTACCAGGCCTCTGGAGAACTTCGGGACATGTTGAGGAGCTAATTTAGCCATTTAAATCAGCTGTGTTGGTTCGAGGACACATCTAAAACCTGCAGGGACACCGGCCCGCGTGGACTGAGATTGCCCACCCCTGGTTTAGATAACGTCACCAAAAACACTCCAAAGGGCTCCAACAGTGCAGTCAGGGTCCAGAAGTCCAGCTATATTAATTTTGTTAGAAATGCAAGTATTAAAGAGAAAAAACACTTCGGAACATTTTCTAGATGAGCTATTGACATGTGATAACACAGGTGAGACGGACACAGGTGAGACGAACACAGGTGAGACGGACACAGGTGAGACGGACACAGGTGAGACGGACACAGGTGAGCTGAACACAGGTGAGACGGACACAGGTGAACTGAACACAGGTGAGACGGACACAGGTGAGACGGACACAGGTGAACTGAACACAGGTGAGACGGACACAGGTGAGCTGAACACAGGTGAGACGGACACAGGTGAGACGGACACAGGTGAGACGGACACAGGTGAGATGGACACAGGTGAGACGGACACAGGTGAGCTGGACACAGGTGAACTGAACACAGGTGAGACGAACACAGGTGAGACGGACACAGGTGAACTGAACACAGGTGAGACGAACACAGGTGAGACGGACACAGGTGAACTGAACACAGGTGAGACGGACACAGGTGAGCTGAACACAGGTGAGACGGACACAGGTGAGACGGACACAGGTGAGACGGACACAGGTGAGATGGACACAGGTGAGACGGACACAGGTGAGCTGGACACAGGTGTGAGCTGAAATTTTGCTCTGTGCTTTGGGCAAAGAAAACTCAGTGAAGCTGCTTTTTCACTCAGCAGCTTTCACCAGCAGGGGGCAGCATTTTACCTGTGGGTATGTTGATGTGGTTTTAGGTGTGCATTACTAGTTTTAACTTTTTTTTTTTTTTTAGCCCCGCCCCAGTTTATCAAGAGGCTCTTTTTGTCACTTGTAATCTTTTGGGGGACTGCACCTAAAAATTAATGGTTAAATATGTTTAACCCTTTGATTTAAAGATGAAAGTCTGCACTTCAGTTTGATTGATTTAATGTTTACTGTGTTTTTGCAAAGAGGAAAAACTACAAAAAGTGTGTCACTGTCCAAATACTCACAGTATGGATCTACCTGTATCTGCCAGCACAGGTGTTTCTCTCCGCACTGAGACATTTCAGATACATAACACAAACATTTTAAGGTAAGACGTCTAAAGTGTTTCCAGCAAACATAAATCAGACTGAGCTGTGTATTACAGATGTTAGTGGATCATCCACCAATGAATTAGCACATAAGTTAGTTAAAATTAACATAATGTCCACTGTGGTGAACATGGCACAACAGTAAGGGAACAGCTGTTTTTGTGACGTTTGGTAAAAAATAAAGAGTCAGAGACTCATTAGTAATATTTTTCCTGCTGACTGTCAGCGTCTGCGTGATGTCACAGCTCAGCTGATTGCAGCAGCAGAGCGACGGTGAGGACTTGAAATGAGACTCATAACAGAAAATCTTAAATTTGACAGCATAAATAAGGATAAATGAGAAGTTACACTAAACACGATGTTATCATGTATGTTATCAAACTAATCCTATATCACAGAATTAGTGTATTTATTAATACAAATCCATAGTAACTGATGTCACACTTTAACATCATCATCTAATTAAATTCCATAATTTATGTTGGGTAAAAAACCCATTCATCAACAGCATTACCTGCACAGGTGTGTCTCAGTGTGAGCTCAGGACCCCTCACTGAGACGACGCGCTGACCCCACACTCATCTCCCCAGGTGTGTTTTAAGCTTCTTAACTTTAATAAACCGAACATTACGCTTCACCATGTTCTGCTCTTTTAAAGAAAAACGTTTAAATCTGGTGTTTAATGTAAATTATTTACATATTTATTGTTGTTGATGCAATCCAAAGTTATAGCAACATTATAGCAAGTGTCCTATAATAATAAACATA
Organism: Oreochromis niloticus; assembly: GCF_001858045.2. Taxonomy (NCBI): domain Eukaryota; kingdom Metazoa; phylum Chordata; class Actinopteri; order Cichliformes; family Cichlidae; genus Oreochromis; species Oreochromis niloticus. The sequence continues at coordinate 2,995,307 of NC_031970.2, forward strand.
CACAGTAACCTAACTTGAAACCTGTTCATGTTCTAATTCAACATGCAGAACAGAGAAATTCCTGAATCTGTACAGTGGACCATTCATTTGTTTGAATATTTCATGTTTAAACTACGAAGGTCTTAAATAATCAGGCCCCATCTTATCTTAATGACCTTGTAGTACCATATCACCCTATTAGAGCACTTCGCTCTCACACTGCAGGCCTACTTGTTGTTCCTAGAGTATTTAAAAGTAGAATGGGAGGCAGAGCCTTCAGTTTTCAGGCCCCTCTTCTGTGGAACCAGCTTCCAGTTTGGATTCAGGAGACAGACACTATCTCTACTTTCAAGATTAGGCTTCAAACTTTCCTTTTTGCTACAGCATATAGTTAGGGCTGGACCAGGTGACCCTGAATCCTCCCTTAGTTATGCTGCAATAGACGTAGGCTGCTGGGGGATTCCCATGATGCACTGGGTGTTTCTTCTTCTCTGCACTGAATCATACTTATTATTAATCTCTGTCTCTCTTCCACAGCATGTCTTTATCCTGTTTTCCTTCTCTCACCCCAACCGGTCGCAGCAGATGGCCCGCCCCTCCCTGAGCCTGGTTCTGTCGGAGGTTTCTTCCTGTTAAAAGGGAGTTTTCCTTCCCACTGTCTCCAAAGTGCTTGCTCATAGGGGGTCATCTCCTTACAATATAAATCACCCTGAGGCAACTGTTGCTGTGATTTGGTGCTGTATAAATAAATTGAATTGAATATTTCCTCAGCTGACACTCGCGTCCTCACGCTGCAGCTCTGAGGCGTTCTGCCGTTCAGGTGACATCGCTGACAGGTGTCTTCTTCAGGCCTCTGAAGATCTTAAAACAAAGATGACTTTCAGTGTGAGTCATGAAGGGATTACTGAAATCACAATTAAGACAAACTAGTAGGTAAGCCTCACCTTTAATAATGATCTTTGAATATTTTACTTACACATACACAAAGATTTAACTGCACATACTTTACTGTGATCGACCACCTGCTCTTGACCGTGTGACCAGCCCACATTCTGACCACCGCTGACACGACTTCTAACATTCAAAAGCTGTGGAGCTTGGTTCGGTCGGAGGTTTCTTCCTCCCCACCATCACCAAATTGTGCTCTTAGGTCATAAATTGTGTTATTGTTGTTCTTATTCCATTATTGTTGGTGTAGGTTCTTCACCTCGCAGTGCTGCTGTAAAAAGTTTGCGTTACAGCTTCTTTTTTTAACAGATAAAACAATCTCAGATGTGGTCGGCTTTGCTGTAGACGATGTCTTGGACTGAGGACTGTGAGTCGACCTCTCAGCCCGTCATAGCTTTTTAAAATGACCGAGTAAAATTCGCAGAGCGCCTTTCTGAATGTGTCGGCTGAACGGTTCGACGATGGCAACGACCAAACAAACTCCTTTTGACACACAACAGCCACCTCAGACATTTTCCAGGAAACAAGTCAGTCATAATGTCCGCTCAATAACTAAGATGTTCCCTCAGAACAACAACGCAGGCTGACGCAAATGTGGTCGTCTGATTGTACGTTTTGTTTTTACCTCTGACTTTTTTTCCACAGAAACGCTCAGCGCTCTCTGCGAGGGTCACCACCAAAGCTTTACTGTTCACCCACCATATCCAGACCTGTCACACTTTCCATGTTACCGCTCTCTTTTTCTTCTTCTTTATGCGAGGAGTTCACTGACTCAGCCGGGCCTCCGCCTCGCTTTTCCTGTGAGCGATGAAGAAAGGAATAAACAGACTCTCGCAGTGATCCGTGTCACATTGTTTGGCCCACCTGCAACCTGTAAACTCCTTGCTCGCTTGCCACAGAGAGGATGTTCTCAATTTGCTCCACGCAGAAGCCTGGACAAGCCCTGAAGGGGGCACTGGAAGAGCAGCCGATGTGAGCAGCACACATGAAAGCAGAGCGGCACTTTCGGGTTCAAGTCCCAGAAACCTCTGGAGCAGGAGCAGAGCGTGTGTCAGGGAGCCAGGAAGGCTTTTAAAGTGCTTGAGTTCTCCGTGTCCTCATTTTGGTTGATTTTATTAAATGAAAGAAGTAGAAGACGCAGTTTATTGTCACATGCAAAGTAAAAAAAAAGAAACTAAACTAAATAAAAGTGAGCTTGAAGCTGGAGAACCTCTGCCTGATGCGAATACTGCAGAAGATTACAATAATGCTGAAGTACTGATGCACAGGAGTGATGGACCAGTGCTAGCTGTCCTGCTCAGTCTGATGTGCTATGTGTTAGCCTCCTGCAGCACCGGCCCTGAAGTGTGAGCAGGCTGTGTTAGCAGTGTGTGCTGCATATGTTGATGCTGTGGGCCCTGCCGATGACCCGGGTGGTGTAAATGTCCTGTAGTGACAGGAAAGCTGTGGATGCTTCCTCAACACACGAGCTTTCAGGCTACGCTCAGACTGGATGAGAGACACTCTCAGCTGTCCATCTGTAGGAGTTCCATATTTTCTCAGCCGTCCCTGTGAGCGTCGAGACCAGGTGAGGGCCTCATTGATGCGTGTCCTGAGAAGTTTTAAGGTCCTTGCCCTCTCTACCTCCGTCTCACTGTGGGGTACTGGGCAGTGCTTCTGCTGCCCAGTGCTGCAATCCCTAGTTTTAACAAACAAATACACAAAGCCTATCATGCAATAACATGAGAGGAAAACAACTACAAAGACTCAGCAGCCAATCTGAGCAAGTTTGAGGCCAAGTACACACCTGGGATCGAAGAGCGCAGGTGAAATCACCAGACAGTAATAAGAGCAGGAAAACAACAAAGGCAGGAAGCAAAAATAAAGAAAACCAAGGACGTAACCTTCAAAATAAAACAGGAAGTACCCTGAAAGAAGAACAACAGGACGAAAACAAAAAAAAGCAAAGACTTCACTTCAAAAGCGTTCTACATCACATGTAGCAAAACGCAGCATCAAGTAGCATCATATGGAAATACTCAGAGTACCTCAAAATGTGTTTGGGTACTGCAGCTTTTGAGCGATCTTTACAACACTGAATGTAAGCCGCTGTCAGTAAACGGACTTAAAGTGAAGCCTCAGCAGTACTTTGATCTGCTTCATTCATAACATGCAGATAAGTTTAACCTTTTCCTGCTGTTTCCTGTTTATAGCCAAAGTTAACCACCTGTCGCCGTCACGCAGCGCCTCTCAGGCCCACCGTTCAATCCCATCTCGTTTCAGTCTGATCAAAGTGAGGTCTAGCAGAGTGACACCTGGAGAACACAGGCTTACATGGATGTACACACAGAGCTAACACTGAGCAGATGATGTGCGGCTGAAGTCAGGGAAAAACGGGGACAGGAACCCTAAAGGGACATTTCACCAAAACAACCTGTAAAGGAGCTCTAAACAGGGCAAATATGTTTTTTATCTCCAGATTCAAGCTCAGAAACATTCCCCAGCTCAGACTTTCCCTCTGTCCTCCCCAAACTGCTTTCTCAATCTGCTTACATTCACTTTGCATTATTTGTGACCTGCTGCTCCCACGGGAGGAGGTGTGGTCACAGACTCACAGCTACGGCAGCATCCTGTCCTGCTTTTGCAGATGATTTGCTCTTTTTGATTTAATCTAGCAATGTCGCCCAGCTGTTTAGGTGACCCTATTTAGTACCTGCCCACTTTACATCACCAACAGGTATTTTACCTGCTGCCAGGCAGGAGGAAACAAGGAAGACCTGCGAGGAGGTTCATGGTTCGTGAAGGAGGGCATGCAGAGGGTTGGTGTGACAGAGGAGGATGCTGGGATAGGAGGAGATGGATGCAGATGTGGAGACGTCAAAAAGGCGCAGCTGAAAGTAGGAGAAGAGTGATGTAAGATTTGCTTATATCTCTAAAAATCAGGTACCACCCGCTCCGAGACACGGCCCTGGAGTTAAAACACAGGAAGAGCAGACAGTTTGCTGAATAACAGGAAGTTGTAATTGTTCAGATTCCAATCAAATCCTCCCGCCTGCCCCGCAGACGCAAGTCCAGTGGAAACAAGACTTATTCTGAAACGGGAATCAGTTTCCAAAAAATCTGTCTATACATTAGAACACGTATAACCTAAAACTATTTTTACATTCAGAGCTCCATTAGCACAAGCTGTGACGACTATTTCCAATTATAAAATAAAAGCGGGGTGTTGGGCCTCCGACACCTGTGTCCAACCATAATATTCCATATTTCCCTCCATCCAAACAAACCTTTTCGTCCTATGGTTTTATAAACAGAGCGGCAAGTTTCCGCAGAGCGTCAGTGACAGCAGGACCTGTCTCCCAGCCCCGGCTCGCCGTGATGAAGGACGGTGATGGCTGACAAATTGACTCTTTGTTTTATTGGTCTAACCTCACGGCAGACGCCGTCTGGCTGCGTGGTGGAGCAGCGTCACTCACCCCTGTCTGTCCAAATATCGGCCGACACACCCGCCTCCCTACAGCGTTAGTCCTGTTCCTGCACGTGGCAAAGACAGCAGCGCTTTAACCGTTCATCGCCATCTTCTCTGTCAGAGTGACGCTGCTTGGACATTTGAAGCCGTACTAAGAACAGAATATGATTGGTGTTTCAGTGAAGAGCTGTGGACACGTGTCTTTACATATTAATATGGAAAAACCATGCATGCCTAAGATGAGCAGGACAGGGAAGATGAATAATATGTTGGTATGTCTGCTGAAACGTTTGTTTTTAAATCGCACATCACACATGAAAGATAGATAAATCTTTGAGGTCTTAAAAATTTAACCATGCAGTCTTTCTAATGCCCTGCAGGAGGCGACACATCTGGTTGCAAAATATTTGTCTGTCATAAAATGACCCTACTGGTTCCTTGACCTTTGACCTGCCTAAAGACTTGTCCTGGTGAGTTTATGGTTCAGGTCTTCTTGAGTACAATATGATATGAAGTTTTAAATTATCCTCCCATTCAGAGAAAAACTTAAGGTTGTCATTAATAAGTCGCTCCTGCGTGAGTGTGCAGGATCCTCCTTTCATAGAAACTTTGCTGGCCAGTCCTCAGAACACCAATAGAAACACTGGTTAATGAGCTTCCATCTAATGGAAGCAGATATTAGAAGTTTTTGCTGTAAGTTCAGTTTTACTGATGATTTTAAAGAGCTGCACACCAGGAATCATCAGCTCGGGGTAAAAAACCTTATCTGCAGGTTATCTGATTTATTTAATGCTTGTAGATGTTAAAAGTAATAAAAAAAATCAATATTTATTTCCATGTAACGCTGGAGAATATCATTCTGCTCTTTTCATGACTTCCTGAGATTCTTTGAGGCGTCCATGAAAAAATCGAGCCCAAACATCTGAAAAATACTTAAATCATGAAGAAAAATTTTCAATGCTCAGATATCTCCTGGTCAGGAGCTCCGATTGGCTGAGAAACCTGTCAGCTGGATATAGGAAGGTGCAGAGGATGTAGTGACCTTAGTGACCCTTTGACCTCTAGCCCACAGCATCCCTGCCTGGTTAAGAAGCTCCCGATTGTTGCTTGAGCATCTATTCATGTAAAATCAGTCACATCCGTTCCCGCCTGACCTTCTTGGAAACAGCTGATCGTTTGCTTATATAATGAAGCCCTAAAATATTTGTGTTCATGTGATGAAACTTTTCTGACACACAAGCTGTTGAAGAAAACACTGAGTGAAACTTTTACATGTTTCAATTCATTTTTCCTGAAATCTGCATGGCAGCTTTTTTCACTCCATCAAAGATAAAAAAGGATTTTTCTTTGCCAGATCGGCGATATTACTGCAGCCGCAACAGCAGTGCAGCTAATTAAAACCGCAGGGTATGATGTAACAGGAGCCTCTTCGTGCGCTGTAACCTGTTTTGGTAACGTGAGCCTTGAAAGTTTACCCAGAATGCACTTTTTGAAGTTTTTTCCACGGAATGATCAGAAAAAAGATCAAACATCCGGAGTATCGATGCTTGTTTCTGCTCCTTCGCGTCACAGACATTAAACGTGTCCCACGATGCAGCTGGTTATGGAGAAAGTCGTGCTGAACAAAAACAGATCTTGGCCTCAGACTGTGACACTTGGAGTTGTGTGAAATTCTTTTGGCTGTAGTTTTAAACAGATCCGAAATGTGAATTTTAGCCCAGAAAATTTCACATGGATGTGTGCGGTGCCGAATACTGGAAAAGACCGAGTTGAGTCAAAAAGGCTGTGAAGGGGTGTAACCATTCAACCCTTTACCACAGGTGGAGCTTCACCCAACTTTTGTAGATGATCTGAAGGATCCTGCAGAGAACCAGAATGATAATTACAGGAACTGTGAAATAATGTGAAGGCGACCTGAGCGAGGACTTCAGGAACACGTTGACATATTTACTGACAGTTGGAGCGGTCCCATCCTTTGGCCTGTTGGTCTGGAGCTGATGGAGTCCCAGGGTGTGATGCTCACCGACTCCAAACGCTTGCAGTTTGTTATAAAATCATGACTTATGACAGACTGTTGATATGAGCGTCAGGATAAATCCCTCGCTGTGTCTTTGACATTCGCCAGAATAAAAAGCAGCGAGGCAGCTCTTCGCCTCGGAGCAGCTCAGGCGTACTGGAAACGGTTGTTTGTCAGTTGGCTCGAATCAGACTCCATGTGCACTTGATGTCCTTGGTTTTGGCTCTGGCCTGGGATCCTCGTTGCATGTCTCAGACTCAGAAATGTCAACAACTTATCTTTCAGAATGAAATGTTCCCCGCGTCCTGCATGCCACACGAGCCAGACCTGCCAAAGGAAAACCACATTTTCTCCAAACTGTGTCCCAATCTGCTGCGCTCAACGTTTTCTGGAGTGAGACCGGTGGGTCCAGAGCAGGAATCCGAGGTCCGGGGATCAGTTTACATTTCACGCTCAAACGCACACCCACGATTCCTCCGATACAGGAAGTGCCCTCAAATATACACAGGCTATAAAAAGTGTTCACACCCCCGCAGTGTCCATCGGGTTTATTTCTGTAACACATTCAATAACAGCGGAACGCCTTCCTGAAAGTGCATTACAAGAAACAAGGAAGACTTTAAAGTAACACACGAAAGTTAAAACTTCACAAAAACATAATATGAAATGAGCCAAAATGAAAGGTGGAAACACGGTGCTACATTTTGATTAGTGCAGGAATTCCTCTCAGCGAGTGAGAGAGCTGTAGACGTGCACACGTAGAGTCCTGGTAAAAGAAAGTACACCCCGTTCATTTCTACGGTTTACATATCAGAAATGCAGACGCATGAGTGAAGTCCACTTTTACTGCTTCCACTGGGATTCAACTAACAGCCAGGCGCTGCTAATCAAATGCACTTGATTAACTGATCATCACTGAGTGTGAGCACCCCAATCAAAGCAGAAGTTTTGGCAGTTTTCCGGTCTGCAGCACTCAAGCTTGTGTTAACGAAGTGGACGTCTCAGCCAGACTGTGCAACGCTCAAGGAAGCTACAAACAACCACAAACGCTCCATCTCAGACTCTACAGGCTTCAGTTAGCATGTTAAACTTTGTAAGAGCACAATTAGATAAAGACTGAATAAGTGTGGCTTGTTTGGAAGCCCTGTGGCCTCTTCTTTCTATAAAGAGCAAGTTTGGCTGCATCCGAACGAACCGCAAGACGTCTGGAACGATGTCTTGTGGACAGGAGAGAACAAAGTGGTGGTGTTTGCCCATCGTGGACAGCAGCACAGTCGGACAAACCAAAACACAGCATATCAGCACAAACACCTCATACCAACTGTCAGCTCAGCGGCGGAGGGCTGGGGATGCAGGCTCATTTTGCAGCCATAGGACGTGGGCAGCTTGCAGTTATCGAGTCGACCGTGAACTCCTCTGTAAACCAAAGTATTCTAGAGTCAAATGTGAGGTCGTCTGTCTGGCAACTAAAGCTCAGACCAAACTGGGTCAACAACAGGACGATGATCCAGAGCGCAGAAGCAAATCTCTGACAGGAAGCTGCTGCAACGGTCAGGTCAAAGTCAGACCTCAACCCGACCGAAGTGCTGTGAGATGTGCATAAATGAATCCACACAAACCTCAATGAACTGTGAAGAAGAGTGAGCCAAAATTTTACCACAATGACATGAACGACCCATAAAGTCACACAGAAAACCATTACTGTAGCACTTTCACACACTGTTGTAATATTCATTCCATTCACTTCAATTTTATTCACTTAGCACCAAATCAGTCGCCTCATGTGCTCCACTGTGCGCCGTGAAAACACACTGGTCAGTAATTAATGACGTTCAGTTGTGATGTGGTTTTAAGGCACTGTCACCTGGAGTCAGGTGTGAATGTGCAACAGCGCAATCTGTTACCGGTCACATCCAGTCGAGCCGATCCCAACAGTATCATCCGATCACTCCTGTCCTTCTGTCATGGCCTCAGGTGGGCAGAAAAGCAGCTGAGGTCAGAGAGAATAAAGAGAGGGAAAGACAAACACAGCACCAGAACCAGAACCAGCTCCAGTTACAAACCACCAGAGACCAGCTCCACTGCCGGGAGCTCCGGGGTTGAACCCTGGCTGCTAATTATTCCTCGAGTTTGGTCAAAACTAAAGTTATGGCACCGAGCTGGAGCTGCTCGTGGCATCATAAATTAAACTGGCAAACAGTGTTAGAATCAGAACCGACCGCCTCGTCTCCCGGGAAGAGAAGGAGACCAAAACACTGTAAACATGGATGTGTGAAAACTCGAGGTTTTATAATCAGTCAAATATGAGACCCACAAGTGTGTTAACTGTAATTTAAACAGGATAATATACTAAAATTAAATAGATGTAATACATTAAAACTCTAATGCAGTACAGTCATTGATGGCTGCGTAGACTACGAGAAAAAATACACAAAGTGAGTTTAACAGTGTGCAAGAGGCAAACAGTAAAACAGAAAAACAAATACCCACAACACCAGTCAAGCTAAAAACACGACAGGTACTAACTGTGGCCAAAAACTACATATTCATTAATATTCAGGCAAAACATTTGCAGCCTGCAGGTCATATGAAATCACCTGAGGCCAATTCTTAAGATTTAGGTACAGTAACAAGTAGGGATGCAACGATACCAATTTTTTCAAACCGATCCGATACCGATACTTGGATCTGAGTACTTGCCGATACCGAGTACAAAAACCGATACTTCTGCCACACACAAGTTAAACTTAACCGGTAGTAAAGAAACGACCCCACACAACTCTTTAACACAAACGAAACGTTTACTGAACGTAAGGGCAGAGACAAATACTGTACAACACATCCCTTTTTTAAACTCAAATGATATTCCAATTCCTTAACCAAATGAAATACACTGTATAAATGAAATAATTCCCTTTCAAATTATATTAAACAACCCAACTTATGTTATCACCTTTTGGTAAGTGACTCACTAATATACACTCCAAAACACGGTATATAAATCCACTAAACATACAATATTCACACATGGGCCCCACACACACTCACATTCACACTTGTTGCAGGCCTGTTTGCTGCTCACGCCGGACGATGGAGAAAAATCCTCTTCTCCCCAGTAAGAGCACAAAAGTCTGACTTACAGTTCCGTTGCTCGGTAGGTCGCCGTTCACCAGTCCCACACTAAATCCACTCCCTGCGGACCCGATGCTGTCTCTGCTACAGCGCGTTAGCCAGTCACTGTCCAGCTCTCCGACAGTCCATAGCAGCTGCCTCCGTGGCGCAGCCAAGCAGTCCGGGCTAGCCTTTAGCCTCAGCGGTCATGGCTGAAAACACAGTTTTCCACGGACGGTGGTGCGACCGTTGAAACAAAAAGTCACTTCACCCACACTCTGTTGCGAAGCTCTCACACAGTTAGCTTTCTAGTCACACACTCTTTTGTGCAAGTTAACCTCAGTAAAACTAGCCGAGTCTCTCACTTTGGTTCAGCTAACCTCGTGCATCTCTCCATGCCGTTCTCTTCTGTGAACTGTGAACACCTTATGTGGCGTTCAAGTCCATGGGAATTATGAGTATCTACTACCAAATTCCCATCCGGGCTACATTAGTATCGGTTCATGGTATCGGTTGACTTTTACGAGTACGAGTACGCACACATTTTACAGTATCGGCACCGATACCCGATACCAGTATCGGGATCGGTGCATCCCTAGTAACAAGAATAAACTAATATACATATAAGCTACAGCGCTGCACACCAGGGGACACAACAGAAAGGCATTTCTGACATTAGCAGGGAGTTCAAATACCAGTATGCTATTAATTATTCCAGGAAAGATCACACTAGTCAGTATGCCAAAATTCCCAGGAGTGACAAAAAGGCCCATTCTGGTAAACATGACAGCCACAAAGCTCGGCACAGTGGAAGTGGACATTGTGGTGTCTCAGCAACGTCCTCGGCACGGGTTAATCCCATCCACTGTCCCATCAGTGGTTTTCCAGCCACACAGCCTGGACATCTGTTATGTTAAAGGAACTTGTTTTAAATTTCTGTACTTATAATAGCTTTAAACTTTCCAAAGTTACCGTCTGCTATGAAAAGAAGGAGAATAAATAACATTTATATCATGTTGTGAGAAGATATGAGCTGAACTTGAGTTAGAAGTCTGAAGATATTCCAGCAGTCTGTGAAAACGCTGCCTCCTGGTGGGGAAAGTTTCTAACAAAACACGGAGATGATAATTACAGTAAATGAATTACAGTCACGAAGGCCGGCTGACGACATGGTGACAGACATGTGGTCTCTTTTCTCTACCCGTAAACTCCTTCCGCTGGTTGCTGTGATGGTGCAGGGCATGCTGGGATAGGTGACACCGTTACAAGTTTTTGTGATGGTTTGCTTGCTTGTATAGTTTGTTTGTGTGGTCTATTTCCACAGTGCAGGGGGTGATGGTGGATGGAGCAGACCGTGGAGTCACCTGGTCCCAGACTTCTGAAGCTCTTCTTCCACATGACTCCACCAGCGCACAGCCTCAGTGCTCGTGGTTTTTGTTCATGTTCGTTTAAATAAATTTGATGTCATTGCTCTTCATCCCGTGTCTCACTCTTCTTTGATGGCTTCTAAACAAGTGTGAGATGCTGACAGATGACAGTAGTGACAGTGCGGTGTCCACTCAGGTGTACTGTGGCTGCTGGAAGAGAGAATAAAGGCTTTTTAAAGTAGGTTTACGTATGAGAAGCAAGTGTTTCGTGTTTTGCATCTATACCAGAGTATGCAGTGGGACAGAATGGCAGCTCACAGTGCTGAAAACATGAAAGGTGGATGTCCCAACAATGATGTCACCTATTTCAGTTTAGAAGATTGGAGTTTGGATTTTTTTTACCTTTATAGAAACTGTGAAGCATGGAATCATCCAGAGATGCTGCTGAGCGATATAAATATGTGTTAATGAGAACAAAGAGACACAAAGCACAAAAGTGCGCCTCATAATCTGTACTGCTGAAAAACACAACACAGATCAATCCGATGAGTGGAGATTTTCATTTCTGCGCTTTTTGGCTCGTTTCAGTGATGTAAACTTTTTCTTTACCCTCCTGAGTGTGAGTGTGTGTGTGTGTGTGTGTGTGGGGGGGGGGGGGTCCTTTCCGTGTTGCAGCTTCAGTGAGTCATTGGTGGAAAAGAGGGAGGAAGATTTGAGGAGAAATATCGCTGTTAAATGAGTTTGGGCAGCATGACATCACGCGGTAATTAAACCAGTTTTCTGGAATTCCGTTTCCAATTCCTGCGCTCAGGTTCGCTGGAGGAGTTTTTCGAGCACCTGCAGGTTGGTGTGTGAGTGAAATATTTTCACTGGACGGAGTTCAAACTCTGGAGAGAGAGAGAGAGAGGGAGGGAGGGCTGCGGCATTACGCCATTCTTCCCTCTGAGAGAAAAAAAAAGGGGGATTTAAAGAAGTTTCTTACAAGACTTCCAACAGAACAGTTCCGCGGAGTGTTTCTGCGCCTCTCAGCCCGGGCTTTGCGTTCTGCTGTGCCGGGCACATCTCTCCAGCACTATGCTCCTCACACATGCCGCGTGGGACAATAAAGCTGTGCGGGATTTGTTTCTTCGGCTTGTAGACGTCCGTTACAGTCTCTGCTTTCACCGCCTGGCACGTGTCTGTGCCGAGTTTCAGGCGGGGGCAGCAGCTTTCGTGCATTTCTCGTGAGGATGACCCACTCGGATTTACTGTTCTTTGCCGCTTCAGCTTCCTTGTGATCTCACTGCACTTCGCTACGATGACAGCCTGGCGGGAGGCGAACGCGCTTTAGGATGAAAGCCGTGACGCGTCTGTCTCTGCTGCTCAGCTGCTGGACTCTGGTTCACCTGCATCCCGGCCCCACGGCGCGTGTCCGCGCAGGTCCTCCGGTAATCAGAGGAGAGGCGTCCAGGACGATCAGCTCAGGGCGCACGGAGCCCGTGCGCTCCCGACTGCCCGGCGGGGATGCGTACGATAAGGCGCACGCTCCCGCTGCCATTAACGCACACGCACGAGCGGGTGGAGGAGGTGGAGGTTCATCGGGGAGAAGTTTGGGAAAAGTTGCGGCCGCGGCGGTGCGCACCTCGTCCCCGCAGAGAGCCCGCAGCGCGCCGGCTCCGGCGGCGCAGCGGGGGGCCGCGAGCCACAAACAGCCGCTCGTGACGCCGCACGACTACATGCTCGCGCTGTACTGGTCTCTCTCCAGCGGTGACGTCAACGGCAGCACGTTGCACGAGGCCGGCCTGGCCAACACCATCACGAGCTTCGTGGATAAAGGGCAAGGTAACCGCATCACCCACGAGCCTCTGTGCGTCCCGGGGAGTGCTCCCACGTTACTTTTCAGTCCCACGAAACAGAGTGACAGTGACACGCTGTTAGTGCAGGGATGGTGGCAGACACACACCCAGCTGAGCTGTGATGGGTGGGTGGGGGTCCACGCTGTGGGGGCAGCAGGACAGGTACTTGATGATGCATTTGTGCCCCTGGTACTCTGTGGGGATTAAAAAGCAGCTGGAGCAGAAGGTTAGAGGAGATCTGAGGAGCCAGAGGATGAGCAGAGGATAGGGGCTGTTAGCTGCTTTTAAAGTCTCACTTTAGAACCCACAGCAAGTTCAGACCTCACACCCACAATTCATTAACAATTAAAAAAGGGGGAGTATAAAAAGGATGCCACTGGAGCCTCAGGTCCCACAGAATGAGAGCTGCTTTAAGGGACTGGAGGCCAGTGTGGGGGGCACCAGAGGAGGGTGGTGCTGAGGGCACAGGCTGAGGATTGTCCCGTTAAAATCAGAAGGTCAGCAGTGAGTGGAGTACTATGGGAAGGAGCGTTCAACAAACTGGGGGTCAGATTCCCTTTCTGACAGCCAGTTAGCTTAGCTTAAAGAAACAGCTCCATCCAGAGCTAACAGGATGTGATTAGCCGAGAAGTTCGAGTGGACATAATTTTCTGCTATTAGTATATCTCCTCTTCCAGCAGTCACGTGATGTTTTAAATAGTGATTTCAGTCATCCAAAAGCTAAGGCTGCTCTAAACTCTCAGTTTTAGATTTTTTTTTTCTAGATTTGGATATGTGTGATGTCAGTAAGAGTAGATATCCTTATATGGTCCTCCCATCACAGAAGCCACACCCACCTGCTGTTTAATCCGTTTTTTGAGAATTGTAGCCAATCAGAAGCACTATTCTATTTTCCTTTATGACTTCCTTTATGTATGTATGTTTATGTAAAAGCTGACACTGACTCATTTAACCACCTTGTGGTACAAACTTGTATTACAGGAGAAAGACAGCTTGGCTTGAGTTAGACATAAGTTGATATCGCTTTAGCACAAACAGAGATGATGCCTTCATTTCATTTTGTTTTAAACTACTTTTAAACACAGAGATGTGAACGTGTTTGATTTGCATGAACAGAGGCCTGCAGGTGTATCACGACTACTTCCATCAAAACAAATTACAGCTTTTAATCTTTGCACATACACCTTTTTTTTAAAAAAATTAAATAGATCCCACTCTCTGGACTTCCAGATTCATGGAGGTGCTCTTCTGGGATTTTTTTGACAGAACCGGCTGAGCCAATAGATATGTTTCGTTTTCAGTTGTATTAAAGTGCTGCATAAAAAAACCTAAAGGACACGAGTGTAGATTTAATTTAGGCTGCACACATCATCGATGCTGGATTTGTGAAAACTAAAATAAAACTTGGGCTTTTTTTCTACAAACAGCTGGAAATAATTATTTAGCTCCTTTCACTCCTGTTCATTGAGGACTTTCTCACGAGCACCCTCCACTGCACACTTGAGTTTCAGCCAGTTTGGGATCGACAGGAAGTGAAATGGCTCTCTCAGATTGGCTTCAGTTTGGCTCAGGTCACCTCCGCAAATATAAAGTGGGCGGGGCTTATGGGCTTTACTGTAACCAGGCAGGAGGGGGTTACAGCTGTGATGGCAGCTATGTTTGTCTATATCTGGTACTTTAAGGTTTGGTGGGAGAAAACCAAACAGTGGGGATCAAGAGAGCGACTTTACATGTATGAAATTAGAAATGCATTCTAATAAGCATTTTTCTAAAGACCAATAACTAATTTAGTCTTGTGACAGCAGGTAGTGTAGCAGAGGAATAATTAGTGTTTGATGTCAAACTTTCAGCAGTTTTAACGTCTGGAACATGTCTGTGCACATATATGCACATATTTATGTATATTTATTCCTTTGCAGTTGTGAGTCTGTGTGTGTGTGTGTGCTGCCGTGTGTTTCTAACATCTGGTCGGCTCTCAGTGATATATACGGCCTCGTGAGGGTAAATAAACAGTGCTCACAGCCCCCCGTGTCATGTTGTCTTTACGATGTAAAACAGTTTTAGAAGCGTCTTTAAATGAGCGCAGTTTCATGTTCCTGCTGCTGCTGAAGGTTTACATTTCCACCACTTAATGTACTTTTAATGTGGCCTTTATTTGTTCAGCGAGTCGTTGCTGACTTCGTCCACATGCTGAGACGAGGAACTGATCGTTATTTACCTTCTATCCTTTCATTCACTCTTACTCTCTTCCTTTATTCTGCCTTTATTCCTCCGTTACTGCTGCCGCTCCTTCTTTCTTTCTTCCTGCCACATGCAAGGCTGAACCTACCTCCTGAGGGGCCCCAGAGCAATGTCTTGCTCTGGGCCCCCGATGATGCTGTGTGTGTGTGTGTGTGTGTGTGTGTGTGAAGCAGAGCAGCTAAAACCCTGATTAGTCGACTAAAAGTTGATCTGGCAGTGATTTTGATCATTACATTTTTTGAAGTAATTTTTCCCCTTATTAACCCACTCATTTGTTTACCTGTGTGAGGTTGTGGATCAAATGTTTGTTTTCCAATTTTTGGCAATTTGATAGTACAGCAGTGCAGTAAATAACCACTGCATGCAGGAACAGTAGTTAGCAGTGTTGTCTCACAGCTGTGTGGAGTTTGCATGTCGTCACTGTGTCTCTATGGGTTCACTCCGCTTCCTCCCACTGCCCAAAGTGTAGTTACTGGGGTTAGGTTAGTTGGTGCAAATAGTTAAATAGTCCATCTCTCTGTCTCAGCTCTGGTGACCAGCCTGGGATTAGGAGAGATTTGGACATTTTCCCCCAGAGTGGGAAATCCTCTTCACCTGGGCCGGTGCCAATATGTTAAAAAAGCTGAAGCCATGTGTGCGAGTGAGCGACACGCCATTCTCTGGGCAAAAGTAGGTTTATTAGTAGTTATATTACTTTCATAATTTAATGAGTGATGATCAGCCTGAAATGTCGAGTTTTTAATTTACAGATCACAAAACATTTGAATTTTAGAGTCTTTTTTTAAACTAAATATCTGTGTTTTAGAGCTTTATTTGAGCAGGTGACCCACATACTTTAAGGCTATTGCAGTAGTTGAATCCACCCCGGGTTATTTGCTGCATATCTTCCCCTGCGCTCCGTCCCTGCGTTCCTGTCCACTCTCCACTCACCTGCTTAGATAAAGGCTAAAAGCCCTTAATAACAGCACTCAATAAAACAGTCCAGTAATTTTGACTCCTGAGTAAAACTGCTCCATGAACAGTAACCAATAACAACACTGTACTTTACATGCTTAATAAACCCATCCAGTCGGCCAACTCTGACCCTTTGCGGAACCAGTTTTGGCCCCTAAACCACGTGTTTGATGCCCCTGATATATCTGCTCATGTGACAAAAAGAAATTTACATCTTATTTAATTTTGGTCAGTTATAATTTTACTGAGTTATAAATAAATGAGTTTGAAAAAGCTCCTTTCAGAAACAAAGCAGAGATGTTTGGTTTCAGGAGGCTGCTTAGGTCTTACTTGTAAATTTTGGATAGTCTTGTTTTGGCACAGTGAGCCCTGTAATATAAATAAGTTTTCACTAGATGACAAAGTGCCAAAGTCAGACAACTCACCTGAGAGCTCTGCTGCTGCTCGCTGCCCTTCTGTCAGCTATTTTAAAGCCCCGCCCCCACTGGACATCCACCTGAAAGCTGTTAGTAGAGGGATGAAGTCAGAGTTTAGAAGTCAAACGTTTAATCCTGTGTGTTCTGCATTTACATACACAATAATCTGTTCCAAGCCGCTCCTGAAAGAATGTGATTTTCTGAGCATTCTGAAGTGATAAAGACCACACCTGAGAGCTCTGCATCCCTCCAACATTATTTATCCTCACTGATTTACAAGTGCGTGAGAGTTTGTGAAACCAAATTCCTCTCAGCTTTAATCAGACTGTCCAAAGAGGAGTGTGTGTGTGTTTGCTGTCTGTCTGCTGTGAATAGCTGCAGGTCCATAATAACAGGCCTGTTTACAGACTGTTGCGGTCTCCCGGGCTGGTTCTAATGTACTTTTCAATGCATGATAAAGTCCTGGACAGGAGGAGGGGGTGCTGTGAGAACATGTAAGCAGTTTGTGTGCATATGCACAGCTAACTTTGTGAGGACCGGACTGATTTCTCTGACCTTTGAAGTGAGGACATGTGTGGAACATGAGGACAGTAGTTCAGAGGTTTGTTTGAAGCTTCAGAATTCGTTTTAGGGTTCAGGGTTGATCGGGGATAAATTAGGCTAAGGATCATGGGAATATATCAACCGACCTGGGTCCTCACAAACACATGTATGTGCTGGGTTTCATTGGGTAGGGAAGTTTACAGTTTCCCTCACTGACAACAACAGAAAACCATCTACACCATTCAGTTCATGCTTTCTGATGCTGTGCACATAGCACGAGTGTGTATACTTGTTTTACATATGTTATGGGGACTTAAAGCTTTTCACTTACAAATGAGGACATTACTTTAATTTGGGGAGAATTTATATAAAGTAAATCATAAAATGTTACTCTAAACACAAGTCTCAGGGTATGTGGAAAGAAAAAGAAAGAAAATGCTCATTCTTGAGAATCTGTATTATTTATGTCGATTTCCTTCATAATGCCTGCAGCAGTTTAGTGGTTTGAACCTTCAACATTTACATTTTGGCTATGACGATGTTTTTATTGATATATTTGTTTAAAGCAATGAGTTACCATATTTGGACCAGAAGCTAGAGAGCTCAGTTACCAGCTAATGGTAGCCCTTTGTTAGCAAACTGCATCTATAGCACTAATTAACAGGTGTCTGTATTGGTACATTACATCCATACAGTCTGAGTAACATCATTAAATATGTAAAGTTTATTGGTTAGGGTGTTTCAGAGAGCCTGTGAACAAAGATGTATTTTGTAAGAACCTATAGAAGCCTGGCTGTTTAGTGCTAAATGCTAATACAAAAATGTTAAAACCAATCCTAAAATCTATTGGGAGCCAGATAAGGAGTACAAAATAGGGGTGATAATCTGGCAGCAGCATTTTGTATTGCAAAGAGATGCTTTGCCCAAGATGGTAAACGGGGATTAATCTAAACACGATGACACAAATGCATGAATATGTTTTTCCAGGTCAGCAGAGGAAACAATGAGAGCAAGTTGAATCCCAGAATAAAATAAATATTACACCAAGATTTCATAAACATTGAACAATAAGAAGCAAGAGCCTGACTGACTTAGGATGTACTTCAGGAGGATCCGTAATCATGACTTTAGTCTTGTTGGCATTTAAAACAAGTTATCTGCCAGAGAGCCAATCGCTAACCTGGTAACAGTGTACTAGGGTGGACAGCTGGTGAGGGTTAAACAACAGCTGAATGTCATCAGCACAGAATTATAAAAAATTAAAATATCAATGCCATCAAAAAAATCAACCAGGTGTGGAGACCTGGAAACACTTCTTAGATACTGATGGATGGATTCACCTTCATACGGTCTTCATATAATCAGCTACATGAGACCAAAACCCACTTTCTGTGTGGAGTTTGCATGTTCTCCCCGTGTTTGCGTGGGTTCTCCCCGGGTACTCCGGCTTCCTCCCACAGTCCAAAGACATGCACTTAGTGGGGATAGCTTAATTGATCAATCTAAATTGCCCATAGGTGTGAATGTGAGTGCGAATGGTTGTCTGTCCCTGCGTGTTAGCCCTGCGACAGACTGGCGACCTGTCCAGGTTGTACCCCGCCTCTCGCCCTATGACAGCTGGGATAGGCTCCAGCGCCCCCGCGACCTTGAAAAGGATAAGCGGAAAAGAATGGATGGAAGGATGGATGGAGACCAAAACCATTTGAATTGTAACAGGATATAAAAATGTTTATATTTGTTGTTAAGTTGGACATTTTAACATTTGATGGTATTGATACACCTTTGAACCAATGGATATTTGAGGAACTGTAGTTCACTTCACATTTTCACTCTTGGCAGCTATTACAGTGTTTTAGTCTGAGATGATGTTTTCAAAAATCAAAAAATCCCAAAATAAAGTCAAGAATGCTGTTCTTTCCTTTTTTTAAAGGGTAATAAAAATATAAATAATAGTAATGTTTGTATAAAACAGACATGTAAGATCCAGAAAAACTATTAGGTCCATTTTTGCCTGCAGGGAAAATGTAAACAGTATAAAAGAATAAAAGCAGATCCAATGCAGAAGAGCACACTTATTTTCTACATTATAGTCATTCTAAGAGAAAGGATGTTTATCTAGGTTAGGCTCCAGCTTGGCTACATACATGCCAATCACAAATCCCTGTCCAGTGAGTCTTCAGCATCACTTGGTTTCACAGTCGGACCCACAGCTCACTCGTCACAGCCAGTGTGAAAATACCAAGATTGTGATGATAAAAAGGGTCATGAATAACAGTCTATAGTTCATGATGGGGAGCAGCACTGAATGAAAGTACAATATTTCTTTATATTTCAAAAGCTGGGATCAGACAGTATCTGGATTATTAAAATGGTTCAATGAAGATTTGAAGTAGGGAGACCTCGTAAGATTTACTTAAAAAAGAAAGAAACAGTCAGTTATGGAAGTATATGGACATGTCAGTGTATTTCATGGCTTACATGCAGGAGTATTTTATGACCTGGAGGGTGGACTGTAGTGCATCAGCTGATGGCTCACTGGGGCTCACATTACAGATTCATTCATTTACTCAACGGTCCTTAGTTGCTGTGTTGTGTTAAGCTTCCTTAAAAGTTTGTTACACTATTTTTCTTTTTGCCTGTCTGTGAATATTTACCTGCGCTTCCGTTTCTAATCACAGATGAACGTGGGCCCCAGCTGCGACGGCAGAGGTATCATTTCAACATCAGCTCCCTGGAACGGGACGGGCTCCTGGGGGCCGAGCTACACATCCTGAGGAAGCGCCTGCCTGACCCTCGCAGAGTCTTGATAGGCTACAGAGGAGGAGAAGGAGGAGGAGTCCCGTCACCGCTCCTAAGGCTGTACACCTGTGCTTCAGGCAAACAAAAGGCCGTTCTTGTCCAGATGAAGACCGTAGAGGATCTGTTCAGCAGCACATGGGAAGTGTTTGACGTATGGAAGGTCTTCAGGGGCATCAAAACCCAGAAAGGCCAGCATTCCCAGGAGCTGTGCTTTGAACTGGAAGCGCTGGAGCACGGAGGCGGTCGCCCCATGGACCTTCGCGCTCTGGGATTCGCTCGACACGGCAGGACCAACAAGGAAAAAGCCTTCTTTTTGGCTTTTGGGAAAAGCAAGAAGCGTGACCTTTTTTACAAAGAGATCAAAGCGCGGTCAGGCCACGACAACAAAACAGTCTACGAGTACCTGTTCACCCAGCGACGGATGAGACGGGCACCTGCTGCGAGGGGAGCCAAAAAACCCGCGCAGCAGTCCCTGCCACAGCCCATATCCCAGCACCAGACGGTGAAGGCCAGGCTGCGCTGCCACCGGAGACGGCTCCACGTCAACTTCAAGGAGATGGGCTGGGACGACTGGATCATCGCGCCACTAGAGTACGACGCCTATCACTGCGATGGCGCCTGCGATTTCCCCATCCGCTCACACCTGGAGCCGACCAACCACGCTATCATACAGACCCTGATTAACTCCATGGACCCGGAGTCAACGCCACCCACTTGCTGCGTCCCGACACGGCTCAGCCCAATCAGCATCCTCTACATCGACTCGGCCAATAACGTCGTCTACAAGCAATACGAGGACATGGTGGTGGAGTCGTGCGGGTGCAGGTAGCAGACACAGCAAAGACCTTTCAATATTATATTCAAAGCTAAAACTGGAGTTGGTATTTCAGGCTCACTGCTATGCAACGCACATTACTCCTCACACTCAAGTGGGCTTACAAGAATGCATACCAGAGACTATTTAAGACTAAACAGATGAAGATAAACTCACGGAGGTGATGTTCTGAAACGCCCACTCACTAAAACTTGCGTGTAATGTTGATGTTGGTAGTGATGAGCAATATGCATCCAATACAATCCAAATAATGGAAACACGACCCGATGGAAAAAAGACTCGTTTGGACTGTTTCGTACGGACTTTTTCCTTCTTCTTAGATTTGTATCAATTTGCTGATTGTTGTAAAGAGTTTAAAATGCTTGGAAAAATGAAGTGTTATACTTAAAAATGCTCTTTTCCAGCACTTATCTGATGAAGTCATTTGTATGCCTTATCCAAGACCTTTTTGTAAAGCATGTCAAGAATTTCTGATGTATAAATACGAGCCAGGGATGAAGTGCTCATCTGACCTGCTCCAAATTTGGGAAAGCTGCATAAACTCGTGTTCAATAAAAAAAATGTCTAATTGACTGAGCTCCAAACTCCTATCAGTGAAAACCTCTGCCCCCCACCCCCTCGAGGATCTGCAGACTAAACTATCGGAGGAATTTGTGAGATTTACAGCTGCCAAATTTACAATTTAACCCAGGAATGACTGTTTGATGTGGAACATGAGTGTTTTACTTGGCTGGCTTGATAAACTGTTGCAAGGTCTAGTTAAAATTACGAGGAGTTAGGTTTTTTAACTTTGTGCCTATTAAAGGGGACCTGTTCTGCTCATTTCCAGCTCCATCTCTTTATTATAGACTCTACAAGTAGATTTGCAGGCGCTCAATTCATCATCTGGGTGACTACATAAAAGATGGTCAAAGCCTCGGTGATGTAACCCACTGGGCTGTGGATTCCACGTTTTGAAATCTCAGTGTCAGCATTTTTCCTTTGGAGCCAGAGCTGACCGTAAATTATCAGCTGCATTAATAAATTGTACATATATCTGCAAGTTAGCACTAAGCCCCATAAAATAAGATAAGATAAGATAAAATTGGTGCACAGACATCTCGGACGATCTGGCTAACCACAGAGATCATTGCATCACTCCGACATGTGCCTTACTCCAAAAGTGACTAACAGCACAAACTGGTCCAGAGATCCAGTTCAACTTCAGTTACCCAAATTATTTCTGTAGCACGCTGTAAACATCTTCGTTACTGCTTTAAATTAGCACTTTGGAGACAAAATTATCTTTGTTTTGTACTATTGCCAAGACTCAGGAGACCAGTTTTAAAAAGACAGCTCTGTTTGCACAGGGTTAGGGCCAGCTGATGACCTCAGAGGGGGTTCATACTGGCGTTTGTGGGGACTGACTGGTTTTGGAGCAAGCCTCAAGGGTTTCATCGCCACTTGAAGAAGAACCAGTTAGACCAATTATGTAAGTCATAAAACAAATGAACAGCCGGAGCAGACTTACAACACAACAGTTACAAGTAACTAGATCCAGATAAGCTTAAGAAACACTGTCAGCTCACTAATAAATGCATCACTGCATCCATCCCGGGCGCCTGCAGCTCACGAGGTAGAGAAGGTCATCTGATTGGCAGGTTGGTGAACAGATGCCTGGCTGCTCCAGCCTGCATGCCAAATATCCTAAACCAAGGATCTGTCGGAGTGATGTGAAGCACCTAAGCATGGAAGAAACCGCTTGTATGAATGGCTGTGAATAAGGCACGAGGTATGAAGCGCTTTATAAGAACAAGTCCGTTTAGCATCCGTCCATCCACCCTCAGCTGCTGCTCTGAGCCTGGGCTGTGGATACTATAGTGTTGGCAGAGATGCCCAGACCTCGCTCTGCTCCAGCATTTCCAATGGGACTCTCAGGAGTCTGTCCGACCCAGGTTCTTCTTCTGGTTGTGCATGCTCAAAATATATCATATAACCATATACTGTCATATATTTATTTAATATATTTAATATTGTAGATTTTCTCATTTCCTCACAATAAACGGTAGAAAAGAAAGTATGACTCTCAGCTTCTCCTAATTGTTAAATCAGACTTTAAGAACCTATCAGTTCTTTGTTGTTCAGAGCCAGTAAGGGAGACGTGCGTTATAACGGGGTCGCGGGGCCTTGAACATGTTCGCGTCCTGGTCTGGTTGTTTCATAATCTCTCGCTGCCTCCTCTGATTACTCGAGAAAGCGCAGACTCTGAGGAAAAACCTGACAATGTGTGAAGCTGCAGAGACGACCGCATCTATTGTGTTGCTGCATGACACACGCAACAGCAGTAACATATGTGTGCGTGTGTGTGTGCGTGTGCGTGTGCCTCCTACCGTCAGCAGTGAGCACACCTGCCTGCCTGCCTGCCCGTGAAGCTTGCGAGGTATTGGATAAAACCATCTGCGCCGAGCGGATGGCTTGTTTCTCTTGGAGAAGGACTGATGTAAGCATTTCCTTTAATCAAAGCTGAGGCATGCCAGTGGTATAACCCCCACCCCCATCCCCAAAATACTGAACTGAGGAGGTGGAGGCAGAGAGAGGCTCAGTGGGACTGGAACCTGAGAATATTAGGGCTGTTCAGTTTGTGTTTTAACCCCAAGAGGAGCTCATTTAGTCCAGAAAGCACTTGTTCCGACTGTGCAGCAGCTGCTGACTCTTGATAATAACCTCCGTTACATTAGGTCTGGCTTCATGTCTGCTTCCTTATTTATAATTTTACCTGTTTGGGATATCCAAATGGAAATCTTATAACTCATCTTATTTATGCTACGATCCCATATTTCTGAACCTGTGTTTGTTTAGCATGTGTGGAGAACGTGTTTCAGTGAGAGCTGCACGAGGAAATGAGCAACATGTCAAGAGTTAAACAGGAAGTCTGTGAGCTCTAACTCATCTAACATCAATCAAAGGAGACATTTTTAAGCAATTTGACCAAAACAAACAATCTCTATCTGTTTGGAGCCAAAACAAGGTATTTGGAACTCATCACGAATGTTACACAGCCTATTAAGCATAAATTAGTCTCTCATCATTCTTAACAGGTGTAAAGGAAATCTACATGAGACTCTGCGGTGCACAGGTCATCCAGCCTACCAGCGTGTGAGTCATTACGGTCTCATGGGTGTCACCTAAAACGTTCCTCGACTGTTGGAGCTGCTTACTGGGACATGGAGCGTCAGCTTTATCGCTGGGCACAGCTCGTGTTCTGGAACCAGTCTCCAGTACCAGGGTGCTTTCTGGATGCCTCTGTATGAGGTGTTTTGGGCATGTCTTTCCAGCAGGAAGCTTTGGGCACACCCAGGACACTCAGTCTAAGTCTAGATTAGCTCAGGAACTCGTCAATGTTCCCACAGAAGAGATGTGGGAGGTGGCTGTGGAGAAGGAGTCTGGTGTCTGGTTAAACTGTTGTCCCCACGACCGGATAAGCTGCAGAAAATGGATGGATGGATGTTTGGTTTGGTGTGTACACAGGATGCTTCACAGCAGGCCAAACGTACCCAGAACCTGTAATGATAGATGGGCCTTGAGTTTGACGCACATGCCCCGAGTGGTTTGCCGGCTTGCTGGTGGAAGTTAAGAGGCTACCATGAAATGCATAATACCTTTGGTTTACTGCAGCTTTGACTTAAATGAAAATTCAGTTTGTTCTTTGATTTATGGCGCGTCTGATTTGTGTGCCGGTTAACAATCAGCTCATTCTTTGCAGATGTGGGAAGGAACCCGTCCACTCAGACCTGACAGGGCTAATTTTGGCTTCGTGTAACAAATGGTGTTTGCAGATAAGAGATATTCACTGTGTTTATTTTTTCCCAGCCAGAGACCCACCTAAATAAATCCACCCAAGCAACGGCAGCTTTTCTTTTAAAACAACAACAACGTTTGAGTGTAGATTCACAGAATACTTATACTGCACATGTTAAATATGTCTGTCTCAGTACTGCTAATATGAATGTTTCTAAATGAAGTTTTTGTCTCTTAAACTGTTTAACTTTAAACACTGAAATTGTTGTGACAAAGACAAAATATGAAAATGTTATTTTCAGAGTGAACTGTGCCGATAAATATTGTTATAAATAAGGTTTGAGGCCCTCTTTATGGGTTTTATACAACTGGGGGAAATAGGAATGGCCCTGAAATCATTCATTTACAGGTGACAGCTGGGGATATTTGACCTGGATGTTGTTCCGGAGTGAAAAAGCTGGATCCGGTATGAATCAGTCCCAGTCTTTGTTTTTTGAGGATTCACTAAAGCAGAAGCAATAACAGCAACAACAGCAGGTTGGAGGCGCTTCGTGCCTGAAACAGCTTCTGTTTTCATTTATTATTTTACTAATAAAGTCAGTGAGTGTATATTGTTGCACATTATTATGTGTTGGATTTAATTTCCTAAAATAATTAAAACAATGTTTAAGTAGAGCCTGATGTTGTTTAAGACACCGGGAATAATTCCCACCATGTTCCTCACAGTGAGGATTACGGCCTAATTGCTAATAACTCGACGTCTGCAGATAGAAGAAGCCAAGGTATCTGTATCACATCAGAACTGGAAACAGTTGGACGGGTGAATATTTTAGGAACAATGGATAACTAAATGCCTAATTTACGCTCACCGTTGTCACCCACGTAAACAGCAGCGTGCCCAACAGTGACATCAGAGCTAAGGTAGGTTGATCTTTGTTTTTTCTTGCTCTACGATCCCGTTGAACTTTGCACCCATTTAAGAATAATAAGAATGAGAAAGAACAAGAAACACTTTATTTGTCCCAAATGTGGGAAGCTTTTGTGTTCCAGCAGGCAAAACATGAAACAGCACTGAGCTCAGCGAAACAAAAGTCTGAAGAGAAAGAGCACGAGCGATCGGTGCAGGAGCTCGGACACTCTCGGCCTACAGAGACTGAGATGCTGCTGAAAGCTCGGTGATGTAGAGAGCGTTTCTCGGTGCTGACACCGTTCATTCAGGAAAAGACCGCAGGTGCTGTCAGCGCCATTTTTAATTGTTAGGCAGTTAAAGGTCACCAGTGAAGTGACCTTAAACCAGGCTTCAGTCTGCTGCCACAGCAAGCTGCTAACGGATCAGCTGCACATCAAGTCAGCGAGGAGAGGTTTATCTGTGCTACTGCAGCCCTGTGAGCTCAGCTGTGAACAGCTGAAGGAGGTATCGAGCGCAGTGCTGTTCGATAGACATTGGGAAATGGTATTCCCCACAGAGAGCGCCGCCTGGCTTTAATTATCACACATTTTGTACACATTAGCCCATCTGAGATACAGGCGCTGGATTATACAAACAGCTGATTTAAATCTCTGTGTATGATTTATGGAGACGGATATTTCCTATGATTTATGACGGTGCAAAAGTGTGTTGGCTTGGCAGGAAATGAAGCATAATTGGGAAATTGACTTCACGGTATGTGTTTCTTCCTCCTGTGATGGAGTGGGATTGTTTAAGAGGAAACACAATGTCTTGGAAGCTGCGAGTATATTTACTGTAACTCACATCTTCAGATGTACGTTTCACTTTGTTCCAGTTTATGCTCGGTTTGATCGTGTGCGTATATTCCTTAAATACGTCGATTCAGTTTGATGCTGGAAGACAGTTTTCAGTGTCTCTAAGCTTTAGTGGGGGATAAGAATTTCTCAACATGTGAACTAACTAAAAGTTTATCAACAGAGGATTACTAAGGAGGAGGCAGCTTTGAAGAGAATGTATGGTTGGTCCAGATGACTTACCTGTGGAGGTATGGAGATGTCCAGGAGAGAGGCCAGTGGAGTTTTTCACCAGACTGTTTAACACAATCTTGGAGAGGATGCCTGGCGATGATTTTCAAGAACAAAGGTGATGTGTAGAGCTTTAGTGACTACAGAGGGATAACGCTGATGATGGGAAAGAGACAAAGCTAGATTCAGAAGAGAGGTGAAGAAAAGAGTGCAGGCAGGGTGGAGTGGGTGGAGATGAGTGTCAGAGGTGATTTGTGACAGAAGGAGAGCAGCAAGAGTGAAAGGGAAGGTTTAAAGATGGTAGTGAGAGCTGCTGTGATGGTTTGGAGATGTTCAGATGTTCACTGGGAGTCAGCAGCATGGACAGGATCATAAATGAATCCATCAGAGGGACAGCTCAGAGAGGAGAGACTGAGACATGTGCAGAGGAGGGAGGGTGGATATGCTGGACAAAGGATGATGAAGATGTTTGTCCTTCTTACCAGGCAGGAGGAAAGAAGGAAGACCTCAGAGGAGGTTCGTGGATGTAGTGAAGGAGGACACAAAGAGAGCTACTGTAACAGAGGAGGATGCTGGGACAGGGTGAGATAGAGGAAGATGATCTGCTGGGCTACATCAATGGCAGAAGAAGAAGAGAAAAAAATAATATCAACCAAAATATTCTTAAAAGCGTTAATGGGAGACTTTAAAGTCACTCCAAACTTACAAACACAACACTGAAAATACAGCTGCTCTCTGAAACATCAGCTTCTAGATGATTTTACAAACATAAAGGAAAAAAATACATTTCATACACAGAAACACTGTGTACAAAGGCAACATCGCTTTCTTAAGTGTGGAGAAGCATTCATTCATTCATTCAGATATTTTTGTTCATTCTTAATTACTGAACAAAGCTCCACAATATGAACAAGGTACAGACTTCATACAAAAATTAAGTTTTGATCCAATTCACTTTGTTTTAAATTTGTTTAGATGTTCAGTGAACATGTGTCTCTAAATGATGTTTTGTTGGCCTTTCTTATGTTTAAGTCCAGGTCATGGTGTTCTTGCAAGTCTTTCAGGAGGTAGGTGAAGGATGTGCAAATTAAAGCTGTTTCTCAGTAATGATGTCAGCAGGAGATGTGCACCTGTATTTTCCTCATTGGTTACTTTGTCCCAGTAAGAGATCTTAAAAATCTTTAGCATGCCACGTTGTTGCAGTACGTTGTTGCAGTATGTTGCATTAAGTTGTTGCAGTATGTTGCAGTATGTTGTTGCGGTATGTTGATGCAGGTTGTTGCAGTACGTTGTTGCAGTATGTTGATGCAGGTTATTGCAGTATGTTGCAGTATGTTGTTTCAATATGTTGTTGCAGTACATTGCGGCGTTGGGAAATGTTTTTTGATGGCCTCGATGTTTTTCATGCATACAGGACAGAGGGCACAACCATTAAACTCAAAGGATGAAGCCAAGTTCAGAGAGGAGGATGCCCAGATTGGTCGAAGTTGTTGTATTGCTGTTAAAGTTCAGATGAAACATTGTATGTGTAAAGGCTAATTTGCACCATGGAGCCCAATGCTCAAAAACTATCATAGACATTGTGTGGATTTAAAAATTAGTGTTTAGAATGAAATGTTTTTAGAACATGACTGAACATTAGTTTGTTAGCTAACTCGTGACAGAACTGATAACTCTGTGGAAAATACACCCTGATGATCAGCGTGTGGTCTGAATCACCAGTTTCAAGTCTTACTGAATCAAACACGATAAATCTGTAAATCATGACCATTATTGTCAGCGGACCCTAAAGTAGGACCTTCTTTTAGCCGGTCAACCTGGACGGTCAAATGACTGAGTAAGTTTGGAGGCACACCTTCAAAACAGCAGTCAAAATGCGGTGCCTCATCTGCCATTAATTAGAAGAAGGAAAAACAACACGGGCCGGGTCATTTCCTCCTCACGATGTTTGACACACTCGTAACATAATACTACTCTGTTGTCACATTTTAATACGATGTGTGCATTCCCGCTTCCTGCTTACAAAGAGGTGACTGGATCACCCAAGGTCCATGTTAATTCCAGGCCACATTTCCTCACGATGCTACTGGAAAGCACTTCAAAAGTCTAATCCTATTTCCTGCTGCCGTTCACTCGTATAGAAATGATTTTGTCCTGAGAATTTCTGAACTTGACATAGGACTTTGTTGTACTCCTGCATTGTAAACAGCTTCAAACGCGAATGATTCACCAATCATCACCAACAGGAAGTCACCAGAAACTGTGTGTGTTATAATGAAGTGTTGCCATCAGAGGTGCCTAACGAAGAAGCACTCCGCTAACTGGACATACACTGTATATGAACTCTTCGTGTAACCCTCGACATTGTCCTATTGGACCCGAGCAGCGCCAGCCCCTCCCTCCACAGAGCCCATAATCAGATTACGTCGCAGTGAACTCCGCGGTTTGCCTTCTCAGGCCCAGAAATGTGTAGTAAAGCAGAAACATGGACTGTTTACAGGTTTCGGGTTTCCTTGTCGCTGTTTGTGGCCGGGAATTGTGGCAAAGTGTCAGGCCGAATCCAAGCGAACAGGATCAAGAGCCGCGCTGAAGAGGCCTATTGTGTTTCCCCGCTCGGATGTAATCAGAACCATATGCCCTCCATCGTCAACGCTGAAAAGGGAGGCTTGTTTAACAGGGCTTAACTTCATCGAACACAACTTTAATGGTCGCCCCTATTACACTGTTTAACAATGATGCTTGCAAAAAGCGCTTGTGTGTGCGTTTCCCATGAGAGAACCACACACACCCGGAAGGCTCTTATGTTCCCACAGAGAAATCCAGGCCCGCACAACCTCGTTCAGGGTTAGTGGTCCAGATCTCCTGCGATGGAGTCCTACATTTAAAAAAAAGAAATCACATTTTTTTTCATTTGCAGACTCTGAATTTTTCATGTTAGGAAGTTGTTAGTTACATAGTTTATTTATGTCATGCCAATTCATAATGTAAGTTATCTCAGAGTGTTTCCAAACTTTATCTTGGAATAAAATCAGTTGCACTTTTTGCATGAAGCTAATGAAGTGCAGCATGAGACTGCACGTTTCTGTTCTGCTCATTTACCGATGCAAACTTCTACAGTTTGGGGTTTTATGTAAAAGACACACACACACACAAACACACACATACGTGTAATTCACAATTTCACACTCTGAATGAACATGGGAAACTGAACCCTTAGTGGCAGTGTTTTAGCACTGACAAATCAAATTTCATCATCAACTCATCAAAAAAGCACAAAAACAATTTTTCAAGAAATGTTTGATAACTGTTCATGAATCACTAATTATGATCTATTTCTGTATTTGCCTTGATTTTATTTCTTATACATGAAACAAATCTCCTGTTCTCACTCAGTGCTCGGCTCTCACTTTCAGGGTTTGTCTGGGTTTTTGAAGCCAGGTGGAGGCGGGACTTTCATCGCTTCCTGATCACCTGATCATCATCACGTAAGCACTCACCTGCAAGTATATAAAGTCCAGCTTGTCCACCCACTCTCTGCTGGATTGTTTTTGTAGCAGTGCTCACGTTACTCTTATGGCTTTCTATTTCATTTAGCATTTTAGCTAATCCTCCAGCTCTTTGAGCTCCTCTCAAGCATGCCTGCATGCTCACTCTCCACCTGCCTCCTCCTCCTCCTCATGTACATCTCTTCTGCACATTCTTTAAGTCATTAAATGTTTCTGTCTTCTCAGTTGTATTTTGACTCTGCCAGGTCTGGTAGTAATCTAACCCTTCCAACTCGTCACACGATGACACTTGCTCAGGATCCCCTGGTGTCGCATCTTAACACACTAGGACATTTACACAGCTAAATAAAAAACCCTTCTGTGGTAGCTGCTGTGCTAAAACTTAAACTAAACCTAAACTTAATTGATGCCTACTGAACCCTGTAGTGTGTGAGTGTTTTAATTTTATTATATTTGATTTAAATTAATGAACTGCAATAAAATATTAGATCCGTTTGTGATAATAAAGCCGTTAAGTGATAAACCAGCTAATCTGTAGTCATCGGCATACACAGAAATTCACATTAACTGACATTCAGAGTCCAGCCAGAACAGAAACTGCCACAAATGGTGACGTCGTGAACTGCAAAATGACATTTCCTTTTATACAGAAATATAACCAGAACACAACCAGTTAAGTTGACTCAACTATTGCAAAGAGACCCATCACAGGCGAGTGAGTGCAGACTGGCTGAGACTGAATTCAGCTTGTTGGTAATCAATCTGTGTTCACTATGAAGACAGCAGTTATTCCCAAACCTTCACCAGTCAGTCTGAGTCAGGCCAAGATTCTTTAGAAAGAGGCGGCCTCCAACCAAGTGACTGGTGCAATCAAAGGTGGTTTGAAGGCATTGAACGCTCAACCTCTGAGCCACCAGTTCTTCATCACAACAACTGAAGTTGTGAAAAACATCAATGCGATCACCGAGGAGCTGCCAGTTTCTTTACTAGACGGTGATTTCTAAAGCGAAACTTCACTAATAACACAGAAACTTAATGTTACTGCACACCAAGGTTTTATTTACCGTTTCATGATCCCCTCACTCACAGTTCAGTAGCTGCTAATCAGCTAACTCAAGCCTCGTGTTTCCCCACCAGTGAAACCAGACAATGAGAAGGGAAACACCACAACAGTGAGTGTGAAAAACCAACAGCTGTGTCGGCTGAAGTCAGGCTGGGCTGTATTCATCTAATAATGCAATTTAAAACATGGAGCAGTGAGTCAGTTTAGCATCCAATCTGACCTGAACATAAGAAGGACAATATTAATATTGTCTTAATATTAAAATGAGACATTATTTAAACTCATGTTGACTCCAGAATTCCTGTTACCACCGTAATCAGTCGACCCGCTCTGGCAACTAGAAGAAAACACTGGTAATCTGACATCTCTGCTACTTTTCGAAAAACAAGCAGAAATGTTCGATTAGAGGTCATCCGTCATGAAAGCAATCTAATGTAACTTCATATACATGCATAAGAATGTGATTGTGGTGGGCAGACTACGTTAAAACCTTCTGATAAAACACTGCCATCAAAGCTGTGCACAGTTTTTACCAAAGTCTAAGAAATACTTCTCTCTCTCAGTGTGACTGAGCTCAAGGCTGCACAAAAATTTATTGTTTTGTCTTCGATATTTTACTGCTTATGATCAGAATTCTCATTTGTAGTTCGCGGAGGTTGCATTTGGCCATGCATGCACATTTCTAATAGTTAAAATGCCTCCTGGCCTCTTCAGCAGGTCACTCCTGAAAACAGATCTTTTACCTTAGTGGGACTTTTACCTGCATGAATAAAGTACTGAGCAATAAAATCGGACACATCCTTCTACACTGCCACCTCTCCATATCTGCCCCGCTCCTTCCAAACCTCTCTGTGCTGGGTTTTTATTGCTATCAGATCTGGATGGGCTACGCTGACCCGTGTTTCACTTTTTAGTAAAAGAGCTTTTTCCTTGACAGATGTTTGGGAGGAATTTTATCATGTGGCTGAGCCAATAGCTGCTAAAAAGTAAAGCAGAGCTGTTTTATCTGGCACGCCGTGTGTGACACCTACGTTTGCAGCTGTGGATGTCCTTCCCAGCATGCATGTGGGTGTGTGTGGGTACGCGGTTTTTATTTGCATATCGTGATAAACTTCTCTGATTGTGCTCTCTGCGTGTGTGTGTGTGTGTGTGTGTTCATATCATTGTGGGGACCAACAGTCCTTGTGGGGACCAAAATTCTGGCCCCCACAAGTTTGAAGGTATTGCTGAGACTCAAAATGTGGGTTTAGTGTCAGGGTTACAGTTGGGTTATGGTAAGGGGCTCGGGAAAGCATTATGTCAAATACATGTCCCCGCAAGATATGAATACCCAACGTGTGTGTGTGTGTGTGTGTGTGTGTGTGTGTGTGTGTGTGTGTGTGTGTGTGTAAAGCACACAGACCAGGTTACAGTTTAAATGTGGAGCAGATTGGGGGGTATTTTTCCAAGCTTTGGCAGAAGAGTCTCTGAGTACATTTTCAGTCCAATTTCACCTCCAACTTCTAATCATGAGTTAGTGCTGCTGCTTCACCCGCTTCCTTCTCCTCCTCCTCTTCCTCCTCCAGGACTAGAAAAAAGAAAAGCTTATTTCTGTTCTGCTGTGAAAACATAGCCGTCTTTTCAGTGCAAACCCTCGGCCTGGACAGCGTTTGATTGAGTCGTGCGTTTCATGTTAAGACACAGTGGGTCTATTCATTTCTGACCTTGGCGTAAGAGCGGCGAGCTCTGCAGTGTGTTAAAGAGGAAGAGGTGTGTTTCCATGGCAGCAACATCTTGATTTGAGTTTTTATCAGTTTCTGGGTATTTGATGTTCCTAAACTAGATTTCGACATGAGTGTGGTCTAGTGTTAGCCCTGCAACAGGCCGGCGACGTGTCCACGACGTGTAACCCGCCTCTGTGACAGGCTGCAGCCCTCCTGCAACTCTGAACTGGAAGAGTGGAAGAGAATGGATGAACGGTGACTTTTTATGGGTATTTTTCCACTGAATTTCTGTATCACTCTAACTTTTTGCTTTCCACTTATTCACCGATTTCTTCCGGTGAAAAAAAGGAAGAATTTAAACCTTTTGATTTTAGGGGGAAAAATATTTTACTAATTACATTTCTGCCTCGGTTATTTAGTCGTCCCTGACTTAGCAGAGATCATATTCACCTTAACTGGTAATATTTAAGTTTCAAAATATCCACATGTTTTTCTTTCGTCTGCAGAAACAGCAGACTGTATATAACGGACGGAGGTAGCCACTGTAATATCACCCGTTTGTTTCTGGACTCTACGTTAGCATGTGGCCTGCCTTGGAGCCAGAGGTGACCACATTTAGATGAGAAGGTTCTGAAGTTATCAGAAACTTGCTTTAAAACACACACACACACACACACACACGCTGATTAGTGTTAGGACCTGCAGTCCACAGATACCGTGTTCTGTGCTGGAAGAGTCCATGACCTCATTTTCAGAGCATTTCTTCTCTTGAGCACTTTTTGTTGCTAGGATGGAAAAACCATCTCCGACGCTTCCGCATTGCTCCGTTTTATGGAAAGAAATCATGTCCTAGTACTGGCAGCAGTTCTTGACACAAGCATTGAGAAACTAGTAAAACGAAGAATTTGAGTGCATGAGATAAAGATTGAGAAAGACTGGTGCAACAATCAGTTTCAAGGCTTATTTCAGACTGAACAGCATCCAGTTTGAGATTAAGGAGAAAATCAAACCAGGCAGACCAGCATCGGCCCCGTGGAGCAGCTCTGCTCATTAGTGGTAACTGTTACTAGCTTGTTAGCCAAACTAAGCTCTGACTGACCGATTAGACATACGACTAGCATGACAAAAGCAAGACAGCGGGCAGCATCCCTGCATGTAATGACTGGGTGACAGACAGGATTAGTTTCTCCTCCAGTGGTTATGGTGTTGAAAAAGCCAAGCCTTGATTTTTATTGATCATGAGTGACAAATTGCTGTTTATTTATTGCCAAGGACTTTGAGGGCTGTCAGCGTCCAGCTTTGTATGATTTGTTCGAAGATGCTGTCTCAGGTTACGGGCACTAAGTCAAGTCTGAGCTGAACTTTCTGGAACATTTTTGATGGTATTCTCTGTTGAGTGACTGCGCTGTCAGACTGTTCAACAAATCTGTGCTTCAGCTTCGGAGAGACAAATTCTACTCTTTTATTTTTCTGTTACTTTGTATCTGTGTCTTTGTGTCCACCTGTACAGATTATGGATCCTGCTTGCATACCAGGCTTTGTACGATTAGCTGATAAACATTAAAGTCAAAGTACAGCCTCTTCTGACTCTGTAAAAACCAACATGGCAGCCAAAGCACTACTTTGTCTTTGCTACTGTCATCTTTTATATACAGTCTATGGTTGATCTGTAGTTTCAAAACATCCAAGCAGTTAATTTAATCCACCTTATTAATAGCCTATCATTTAAAGGATAAAATAAGCAGCCCTGTTTCCTTCACACCACACTGGTGAACTGTCTCACCGATTCACAGAGTACGTCTGTGCTGGTTCCTGTTCTTGGAGGACAGATGATGACACTGACAGGGGGTTCAGAAGACTACAAATACAATAAACTGAATTGGAAACACACGGCATTGTGAGAATACAACACAACCACAGAAAGAGGGAAACACAGGGCTTAAATACACCAGAGAGTAACGAGGGAATGGAAAACAGGAGGAAAGCACAGCTGGGGCTAATCTGACATAACGAGACACAGGAAGCAAAGCAGGATACACTGAAATAGGACGCAAACTATCAAAGTAAAACAGGAAGCCCAAAGACACAGACTAGACACTGAGACGTGGAAACGTGACAGACTGTAGAACAGAGGGAACATGAAGCACAGAGACAAAAGTAACTAGACATGGAACATAGGGAAGACATAAAGACAGAAAACTAAAACACACGGAGAACAGAAACAGAACAGAAACCTAGAAACCAGGAACAGTACATATAATTCAAACTAAACCCAAACAGACAAACACTGAGTCGCCGACCCAGGACCGAGACATTCACAGTTCTGTCTTTGGTTGTAACATTTTCACTTCTACTTATATTAGTTTCAGCTTTTTAGTTTTGATCTCTGCTAACATTCGGCTGCTCTTTTCTACAGTTTACTGTAAATTAAGTAAAACAATAAAAACAACACACACACACACACACACACACACACACACACACACACACACACACACACACTTGTTTTCATATCTTAGTGAGGACATCTAATTGACATAATGCTTTCCTTAGCCACTTACCCTAACATCAAAAAAAGAATGTCTAACCATAACCATAACCTAACTGTAACTCTGACACTAAAACCACATTTTGATGCTCAAAAATACCTTCAATCTCGTGAGGACGGGCATTTTGTCCCCATAAGGGCTGTTGGTCCCCACAACTATAGTAGCATGTTAATTGTTTGTCCTCACAAAGATGTCTAAACATGTACACGCACACACACATACAGACACACACTATGATCCCAACAGCCACACCATTATCATTACCAGGTGTTGAAAAGAAGACATATCACCGCAGCTCATTCAGAGCCACCTCCAGCTGCCAGAAGTCCTTTTTTTAAAAGGTGTAAAACATTTTGAGCACCTGAGTGTTTCGTCTTGGCGAGATCCAAACAAATGTTTCATTTTTATAATAGTAGTATGATGTTAGATGTTGTCACAGTGCAGCAGGGCATGTCAAAAATGCTTTATCACACATGTCAGAGGTCAAAGGTTATCAGTGTATTAATATTGGTTACTGCAGGTCAAATAGCTCGACATTTCTTTTCAAACTCAAGGTGCACCAAACTCTTCTGACTCTAACTGTAGTGTGCTTTTTGGTCCTGTCTTCCTCCCTCAGCCCAACCAATCACAGCAGATGGCCCCGCCCCTCCCTGAGCCTGGGTCTGCTGGAGGTTTCTTCCTGTTAAAGGGAGTCTTTCCTTCCCACTGTCTCCAATTCTTACTCTGATTGTTGGGGTTTGTATTGCTGGGTCTTTGCTTTACAGTATAAAGGGTCTTGAGGCAACTGCTGCTGTGAACTGGTGCTATATAATTAACTTTAATTGAACTGAATTGAACTGAATAACTGTCATGTTTGCAGGAGTTTATAGAAATTCTGGTACGTTTGGCCATTGAGGGGAAAAAAAACCCATTTTCATCTTGCCTTTTCACAACATTTGGTCAGAGTTGGAAACTAATTGCAGTTCACCTGGTGAAGACGAGCAGGTGAACTGGATGCTCCTGGATTGCATCACTGAGGAGAGGAAACTCAGCTGCTCAGTTTCAGGTCAAACTTTGCTCAGATCAGTTAAATGATGGAGAAATCCTGCCTGGTTTACTGCAGAGCAGCTGCAGAATGGTAATATTCACTTTAAATACATTCTAGAAATACTAAGCTTAGTAGACACAGAAGCTCAGCATTTAGCATTGAAGCTTGATTTAGGCTCCCATTTCATACATACAGTTATGAACTGTATGTATGAAACACACACATGCTAACTTTACAGACTCTTATTCACCTCTTTCACATCTCTGCCTCATCCAGTCACTCAGCGCTCCATCCAAGCCTCCATCTTCATCTTCGCCAGACTGCAGAGCGTCCTGACTTAAATCCTGTCCCAGCTAGGATTCAGTCATCAGGGTCTAATCACCAAACAGAAGAACTCATTTCTCTATCTCGATAAATGATCTCTCCGATGGAAATGGTATTTGTAACAAACCAAACTACTTGAAATCATCGAGTAGTGATGAGCTTTGATTATGTGCAGACTGCTGCCTCCATAAATGTACACGATTAGGACGACCAAAAAACAAAGGGTCGTACCACTAAAACAGCTGCATACATATATATATATATATATATATATATATATATATATATATATATATATGGGTAAACCCCTACCTCCTACACATAGAGCTGAAACCTGGTTCTTTCATGCAGCATCAGCTGTTTTTGTCCTTTTGTTTAAATCTGCTGGTGAACAGACCCTAAATAAGAAAGTATCTGCTGCTGTCCAAATACCTGCGGTCTGGACTGTATATTTCCAGGGCACAGAGGTAAAAACTAACCATCCCTACAGTATTTTCTTGGTGACACCTTTAGTGCCAGGTTCTTCCTGCTCTGGTGTTTCTGCACTTCCCAAACACAACTTGTTAATCATTCAGTGTCGCCATAAATCACCGTTCAATTCGGAAACGGGGAGCTGTAAAGTGGACATTTATTTATAGGGAAACGTTACAGATAACTCATTATGGCACCGTTACACTCTGCTACTCCACGGCTGAGCGATCTATTTATCATAGTCAGGAAATATAGAGGGGGAAAAGCAACACAAACTAACACGCACACATTTTCATTCACAAAGTTCGAATTTTGACCCCCTCCTGTCCCTCCGTCCCCCCCGAGTACGAGGGCAGAGAGAAAACGCGAGAGGTACGAATTCTTTAACCGTCTGCAGTCGCAGTGTTTGGCAGACGCTCGTCTCCATGAAGGCATTCCAGCACAGACACATAATTTGTCTGTTTCCTCCTATTTGTATGTTGAACCGCCGCTGTGTGTGTGTGTGTGTGTGTGTGTGTGTGTGTATATGTGTGTGTGTGTGTGTGTGTGTGTGTGTGTGTGTGTGTGTGTGTGTGCGTGGTTGGAAACCATGGGAGTGTCGGACAAAATGCTTAGGAGATAAAGTGTGTGTTACATGATGGGGAGTACAACTGTGAAGGGAAATTTACATTTCCTGCGTGTGTGTGTGTGTGTGTGTGTGTGCATACTCGCGATATGAGGACCCAAATGTGTTTATTCACCCGTACTGTGGGGCCCTATCGTCCCTATAATCTAAATCAGCAGCGTGTGTGTACAGGAAGTCTATCAGAATTAGGAAGTTGAATGATTTTAGTACCATTTTATCCACTCACTCATTCAAACTCATGTGTGCTGCTCATGTGCTCAGTCTTAATGATTTGGTCTTTACCCAAAGCTTGTAGTCACAGGTCAGGGTAAATCTACCCTCACACTCAGCTCTCTCCTTAGCACAGCCGACATCTGCCAGTCTCCCCTCGCTCATGAACAGGATCCCAGAAAACTTGAATTCCTGCCCAGCCTCCACTGTGGACACCCCGCCATCCTCTGAATTTTTTGGCTCGTACGGTTATAAATGAGATTGAAGACTAAACTTTAAGACACGGTGCTTGCTATTCAAATGTGCTCGTTTCACAGTCATATGTGGCGTTGCGGGAGTGGTTTGTAACTCGGCTGTAGGAGGGAGAGGTGGGGCAGGTCGACTGAGGGAGTGGCACAACTGACGTGTGCTTGTAATTATTGTGTCCCCCCCCCCAGAAGAAAGAAGGGAGAGCAGGGACAGCGAAGCAGAAACCGGCCTAAGTTCAGGGGCAAACATAGTCCTGTGCAAGTATTCAATGAAAATATTGTGAAACACTGATCAGATTTTCTCATGAGTTCTCATTAAAGACAACACAGTTTTGGGAACTGTTGGTTTTCCTGCACACCACAGCGCCCACCACCACCCACACTGATGCCTCCGCGTGTCCATGGATAAAAGCAATCCCAGTGTTTAAACAGTTCTTTAGAATAAAATTTTACCCGGTGTTCCTCCTTCCCAAATAAACCATAAGAAAAGACCAAAACCAGCCAGATCGACTTGTCGGCTCACCACACGATCAGTAAAGCTGTTGACAAGAACTGATGGATTTATGTGCTGGAGATTTTGTTTTATGAGACTCACAAACAGCAGCTGGTGCATAAAAATGCCAGCAAGTATCTGTTCTGGATGACTAATTTCTCTTCAGTCAGAATGAAAACAAAAGTTTAAATTCTTCACGTAAACATTTTTTAGCATCGCGACTACAGATTCACTGAATCTCTACAGCGAGGGTGGGCGGAGGAAGGTCAGCATGAGCCATAGAGCCACATTAAAGACCGCAAAAAGACATAAGCTAAGCTAAAATTAGCCGCTGCACAGGAACTGGTTCGGCTCATTGTGCAGACCAGTGATGGACGTGTATCGCAAGTCTTTTTCACCAATGCCTAAATGTGTTTGTTTTTGTTATGTTTTTATGTATTTAACTTCACGGACATGCTTTCATCGGTATGTGTGTGTGCGTGTCTCTCTGCGTCGTCTGGCTTTTGTAAGTGTGTCCATGTGTGTGGGAGAGGGGGCTATTTACGCAGCATTACTGTGCTCGTGAGCTGCCAAGTACCTGTCGCCTCGACTTCTCTTCCCTTCTTTGTCTTCTTCTTCTCAATGTGGCCAACACCTGCAGACCCAGGACACACACACACACTCTCACTCGTTTTCATATGTAAGTGAGGACATCTAATTGACATAATTCTTTCCGTAGCTGCTTACCCTGACCGTAACCTAACCGTAACCCTGACACTAAAACCACGTTTTGAGCCGCAGAAATGCCGTCGAACTTGTGGGGATGGGCATTTTGTCCCCATAAGTGACTGTTGGTCCCCACAAGTATCGTGGCATGCCATGTCCTCACAAAGAAGTCTAAACATGTACACACATACCTCTCGCCTACTAAAGATGTGCACAGAAAACTGAATTCTTATCTACATTCAGTGCGACGTGCTGAGATCCAGGGTAGGATTTATTTCACGCAGCTTTCCTTGAGTTTGTTCTCGTTTTACCCTTCACCTCTTTTAATTCATTTACTTAAATGTGCCACAATGTGCTCAAGGCTTTGAATATGAGTCAGAATATACAAACAATGAAACACGATGAGGCCAGTTGGCTTCCCGGTTGGCCAAATTAAAAGTGTTTTGAACTGGATGTTTGCAGTTCATGTTTGAAATCTGTCCAAGAACGTACAGACAGCTACAACTTCCTGCAGCTTGTGCTGAAAACTTTTGTTGGGGTTCAGTTTTGGGGGAAAAAACCCACAGACTGAATGTAAAAGATGAGGTACATCGCCCACTGATTTCTAAACTCTCCAATCTGAAGGTTCAACATTAGCATTTTGGCTGCCGCCGCGGTAGCTTTTAGAGCCATAAATGACCACAGATCACTATGAGGTGGACTCACTTTGTTAGAAAGTGGTATTTATAAGCTCTACTTTTGCAACAAATACCAGATAACTCATGGATAAATCCTAGAGACAAGCTCCAGAAACTAAGCCAATAAGAGGCAAAAGCTGCAGTTCCTGTAACATCCAGTAGAGGCTCCAGCAGAGAGTCAGTGCCCATAGGCTCCCATGGTAAAATGTACAACTTCAAAGCAGAAATTCACGTTCACAGCCTGATACAAAACTGTTAAAAATGTAGTAATGCCAAACATAAAAGTCAAATAAAGTCTTACTACCAGTGATACAGTAAAAATCACGGACACTGTGCCAAGACATTTTATGGCAGTCAGCATTAAGAAGACTCGCCGCACTGTTTACATACAGATTATTTAAAATCACTTCAGGATGCCCGTGTTAGTCTTCATCCATCAAACATCCCGTGAATGCAGAGCTGTACAGCATCCAACTTGGACACCTTGGATGTTGGAGCACCTCGCCAAGCTGAATTACATACACAAACTCAGACTGTACACACCCACACGCAGTCAGCTTTGGACCGAGCTGGACGCTTCTTTCCCACTCTTACCCTCTTTGTAAACACTGTTACTCCAACGTAAAACCGCCTGGAGCTGGCACGCAGCGATAAACGCAATAAAATCACATAACTATAACAACAAAATAAATATCACCATGGGGTGGCCTGAAAATATTTTGAGAAACTGGTTTTACTGAGACAAGACGGAGAGAGAAGACGTGTTTTAATTTAACTGCTAAAGGAAAATGTTAGTGAACCCTTCCATGTAGATAAGGCTTAAACTATCATCACACAATAGAAAGAGTTCGGTTAAATACACGAAGTGTAAAAATTAGATTTTGTCACTTGTTTGCTGAAGAAAATGTGAACATGGAGGATGAGCAGGGAAACTGAAATCAAACGCAGGTGTTTCTGATCGGTGAAAGTGAGACAAGTGTGAGTCGGCATGCTGATGATGTAAAGGGCATTAAGGCTGATTTACGTGTACCATGACCCAACAGGAGATGATGACTTCAGAAGAGGAGTTGTTCATTGGGCTGGAAAAGGTTTCAGGACCATCCAACGTTGGCTTTGGACCGAATCGATCCACACTCAGACAGATTGAGCATAAATGGAGGAAATTAACCATCATTACTCACCACTGGAGAGGTCCACCGACAAAGATCACTGTGACGTGATAGTCTGGGAGGTCACAAAGGAACCCGTGTTAAAGGCCGTTCTCACAGTGTTGAATGTTGAGTCTGCCATCAGCCCAACTATGAACAGCAATGATATGCAGGAAGAGAGCACTGCAGTCCAAAATAATACTACAGTTTTCTAAAGATCACACGGAGGAGCCTGAAGGTGTTTTTTTTAGGACAGATGAGGGCAAAATGGAACTTTGTGGTTTAAATGTGGATTTGGAGAAGATAAAATGTTGCATTCATCATTAAAACTATATCCAGTCTCATGGTGGTAGTGTTCTTTGACAACACAATGACTTCTGAGATGTCCATCTTGGTGCTTTGATCCCACAGTTCCCAGTCTGCATGTCAAAGTATCCCTGGGCAAGTACATTGTCCAAGAGGGTTCCACTGGTGTGAAAGATAAGTCACTTAAAGCACACAGAGTAAACCGCATCCCTTCATCACAGTGTGTAGTAAGATGTAGGCCTATTGCCCAGGAGGCTCTGGTCTCCTGCATATTGAGACTGTTTTGTTTTCTATGTTGTGTCGAAGTTTCAGGGTTTGGGGTTTTTTATTTGTTTTTGTTTTTTTTGCCTCAAATCAAAAACAAATACCTCAACTTTTATTTAATTTGGTTCTTTTTCAGCTGGCAGGGTTTGTGTAAATCTCTGATCACATTTATAAAGGAAAACAGGAAAAGTCTAAGGGCTCACGAACCTTTTCCTGCAAGATTATGCTCATAAATATCAAAAGTCACATATTTGTCCAGTTTTTGTTCTTTCTTTGTGTTTTTCTGTCTGTTATTCTAGTATTGCTGATGGCTTTGTGCTGATACGGGATCATACATTTTGAAAGTTGACCTGGTGATGGCACTAAAGGAAGAAGAAGTTTGCTGATGTTGATGCATCTATTACTGTAAAGATCTGTGAACCTGGCAGTGCTGTGATTACTACAGCAGTCATGGATAAAGTCATTGTCTTTGCCACTTATCTACACTTTCATTTGTTTGGTTGGTTGGTTGGTTGGTTGGTTAGTTGTTTGTTTGGTTGGTTGGTTAGTTGTTTGGTTGATTGGTTGGTTGGTTGGTTGGTTGTTTGTTTGGTTGGTTGGTTGGTTGGTTGGTTGGTTGTTTAGTTGTTTGTTTGTTTGGTTGATTGGTCGATTGGTTAGTTAGTTGTTGTTTTGGTTGGTGGGTTAGTTGTTTGTTTGTTTGGTTGGTTGGTTGGTTGGTTGGTTGGTTGGTTGGTTGGTTGATTAGTTGTTTGTTTGGTTGTTAGTTAGTTGTTTGGTTGATTGGTCAGTTGGTTAGTTAGTTGTTGTTTGTTTGGTTGGTTGGGTGGTTGGTTGGCAGGCCACTGCTCATACAAACTGCACGTGTGTACATGTGGAGCTCTGTTGTTCGTGTGTCCTGTTGTATTGTGTTTCTTTTCTTATTTAGCCAGGAGGTCCTTTCTTGTTGAGACTGTTAAATCCTGGAGCCAGATCATTAAACCCAACTATGTGCTGTCATGTCACCAGGACGATTTGTTCAGTTTTTTTGTCTCATTGTCTCATTTGGCCAAAGCAGAATAAAAGTTTCCCTCCTTTGTTCTGAGTAGAATTACTCGTTGTTGTCTCAGCAACAACATTCTTATTTTCATTGTTTTGTGCAGTTTTAATGACAGGAGAAGCAACATAACTAAAGGATATTTCAGGGTCACCTGATTCAGTCCAGTTATAAACTAAAGCAACTGAGAAGATGTGAGATTTGAATTTTCCTGTTTTTTCTTAGCTGATAGGTTTTGTAAGTGAGTTGAGTTCTGCAACGTAATTCAACTCATTGAAATACTGAAGACAAAGGAGTGTTTAAGAAAGAGTTTGAGATTGTCTTCATCACATTTTACTTACAGATCACTTACAGATGCACAAATCTGTTTTCCTGTCAGCAAAATTAGTGCGACTAAAATTATTTCAGAAGAAATTCTGTTAGCATCAGATACATTTATTCTGGGTGTGTATCCAGCAGAACACATGTAATGAAAATTAACAAACACTAATGAACCTCAATATTCAGCACTGGATAACCCAGGCGATGTCAC
The DNA here is from genome assembly GCF_001858045.2 of Oreochromis niloticus. Taxonomy (NCBI): domain Eukaryota; kingdom Metazoa; phylum Chordata; class Actinopteri; order Cichliformes; family Cichlidae; genus Oreochromis; species Oreochromis niloticus. Next base: position 3,038,438 of record NC_031970.2, read on the forward strand.
ACCTCCACTTGAATAGAAGAAAATACAAAAAGTTAAAATTAATAAGAGGAATAAAGTGGAGGAGGTTGCTGTCTCCTGGACTCCTGAGGTACCTGACAGGTTGGCTGTGCTGAGTTTTCCATATTTACTCCTAGCTAAGCTAACCGTCAGCTCGCTGCAGCTTCATGTTTGATCTACAGACTGAGAGAAGAACGCGTCCTGTCGTCCAACTCAGAGAATCAGAAAAGTGACACGTCGCTCAGACGACTGACGTATGTGACACGGATCATAACCTGCTGAGTCACCGGGAGACTCCTGATCACTGTCTGATTTTAAAAAAGGAATATCACACCTATAATTTTCATTTCTATATTCAGGCTCGTCTGGAGCGTGGGCCGCGGCGTTCCAGCCCTCGACGTTCCCGCAGTTTATTTCCTTCTTTTTCCTTGTTTGAGCAGAGCGCTGAAGCGTGCGGCCGGATCAAAAGGCCGTGTCCAGTGTCCTGAGGTTTCCACAGTAAATACAGCTCAGGATTGGACTGCTGCCCTGAAAACACACCTTTTATACACACATACTAAATTCACCATCACCACAGTCACTCTCAAAGCTTATATTTAACTAAAGTCGACTAAAGGAGGCAGATTTACCATGTGTTGTGGTTCTTGGAAGAGAAGGTGAGCTGAGTGATTATCAGGTGGTGTGGACGACTTATCCTCAGGATGTGCAGGCTGTCTCTGTGAGCCCTGATATCTGACAGCACGTCGAGCTTTTACCCTGGGCTGTAATATAAGCCCATGTTTTTTCTTGTTTATTAAGATGAGATGATTTGAAATCGTATTTTTGGCTGTGGGACAATTCAACGCCATCTTTTCGCTTAGTGCACTGCTCAGCACAGCTGGAGTCTCAGAGGATCCAGCTGTTTCACTCAGCCAGACTCATTATCGCCCCCTTCAGGTGGCTGCACAGCTTACAGCAGGGGTCCCCAATCCCAGTCCACGAAGGCCGGTGTCCCTGCAGGTTTTAGATCTCACCCTGGGTCAACACACCTGAATCACATGATTAGTTCTTTACCAGGCCTCTGGAGAACTTCAAGACATGTTGAGAAGGTAATCTATCCATTTAAATCAGCTGTGATCGATCAAGGACACATCTAAAACCTGCAGGGACACCGGCCCTCGTGGACTGAGATCGGGGACCCCTGGCTTACAGTGTATGTCAAGTTTTTTTGTTATTCTTTGTTTTTTGCTTTGTGTTTGGTTTTATTCTCACTTGTTTTTTAAATTTCTTATAAATCATTTTTTGTCCCTTTTCTGGTTTAAAACGTTGCGCCTATGCATGAAAAACAGACACATCAGCAGAAATATTTCACTGCTGCAGACTGGACTTCTGTAAGAGAAAAACTATGCTGTCATAAAATTATGATGAGAAAGGTAGAAATGAAAGGAAGAGCTGGAGGTGGAGTGTAAATAACCTGCTCAGGTGCTGTGCTGAAGTATGAATTTTGTAGCTTTACTATTTAAAATCATTCAACTTCCTGCTGAGCCTCATACTTCCATCTGACACAGTTGAATACTTAGAGATGTGCAGGCCCCGTCAGTCGAGCTGAAATGCTTTGCTGAAAGATTCAAACACTAACTACAATCTTTGAGGTCATTTGCTGTTTGCAGTGTCTCTTTAAATCTTTAAATTTCAGTTGACTAATTACCTGATTAAAGCTGATTAAGATGATTATTCAGCAGATAGGGAACCCGAGGAAGGCGGCACTTTCATGGAACAGTGAGGACAGGACAGGATGGACGGTGACAACAACAAGACATTTTCCAGCAGTGAGTACTTTTAATTAATGTATTTTAAACGTACTCTTTAATTTGAAGAAAAAAAAAAGCTGACTGTCGGCATCAGATGATGTGACCCCAGGATGTAGTAAACACTGACAAACAATTCAGTTACAGTCTGTGTGTTTGTCCGCACAGAAACACACTATAATGTAATATAAGCACGTTCTGATGTGGATGCCACTTTCTTATTTCCTCATTGTGTAACTGAACCCTCTGTTCTGGTTCTGGTTCTGCCCACATGGACTCTGTTAGCTGATCTTTCACCTCTTCGAAGGATTCCGTCTCTGCTTTGTGTAACTGAACCACAGGATTTTCTGTTTTTCAGTTGAAATGCGACTTTTTTTCCAATTGTGTAATTTCATAATGTCTTCCAGCATTTTTATTTCTCAGAGTCCATTTTTCTAAATAAAAGTCAGGATCCTCAAACCAGCAAACACAAAGTTGTATAACATTAAAAGATGTTCATCACATTTGGTCTCATTTGTTTAGTTGAATGTATAAAATTAAAGACCAAAGATAATACAATTTGACATAAAATTGTATTTTTGCACCAACAAGGAGATTACCAAAGAGCTGGCAGCCAGAATTCTGCATGTTGTGCAGTGAGTCCTTAAAAATATGAGAAAATTGGTCAAGTGGAGGGCAAACAGGAAGTGTCAGGACTAAAAAACTACCCCCAGGAGATGAACAGTATCTGAAAGTCACGTGTTTTAGAAACAGGAAAAAAATTCCCGCAAAGACCTGACGCGAGTCCTGACAGATGATCTGGATGTTCAGCTGATCATCTACTGTTCACTGAAGTCTCATCAGAAATGTCTCAGTGATGGGTGGCCGTCAGGAAGCCGTTCTTAATAAAGAGAAACAAGGAGGAAAGACTGAGGTATGAAAACTACTTAAGAACTGGACTGAGGATCAGTGGAACAGGGCTGATGGAGCCATGGATCCACATCATGGTCAGTATGCACGAGCTGAGAGTCTACAGCCATCTGTCAAACACGGTGGAGGCTCTGTCATGGTTTCAGCTGCAGGTCAGTCAGTGCTTTTGGAGATCTCTGTTGAAATCTTTGTCAAGACACCCGGAGAACTATTCCTGAAGATAATCTAAGGAGCTTGGAAAGAAAGTTCAGTTCTGAACTGAAGAAGCTTCTTGGATAAGATGAGGCGAAACGTCTTTAAGAGACTTAAAGAAGTCCATCGCTTTTCTTTCCAAGCTCATTAGACTGACTGACCTTCAAATACATATTCCTGAAGGTGCAGACATTACAGGGAGTTTCCTCAGAGAGTTCAGATTGTGCTGAAGAATAAAGATGGAAGTGTACAATCTCTGTTTTCGCCTTCTCTTTGTTCACATGTTTCAGTACATTTCCCATTTCTCTGATAGAATATAATGAAGAGTTACTCAAGACGTTTGCAAAGTGTCTCAGTTTTCAGACTGGTATCAGGCAGGTGGTTCTAATGTTGTGGCTGACTGGTGTAAACCTACAATATATTTACGTTCCACTCTCTGGAGCGGTTTGTTTCAAAATTAAAGATTGCCACTAGATATTTCATTTATATTGTTTTTGTGGTGCTAAACTCTTTCACCTCTCTAATATGCCATTGGGGATCATTGTTAGTGCCAGCGTGGGGAACACGATGCCACTGTGGCACCGCCACGATAACTTCCTGTATTTCAGCGAGGCAACAGAAACGAGAGAAAATCACTTCTTCGGGGAGCGTTTGCAGCCGTATCAGCTGTCGAATGAACTCTGGTGTCGCTCATAATGGGACCTGGACAGAATAAAAGTATGTTTTGTTAGATTTTATTGCATGTGGCTCTGGCGTGTAACCCGAGCCCAGTGAGTAAATACTGAGTTGTGCCATTTTCAACAATGCACTGCCGCTACCGGCTGAATAACTGCCCAAAGTCCATGTATGCAATTATGTCACTTCCTGCGTAAAATGTGCCCGCGTGCCCCCGAGCCTCACAGTTCAGCTCAGCCAGCGAAATATTGATGAACGTTCTCGACCGTCTCCTACGGCGGTAGCAGATCTTTTTTCTGGTGCTTTTAAAAACCCGGGACGTCAGGAAGGAGCCGAGGGGTGAAAAGTTCAGTGAAGGTCTGCGGTGGCAAACCCACTACATCTGTGGCTCCATTAACCGTGTGCATTTATGTGTGCAGGAGCCTATCGAGCGACTATAACTCAGATTTTAATGCTTAAACCGAATGAACTCGGGCTTGAGGAAACACCAGGAAAGGCCGACGGTGGGAAAAAGGGTTTCCTGGACGTTATGAATGATTGCGTGTGAGCATAAATCCACCGACCTGTGTCAGGTGAACCAAGACAAACTTCTATTTACAGCAAGATTAGATGATTTATGGCATCAAAAACAGAGAGAGGGGGCGGTAAGGGCAGAAATGACTGGAGTATCCACACCTCCAACTGCAGCACAGGTACAACGCAGAGCTCAGTCACACACAGCATCTGCAGTGACCTTCTGTCACTCCCAAGGCTGCGCTTCCACCTTCTAGTCAAATAACGTTCCTCAGGCTGCCTGTTATGGTTGGCCTTTACACACAAACATCAAATAATAGGAAATGCACAGACTGTACACTGCAGCACTGTGTGGCTGCCATGGCGACAAACATTTCTTGTTTTTACAAGATTATTTTCATAATTATGGCGAGCACTCAGTAAGAACTTTATTGAGAACACCTGCTCGTTCATGCAATTATCCAATCGGCCAATCGTGTGTCAGCAGTGAGGCAGCAGCTCCTGCAGGTCAAACACTTCAGTTAATGTTTACATCAAACATCTGATTGGACAGAAGAGATGATCTCACCGAGTTTGACGGTGCTTTCTAAAACTGTCGATCTGGATTGTTTTCCACCACAGTCATAACGGTTTATGAAAACCTGAGTTAATGACAGAGGTCAGAAGGGAATGACCTCACCGGCTGGAGCAGAAAAACATGTCAGCTGAGCTCCGACCACCAAACAGGATGTCGGGTTTCACCCCGGCAGCCACGAACACAAATCACCGACAGGCTCAGTCGAAAGCTGGAAAATCGTAGCCGTGTGAGCAGTCCTGTGGGGTTTTAGGATTTCTCTCGATGAGCAGCCGCAATGAAACTCAGTTGCAAACAAAACCGACCGTTTGATGCATCACTGCAGTTTACCTGCATTCTGCAAGACATGTCAGTAACGAATGTTGACAACCCCAGAAAGGACCCGGGACACTCGACGTGCTTTTGATGAGTTTTTCTCTTTATTTACAAAGGGTTTGGTTTCAGTTGTGTCCCCACTGGTTCCCTCAGGTCCCGGCATCACTAACAAAGCCAGAGCAGGATTACTGGATGGGTCTCAGCCTCCCTGGCACTGCCCCTCGAGCCTGCTGGACCGCTGCTCCCCTGCAGCAGAGCTGCAGACCACACTTTCCCCACAAATGTGTTTATCATCGAATCTATTTCTAATTTCTGCTAATAAGACAAAGATTGATGATGAATCAGTTACGTGTGTAAGCACCAAGAAGAAAAGTTTGCTTTGATTGTGCTTAATTTCACTCTTGTATTTTTACAAACTTTTCGTTTTTTCACCTCAGTCATGTATTTCATCTATTCCACTAATAATGTCTCTGACTGAAGAAGGAAACTTTGACAGAGGAAGAATGAAACAATGGGCCAAACGTCCCCTTTTATGTGAGCAGAAAGTCTGAGCTGTGATGTTTTGTCAAGCCAGCTAAAGCCAAAAAAGCCTGACTATGTTGAGCTTGTTTCGTAGCAGCCTCCTGTTCTCTTCCTTACCCACACAGCTCGTGATCGCTCCAGGCCAAGTTAATCGAGTCAATCATGTCCCAAACCTTCCTCTCCTGCAGGCTCATTAATCAGGAAGCGTGAGTGTGGATGACATCATCATGAATTGTGAAAATTCAGTGTTGATGCTGCGTTTCATGAGAGAATTTGACTCTTTGTGAACAGAAGCTGATAAGCTCAGTTTGGGCACTGAGGTACTGATCTCGATCTCATCAGCTTCACTCATCACAGCAGTTTTACACCAGCAGTGTGTCAGGAGCAGAGTGGAGCAGTGTGCTGGCCAGTTCTGCTTTACAGATGAACAAAGCCACTGTGATACGAGCACACACAAACATTTGAAACCTTGCATTTTCTGTGGGTTTAGCACTTTCCCTTATTAATAAGATTTCCGTCTCCGTAAATGAAACAAAGACTCTGGTCGTCTCCTGCACTCTGAGCCAGAGCGTGTTTCCTGGCGAGACGCCGTCAGTCGTTTACCGGTTCTGTTTGTCCTCTCTGTGATGAACCCTGAACTTTTCAGAGCACAGCAGCGATCCTGCGGCTCAAACACCGAGGTCACATGGCTGTTATTATGAAGGTGGCCCTCGGCCCACACATCAGGGGGTAACTGTTAAAGTGCTGGAAAAGTGTGTTTTTATCTGTTCATCTGAACGTTGGCTGCAGCCGCCGTTCCTCAGAGCTTTGCCCCAACAAAGAGCACTTTATCCCCTCCCGTCGACAGCCTTCCCTTTTTGTTACCCCCACCGCTGCAGCATAATGTCGTATTGTTGAGTTCAGACCGCCAATATCATGCTCAGATTTTCAGGAATTTAAAGGAAAGGTGAATTCAGTGTTGCACCTGCTCCCACTCAGGGCTTCTATAAACTGGATTTTGATATTTAGAGATATTATTTTCCTCAAGTCGTTCCATGTGTTTTCCCAACAAAGCCTACATTGTTCTTCCCCAGTAACTACCCTTTTCTGTCTGTGCTGCATAATATCACATTGTTGTCAGGTTAAAATGCCACAAATAAAAACCAGTACAGTCAGCTGCAGGAGAAACACACGGGCCTGCACGTGTCATGAAAACGGTGACAGTTTGTTATTCTGCAGAGCTGCAAACTGCGCTTAAAACTGACTGGCACAACAAACGGCTTTATTCGTGCAGCACGTTAAAGCAATCCAAAGTGCTTTGCTGGTAAAACTGATAATGACTCACTTTACAGTTAAACAGTGAAAATGAATCAAACTACAGTGGCACATTAAAACGCAGACATGGCAAATTAAAAGAAAGAAAAAGCATTTGTATGGTGGGAGTTGCAGGCATAGCCTCATTGACTGGCGGGTGGAGCTGATAGCTGCCTGGTGGGCTTCATCTCTGCTTAAATCGGACCTCTGGAACATTTTTGAGGTGTTGCTGTTTGTTGGGAGATCTTACTGAAATTATCCTACAGGATATATGGGCAAGCCATAATGCAATGCATCATGGGGGATTCCTATGTGTTAATAGACCTCTCTGCACTGAATCATACTTGTTATTAATCTCTGTCTCTCTTCCACAGCATGTCTTTATCCTGTCTTCCTTCTCTCACCCCAACCAATCACAGCAGATGGCCCCGCCCCTCCCTGAGCCTGGTTCTGCCTGAGGTTTCTTCCTGTTAAAAGGGAGTTTTTCCTTCCTACTGTCACCAAAGTGCTTGCTCATAGGGGGTCATATGATTGTTGGGTTTTCTCTGTATGTATTGTTGTAGGGTCTACCTTACAATATAAAGCGCCTTGAGGCGACTGTTGTTGTGATTTGGTGCTGTATAAATCAAACTGAATTGAACTGAATCGCTGTGCAATTAACTGTACTACCAGACTGTCCAATAAGTCTGTGCGTCAGTGACACTAAACAAGAAAAACATCAGTGTAGTGTAGGACTGACTCAGCAAGCCTGTGGCACTCTACTAGAGAGACAAACGCTCCACTTCCAAAGGGTTCCTGGTGTTCCTCTATAAACTCCTATTGAGACTCGATGTTTCATTTACAAGACAGACCTGTTTCAGAGAGAAAACAAATGTTGTGATGTAGTCATGATTCTCTCTAACGGGAAAGTGGATCCTTAACATGTCAGTAAAATGCCTTTCACAGCATAAAAGAAGGTGCTTTTAATAAACAGCAACTTTGTCTAATAACTGTTTAAGGTGAGACCTTTGTTTTATATGGGTCTGTCCTGCAGGACCATCACAGTTCTTAGAACATTGTTAGCGATGCAGCACTGGTTTATCCATCAAAACAACAAAAATGTACCAAAACACTCTGAAATGAACCTGCTTCTGAGAAGCTGGTGCAGATGGAATGAAGCAGTATAATGTCATTTATTCTGCACATGCCATGATGAGTATCATCGATGAGTTGTTGGTGAAACCAGTGAAGGTGGAGATCTCATGGCATTTATAACACCCTTTTTTCTGAGACTGCCCCAAAGTCTAACAAAAAAAAGGAGGTGGAGAACATCCACCCATCCATCCCTTTATTTCCACTTATCCAGTCCAGGGACATGCCTGGGCTGGAGTCTATCCCAGCTGTCACATGCTAAGAGGTGGGATACACTTAGGCAGGTCAGTCTACGACTGTCTGTCATATGGCCAAACAAACACTCACACCTACGGCCAATTCAGAATCACCATCACCCCCACTGAGTGCATGTCCTTGGACTGTGAGAGGAAGCCAGAGTACCCGGAGAGAACCCACACAGACATGGGGAGAATGAACTCACACAGAAGGGATGTTATTGCTAAGCACCACATCACTGTGGAACACTTATGGTGAGTTTTGTGGAACACTTTGGGTTCCACACATATTGACCTTTGACTGATTGCCTGAACCAGAGTTCCTTTATTTCTAGGCATACTAAGAACTAAAAAAAAGAATGCACACAAAATAACCCAAATTAGCAACTAGAAATATCTCAGAATTGTTCTTAACTTGTTATAAGGAAACCACAACACTAATACATGACATAACTGACCGCTGGTGGCTATTAGAGGATGAGTCAAAGCTGGCCTTGGATGGGGAACCAGTCCACAGCTGGTACTTGGCTTAGAGCACTTTGGTCTGAAAGTGGCTTCAGTTCTGTCGCCCATCTGTAGATGAGAGAGAATACATAAAATTGAAACTTGCCATCATTAGTACAAATGTATGGGAGGAGCTGGTTATGGCTACACATCTATTACCCTTTTTTTAACTTCCTGCAGAGCGCCAGACGTTCATCACTGACTGACCTGCTCTAACCTGTGCAGCATGGTTATTTCTTTCTATGCACACATTCCTGCCGACATGACCCTGGAAACATTCAGGCACGTAAAGGTAATTTTTGTTACTGAACTAAAGTTTTCCGAATAGCGAATCAATTGCGAGCCATGAAGTGCTTTGTTTTAATGCCAGTGGTTAGCTTTCCACAGCATATGCATCATTGTGGACTCAAACTACAGACTTTCCGGTATCACATGGCTGTTGAGTCTTGTGCTAAATTTATCGAAAGTGTAATAATGTCTGTGACTCGATAAATAAGTTGTACTTCTAAGAGCTCAGGAATGTTCATAATGGGGCATTTTACCTGATTGTTGCTAAGCCACCTGCCAAACATACGCCGTCATCACTGCTACCTGCCAAGCTACTACACACACATTCACAACACCTGCTCCGATCTTGCAGACAGATGTTCAGATCTGGGTTTCAGGACCATTCCCAGGGGGACCTCCGCCTCCTTGCACCTGCTTGCGAACACAATGAGCCTACTTCCAGGTCATCAATCATCACCAGCCAACGTCTGCCCGCAACATGGAAATGAAGCCAAAACCACCAGGAGAGTGCAGAGAGGTATCAATACCAAAAAAAAACTCGGTCACTTGTACGATGAAAAAGAATCCACTGTGCAACAAATCATCCAAAGAAAGGTGAACATTTCATATCATCCCATCTGGAAATGTCAAACTCACACAGTGGATATGCAGAACATTGCTGGTACTCATCTAAAGAGCATCAGAACTACTGTTGACCACACTACTGTTGTTAGGATGCTTGGGTCGTTGACCCAGAGGTTTGAGTTTATTATATTATTTATCATTTCTAGTCTTTGGTTTCTTTGTTAGAGTTCTGTCTTTTGGTTTATGTCTCTGTGTAATCCTTAGTTGCTGTCTCCCCTGTCAGCTATATCCCCATGTCCAGTCAGTGTCTGTGTCTGCCCTGGTCCCACGTCTCTGTTCCCTCTGTAGTGTCTGCCTGTGAGTCTGTCTGTAAGTTCAGTCTGTGTTATGTTTCCTGTTTTACTTTGAAAGTCCGTGTCTCATGTAAATGCGTCTGGTTGTGCTTCCTTTGTCTCGTTAGGCCTGATTTGTCCCAGCTGTGTTTCCCTCCTGTTATTCATTCCCTGATTGCTCCCTCTGTGTATTTAAGCCCTGTGTTTCAGTTTGTCTGTGTCGCGATCTACCCTTATCTTGTTGTGTGTTCTGTTAGTCTTCCGGTGTAAGTTTATTTTGATATATCCACTTATGTTACATTTGAGTTTAGCATTAAAGCTGTTTTGAGTTCAAGTTTTGCCTCCGAGTGTCTGCACCTTGGGTCCTCCTACTACCACTCCTGCCTGCACACAGCCTTCACATAACAATTTCAGCTCTTCCTGCAGGTGATGAGTCCATAAGGATCCATGTAGGTCTTTTGTGTTATCAGGTGTGATGGACCAAGCAGCAAAGGAAAGCCAGGCACAGGTTCAAGTCCAAAAGAAAAAGTGTTTTTTTATTTAGCACAAAAAACAAACTTGGTTAAATTATACAAAAAAAAATTCTAAATGTTGGGCCCATCAAAGAATAAGAACTCTACTCAAAAAGCTGCTAACAACCAATACTAATAACTCAAACAAACTGACCTACCTAAACGAGACAAAGGGGAAACTTAAATAGTTGCTGATCAGCCCACAAAGACACAAAAAGGGTTATAATGTGGAGGTATGTAATAACGACAGGAAAGGTCTCAGTGTCTCACTCCAACTTTATTAACTGACTCTCACAAACTTCACATACAGTAAGCGCCAAAATCTCCACCCCAGCACTTCCTTTCAACTTGGGTGTGAGTGGAGCCACCTGGTGGTCCGCCACACATACCCCCCCCCGAACACACAGTGAGGTCTCTATTCAGTCCAGGACCCTGGGCCTAAGCAAACGGCCCGAACGACTGAACCTGGGAGGGAGAGAACAGGCCTGTGAACGAGGCTGGCGAAGGCGAGCAGGAAAGGCAGGAGGAGGCTCAAACGCCGGTGGGCGGGGGTAGTCCTGGGGGGAAAACCAGAGTCTGTTAACCCCATCGAAGGAGGGCGGCCACGGCGAGGGGCCTGGGCCGGCACTACATGACTGTCCGGAAGAACATGTGCAGGTTTAAGTCTGTCAACACACACAGTCTCCCTATGACCCCCAAAATCCAAAACAAAATGTTTCTGGCCCGGTTCGATAACCCTGAATGGGCCGTCATACAGCGGCCGCAGCGGTGTCCGGTGGGCATCGTGCCTGACAAAAACAAACTTAGCAGTCTCTAAAGTCTTTGGAACAAAAGCGTCAGGCAGGCAATGGTGCACCGGACCAGGAACCCGAAGCGAGTGCAAAAGCGGGTTGAGAGATAGCACCGATGGATCGAAGCAGGGGGGAGGGTTCTCGGGCAAGAATTCTCCAGGCACGCGGAGGGGCTGACCAAACACTAGCTCAGCTGGGGAAGCGCCGAGATCCTCCTTAACCGCAGAGCGCAGCCCAAGCAAAACCCACGGGAGGCGGTCAACCCAATTTCCATCCTTTAAGGAGGCGCGAAAAGCAGCCTTAAGCGACCGGTGGAACCGTTCACACATCCCATTAGCTTGCGGGTTGTATGCGGTTGTGCGGTGGACCTTGGCCCCCAGTCCATCAGCCATGGCCGACCAAAGCTCGGAAATGAACTGGGGGCCTCTGTCTGAGGTAATGTCCGCGGGGGGCCGAAACGCGAGACCCAGGTTGACAAAAACGCCTTGGCCACCACGGTAGTGGACGCCAGGGGCACCGCTTCAGGCCAGCGGGTGGTGCGGTCAACAATAGTCAAAAGGTGCGTAAAACCTTGTGACTGCGGCAGAGGACCCACCAGATCAACATGCACATGATCGAAACGTTTGCAGGGTATGAAGAACTGCTCCAGGGGCGCCTTGGTGTGTTTATGAACCTTCGCACGCTGGCAAGGAATGCACACCGCCGCCCATTCCTTAACCGATTTGCGAAGGCCCGGCCAAACAAATTTAGAGCTTACCAGTTTAACAGAGGCCCGGACCCCCGGATGAGAGAGAGCATGTACCGAGTCAAAAACTTGACGACGCCAGGAAACGGGAACCACCGGGCGAGGGCGGCCGGTGGAAACGTCACAGACCAGGAGGGGACCGCCGTTCTGCACGGGTCTGTCCTCCAGTATGAGGCCCGTCTGCGTGGACTTAAGCGCGAGGATGTCTGAGTCACTGCTCTGGTCGGCAGCCATGGCGGAGTAGTCTATGCCGAGAAAGACGTTAGAAACCAGCGCACGGGACAAACAGTCAGCCACATGATTGGATTTACCAGCCACGTGCCGAATGTCCGTGGTAAACTCAGAAATGGCTGCCAACTGGCGCTGCTGGCGTGCACTCCATGGATCAGAAACCTTGGACATGGCAAACGTCAAGGGTTTGTGGTCCACGTATGCGGTAAAGTGACGACCCTCAAGAAAAAAACGGAAATGACGAGTCGCCAGGTGGAGAGCCAGTAGCTCCCTGTCAAAAACGCTGTAATTGCGCTCACTGTCACGTAGCGTACGGCTGAAAAAGGCGAGCGGTTGCCAGACACCCGAGATTCGCTGTTCCAGCACCGCACCCACCGCTATGTCCGACGCATCGGTGGTCAACGCAATCGGTGCCGATGGGGATGGGTGGGCCAGAAGGGCAGCATTAGCTAACGCCGACTTAGCATCAGAAAACGCTTGGATGCTTTCCGGAATCCAGTCAACGGAGTCATTAGCCTTCTTACATTTTAACGCCCCATAAAGGGGCTTCAGCAGATGTGCCGCTCTGGGGAGAAAACGGTTGTAAAAATTCACCATCCCCAAAAATTCCTGCAGTGCCTTAACATTCGTGGGACGCGGAAAATCTGAAACAGCTCGGACTTTGTCAGGCAACGGAACCGCGCCCTCGGCGGAAATACGGTGCCTGAGGAAGTCGAGAACCGGCAACCCAAACTGGCATTTAGACGGATTAATGATCAGTCCATGCTCCGCCAAACGCCGAAAAACCTGACACAGATGGAACATGTGTTGCTCCTCCGAGCCGCTGGCCACCAGTATATCATCAAGATATACAAAAACAAAGGGCAGCCCGCGCAAGACCGAGTCCATCAACCGCTGGAAGGTTTGGGCGGCACCTTTCAGGCCAAAAGGCATGCGCAGAAACTCGAAAAGGCCGAAAGGTGTAATGACGGCGGTTTTGGGGACATCCTCCGCGCGCACGGGAACCTGGTGATATCCCCGTACCAAATCGATCTTCGAAAAAACCGAGGTCCCCGCAAGATGGGCGGAAAAATCTTGGATGTGGGGAATGGGATAACGATCGTTCTCTGTGACGTTATTGAGACGGCGGAAATCCCCACAAGGTCGCCACCGACCGTCAGATTTGGGCACCATGTGTAACGGGGAAGCCCAGGCACTATTCGAACGCTGCACGATGCCCAGGCGCTCCATGGTGGCAAACTCTTCCCGAGCGACAGCCAGTTTGGCAGGGTTTGCGCGCGCACGCAAACACCGGGGGCCCTACTGTAGTTATGTAATGCTCCACCCCGTGCTTCGTCACAGTGCTCGAGAAAGTGGGGACAGTGAGTGAGGGAAACTCAGAAAGCAAACACTGAAAAGCGTCACCCGAATCTACTGAGTTAGCATGCACCACGGGCTGGGCACCCCGAGTCAAACAGGGTAATGAGGAAAATGACACAGCATCAATTAAACGTCTGTTAGCAACATCAACCAGCAGTCCGTGAGCACAAAGAAAATCAGCGCCTATTATAGGCACAGAGCTAGCAGCAACAACAAAGTTCCACTGAAAGTCACGGTCATGAAAGCAAACAGTCACCAACCTTTCACCGAAGGTTTTGATGGGGGAGCCATTAGCCGCAGTTAGCAATGGCCCGCAGCCCTCAGCTAGCCTGTCCGAGCCAGCCGGGGGAAGAAGGCTCTTCTGTGAGCCGGAGTCCACAGGAAACGCCTCCCCGAGCGTGAGTCCTCTATGAACAGCAGCCGTTCCTTGTTGCCAGCGGTCGCGGCTGCTACAGAGCGCTGGCATGCCCGTTTCCCTGGGTCTGGAAACTGCAAGGCGGGAGACAGCGCCGTGCCTTCGCTCCAAAACGCTGGTGATAAAAACAAAGCCCTTTTCCGTGGTGCCGCCGTGCAGCGATTCCAGCCACCGTGGACGAGTCGGAGGGCCCCTGGAGCATCGGTGAGGGGGCGGGGGAAACGGCTGGTGAATCCGGGACAATCGCCTGGACGCCGAAACTTCTGGTAGCCAGGAGGATGCAATCCGCCTCTTCCGCAAGGGAGCGGTAATCTTTCGTGGCCAATAGCGGGGAATTGGCAAGGCCAGCGCGCACTGGAGCCGGCAGCTGTCGGAGAAAGAGGTGGGTGAAGAGGAATCCTCCGTCATCCGCGCCCAGTAAGGACAGCATGCTCTCCATGAGCTCGAGAGCTGTGCCGTCGCCCAAGCCCGCGAGGGAAAGGAGTTTCTTGGCTCGCTCAGCATCAGAGAGGGAGTAACGCCACAGCAGCAGCACCTTGAGGGCGGTGTACTTGCCTTGGGCTGGGGGGTCCCGGAGGAGAGTCATCACGCGGCGGGTTGACAGCGGGTCAAGTGAGGCCACCACATGGTGGTATTTAGTATCGTCGGCTGAAACTCCACGAAGAGCAAACTGAGCTTCTACGTGCACGAACCATGAAGGAGGGTCGTGAAGCCAAAAATCCGGCAATTTAAGCGCCACAGCAAACGCAGCCATCGGCGGAGGTGGAAGTCCGGCGGCAGCCGATGCTTCCAGGCCGGAGCTGGCTTCGTCTTCGAGCCTTAGCATGTTCGCCACAGGGGTCACCAATGTGGAGGTATGTAATAACGACAGGAAAGGTCTCAGTGTCTCACTCCAACTTTATTAACTGACTCTCACAAACTTCACATACAGTAAGCGCCAAAATCTCCACCCCAGCACTTCCTTTCAACTTGGGTGTGAGTGGAGCCACCTGGTGGTCCGCCACAATAACACACAAAACCTAACTGAAAGTAACATAACAAATTCCATCCACCCACCTACCCCCCTCCATGATCCAGAGTTGTGGTATGACCCAGTTTGCAGGTCTCGGATCTGGGAGCCGCTGCTTCTGAGGTAACTCAGAAAACAAAGAAGGATTTAAATAAATTAATCTAAACCAAAACCAATTCTTTATTACCGTGTAAATTAAATCCTTTATTTAAAGAAAGAAAAATATAAATGTATTGTTATTTATAATTCTACTGTAGCACTGATGTTTAGGAGATATTATCACTAAGTGTGGCTGTAACTGCAGCCATCACATCAGGTGACCATAAGCATCAGAGTGAGGCTCTGTGATTGCATCAGCATAGTTTTTATTTTTCAGTCACACTTTTTCTGGCTTCTCATCGACTCACTAGACTTCACCAGGAGACAGTTGCACTGACAATATAGCTCGTGGATTATAAGACTCTGGGCGTTTATCAATATGCGTACTTGTGCATACTTGCGTTCTCGTGTACTCGTGATACGTCATCAGTCGGAGACCAAGTACTGTTCCAATTCGAAGTACGCATCAAGCCGAGAACGCGAAAAAGTCCCGGATGTGTTCTCGCTCCGCCCGTTTTATTGAGCATGCATCGGTGTGGACTTGGGACAGCTATATATCCCAGAATGCATTTCGTCCAAAACTCAACAGCGGACTCCCGGCACATCGTTTTCAACCCCCCCCGCTCGCGGACTTCTCACTACTCAGGTTAAAGAAACCCCAGCAGCTGTCTATAGTATTGAGTGTCCACTAGAATAGAAATAAAAGCGTTCTAACATCTCACCTGCTTGTTTTTATTAAGGTATGTACACGTATGTACATGTACACTATTTTTATTAATAGAGGTTTCACTACTGAGGTTAAAAATGATATATAAGTCACTTAGATCACTTCTAAATGTTAATGTTTGGTTTATTTCAGTGTTTTATTTGTTCCTGAGTAAACCGGTTTGGCTGTGATTAAAGTTAAGCTTCATAACATGTTACTCACAGTTAAATTAGGAGGGGACGGCAGTAAAAACTCCGGACCTGTGACATCATCACGTACGCAGGTGTTCCAATTGTACATATCGCGAGTCCGTGCTCGCGTTCTCGGCGGGTACGTACTCCCGTGCGTTCTCGGCGAGTATGTACTCACCGAGAACGCGAGTACGTACTCGCGTACTTGGGCATTGATAAACGGCCTCTGTGTATGCACCAAAACACCAGGCAGCCATTTATACTCCCCAATGAAGAACTGCAGGAGGGGGACTGGGGAGAGGGAAGTCTGGGTGTCTCTGCTTAGACTGCTGGGTGGATGGATCTTTGCGGTTGAATGCTCGGCCCAGACGCAGCATGTGTACCATAAAACGTGCTTTCTAATAAAAAGCAATCAAAAGAAGAGCTGATGACATCTCAGGTTCTTTAGAGGATACACGATACACAACTTTGGAGCTTTGGTGTGCTTTGTGTACAAAATCATTGAAAGCCAATAGTTTAGCAGGAAATTAGTCAGCAGATGATCTGCTGACTAGCTGAAAGAAAAAGAGGATTGTGAAGTCAGAAATCTCTGGCCACTTTTATTTATTTCTTCATTTTTAAATTGCTTCATGTTGCTTGTGGCATGAAGGGAGCATTCACGTGTTTGGTGTGTCAGTCAGAGAGCATGCTGACGTCCTCGAAGATTGAACCTGTGATGTTTCGATGAAGAGGCCTTCTCTCTAACCTGCTGCCAGGTTACATAAAAGCCCGGCCAACACATAACTGCTGTCTTTGTTCAGAGGTGATGGAGCTACAGGAGCCTCGAGGTGTTTACTGGAGGCAGCAGCTGCATGAGAAAGAAGCTCTTTCAGCCAGAGGCCAAGAGAAGAAGAACAGGCGAGAGGCGACTCGCCGGGTGAAGACACAGCAGACAGATGAGGGAGAGAGATAAAGAAGAAAGAGGCAGGAGGAGAATACAGAGAAAGCAAATAACAAAGGAATACTGCCATTTTATTTATTGACTTAACCAGGAAAACCCAGAAAGGAGAAACATTTTGTCACTCATCCAAGTGACTTCTTCAGTCTCAGATGACTGCAGGTTTCCTCGACCTTATAACAGGACATTTGCATATTGACTGACACTAGCACCACCGACTAACAACCGGCCGTGAGGTCAGTTTCATGATCACTATGTGGAAATTGCCATGACCAATTGATCAATGGCCATGAGTACCCAAGTAGTGGTTACAGGAAGAGGGCGATACAGTTAGAACAGGACAATGCTACTGACCAGACCTCACACCACAGACTACACCCAGGGGGAGCTACACCAAGTCTGTACGGCTTACCAAAGATACATGAACAGGATTTACCTTCAAGACCAACGGTCTGTATGATCAACTTGGTCACCAATAACATCTCAAAGTTTCTGGCTTTGATCCTCAACCGATCCATAGTCATTGATCAGTGCTCCTCTGATTCTGATGAGACTGAAGAAGTCACTTGCATGATGTCAGGTGTGGCTGTGGCAGGCAGGAAGTGGACCCAAATGCAGGACTCAAACACGAAAAGGTACATTTAGAATGGTACATTTATTCACTGGGAAAAAATCTTCCATAAAAATAAACTCACACAAAACAAAACAAAACCCTGAGTAAGAAACAAAGAACAAAACACAAGGAAACTAGAAGTGCGCAACTAAAATAGAAACCAGAAACACAGCGAGACTTACAGCACATGATGTGGTACGACGCGACAAAGGGCAAAGGAAAACACAGCGCTCAAATACACAAGGGAGTAGCGAGGGAAATACAGCTGGGACTAATCAGAAATAATGAGACAAGTGGAAGCAAAACTAGACACACTGCACACAGAACAAGGACTATCAAACTAAAACAGCAAACCAGAGACATTCACAAAGACGTAGAGATTGACTCTGACTGTGGAGACGGAGGCAACATGGAGACAAGACTGACTAGACGAGGAACACGGGGAAGGCAAAAATAAATGAACACAAAATGAAAACCATGAATGACAATAATCCAGAAATAAACCCATAAACAATAAACACTGGGTCAGACCCAGTACCATGACAGATGAGTGACTGAAAATGCTTCGTCCAGATGAACAGAATCTACTGCATGCATCAAGACATTTTAACCAGGAAAATAAAACAAGATTTAAAATCTGGTCTGATAAACACCCACAAAACCCACATAACCAAGTTACAGAGAAATGCAGTGAAATTAGAGTTACCTTAAACAATTTCAGTGCTTCCTTTTTGTAAGACAGAGTTTGAGCTTTTAGGAAACCATTAATCCCTGTTAAAAAAGAAAACCAAGGAAAGATTCATAGCATTATGAAGGACTTACAAAATATTGGAAACACAAACCTGTGTCTACCAAAATAAATGCTTCCACTTATTCTGGATAGGATTGAAAGGGATGTAAATAATCAGTTTCTCATAAATGTACTCCAGATGTCTGATAACAAGCTATGCTGTAGAAAAGGCCGCAGTCCCTCTTTTTTCCACTTGAGGCTCCAGCATAGACTCCCATTTTAAAATGTTGACCTTTACTGCAGACATAAAGCAATCCAACTTTATTTACAGATCACTTTAAAAACAACATCGTTGACCAAAGTACTTTCCAAAGACAATGATAAAAGTTAAAAATAAATAATATAAATAGTAAAACATGAATGAAATAGACAATAAAATATCCATTGAAATAAAATTAACAAAATAAAGAAAAGTAAAGTGACCACAAGCTGACTAATACTGATTACAAGCTGACTCTGGTACTACTCCAAAAAAGCCTGTAAACACATTTACAACTGTTTTGATTGCTCTGGATCATCCATTGTGCTAACCGTACTGAGAGGTGATTACAAAAAACAAACCTCATCTACCTGAATGCTGAAATTATGTGCAGACAGGCGTCCTGGCACAGGTGGGCAATCTCGAGTCACTGAAAACTCAAAGAGATACAAAGTTACTAAATGTTTCTATGGTTAAGGTATCGCGTGAGCCCACCATTTGGTGATGCATCCTTCAACGAATGGCAGAAATGTTGTCTGTTGTCCTTTTCATTTCTGTGGTGTAATAATTGCAACAAAACCAGAAATCCAAGCTTGCCCTGATCACCATTACATGTGCACATCATACAGATATTCACAGTGCACCATATCAGTCTGTGTGAATTCACTCATCCACTCAGAATTAAGTTAAGAAGTACACAGTATTGCGTCTTTGGATATTTAATCACATTTGCAGACTTTGTCTTGGCGCCACAAACTTTCAAAGCAGACATGTGCTGCTCATCAGCACTTATAGCCACTCTTCTTTCCTTCTTATTAAAATGCTGATGAGTCCTCGTTCTCCTTTTCAGAAATGTTGGATCCCCTTCTCTCAGTTTCGAAACACTCTGTTATTGATTCCTACTGAATATGACCTCTTGACTTTTAACCAAACAAAATACAGGCATTTGTTTCCAATGAAAACACGAGTGGAACAATTTGAAACAGAGGCATTCTTTGGTTTTAGGAGTACAATGAAATGAGCTCGTACTCCCTTCAGTTCCCACAGAAAGGGCTCTGTTTGCCTCCTCAGTAACATGTCGGTAGCACAGAGAACAGAACATAATGTAGCGCCCTCCCCCAGGTGGCGTTGTCACTACTTTAGTAACCGTAAAAAGCAGCAACTAAACAAAATGGTGGAGACCGGCCACTTGAGGAGGCAACCTACAGGGAGGAGTGCCCAAGGGTGCCACCAATTACTCACCCGTGTGATTTCACAGCAAACCTCACTCACACTAAACTCTAAAGGGTGCAATCTGCCTATGCCCGGTGTGTACACTCGCATGCATCGGGGAGGGGATTCCACCTCACGTGCCTAGCCTCTGAACAAGCGGCCGCACCTCCACTAAAGCAATAAAGGAAAAGATAAAACATTAAACAATCAATAAAAGATCTACATAAAACCACATCCCAAATCACTATACTTTATAAAAGTAGTGCATAACAAACAAAACGGCATCTGACAAGACAGCAGCAGTATAATATACACCTGCAACAAAAGAGGAAAACAGTAGTCAAAAGTCCACCCTACTATGCCACAGTATAATAAACAAAAGTCGCACTTACCACTCTCTAAGGGCAACTGAGTAGCTTTCCCTAAGAGATATGTGGAGCTCAACTGCCTAGTGCTGCAGCCACCTTAGATTGCCAAGACTGCCAAATGCCTTCTCCCAGTAGTGAAGCGCAGCTGTTTCTTATAGCCAGGTAATTGTCGGCTGAAAGGTGTGGATGTCAGTGGTGCGTTTAGGGACATCATGTAACATCCCAACCCAAAATCTACTTCACTACAATCTACCCCCGAGATTTGAATCGTCGTCCCGACGATTGACACTCACTGCCAAGGTCTAAACAGGGTAACTGTAGTAGGCACAGGTGCCTGTGAGTTCACGGCCTCTATTGCTCTACTTCCTGCTGCCTGGGGCAAATGGTGCGGATTTGGGTGCATCCCAGCATTACCACGATTAGTCCTGCGTAAAGGGGCTATATCGTTATGAACACCAGCCATAACTGGCAGCTGGTCAGGGCAGGCCGACCTCGCGGAGGACGTTGAGGGTTCTAGCTCATCTGACCTACGAGGGCTAGGAGTCTCTGGTCTTTGTTGGCAACTGCTTGGGGCTGGAATAGGTTCAGAGACCAATAAAAACCACTCGCCACCGTGCATCGGTTCTTCTACAGGGGCAGTAGTATACATGGACCCATTTTGGTGAGGGGCCTTTAGCACTTTATACGCCAATGAACTCATAGCACCCTTACTTTTATCACAACCTCCGAGTCCAACTTTCTTCAGATAGACCAACTGACCTTCTCGCAGGGGAGCATCCTTAGCTTGCTGGTCGTGGCGCTTCTTACGCCAATCAGCTACAGGGATTTGCTTCGGTTGGGTTGGTGCATCTTGAGCCGACTGGCATCGCTCACACTCCTGGCACCACCGTTGGACGTCTCTATACATCCCTACCCAGTAGCACCATTGAGAAACCACATCTACCGTGCTCCGAACACCCTGATGACCATGCTCCTGGCACACATGTTGCAAAACTTGACCCTGAAGGGACTTTGGCAGCAATACCTGCAGTGTCTCTCCTCTCCTTGGATGACAGACCTTCCGATATAACACCCCATTCCGCCCCACTAGCCTACTCCATTGCCTGACCAACCCGAGGGCCAGCCTTGAAGTGCGACCACGCTCCTTAGCGTCAGGGCCCCGCCTCCGCCTCCAAAAGGGCAGAAACTCCCGGATCACGGGGTCAGTCTCCTGCAACATACGAAGGTCAGACAATGCGTACCCAGAGAGGGGTGAAGTGATGGTTTTGACAGCGGGGGTTACTGGTTTCCTACCAGTTACTGGTTTCCCACCAGTAACCTGCGGCAACGGGTCAGGTAATACAAACTCTGAGCCTAGGATGCCCCCACCTGAATCTCGGCTCAATGGTTCAGGGGGTGGAAGTTTTCCTGCATGGAAGAACAAACGACATTACTCAAACTGGCTTGCGTTGCTGTACCAGCTGACTGCACAGGCATGACTGTGGGCTCACCAGGGCACTCCCTGGCAAAATGCCCAACCTTCTGGCACCGTCTGCAAATGACAGCCTTATTACGTGAGGCAGGATATGGTGTGGAAGCACTATTCAAAGCAGCAAGACTCTTTGCGAGCTGATTCAACTGCTCTTGCTGACTTTTAAGAATCTCTTTTAACTCCCGTATTTCAGAGGCATAGGGTGCAATACCTGCCGGACTACCTCTAAAAGGGACCTCCTGGACAGTGTGTTGGAAGCCTAGCGCCGGGGGAACCGAGTAACTTCTATCCCTCCCGCCCCCTGGCATACCTCCACGCTCCCATAATATAGCCTCATGACGAACATCCATCAAGGTGGCAGTAGGGTGGCTGCGGACATACTGTTTTAATTCTCTACGTAAGAAACAATCAAGCACATTTTCAACAAATTGGTCTCTAAGCAACACATCTTTGTTCAGCAGAACATGAGGGGACTGTTTCGCAACTCTGTCCATGAGGCACATAAGAGCATGCGAAAACTCTTGCAATGTTTCTCCCTCCTGCTGTCGTCTTGAAAAGAACTCTTCCTGCAGAGAAACATATGACTTAGTACAGCCATACAGTTCCTGTAAAATAGTCAAAATCTTTTCGGGATCGTCTTTCTCCTCTGGAAGCCGATATTTAATCTCTTCTCTGGGCTCGCCTTCTAGATGATCATAGATGAAAAGGGCTTGGTCGGCTGGTGAAAGATGTCGTACCCTCAAACAGGCCTGCACCTCTTCCACCCATTCGGCAATACCTATACCAGTCTTACCGTTGAACCATGGGCACTTCCTCTCCCGAGGAATATAAATCAGTCTCTCAGTCGCGGGAGCTGAAACAGCAGAATGCCCATTGGTGGATGAACCTGTAGCAGCAGCACTGGTGCCAGGTTGCTCCGATCCTCGCTCTTGCTGCATCCGCCGATTTTCTGCTTGCAGCTGAGCTACCAAGTCTCGTAACTGTGTGAGCTCTTCCTCCATAATAAACCAGAGTATTTAAATATCACTTTATAAAAACCAGAAGTCCGTCCCGACGCTGCCACTGCTGCTGTCTTGCCGCTGCACTACAATAACCAAACAGATTTAACCCCCAAAAAAACAAAACAACATGCAACAGATCTCTGCCTGAAAATATCCTGTCGACAACGCCAGATTGTGGTGTCGCGGAAATAAGATATAACCGGGGACGGTTACTAAAGTAGTGACAACGCCACCTGGGGGAGGGCGCTACAACCCCAGGAAAGATTTCTCTAGCCAATGAGAAGATTGTATTGGCTACCAAAGCCCACAGACTCGTTATTTAAAGGCAGAGGTGAGACAAAGGGAGTTTATAATGCAAAGTTTATTAAGAAAAACTACTAAAACATAACTAAAAGATTAAAAAGGCACCTAGGGTAGCAGGGGTAAGAGAGTAAAATAAATTAAAACCCTTTATTACCAAACAATAATTAAAACAACATACTCCCTGCCACAATGCTACCCTAAAACAAGCACAATATATTAAAAAGCAGCAACTAAACAAAATGGTGGAGACCGGCCACTTGAGGAGGCAACCTACAGGGAGGAGTGCCCAAGGGTGCCACCAATTACTCACCCGTGTGATTTCACAGCAAACCTCACTCACACTAAACTCTAAATGGTGCAATCTGCCTATGCCCGGTGTGTACACTCGCATGCATCGGGGAGGGGATTCCACCTCACGTGCCTAGCCTCTAAACAAGCGGCCGCACCTCCACTAAAGCAATAAAGGAAAAGATAAAACATTAAACAATCAATAAAAGATCTACATAAAACCACATCCCAAATCACTATACTTTATAAAAGTAGTGCATAACAAACAAAACGGCATCTGACAAGACAGCAGCAGTATAATATACACCTGCAACAAAAGAGGAAAACAGTAGTCAAAAGTCCACCCTACTATGCCACAGTATAATAAACAAAAGTCGCACTTACCACTCTCTAAGGGCAACTGAGTAGCTTTCCCTAAGAGATATGTGGAGCTCAACTGCCTAGTGCTGCAGCCACCTTAGATTGCCAAGACTGCCAAATGCCTTCTCCCAGTAGTGAAGCGCAGCTGTTTCTTATAGCCAGGTAATTGTCGGCTGAAAGGTGTGGATGTCAGTGGTGCGTTTAGGGACATCATGTAACATCCCAACCCAAAATCTACTTCACTACAATCAGAACAGCAGGACACTGGACATTTAGCAAGAACTCAGTTTTTAATTTTCTTTGGTAACAATAACAGAGTGAGTTGGGCTTTTCAACCTTTAATGGGTCTGCAGCGTTGTTTCATTTATTTATAACTTTATATTAAAGCTGGATATGTCACAACGCCTTCCCACTGGCAGATATTTACACCAGATGGACTTCCTGACACAAACACCAAGAGATTTATTTTTTTCTTACACTCAAACCGGGGATCTTTTGCTTGATAGTGAAATATGTGAGCACTATGGAGCTACATGGCCACAAAAACAAAGAAAAGAAAAAAATTCTTAAGCAAAATGGCATTTTAGCAGAAAGTGAAATAGAGAATCGTCTGAAAAAAAAGGATTGGGCCAAGAATGGAGCCCCGAGGAAGCTGAAGAAAGCAGAGTTTTAGAGGATAAAAAGAGACAAAGATACCATAATCTACAGTATGAAAGGAACTAACTAACAGATCAAATTTCCTCTCTTCATTGGCTCTCTGTTAAATCCCTGATAGGCCCCCATCATATCTTGAAAACCTCATAGCATCATCTGATCCTCATGGTTTCACTGACCTTCACTGGCTTCCAGTTTAATTCAGAATTCATTTTAAAATTTGATCAATAACCTATAAAGTACTGCATGGCCAGGCGCTGTCTCTACAGCAAATTTGCTGTCTTATTCTAGCATTCAGTCTCTCCGATCTTCTCCCAGAGGTGATTACGCTTTGAGACCGTAGCTCCTTCAGGTCGGCTCAATCTGTCGTTTGTTTGAAACAGCTGCTTAAAACTCATTTTTATAGGTTAGCTACTTTTAACCATTATTCTTAAGACAGCATGAAAGTAATAAAAGCATACACTGATTTTTCAGCATCACTCTGAGACAAGATGTTTTTAAATTTTAGAGATGTTACACAAATGAAAAGAAACAATCCTAAATATTAGTTTAATATGTGTATTGAAGGACACATTCTAGTTGAAAATGACTCTAGGATTTCTCACAGCATTACTGGAGGTCAAATAAACTCAGTTTTATCTGAATTTAGTAGCAGTAAATTAGAGGCCATCCAGGTCTTTATGTATTTAAGCTATTTCTACAGTTAATTGGTGTGATCATCTGTCTTTGTAGATAAAGCTGGGTATCGTCTGCATAACAATGAAAAATGTGCTATGCCTTCTAATGATGGCATAGCACACTCTAGATCTTGTTTTAACATATGGCATAGAAACTGAACATTTAACAGTGTTTCCTGAAAACCCTCTGCTGTCTGATCATTTCCTGATAACATTTACATTTACAATAATTGATTACACAGCAGTGGAGAGTAGACTTTATCACAGTAGATGTCTTTCTGAAAGTGCTGTAACTAAGTTTAAGAATATAATCCACCCACTGTTATCATCTTCAATGCCCTGTACCAACATAGAGCAGAGCAGCTATCTGAACGCTACCCCAACAGAGGTCGATTATCTTGTTAATAATTTTACCTCCTCACTACGTACGACTCTGGATACTGTAGCTCCTGTGAAAACTAAGGCCTCAAATCCAAAGTACCTGACTCCGTGGTATAATTCTCAAACACGTAGCCTAAAGCAGATAACTCGTAAGCTGGAGAGGAAATGGCGTGTCACAAATTTAGAGGATCATCATTTAGCCTGGAGAAATAGTTTGCTGCTTTATAAGAAAGCCCTCCGCAAAGCCAGAACATCTTACTATTCGTCACTGATTGAAGACAATAAGAACAACCCCAGGTTTCTCTTCAGCACTGTAGCCAGGCTGACAAAAAGTCAGAGCTCTACTGAGCCAACAATCCCTTTAACGTTAACTAGTAATGACTTCATGAACTTCTTCACAAATAAAATTTTTATCATTAGAGAAAAAATTACCAATAATCATCCCACAGATGTAATATTATCTACAGCTACTTTTAGTACCATCGATGTTAAGTTAGACTCTTTTTCTCCAATTGATCTTTCTGAGTTAACTTCAATAATTAATTCCTCCAAACCATCAACGTGTCTTTTAGACCCCATTCCTACAAAACTGCTCAAAGAAGTCCTGCCATTAATTAATTCTTCGATCTTAAATATGATCAACCTATCTCTAATAATCGGCTATGTACCACAGGCCTTCAAGGTGGCTGTAGTTAAACCTTTACTTAAAAAGCCATCTCTAGACCCAGCTGTCTTAGCTAATTATAGGCCAATCTCCAACCTTCCTTTCATATCAAACATCCTTGAAAGAGTAGTTGTCAAACAGCTAACAGATCATCTGCAGAGGAATGGCTTATTTGAAGCGTTTCAGTCAGGTTTCAGAGCTCATCACAGCACAGAAACAGCTTTAGTGAAGGTTACAAATGATCTTCTTATGGCCTCTGACAGTGGGCTCATCTCTGTGCTTGTCCTGCTAGACCTCAGTGCTGCATTCGATACTGTTGACCATAATATCCTATTAGAGCGATTAGAACATGCTGTAGGTATTACAGGTACTGCACTGCAGTGGTTTGTATCATATCTATCTAATAGACTCCAATTTGTTCAAGTAAATGGAGAGTCCTCTTCACACACTAAGGTCAATTATGGTGTTCCACAGGGTTCAGTGCTAGGACCAATTCTATTTACATTATACATGCTTCCCTTAGGCAGCATCATTAGAAGACATAGCATAAATTTTCACTGCTATGCAGATGACACGCAGCTCTATCTATCCATGAAGCCAGGTAACACACACCAATTAGTTAAACTGCAGGAATGTCTTAAAGACATAAAGACCTGGATGGCCGCTAACTTTCTGCTTCTTAATTCAGATAAAACTGAGGTTATTGTACTCGGCCCTGAAAATCTTAGAAATATGGTATCTAAGCAGATTCTTACTCTGGATGGCATTACCTTGGCCTCCAGTAACACTGTGAGGAACCTTGGAGTCATTTTTGACCAGGACATGTCCTTCAACGCACATATTAAACAAATATGTAAGACTGCTTTCTTCCATTTGCGCAACATCTCTAAAATTAGAAATATCCTGTCTCAGAGTGATGCTGAAAAACTAGTTCATGCATTTATTACTTCCAGGCTGGACTACTGTAATTCATTATTATCAGGATGTCCTAAAAACTCCCTGAAAAGCCTTCAGCTGATCCAAAATGCTGCAGCAAGAGTCCTGACAGGGACTAGAAAGAGAGAGCATATTTCTCCTGTTTTGGCTTCCCTTCATTGGCTTCCTGTTAAATCCAGAATTGAATTCAAAATCCTGCTCCTCACATACAAGGTCTTAAATAATCAGGCCCCATCTTATCTTAATGACCTTGTAGTACCATATCACCCTATTAGAGCACTTCGCTCTCGCTCTGCAGGCTTACTTGTTGTTCCTAGAGTATTTAAAAGTAGAATGGGAGGCAGAGCCTTCAGTTTTCAGGCCCCTCTTCTGTGGAACCAGCTTCCAGTTTGGATTCATGAGACAGACACTATCTCTACTTTCAAGATTAGGCTTCAAACTTTCCTTTTTGCTAAAGCATATAGTTAGGGCTGGACCAGGTGACCCTGAATCCTCCCTCAGTTATGCTGCAATAGACGTAGGCTGCCGGGGATTCCCATGATGCATTGAGTTTTTCCCTTCCAGTCACCTTTCTCACTCACTATGTGTTAATAGACCTCTCTGCATCGAATCATATCCGTTATTAATCTCTGTCTCTCTTCCACAGCATGTCTTTCATCCTGTTTTACTTCTTTCACCCCAACCGGTCGCAGCAGATGGCCGCCCCTCCCTGAGCCTGGTTCTGCCGGAGGTTTCTTCCTGTTAAAAGGGAGTTTTTCCTTCCCACTGTCGCCAAAGTGCTTGCTCATAGGGGGTCATATGATTGTTGGGTTTTTCTCTGTATTTATTATTGTGCTATCTACTGTACAATATAAAGCGCCTTGAGGCGACTTTTGTTGTGATTTGGCGCTATATAAATAAAATTGAATTGAATTGAATTGAATTAATGATGCTGCCTGAGAAAATCATGTATGACGATAACAAAACTGGTCCTAGTACGAAACCCTGTGGAACTCCATAATTAAACTTCAGGTGTGAACAGGAGTCAAACCCACAACCATTCAAAAAAATATTATGCTTAAAAGTATCAAATGCTCCACTGAGATGGTTCCTTAACTTAACATGTCTAATATTGTAGGGTCGTTAGCTTACAGTCTGATTGGGGCACATAAAAGTTTATACATTCAGGAGTGGTATTTACTGAAATTTGATGTGTGAACAGTTTTTAAAGTTTGTAAGTCTCTAAAGTTCAGGCATCTAATCAAAAGTTAATTAAAAAAAACAACACAGATTTGAGGAAATAAAAAGTCAAAGATAATCGCCCATTCAGTATTCATTACTGCGACATTTATTATCCAAGTCATAGTTAAGTGCAGCACTAAATATACCAAGTTATAATCTGGTTAATGCTGTCAGAGGTCAGAGCTGGGTTACAAAAGCTGTTTTTCATCCTTGTAATGCAAAAAAGATTTCAATAATCAGATTAAAATGAATGAAATGAAAACAGCAGAAATGTGAAGTCTAAATATGACTTCAGCTCGTCTGGATGGAAGCTGAAGTCAACAAAGAGCAGTTTGGTTACAAAATATGATTTCAAATCTGTTTGGTTACTTTAACTGAAACTAATCTGAGAAGCATCTGAATGAACTCAAAGAGAATAATATGTAATTAGTAGGTTTTCCATCGATTGACACTCTTCCTGTGGGATTCAGGATCATTCCGGTGTTTTCCTCTCATCCGACTGATGGTGTTTGGCAGTGAAACACAAATGAGTAATTTGGCTTTCTGTGGCAAACTTCCGCACATTTTAACTGTGACTAAACGAATGGCCTCATTGGGTCAACAGTTATGTGTTTTAACATTTGGAGCAAGAAGTTCAAACTTGCCTCAGACTCTAATCTGAAGTGGAGTCATAACATGGTGGGATTGAAGTCGCAGCAGCTTTTGATTCAGTTTGATTCATACGACCGCTCTCTGCCACAGCGGAGGTCCAGCTGGTGGTAGCAGTCGATGTCACGGGTTTCACGAGATGATGGAAACCTTCCTCTGAAATTCTCCTCCATTCTTTCAGCTTCTTTGCATATCAATGCTGCAAACTCAGCCACAGCTGCCATGGCCCAAGGGTTTGTCTTGCTTCGACTTTTTGAGTTCTGCTTTCTGTCCTTTGCTGTTTTACTGTTTGAGGTTTTTCAGTCTTCTGAGTTTTTAGTTTTCATTTAACTTCATTGTTGTTCTTTAACTTCTGTAATATTATTGTTTTTGATTTTTGTATTATTCTTTTTCCCAGTTGTATCCATGCCTTTATCCCATCGTCCCTCTGTGTTTTGCCTCATTTTGTTTATAGATGTTTAATATCTGAGCCATTTGAAGTGGTCCATGCATCTGACCAGGATGTCTTCTAGACACCTGCTAGGTGATGTGTCAGGTGTATTTCACCAGGTTGGGATCTCAGGGCAAACCCAGAACACACCTGAGAGATTATGTCTCTCGGCTGGCCTGGAAAGTCCTCTGGAGGAGGTGGATGGGGAGTGGGACATCTAATAATCTCTGCTGAGACTGCTGCCTACAGACTGGATGGCAAAAACAGGTTTCAGCCGCCAACCGTTTGTTTTACATGATTTACAAGAACAGCCTGGATTCATGTTCAGGGAACAGGGTGTGAGACACACGGCCATCCAAGACATTAGTAAATTCTCCAAATGCTGCATTTTCATGAATTATCTGTCACCAGTCACTAAAGCAGAAAGTGTGAACTATGTTTAAAAAGTTGGTGTATCCCATTCCTTATCTGACAGCTGTTTAAGTCTCATCTTTGGCCCAAAACTTGAAGCTTAAAAATTTTCTTTGAACATTTGACATTGTAAAGTTAATTTAAGGACAAACACCAAATGAGTAAAAAGTGGCAGTAAAAACAAAAACATGCTCACAATAACTAAAATGAAGAACTCTGTCCAGGTGAGGAGTGATTGATGGCCAAAAGTAGCCCAAGTAGGCTACACAGGCTGTTGAAGTCAAAGTCATATAATGTTGCTTTCCCCACTCCGAATGCAGCTAAACTGGTCCACATTCACACGTACGCACAAACCAGAGTCAAATCAGGCAACCGACCTGGGCGAGTGTGCCACTCGTTCTGAAAACCAAGCTTCAACATAAACCAGACCCGTGTGAGCAGCTCTTCAAGTGTTTGGTTTGGAGCATCTAAATGTCATCTGTCATGTGCAACACTTTGGATATGTTCATGTAAATATATACAAAGATATCAGTTTCATTTAGCAAGGCTTTCCTGTCAGAGTGAACTCAGCCAAACTCGCCAACCAACCGTCTGCTTTTTTTTCCAATATTCATGCAACGATTTGTGCTTCTGAGCTTTTTTCTCATGATATTTTCAAATAGCAAAAACAGATTTCGGCCGCCGACCGCTGACTCGTGTTTGTCTTTTTGTCGTCTGTGCAGCAAAAACACAACGAGCTCTCCAGGCAGCAGAGCAGGGACTGCAACACCTTTGACACCTCATCAGGAGAAGCTTCTGATTTCACAAGAGTTTCATCTGAAGAGTTCAAACTGCCACAGCGTCTCTAACCCGCGGAGACCTCTGCAGAGTCCCGGGTTTGTTCCGGCTGTAAAGTTTCCTTTTTACATGAGAATCTATGACTCGCTTTTTGAACCTTAAACAGACATGTGGCACTTTCACCTTCATTTTTCAGCTCCACATGTTGCCCTTTGGGGGTTACTCCCGTGAGCTGACCTTTAAATTTTGGACTATGATCGTCTCTGAACGACAAAGAGACACAAGACAACCGCTGAGAGGTGCTGAGAGTGAGTGTGTCCCTGCCATGACCGGCTCCCGGCACTCCACTCTAAAATAAAATCCCCAAACCAAAAAACGGTTAAAAAGTCACTCATTAAATGTAAAAAATGCAGTCCGAGTGACGCCTCATCAGCGAGCCTGTTATGTCAACACTCTGCTGTGAGAATGGCCTTTTTATCCTGTGCTGGCCTGCTGCACAGTTTCCCAAATGCCCCAGCGCCCCGCGACCCCGCTGAGCTGCCGTACGGCAGCAGCTCGCCGTTGATGTAAGGAGCTTTTGGGAAGCCGAGCAGAGAGCGGGTTCATATGAGCCAAGTGCTGACAGCTTGAGAGGCTCACGCAGGCTCGTTACAAACCGTGGGCGTTTGTATCCAGCTTCAATAAAACGCTGTGAGCGTATCACATCTCCGTGATTCGGCCTGGATTTCCGTCTTGGTAAACTTTTCTCAGCTTCATTTGTTTGGCGTCACTGCTGTGAGGTTCCCGGTTAGTGAAGAGGCCGCCTGCTACAACCGTGACTGAAATGGATGCAGTATTGTTGTGACTCATTTGGGTCTTTTTTACGAGGCTGTTATTCCAGACGTTTGTTTTAATTTATTTTGTTGGTTTTTTTTACAATTTTTAGATTGTTAGAAGAGGGGCTCCACCACTGACCACAGGCAGAAGCTAACTGAGTGCAAAGAGACACAAAACACGTCTGTTCGTAGTCTTTCTGTGTCTCCTTCAGTCTGGGGGTCGAGCTCCTGTGTCGGGACTTGTGGGGGCCTTTCTCAGGTCTGTGCCCGGGGGCCCACATAACCACCAAATATTTTCTCACACATGATGATGATGGTGATGATGGTTTAACCAGAGCAGCTTTGAGTGGATCCAAGAACAAGAAGAGCCGCAAGTCTCCTAACATCGCCACGCCGTCGTCTGGGTCGTTTTATGTGCAGATTAGCTGTAACGTGTCCATCGGAGAGCTTTGGATGTGGGTTTGTTTCTTTTGGAAAGAAGTGCTTCGAACAGTTACACGAGCCAATCAGGCCCATTCCACATGTACACGACAAACACAGCTTTTTCTGTGTTTTGACCCTTTAAATGTGCGTTTAAATCGTTTTACATGTGGACAAAAAAATCAGAGACTTTGTCTTGAAATGTCAAACATGTGCACATTTATTGCCTGTCATGATGTCAGACTGTGCACAGTGTTGTTGTTTATGATTAGGATTATATCGCAACATGCTGCTTTGGCACGCTCCTGGAATTTTTTTCCAGCATTTCCATGTGGATGGAAATGAAAACCAACACAAGAAAATCCTCATTTAACTCTTTACCCCTTTGCTCCTACCACGGTCACCTTTGAAGCTCCTTTTAGTTCAGTTCAGCCTGCGTATAGAACAAAAAGACGAGTTTGCATCTGAGGTTAGCAGACCTCTGCCTACCCAGCTACCGTTGGAAGAACCCAGAATCTGGTCTGTGTGGTTCTGGGTCTGTGTTTTGTTTGATAGCGGTTTTGTAATTCTGAACACATTTTATGGGGGAATGAGTTAAGAAATACCCGTGCACGTGTGGACATAGCCCCAGCGACCTGACTGTGGTCATCTTCACTAGTTCCATTCACAACTTGACTATAGCAGCTAGCACTTAATAGATATGATGCAGGTGATGATGTTTTTTCTGTTGCTTGGTTCTGAAATGGGAATGTTGGAGATCATGTCAATGAGCTTCCCTTTGCTGGAAAGTCTGTTTCCAAAAGGCAGAATACACCAGTTTTTGTTCAGTCTTAACTTTTTAATCTAAAATCTAAAAGCTGTTAAAAAAAGTTCATTATAATTCTTAAAACGGTGCAGAAGCTCTTATTCTGATAGCTGCTGTGCGTCCTCACTGTGAGGATACCTCTGTGAGTGAGGTCTGATGGGGCTTAAAGTTGTGCTAGATTGATGCTTCTAATAGATTTGCTTTTTTTCTGTCTTTGTCTTCATCCTCCTCCTCATCACCCGATCTCGCCTTATTCTCCCTCTCGCTCCTCCATCATTGCGGCGAGGGTAAACTTTCGCTCCGGCAAAGGAAAACATGGAAAAGGCAGCGCTGCCCCGTAGCTGTCATGATGTCATCGAGTCCCAGCACTCGGCTTAAGTTATCTGCACCCTCTTTATGACTCCACTCACTTTCAGCACAGAGCGTGTGCATGTGTGTCGTACAGAGCGGGGGGGCTGATGTTTTTGTGTGTTTAACGACAGGCCGGGGGCTCCGAGTGCTTACCAAGCCTAATAAATCCTGACAAGCTCTCCACAATAACCTGGATGAGGTTTCTCTTTTCTCTCACTCACGCTCTCCTTCTCTCGACAGCTGGCTAACCTCTGTGCTCGCTGCATATTATACCTGCCACCTACTGTTTCCTCAACTTCTTCACACTGAGAACACACACACTCCCACGTATTCCCATCTCTGTGAGGAATCATCACACACACTATTACCCAAACCTAAACCTGATTCTATCCCGAGCCCTAAATCCAAGTCTGATGTTGCTTCATCAGCAGTACCTTAAGCGTGTATTCTTTCTAGTGGCCAACAGGGGGCAGCTCAGGGTGTACAGAGTTGGTGCATCACCATGTGACAGGTTGATAGCCTATCAGCATTCATCCTTCATTTCATCAATCACATTTGCTCAGCACGCGTCACATCTAGTTTCAAAACACCAAGAGAGTGATGCTGAAAATGCTTCATGGTGCAAAACTTCACAAAACTAAGGGGCGAGGTGGCCATGCCCATCTTTTATATACAGTCTATGGTCCATCCAAAAATACTGTCTGTGAGTCTTCAATATCAATAAAAGTCAGCTGCTTCTGAGGTGATCAGCTGGGAACTTTTCAGATTTCATTCATTTTATGTGGAACCATCCATAACTACATTTTTACTTCCCCACATTAGAAATACAAGTATGCATGGAGAGCATAGCGTACAGCGTCATTTATATAAAATGAAGCAGACCGAGCGGGAGAAAAGTGTAATATTTATTGGCTGCATGGGATTTGAACCCTGCTCTCCTCCGCC
Source organism: Oreochromis niloticus (assembly GCF_001858045.2). Taxonomy (NCBI): domain Eukaryota; kingdom Metazoa; phylum Chordata; class Actinopteri; order Cichliformes; family Cichlidae; genus Oreochromis; species Oreochromis niloticus. Next base: position 3,072,005 of record NC_031970.2, read on the forward strand.
TTCTGCCAAAGTGGATTAGTTGGAATACTACTGTATGGAGCCAGTGTGGATTTCTAATGTGTCAGGTTGGCTGAATCATCCGGCTCTGCCATGACGCTCGAGCTGTTTGCAAAGTGACACAACTGCTGGCTCGGACGTTACCCATCAGTCAGTTTGACGGCTACAGTCCGAGGTAGCGTGGAGCAGTGTGTGTGTGCAGGTGTGTGTGTGTGTGTGTGTGTGTGCAGGTGTGTTAAAAAGGGACAGCACTGCTTAGGTCCAGACTGAAATATTTCAGCTACCGTTTGATGGATTCCCGTGAAATTTCACGATTCCTCAGAGGATGAATCCCTATGATTTATAGCACCACTCTAAGTTTGACAATTTGATGGACTTTATGATCTGCTGCAGCTAAATATAAATGTTTAATATTCTGAATAATTATCAAGCCCCACAAAATCGACTCCATAGCCTCTTTTCCTGCAGCACCTACTCAACTGAAAGTCCTGTGACATCGTTTGTCTGCAACACGAACACAGCGCAACAATGCAGGACACTGAGGCGATGGTGCTGCTCGGTCTGCGGCTGTCTGTCAGACTCACGGTGTTGGTTTTTGTGCAGTCATTTCCCTCCACGCCGTGTTAAAAAATGGCGGTTTTAATTTTCGTGAAAGGGTCGCTCTCATGACTCATTGAGTAACGCCGTTCACTGGCCAATCGGTGGCATGCATTCTGCTCACATCACATTTTTGGATCAACTCAGCTCGCTTGGAACCCTGCATGAGCAGATACTAACAAAGTAGCTGGTACCAGGTACTATAACCTACTGGAGAACCCTGAAAACTGAGTAGGAACAAGCAGGTACCAGTGGGAAAGAGTTATAAGTGTCCTGTAATCGCACAATGGGATGTTCGAGATATCAAACTTCATTCTTGGGTTGGAAAGCAGCTTGTGTTATTTTCATAAGAAAAATAGCCTCTGGGAGGAGGTTTGTATCCTGATCAGATCAACGACACACCTGGCTCCTTTTATTATGGAGGAGTAACAGATCTACTCTGAGCTCCTCAGCCTGTCCGAGGCTGAGCCCACAAACACTTCACAGGAATCTCATTTCTGCAGATAACTGAAAAACTGCTGCAACCTTTCAGGTAACAACATAAATACAACTGTAATGTCATTAATGAATTTAGTAGAGTAACATCTTTAACATCTCAGCCTGCAGTTTAGCCACACAATCACTCCTCTTTTATATGATATAAAGCATTTATCTGCACAATCTCACACACACACACTTTCATGCATCAAGCTACTTTCTGCACAATGCTCAGTCTTTTGCACAACCTGCTGTCATTGTTGCACTTTTCTATTGCACCGTCTTTGTTTTGCTTTTGCAGTTTTTGCAAAAAGCCCGATGGTCTTGGAGGAACGTTGTCTTGCTTCACTGTGTGCTGTACTACTGCACATGGTTGGAATGACAGTAAAGCCGATATCTAAGGTTAGGTTTGCTGGGCAGTGTCAGGTTCACACGTATCCCTTCATATAGAACGTATCTCTAACAGGTCACTGAGGACCTGGTGGATGTGAAGAGGTTAAAAACTGTTTTGGAAACTTCATCTTCTTCAACAGTTTCCGTCATGAACAAATGAGTGAAACAGCTCCTTAAATCCATGTTGTTTTAACTGCAGGACCCCCACCTCCCCCGTCACGTCCTTGTTTCTTAATTATCCTTGCACACAAACAAACGCTGGCGCTTCTCGAGTGTCGCTCTCTCGACACTCAAGCAATGAGGGATGAAGTCATTATCAGCTCTAATGGGTGACGTACCGTTTATTTCCACAGCACTGCGGGGAAATAACATGACAGCAAAACAAACGGCACCATTAGTCATACTTAACAGCACCTGTAAATCAGCTCAGTGCGTATGCATGTGTGTGTTTTTGGGGGGTTCTTGTGTGTTTTAACAGGTTATTTTGCACGACAACTGCAAACTGTGGAAAATATGAACCGCACAGATGACTGACAGTATATGATGAGTGCAACCCTCTCAAGCAACACACACACACACACACACACACACATGCAGTAAACACACCCCGCTTGTGACACAGATTATTCACACGCTGTGACCGGTGCCTGTTCATATTTTCCACTACAGGGCCAAGCAGGGTTTGCTGAGGCTCGCTCAGCTGCCAGCTTGTCACAGCCTGAGGCAGTGAGCATTAAGTCTGAGTTGCCCACAGAGCCGAGCAGATCCCACCGTCATCTGTTTGACATCTTAATTCCTGCTGCAGAGTCTGTAAGAGGCGACAAAGAGGCTTCCTGCTTTCTTACAGCGATGGTTGCAGCCGTCCAAGACACTCAATAAAAAAACACTTCAATGAAGTTTGGAGGTGACTTTGCTGGTTTAATGGCATGTTACTGTAAATGGAGGTCATTAGATCTTCAGTGGAAGACTGAACCAATATTTAATGCATTCGTGCCTTTCCTGGTTCTTTGATTTGAACTCTGGTTCTCCTCCCGTCTCTTCAGCTTCATCGTCATTTAGATTTTCAGGTGTTGAGCTCTGACTCGTTGTGACTTTGATGAGAAATTGATCCGTTTATACTTGATAGTGAATTGTTTTTGAGCATTCAGAAGGTCTTAGAATAAGTGAGACAGTAATGGTAGTCAGCAGGTCTGGGTTTGGTACACAGGAGCACCCCTGCAGCTACTTCATGCACCTTTTATGAGGCCCAATCTGTATATATGTACCCAGTTAGTAAAACGTGTATGTTTGCACTCTGTCTTCTATCTACTGACGAATATTATCCCTTTATAGCCTGAGCCATGAAATAACTGCCATAAAATTCATTGTTTATTGAACCTTGTGACAAATTTTACAAAATAAATTTGCATATATGAGATTTTATTTGTGGAAGTCTCAAAAACTCATAAAAACCACACGTGCCAAATATGATAAAGGCAACTTGGCATTAAGGGGTTATTATTGCACATGTAGATTTTAAGGTTTTAACCCTTTACTAAAAGAAACAAGTCAAAGCTATTTGATGTTTTCTGAAAGTTTGACATGTTCAGTTGTGGCACAGCGGTGGTTGCATTGAAACGTCACAGGGCTTATTTTCAGCTCCTCCATCTAAGCATCCAGATCAGTTTTTGGTTTCTTACACACTAAAACTGCCAATTTAGCATTCCTGAAATGAAATTAAAAGTGTTTCCCGGTTTTGCAAGTAACCAAGTTCACTTTCACTTGATGTTTACTTTTTTTACCCCCTCTTTGCTCGGAGCGAGGCATCAAACTTAAAACAGCTTCCTGATGTCCGCTCAGTCTTAAAGAAGAACAGCTCGCTCTACATGCACAAACTGAGACGTCAGCTTTAAAGCACATCAAATACGTCTGTTTTATATTTGGGTTGAAACAAAGTTTTAGACGTGTTCTGGACTTTGAACTGGTTCCTACTGTTTTGCAGTGTCTTGGAGAATTCACTGGTAAAATGTCATTGTCTTCTTCTGCCTCTTCATGGGATCAGAGTCTGATTCAAGGCCCTAACTCAGGTTTGATAACAGATTGACAAAATACTACAAAAGGCACAAAGAGCTCAAACAGGGCAGTTAGCAGAGGCCTAACAGACAGCAGGACACCTGCCAATCAGACTGTAACCCATAACACACAGTAAAAATGCCTCTCAGCCTCACCAGCATCCAGATGGATGAGTTACTAAAATGAAGGGGAAATTCTCTAAGAGACCAAAACAGCTTTTGTATCAGGATGTAAACATGTTTATTAAGTTTTAAGATGGGGACTGACTCACTGCTGGAGCCTCTGCTGGACATTAGAGGAACTGCAGCTTTTACTGCTTCCATGAAAATGAAATCAAAGATGTAATCGAAAACCTTTTTAGTTTAGTTGGTTATGTTTTTAGTTTAGATTTTTATTTTATGTTGTAGATGAGTTTATCTTTTTAACCAAACCAACACTTCTCATGTTTCATTCTTTGTTATCAGCTCTAAAGCTGCTAAATTGAAGCAAAATACAGATTTAACCAGAGCAGGGCCCACACTGAATTTTGACTGAATATCATTGGTCAGTTATCAAGCACAACCTTTACAGCAGAAGATTACCACCTAAAATCCGGCACTCTCTTGGTCAGGAGCACTCTGCAGCGTGTCCAGCTCTCCGTGGCTGCACAGGCCGCTTTTCTGTGCCAGTGTTAATCCTCAGTAAACCGCCAGCAGCTGGACCTGCATGAGCACCGACATGAAGCTGGAGAGCCGCTGAGGTGTAAAGAGTCTGATGGGACCGTCAATGAAAACCAGACTGCAGCAATAAAACGCCAACCAAACAACGAGCCACTCAGCACAGCCACTACCCCCTACATGCACTCTGCCCACACCACTCCCAACGAAACAATAAAAACTAAAACAACACCATTGTCTTTGTGTGTGTGTGTGTGTGTGTGTGTGTGTGTGTGTGTGTGTGTGTGTGTGTGTGTGTGTGTGTAGCAGCAGGGTTAACAATCGAAGAGCATGAGGATGATTTGTGACACTTTGCTTAGCGAGAGATAAAGACTGTTTGAATGAGACAGCTGAATAACAAACGAAGAAGAAGAATGTGCCTGAGCAGGAAGGACGCGAATAAACCGCTGCACTCCCAGTTCACGTCATCAGCATGAACACAGAGTGTAGCGCAACCAAACAGGGAGTAAAGAAAAATAACTCACTGATAGAGGCTGTTCTGTTTTCCAGGGTGTAAAACGATGTTACTGCCGTTTCTCGGTTCTTAGCTGGTGGCGTGCGGTGCATGCGGTTATGCAATAAACGGAGGTGTTACTGGTGCGAAGGGTTATATTTTAAACCAAATTACAATCTTTTCCAAATCCCACCAAGTAGCTTTTAGTGCCTAAAATTAACAAGTAAGAGAAAGTGAAAAAAAAGTGAGTGAAAACAATTAAACGGAGTGGAAAAAAGACGAACCCGAAGGCAAAACACAACAGGCCAAACGAGACGCAAACCACAGTTTCCTGACATAAACGTGTACTGGCACCGTCGCTCCTTCACCTCCTCACAGGGGTTTGGTGAGTCATTATCTCTCTGCTGCTGGGCCAACATACCAACCCCATACTGCTTCTACATAGCAGAAACACAAAACAGCATTATGTGAAGCTCCAAGTGCAGCTGATAACACGAGAAACGAGGAGTAATTAGTTTATCTTATAACTGGGTAATTCTCCTGTTGCTGCAGGTGAAACAATAACAATAATAATAATAATATATGTCAGAGCCCTGTGTGTCAGACTTACGTGTTGTGCCATAGAGGCTCGTGGTCTGAAAGGTTTCAGACCTTCAGAGCTCAGCTGTGTGTCAGGTAGGTGGTGCAGAACGTGGTCGTCCTCTTCTTGTGTGGACAGACACGTGTCCTGTAGCCATCCTCGCCGTTCTGAAGTCAGTCACCATCTGTGGCCTTATTCACATTAAGAAGCAGATGATTCATGCAGGACGCTCAAAATCATCCACCAGTGCCCCGCACTCCTCTTCCTCACTAACACAGCTGTGTTTCTGTGGGTGGAGTGACCCAGAGCCGTCCTGATAGTGTAGAAGGTGAACAGGAATGGAGACACACCAGATCACACAGAGCACTGCCCAGCCTCACACACCTGTCTGTCAATGAAGCAGTAATCCACAGGTGGTCACGTTTACTGACATGTCCTGTAGCTTCTGTCAGTAGCAGTTCAATCATGTCAAATACACATGAGAGGAAGGTGGTCCTCACCGAGCAGCTGTAAATATCTAGATAGGAAAAGTTCTCTGATGCAGATAGACGATCGTACCTGCAGAGGGTCAGGAAATATCTTTAGCTGTGAGGTGATGTTTGGGAATTATATTACATTACCGAAAAAATATGTGACCAGTTTAAGATGTGAGATTTTATCAAATTGAATATACGAGTCCTGTATATATGAATGCTAGAGCTTTATGCTGTGCTCATAAACTATGAGCACAGATCAAATATTGAGAGAATTAACTTTCAGATCAAAGAGGTCAATCATTTACAGAAGATAAAACAGTATGAGTCAAAAAGATTTTTTAAAAATGCCTCATAAAAAAGGAAAATATATCAACAATAAATAATTTAATTTAAAAAACAGCCTTTATGATCTGAGAGCAAATTTAAAATAATTTAATAATTTAAAAATATATTCTTAATAGTATTACAGCATTTTAAATGTAGTCATGATAACAGTAGAATAATGGCTATGACTTGAAAATGTATGAAGAATAAACATTAGATCAGTTACACTGAGTGTTTGTAAGTGAGTGGCTCTGTGGTGTGAATGTGTACATGTGTGTGTGTGTGTTATTTGATTACATGGTTATTTACGTGTGTGTGACTGCTGAGCTGTGTGAGTCTATAAAACATACTGTGGCCATTCAGTGGGTGATTATATGTTAACACAAACATTACAGAGGTGAGCTCACCACTGCTCTGTGTGTGTGTGTGTGTGTGTGTGTGTGTGTGTGTGTGTGTGTGTGTGTGTGTGTGTGTGTGTGATGCCAACACTAACACTGTGCTGACTGGACTAATCAACCTATGCTTATCACCCCTCCTCCATCCTGCCTCCTGCTGTCCTCCTCAGAACAGAAGTACTGCACTTAAAGCATCAGACTGCTTTATTTATTTGTCATAATGTGTCTGTTGCATCTCTGTGGTCAAGCTAATGCCCCCCCCCCCCCCCCCCCCCCCCCCAATGCCCATGCCCCCGCTGAAACAAAGAGCAACACAGAAAGCATGTATTGGTGCAGAGAGCTTGACATCACGGGTGCTTCCCAAAATAACTTGATTTTTACATGAACTTTTTAAAACAGTTCTGTTTAAGTTTTGTCTCACTGAGGCAAAGCGGACTAACATGTCACTGAAGGATTTGAGGATTGGGATTGGGAAAAACCCAACTATACAGCAGCTAACACTAGCTAACAGCAACTAACAGTAGCTAACAACGGCTAACAGTAGCTAGCAGCGGCTAACAGTAGCTAACAGCAGCTAACACTCGCTGATGGCAGCTAACAGCAGCTAACAATGGCTAACAGCAGCTAACAATAGCTAACAGCAGCTAACACTAGCTAATGGCAGCTAACAGCAGCTAACACTAGCTAATCGCGGCTAACAGCGGCTAACATCAGCTAACACTAGCTAATGGCAGCTAACACTAGCTAACGGCAGCTAACACTCTCTAGCAGTAGCTAACAGTGATTATTGGCATAAAGTTTCAGGTCATCCTCAGCAGCTTGCGTCTGTATCGCTGTCATCAGACAGAAGTGAGCTTCCCTGACTCATATCGAACTCCCTTCAGTCTTACAGCCTCCAACAGAGTAAAAAGATGTGAACGCCAGCTGAGGTAGAGACTGAGGTGTAGATTGACAGTCAACACTCACACTCACACTACAGATGAATGGTGGTTGGAGTTGTTTGTCCTACAGTGGCCACCATAGCTAGAATTGTGCACTTGAATTGGGGAGGGTTAAGAAAGCATCACTCACTTGGCTAAAATCTGCAGTCTACTGAAATGTAGTGGTGGCATGTTACACTTTGTAATTGTAAAGATGGGGAATATTAATTTAATGTGCATGAACACAAAATGCAAGGACAGGAAATAATCCTGGGATTTTGAAGAACTACAAAAAGTTACATTTGTGTCCAGCATCTTGAATCCACAGGTTAAAGGTCACGACTATTCAACAAACTGCCATGAGACTGTGTTGAAGAAGCGTTTGAGTAAAACGTGACATTAAAGCTTGTTTCACTGCACTCGATTCTCAGAGTAATCATTGTAAAGATGCAAGCTGATGATTTCAGATAGAAGAAAATGATGATTTTATCAACTTTTGCACTTTAAAGTTAATCAAACATTTCATCCCCAAAATGTATTTTTTGCTTGATATTGCAAATGTTTGCTTGGTATTTTATGTGCAGGGTTTTTACCTGTAATGTTTAATACAATTATTTACATTATATTTCTATTTAAAGTTAATCTACAGACTTTCTCCAGCACTGATATTAAGCTGCCAGACATGTGCAGAGCAGCGGTGATTTATTCCCAGACCTGCTGTTTCTGTTTAGTTAGCAGGAATTTGGGGAAGTTGTAAAGCTCTGGGTGATCTTTTGTATTTATTGAATAAAAAATAAAATTGATTTCTGCTCTGAATGCCTTGGCACACCCAAGATGCATTGAAAACCCACAAGAACACCACTCCATATCTGCAACTGTTTTGGCTTTATATGTGTCGGTAAACTTGGAAATTCTTCACTCAGATTCGTTGGGTGATGTAACAGCACTTTGCAATGCTGCTTTTGTTTAACTGCTCCCTCGGTTTTACTGCTTGGTTTTCTTTCGAGCTGATAGTTTCTTTTTTTTCAGTAAGAATGCTGAGATTTGGCATGATTTTGTAATTATTATTTTCTTATTTATTTCCTCAGTAGGGAGTTTGACAAGAATGCCAACTAGAAAAGTAGCTGGTCGAGGCAACAAGTCTGCAGGGGCAAAAGCTAAACAGCTGTGAAAAGATATAAAAGAAAAACTACAAATAAGGTCAAATACATGGCACTAAAAAAGATGCTAAATGAACAAAAATTACACTAAATAAATATAAAAATATTGAAAACAACCTTAAAGATATGCAAAACGACCAGAAAGATCAAATCTTTGAAAAACTGACATAAAATGAAGACAAATAGATGCAGAATGACAGAAATAATCGAGAAAGGCAGCTGCAAACAGATGCAAACCAGAAGCCTCTTGTCTCATAGTCTGTCCATGCAGCGGGATGCTGTAGGGGAGTATGACGGCAGCGGTGTCCATGTTTCTATCCACATTTATTCTTGAGCAAGAAGCTGAAGTCCAAATGCTCCCCATGGCTTGGCTAGTACTGCACAGCTGGCAGCCATCGGTGTGCGAGTGTGTGAATGAAAGGCAAAGTGTGAGCGCTTCACATGAAATCACTGTAGTCCAGTTGAGCCCTGATGAAACTGGAGTTCTCTGTAATCCTTTTTTACCCACATCTCTCCGTCCCACCTTCTTCTAAAGCAAAATTAAGTTTTCAAAAATGCAAAGAACAAAACAAAAATCGGGAAAATGATTATCTGAAACTTTACAATGGAGACATTTTGTCACTGAGACGCAAGGTTATTATCGTTAACGAAGACTAACGAAATAACGAAAACTAGAAGTGAAAAAACATTTTCGTTAACGGAAATAAAAATAAAAACAAGACCTTGCAAAAAAAAGAAAACTAACTAAAACTGTAATGAGTGTTCACAAAACTAACTAAAATTAACTGGATTTATAGCGAAAATGTGTTTAGTTTTCATTGATGTGTGTGTGTCATACGTTAGTCTAGGGTGAAAATGAAGTGTAGTTTCCAGGTTTTTTTCTTGCTGTGTCTCATTATGCCAGCAGGTGGCAGTACATTATTCGAGTGTCTGTGTCGCTGCTCCGTCCCACACAGAATCACATCAGCAAAAGTCGGGAGAAATTGCCAGAGTCCAATTTGGGATTACTTTGAATATGATTGTGTTTTAGATAAAGCAAGTGTCTTGTAGTGGAAAGAGACAAATTATGCCGGACATTTCTAAAGGGAAAAAAAATCCCACAAACCTTAAAGTGCACTTGAAAAGCTCACACAAGAAGGCTAACCCAGCTTACCTTGAGAAGGTAAGGGAGCACGCCCAACCCTCATCCCCAGAAACAGAAGCTAACCCCAGGCAAGGCAGCGTGATGCATCCCGAGACAACTCCACAAAAAACATTAATGCAGTGCTTCCAACAGCGACCCGATGGCTGCTGGTTGGTCAATTCGCAGGAACATCACAAGCGGGAGGAAGCGTTGGTGAATATGTTTATTGAGACTGGGATATCTACACAACTGTGTGAGTCAATTGCCTTCAAAAAGTTTATCAATTCACTTGAACCAAAATTACGAACACCCGGTGCTGCAAGAGTTAATAGTCTCATTGGGGCCAAGATATATCTTTTATAGTTGCCTGGTATCAATGGTTGTTCATCTGCCCTAATTTTTTTTTTTTTTTTTTTTTTTAAAGAACCCATAGGTGGGAATGTGAGTTGTCTGTCTCTGCGTGTTAGCCCTGCGACAGACTAGCGACCTGTGCAGGGTGCAGGGTATGGTAGCTGGAATAGCAACATACCCAAGGATAAGCAGAAGAGCATGACTGATATGATGAAACTGGGATTTTGTTACACTTAATTATTGCAAACAACTAAAACTATAACTAAAACTAATCAAAACTAAACTGAAACTAAGGATTTTCAAAAAAATAAAAACTAAACTAAACGAGCAAATAATTGGTAAAAACTAATTAAAACTGATATAAAATTGAAAATCTGAAGTCAAAACTAAATAAAAATAAAAACTAATGAAAATTGCAAAACTATTAAAACCCTGCTGAGACATCCTGTGATCGCTCAAAGGTCTTTGAGCCTCATAGAGTGTTTTGCTTCTTATTTAGAGACGCGTCATTGGTGAATCGTACTTTTATGGCATTTTTCAACATTTGCTTAACTGTGCACTCAAAACACTTCTTACTACAAGCCTCAGCATAGTGACCAACACATTCACACAGTGCACGTTCTGTGCCTTTAATCCATTCTAACGATCACGTGCCGATTGATCAGTTTGTCAAATGTTCAGTTTGTTTCAGTTTTATCTTCTGTCACGTGACGCTGAGTGGCAGGCCTCGGAAACAAAGGTGTAAACTAAACGAGGGAGCTTTATTTCTGTAACAGAACACTAGAAAATTCAAAGAAACAAAACACCAGCAGAAACAAACGAGATGAACTGGAAACTATGTAACTGACAACTGGGAATAAACACGGAGACACATCAAACAGTGACAACAGGAGAATGAGCAGAAGGAGACTCAGGACTTAATCCACACAGGATAACGAGAGGATGGGCAACAGGTGGAGACACTGATGGAACTGATTAACAGGACAGAGGAAGCAAAACAGAAAACGACGCACACAAGACAAAGACTACCAAAATAAAGGTTAGGAGGGAACTGAGGAGGATTAATGGCAAGAAGGCAGCGGGCCCAGATGGCATCAGCTCAAGGGTCGTCAGGTCCTGCGCGGACCAACTGTGTAGGGTGATGGAGCACCTCTTCAACCTGAGCCTGAGGCTGGGAAGAGTCCCACAGCTCTGGAAAACCTCCTGTGTTGTTCCAGTGCCAAAGACTTCACACCCCAAGGACCTCAACAGCTATAGGCCGGTGGCTCTGACCTGATGAAGACCCTGGAGTGGCTGGTCCTGGCTCAGCTTCGGCGCCTGGTGAGCTCATCACTGGACCCACTTCAGTTTGCCTACCAGCCTGGCATTGGAGCGGATGATGCCATCATTCATATCATCTCTCTCCTCCATATCTCTCTGATCTGGTTAACATCACCGCCCCATCTCGTTGTCTCAGATCTTCTTCTTCCCTTTCACTCTCCGTCCCCTCCCCCCGTCTTGTCACCATGGGGAGCAGGGCTTTCAGCTGCTCTGCTCCACGACTCTGGAATTCCCTACCTCCTGACTTAAGAAATATCTCTACCTTCTCTCTCTTTAAGTCCCAACTCAAAACCCACTTGTTCAAAATAGCTTATCCCACATAACCTCTCCATTCGACTATTTTAAATTTGTTTATGTCTTATGCTTTTATGATTGTGTAAACTCCTTGTTTTTATGTTGCTTTTTACTCTACTGTGTACAGTGACCTTGTTTTGAAAGGCGCTTTCAAATAAAATGTATAATAATTCACCTCCTACATCGCTCCCTCGCTCACCTGGAGACCGCTGGGAGCACTGTGAGAATCATGTTCTTTGATTTCTCCAGTGCCTTCAACACCATTCTTCCCTCGGTTCTGAAGGACAAGCTGGAGAACTCTGGAGTGGACCATCACCTCACTACCTGGATTTTGGACTACCTCACCGACCGACCACAGTATGTGAGGACTCAGGGCTGTGTGTCGGACAGGGTCATCTGCAGTACGGGGGCCCCACAGGGAACGGTTCTGGCTCCGTTCCTCTTCACCAGCTACACTGCAGACTTCTCCCACAACTCCACCCAGTGCTTCCTGCAGAAGTTCTCTGATGACTCTGCAATAGTCGGCCTCATCACTGATGGGGACGACAAGGAGTACAGAGGACTGACTCAAGACTTTGTGGACTGGTGCCAGCTGAACTACCTCCAGATCAATGCCAGTAAAACCAAGGAGCTGGTGGTAGACTTCCGCAGGCACAAGCATCCTCCACTGCAACCACTGAACATCCAAGGTATGGACATCGAGGCTGTGGACAGCTACAGGTACCTTGGTGTTCATCTGAACAACAAACTGGACTGGACTCATAACTCAGACGCCCTCTACAGGAAAGGACAGAGCAGGCTGTACCTGCTGCGGAGACTCAGGTCGTTTGGAGTGGAGGGCCCACTCCTGAAGACCTTCTATGACTCTGTGGTGGCCTCAGCCATCTTCTATGGTGTGGTCTGCTGGGGTGGCAGCATCTCTGCTGGGGACAGGAAGAGACTGAACAGGCTAATCCGAAGGGCCAGCTCTGTTCTAGGATGCCCTCTGGACCCAGTGGAGGTGGTGAGTGACAGGAGAATGGTGGCTAAGCTGTCATCCCTGATGGACAACATCTCCCACCCCATGCATGAGACTGTGACAGCACTGAGCAGCTCCTTCAGTGGGAGACTGCGGCACCCACGGTGTGGGACGGAGAGATTTCGCAGGTCTTTCCTCCCCACTGCTGTCAGACTCCACAACAAAGACTTTTGCAGCTGATCAAACACACAAACCCACACATGTGCAATAAGACTGCTATATGTGCAATTTTTCTTCTGACGAAGTTGTGTTTTTGTATTTTCCTACTCAGTTGTATATAGCATTTGTATTTCTATTTTATTCTATTGTATATATTATTCTATTCTATTTTATTCTATTGTATATGGTATTTTATTTTATTTTATTTTATTGCTTTCCAGTGTTTTCTAATTTCTGCTACATAACTTTGCACTTTGCTGTAACAAAACAAATTTCCCACCTGTGGGACTAATAAAGGTCATCTTATCTTATCTTATCTTATCTTATCTTATCTTATCTTATCTTATCTTATCTTATCTTATCTTAAAACAGGAAGCAGATGGACCAGACACATGAGGACAGGGAATCAAACACTGAGACGAGACTGACAGGGAACGCAGGGAGGGAACAGAGACGAGGAAGACGAGCACAGAGAACGAGGGACAGAGAGACACAGATGCAAACGGAATTAAACAACCTAAAATAAATCTGCACCACGAGTGACATACAAGAAAACAAGATTCAAGAGTCCACAAACACAAAATACTGGGTCAAACACCCACAACCATGGCGTCTTCAGTCATAGATGTTATGTATGGACCAAGAGTTATTGTGTGCTATGCAAGCCATCGCCAGTAGGGGGCACCACGCCCAGTCATGTGTGTGTGTTACATCTGGTTAGCAATAAAGAAGAAGTCAACTTGTAAACAAACTATCGTGTGTGTAGCCTGACTCGGCATAAGCTCTAATGGTGTACTGACACTACAGTGGAAATATAATATAAATTGGCGACGAGGATGGGATGTCTAGAAGACTTGGCCGTCTACTGAGAATGTACTGACTGCGTGGCCGAGTTTGGACGGAAAACGGACGATCGCGTGGCGAATTAGCATCGGAGCTAGCTGCTAGCTGCTTTTTCTCCGACGAGTCAGAAACGACAGTGTTGGCTGTGGACAGCGGATACATCATGGCTGGAATGATTGGGCAGATGGACCCCTTTGATGATGCTGGTGAGCAATGGGCAACGTATATTGAACGTTTTGAGCATTACATCCTTGCTAATGACATTCAGCCTGAGAAACGGGTCCCGGTGCTGCTGAGTGTGATGGGTCCCAAGACGTACGGTCTTCTGCGTAATCTGGTGGCTCCAAGCAAGCCTGGGACAATGCAGTATGACAATATTGTGGGTGTTTTGCAAGCTCATTTTGCTCCCAAACCGCTGGTAATAGCTGAGAGGTTCCGGTTCCACAAGAGGAATCAGGGGGAAGAAGAAACGGTGGCACAGTATGTGGCGGTGCTGAAAAGACTGTCAGAACATTGCGAGTTTGGTGTGTATCTGGAAGATGCTCTACGCGACAGATTTGTGTGTGGATTAAAGTGTGAAACTGTGCAGAAGCGTCTTTTGACTGAAAAGGATCTCACGTTTCGCAAAGCAGTTGATTATGCCGTGTCGGCAGAGACAGCAACACGTGAAGTGCAGCAGTTAAGTGGTTCCCTTAAAGTGAATGCGGTGCTGTCACAAAAAGGTGATAAGTGCTGCCGCTGTGGGAAAATGAATCATACTGATGATGACTGCTGGTACAAGGACCGTGACTGTCACCAGTGTGGGAGGAAGGGCCACACGAAACGCATGTGTAAAGGTAGAACCAGAAGCAGCCAAGATTGGAACAGGAAAGCGAAAGAGGGAAAACCTGAGCTGAAAGGCTATGCAGTTAAAAACAGAGCAAAGGACAAAAAGAGGAGAATTCATCATGTTGCTGCAGAGGAAAGTGGAAGTGAAGGAACCAGACCTGACACTGATAGTGAGTTGGAGCTGTATTCTTTGTCTCGAAAAGAGAAATATTCACGTATCTCCCTAATGCCTGTAGTTAATGGGAAGAAAATGGAGATGGAGCTGGATACAGGGGCAGCTGTGTCTTTGATCCCATGGGAACAGTACAAAAGTATGCTGAGTCAGTTGCCGCTGCAACCCACTGACATTATGCTGAAAACATACACTGGGGAGCCGCTGGCACCAGAAGGGGTCATCAAGGTGCAAGTTGAGCTGAATAAGCAGCGTGCTACACTACCCTTGTACGTGGTAAAGGTGGATGCTCCACCACTGTTTGGTAGGGAGTGGCTGAGAGTTATCAAGCTGAACTGGAAAGACTTAAAGATGATTCATGCCAGAGAGCAGAGCGGGAATGACAACCTGGAGGCTGTGTTAAAGAAACACTCAGCCGTTTTCTCTAAGGAGCTGGGCACAATGAAGGGAATTAAAGCCAGATTGACTCTTAGGCCTGATAGTGTCCCCAAATTCTGTCCACCACGTAACGTGCCTTATGCTCTCCGCCCTCGGGTGGAGGCGGAACTGAAACGCCTGACTGAGCTTGGGGTGATCACACCAGTGGAGCATAGTGATTGGGCTACGCCCGTGGTCCCTGTCAACAAGAAGGATGGCTCAGTGAGACTCTGCGGTGATTTCAAAGTCACTCTAAATTCGCAGCTCTGTGTGGATAAGTACCCACTTCCACGCATTGAGGACCTGTTTGCTTCTCTAGCAGGAGGTCAGCATTTCAGTAAGCTAGACTTAGCAAATGCCTACCTACAGATGGAGGTAGAAGAGGAGTCTAAGAAGCTGCTGACTATTTCGACTCAAAAAGGGTTGTTCCGTTTCAATCGCTTACCTTTTGGAGTGGCGTCGTCACCTGCATTGTTTCAGAAGGCTATGGATCAAGTGCTTCTCGGCCTGCCATACACCCATTGTTATCTGGATGACATCCTCGTCAGTGGTCCTGACAAACAGACACACCTGAGAACCCTTGAGGCAGTGTTGAGCAGGCTGGAGGACTATGGCCTGCATCTCAAACAGGAGAAGTGCCTGTTTTTCCAGGAATCAGTGGAATACCTGGGCCACATAATTGATGCGGCAGGGTTACACAAATCACCGGAAAAGGTGCGTGCCGTTATGGAAGCTCCAGCACCAGCTGATGTCAGCCAATTGCGTTCCTTTCTGGGAATGCTTAACTATTATGGACGTTTCATACCTGATTTAGCTACGGTCCTGAAGCCGCTGAATGAGCTACTCAGTAAAGAGAAGAAATGGCAGTGGACACCAACCTGTGAGTCAGCTTTCCAGAAAGCTAAAGAACGTCTGGCCTCACCAGAAATACTCACCCACTACAATCCTGAACTGCCTCTCCGTTTGGCATGTGACGCTTCACCATATGGAGTTGGAGCCGTGCTCTCACATGTCATGCCTGATGGCCAAGAACGGCCAATTGCTTATGCTTCACGAACTCTCAGTAAAGCAGAACGAAACTATGCTCAGATTGAGAGGGAGGCGTTGGCAATTGTTTTTGGGGTGCGCAAGTTTCACCAGTATCTCCATGGTAACAAGTTCACCTTGCTCACTGATCATCGGCCACTGACCTCCATCCTGAGTCCAGTGAAAGGTACACCATCAATGGCAGCTGCACGAATGCAGCGTTGGGCGCTCCTTCTGTCAGCACATAATTACACCTTGCAGTATCGGAAGGGGGCACATCACGCCAATGCGGACGGACTGTCACGTTTACCGCTGCCCCTTGCACAGAAAGAGAAACAGGGAGCGGTGGAGGTATTCTACGCATCTCAACTGGACACATTACCAGTCAGTGTTGCTGAGATCAGACGTGACACCTTGTCTGATGTCACATTGTCTCGTGTCCTGGAAATGGTAACAACTGGACGTTTTCCAGCAGCAAAGGACACAGATCGAGAGCTGTCACCCTATCTGATTCGCAGACATGAACTCGCAATACAGCAGGGATGCCTCATGTGGGGCGTGAGGGTGGTTGTGCCACCTAAACTGCGCTCTCATGTCCTGAAAGAGCTCCACACTGCACATCCAGGGATGGTGAGGATGAAGAGCTTAGCTCGCAGCTATGTTTGGTGGCCTGGGATTGATTCTCAAATTGAGCTTCAAGCTAAAGCCTGCCACTCTTGTCAGCGTGTGCAAAAAGAGCCTGGGTTAGCACCTTTGCACCCTTGGCTGTGGCCTTCCTGTCCGTGGGAACGGATCCATGTGGATTTTGCAGGTCCATTTGAAGGTCACATGTACCTGGTGGTGGTAGATGCACATTCCAAGTGGCCTGAAGTGCATATTATGGATAGCACCACAGCTGGTAAAACCATACAAGTGCTGCGGGGTCTTTTTGGTCGCCATGGCATTCCTCACGTCCTGGTGAGTGATAACGGACCGCAGTTCTGTTCTGAGGAATTCAGGGTGTTCCTGAAAGCTAATGGAGTTAAACACATCCGCTCCGCGCCATACCATCCTGCCACTAATGGTTTGGCTGAGCGTTTTGTGCAGACATTCAAGCATGCACTGAAAGCTTCCAGGGGTACAGCACCTGTGCAACAACGCCTTGACACGTTCCTTTTGACATATCGCAACACTCCCCATGCAACAACTAGAGAAACGCCAGCCATATTGTTCATTGGACGCAAGCTGCGCTCTCGACTGGATTTTCTGAAGCCCAGTGTGGCCGGAGCAGTGCGTCGGGCACAAGATGCTCAACAACAATGCCGACAGCAACACTCCAGGGACAGACGGTTCACTCTGGGCGAACCTGTCCTGGTGCGTGATTATAGGAAGGGAGAGGACAAGTGGACGCACGGTGTCGTACTGGAGAAGACTGGGCCAGTGTCATACAAGGTGAATGTGGGAGCCCAAGGAGTGTGGAAACGTCATGTAGATCAGATGCTGACGCGACCCGAGTCAGTATCTCAGCAGGTCACAGTGGATCCTCCGACAAGCTCTCAGATGTCACCAGCCCAGAGTGGTAGTGACACCATGCTTCACCCTTGTACATCTCTGCAGGAAGAGACTGTTGAACAGGTTCTGGGGACCACCTCACCTCCAGAAACACTCCAGTCTCTTAAACCATCACCGACTGACTGTACGCAGGTTACAGAGTCTGTAAGACGTTACCCAGTGAGAGTCACTAAGCCACCCGTTCGTTATCGTGATGGGTGAGCGTATTAAGTAGTTCAGTGAGAATGTTGGTGTTCAGAGATATTGTTCTCAAATACAAAGAAATTCATACAGAAAGAAACATTAGTTCCAGTTTTCATGAATGTTGTAATAAAAAAAAAAAAAGATACTACTTTGGTTATGGGAAATGTTTCTGTGGGTGGTGCCACGGTCGCATAGCTTAGTGGGGAGGAGATGTTATGTATGGACCAAGAGTTATTGTGTGCTATGCAAGCTATCGCCAGTAGGGGGCACCACGCCCAGTCATGTGTGTGTGTTACATCTGGTTAGCAATAAAGAAGAAGTCAACTTGTAAACAAACTATCGTGTGTGTAGCCTGACTCGGCATAAGCTCTAATGGTGTACTGACACTACAGTGGAAATATAATAATAGACACGTCATAAACTGTCCCCACACAGTTTTGGGGGCATAAAGAGACACCACAGCATATCACTGAGCTCTGACTGTCACTGTGGCTCGTGCTGTTAGCGCTGTAAAGCTGTACTCCATTACAGAGCAGCTTTGGACTGAAGACTAACATCTGCATGTGATAAAGCTAACATGCTGATGTTCGCCATATTCCTTTGGGATGTAACCATGCCAACATTTGTACAACTGAGGCTCATGGGAATTATCAGAGCTGCGGTTATCGGGAATCATCCTCAGAGGGCAGAATTGTCTAATCTGGACAACTGAAGACATTTTGAAGTTTCAACATGAAATAATGTTTATTATTGTTTGATGTATGTCATTAATCACAAGGTGGCCTTAATCATTACTTGAAAAGCCATCACATGACCCAGCTGTCTGAGCTAATTATTAGGTAGGGATGGGAATCAAGAACTGGTTGTTATAGAGAACCGGATCCCAGCAGTTCAGTTCCTTGGAATTGTCGATCTGCTTGCCTATGGATCCCACTCATCGGTTCCTCCTGCACTCACTCAGCTGATTTCAGTTCGTGTGCTGGAGGAAACCAGTGGCGCGGTCTACGTGAATATGGACATTACTTTTATTCTTATTGAACAAAAGGATGAGAGCGCGATGGTAAAGTCCAAACTGCATCCAGAGCAGAAACAACTAAAAGCTGCTAACACAACTTTAGCTCTGTGTGAGCATCTGCACAGACAGCACGCTAACACCAAGACAGCAAAGGCAGTGATGTTAAAGCTGAGTCTGTGCACACCCGGCCCAGCAGCCTCCATTTCTACCCGTCCATGTTTCTAAGGTAGAATCACCTCTGGCTCTCTTCCACAGCATGTCTTCCTCCCCGCGCCCCCAACCAATCACAGGATGGTAGCCCCAAGCCTGGAGATTTCTTCCTTCCCACTGTTGCCAAAGCGCTTGCTCAACAGGGTTCATATGATTGTTGGGCTTTTCTCTGTTTTCTTTGTTTGTCTATTACTCATTTATATAAATAAAATGATTCTCTTTAAAGCGTGATGGTTGGGCTGAAGCCCCATGAATCCTGCAGTTCTTATTATTCACTGAGAAAACGAGCTGACATTGCAGCCTGGTAACATCCTACCAACCAAGTATAAGAGGTTATACTAGAGGCAGTACCACAGGGTGAGACTCAAAAAGAAAGGGTAGTATGACTGAGCCTTTCACGGGGCGATCGTGGCTCAAGAGTTGGGAGTTCGCCTTGTAATCGGAAGGTTACCGGTTCGAGCCCCAGCTTGGACAGTCTCGGTTGTTGTGTCCTTGGGCAAGACACTTCACCCGTTGCCTACTGGTGGTGGTCAGAGGGCCCGGTGGCGCCAGTGTCCGGCAGCCTCGCCTCTGTCAATGCACCCCAGGGTGGCTGTGGCTACAACGTAGCTTGCCATCACCAGTGTGTGAATGTGTGCGTGAATGGGTGAATGACTAGATATGTAAAGTGCTTTGGGGTCTTTAGGGACCAGAAAGGCGCTATATAAATACAGGCCATTTACCATTTCATGCTTGGTAAGCAGAACACGGAACAGACAGTGGAAAGCAAACAAAGAAACAGATTTCCCAAAATGCACTTTGGGCACATGTATTCATTCTATAACACCAGGTTAGTTTTTAATGAGCTTTTTATGTATTTGTAAACAGTGAATATGGAAAGAAGTTTTGGGCTCAAGATCCTCGGGATACAGCAGAAGTTCTGAAGAAACTAAACAGAAGAAAACAAAGTGCCGGAACAAGGAGCGAACGCATTTCATGCTCATCCATGGTCAAAATCACAGCTCTGCAGAAGAGAAACCTGAGTGGGTGCAGTGCAGGCCACAGTGTTAGCTGAAGAGAAAGGCCCCAAACTTTAAAGTCATGCCAAGTAAGTTTCCCATATCCTGTTTCTGTTATTTTCCGTTTTTACCGTCACATTGATGTTTGTTTGACTGGTTTGGGGCACGTTATTGTAGAACTCTATCGAAGTCTCTGTTGTGGATAAATCAGACTCTTCACTTTCTATCTGATTGCAGATTACTTCAGTGAAGGAAAAGCTGATTTACAACTATAATTTTTCACTCTTGTGTCTGTTCAGCAGCAGTTTTCTGGAGAGCTGAGAACAGAAGTAAAACATCTGACCCAAAGATCGTCACTTGGCAAGGCTTCTGAATTTATTGCCGTGCAGAAAGTAGCACTCGATCCTTTCTGCTGATGATGTTTGCAGGAGCTGGAAAAATGTCACGACTCTCATGATGTAAGTGGTAATGAATGAGTGCAACATCACGAGATCAGAAGCCAGGCCTTTCACTACCTCTGGCCCAGAAGACATTCTCTGCTTTATGTGAGACCAGCGCCGATCTCGCTTGATGACAAGCTACGTTTTGTTCATGACTTTCACCTCAATCCAGCAGGAAGTCCAGGTCCCCGCTCTGCTTTTACCATTCTGGTTATTCCACTCTAATCAACAGCTGGCATTGTCTCCCGTACATGAAAAGCATCGTAATAAAGCCAAGGCCAAGACAAACTTCTGAAAAGTTCCTTTTTAGAATTCGGAAATGAAAAAATGTTCAATGGACTCTACAATCTGATGCTAATTCTCCTCATTCCTGCACGGCTGACCTGTTTGACATGTGAAAGGTAACGTGTTGTGAATAAAGTTTTGAAAACATGAAAATGTATTTTGGCCTAAACTGTGGTGTTTCTGAGCCAGACAGACATCCGATGCCATGCGGTACTCGTACACTCTAATATTTAATCTCAGCCTTCTTTAAACAGATTCTTAACATGTGAAAAATAAAAACCGTCCCAAAGATCAGCACATGTACTCATGAGCTGCTCTTTTATTGATTTGAGTAATTTCAGTGTAGTATTCCTGCTTCATTCTGTTGTTCTACTTCATAGAATTCACCTGGCATATGTGGCAGATGTGATACTGAATTTGCTTTTCAGAGTGGAGGTATAAATGTCATGGTCCTGGGTTTTATGCTTTATTTATCAGTTTATTTTAAATTCTTGTTTTATTATTCTCTGCTCTTGTCACGGACTTGAGGCTCGAGTGTGGTTTGGACCCAAAAGCAGACTCAAAAAACACACAAAATATTTACAAGGTTTATTTACAGAAAGAAGCAAGACTCAGACTAGAACATGGGTTTAAATTAAAAATGTAAACAGGAGCCGTAGAGGGTCGAGGACGGGGAACACGAGGAGGGCACGGAACGGGAACTTCTGTAACAGAGGAGAGAGGAGTTACTGGGCAGGAAAACAAGAGAATGGCTCAAGGCGAGTTAGCATTGCAGAGGCGCGTACACTTATTTGCAGGTGAAAACCAGTCAGCACAGGAGGGGGTGGCCGTGAGTGTCCAGAGGAAGGACTGGGCATGTGAGAGAATGAATGAATGAATGTGTGAAATGCTGCTGTGTAATCAGGTACCTGTTTCTCTTTAATAATCCAAAAGCTCTGCACATTTTTGCATCATGTAACTGAGTCCAGTATAGCTTCATTTCCTGAAACTACCGCACACTTGTACTGCTGGGTGCTGCCCCTCAGCAGGCTCACTGAAGTTGGCCAATCCAAGGAAAGTGAGTTTATTAGAGGTCAAGAATAAAAAATATGGGTCTGGAAATAAACAGATCTTCTAAATTTTAGTGAGAAAATGTGTCCCTTTGCTTAAAGGAGGACACGGTATTTTTACATACTACACAGTCGTACTTTTGCTTAGGCCTGCAGTATTTTTTCACAGCTGTTAGCAGCACATACATGCAAACTTTCAAACAGATCACCTTCCTGTGTGTGTGTGTGTAAGCTGAAACACACACACAGGAATACAGTAGAAATACTGTAGTCTGATGTTTTAGGGAGGTTTGACACACACGCTCTGCTTTGCCAGGAAACACTTTAATGAAACCTAGAACTTAACTTCATTGCCTTTTCACTCCTCTGGATTATTCCTTCACCTCAAGGCCACATCTCTCTCTCTCTCTCATTATACACATGGAAGCGTTTCCAAACCTGACTGTCGGCACATTACCGTCTTTACCTGTCTGCCGCTCCAAACCTTCTACTGTTTCCTCTGGATGATGTTTTCCTAAGTAAGTGCTCGCAGAGGATAAAATATCAGAGCGGCTGCAGCTGGGGTTAAAGGAGTTATGAAATACATGATATAAAGAGCTGATTATATCCCTGATTTGGACTGGATGGCTGACCGCCAAGCCTGCGGGTCGTAGTTCACCTCTGGTCTGTCGTGATTATATGAAACAGGTTTTATAAGTTTTATGACAAAAAGTGTCAAGCAGAGGGCACGAAGGGTCTGACCACAGACTGCAAGAGGAACGAGATGACAGCCGCCAGGAAGTCAAGGCAGAGTCTGTGGATCGCCTCCTGGTGGCTGGAT
Organism: Oreochromis niloticus; assembly: GCF_001858045.2. Taxonomy (NCBI): domain Eukaryota; kingdom Metazoa; phylum Chordata; class Actinopteri; order Cichliformes; family Cichlidae; genus Oreochromis; species Oreochromis niloticus. The sequence continues at coordinate 3,094,627 of NC_031970.2, forward strand.
GCAGTACGAGTCATAAGCCCCACCCCTCCATCTTGGCCAATAGGACGTGAGCCAAACGAAACAAAGACAAACAAAAGGACAATAGTATGAAGTTCTTCTCACCAGTTTGATGTTTTTTCATGTGTTTATGTTCTTGATAAGTGTGTTAATAGTTAAAAACTGTGGTCACCACCAGCTGCTCTGAATAAAGCGGACACACCTGCAGACCTCTGCACAGAAGTTCTACATGAGAACATGGAAGTAACGCTCCTCTGTTTGATCCCGTGATTTATCACTATCATCTGTTTCAAAGCCCTAAAGCCGTATTTTTAGACGTGAACTTTGGATGGTGGAGGAGAATCAGGCCGATGCTCGTCCCGTCTTACACGGAATAATAAAGTCATCCACTTCAGACACTTTCCCACTTCTGGAAGTACTCCCTTTGCTTTAGCTGAGGGAGTTACCTGTGTAGATCACACAGGAGGCAACACAGTGAGGACTGTTCAACAGCTGCTGCTGGACGGTGTCATTTCTATTAGAAAGATATAAACAAAGTCATCAGGATGCAGCGTCCATGTTCTTATCTTTCTGCTTCAGGCTCTGGAGCAGTTACATAAGTGGCCATTGGGTGACAAAGATACATAAAGATGATAATAACATAATTTCTTTCCACTCATTGTGCTTCCACAGCTGCCATTTATTTGCATTGTGACGGCTGCACATTTAAAAGTTACAGCTAACTGAGTGCATTCTGGTCTGAGCCACAGCCTAATGAGGGAGACGTGGAAATCTGTTTTGTTTGTGGCTTAGTGTAAATCAGCCAATTGGAACCAAGCATAAAAACATATTTGTACGTTTTCTGCATCTTCAGCCACTCGGACTGCTTAGCACTTTATTCTCTGGTATTCGTGTTTGTTGGAGTGCTCTGCCTGGATTTTTCTCCATATTTCAAAGGTCTTGACCTCACTCAGTGAAACTTACGCTACGATTGGTGCTATATCGATAAAATAGAAGTGTGTTATCTTACTTTCTTTCATGACATGTAATGTTAGCTCTTTCTATGATCACATATTTAATTTTGTGTCTCACGTGCAAAGTTGTGTTTTTAGTTGCTCAAATGTAAACATCACATCTAAAGTCTCTGCTTCGGTCCTGCACATGAACGTCACCGCCTCACTCAGCAGTAGCAAGCATATCGTGTTTCGCGACAACATGTGTGCACACAGACGCGCGACACGCCGTGCCGTGCTCGTGCCCACGCACACACATGCAGAGTTGGCCTCCTACACACAGCTGGAGCAGCTGTGGCGCTTAGATCATCAGTTTGTACAGCAGGCTGGTACCCTGTCCTGCGTCAGGAGGTGTTAGCGGTAACATTAGCCAGGGGGGTGGAGGAAGGAAGAGCCAGGGGCTGAAGGCGGGAGGAGGATGGGGAGCGTTAAAGAGAAACAGAAAGAGAGAGCGAGGTGGAGTGCTAACACAACCCAAAGTTTAACGTGTCATTTCTGTTGTTGTTTTAGCCCCACCATTTAAACGCTCAGGAAATCAGGCCGTCTTAGCAGGAGAGCCGCTCTGCCACCACACTCACACACCCTTTCCTCTCCTCTCTTTGGACTCCCCCTTGTTGCCTCTTTTAGCCTTTGCAGGACAGCAGCCTTGGACACGTTTCATCTCCAGTACATCTGCCAATCGTTGGCTGCATATGCACAGTCCACTGTGACAGGCTGCAGCTCACTGCATTCAGTGCACAATTCAGCACAGACGAGGGTGCGTGCAAATAAATGCAGCCCTGTGCTTAATGCAGTCCTCAGTATAAGTTATATGGGACAATTGGTGGTTTCTGGACCTCATATTTTGAAGTCACCGTGATGAAGTACATATATTTGAAGATGGTGGAGTGCTAAAGCATCACTTTAAGGCAAGAATGTGCATTCGTAAAGTCTACAGATGCATTATACAGCACAGAAGTATTAAACAAGCAGTACGACGGGACAAGTCGGATTATTGGTCAGATTATTTCCTTAAAATCTGTTCAGGGACTCCACTTATCTGAGGTGAAGCCCAGCACACAGCTAGCAGCTACAGTCACCTGTGTCGCCATCCACCTGTCAGTCAAAGAGGCCACACCTTTATTGTCTACAGAGACCAACACAGTTTGTCACTACCCGAGCCGATCGGTACCACGCATGTGCGAAAGGCCACTACTTCCGCTCGAAGCATTTTACGATTGTTACGGGTTAGAGTATCTGTTAAGATGTTAACAATAACAAGTATCTCTTAAAATGTTTGCAGTAATGAACAGTGTTGGTCAAGTTACTTGAAAAAAGTAATCAGTTACTAATTACTGATTACTTCCCCCAAAAAGTAATCCCGTTACTTTACTGATTACTTATTTTCAAAAGTAATTAATTACTTAGTTACTTAGTTACTTTTTAAAAACACGATTTACAACCTGAATAGGTGATAAAGCGATAGATCTTTCAGCCCAATTCTACTTTTTCTGCATAATTCATCATACAAAATGTAATCAAATGGAAACGTCTCTTTTTAAAACTTGTTTTATTAGTTTTAATCTTTTAACTTTATGCATCAAGCAAAAACTTAATTATATGCAACATTCTCTGACTGGAAGAAATTTGTTTAACATTTAAACCTATTTTCTGCACATTCCAGCACATAAAATAAAATATTTTTTTGTGTTTACACTCACTCTTTCAAATAGATGCAAGTAAAACACAGCAGAAAATAAATAAAATCAAAGACTCAGCGGTCCTGTTGCTCTATTTTCACCTGTAAAGCAGGACTGGGGTAGGCGGAGGTTTACCCTGGTGCAGGTGTGCCGCAGCGGTCAGTGGAAGAATCCGCGAGTTTCTCTGTGAGTTTCACATTACGTCGTAGCGCACTCGCTGCTTGCTTGGAAGTTTAGGGTTTTTTTCGCTGTAAAAAGAAGTTTTCTTCCCACGCACAACGGACACTAATGTTTTTGTCACTTTTTATGGAATCAAACTCAAAATAAGGTCAGTACTTCCACGCTTTAAACGCTGCATGCTACACTCTGTCCCGCACTCGATATATTATGATCTGCAGACAGCTGTTGTCACGAACATCGCACTCGCTTACGTCACTGTCATGAGACGTTCTCGCAAAAAATCACGGTTTTAGTAACGCAGTAACGCAGCGTTCCTACGTGAAAATAACGGTAATCTAATTACCGTTTTTGCAATAGTAATCCCTTACATTACTCGTTACTTGAAAAAAGTAATCAGATTACAGTAACGCATTACAAGTAACGCGTTACTGCCCATCTCTGGTAATGAAACATTTCAGTACAATGTAGACAGAAGCAAAAACAAAGATAGTTACTAATCAGGACTCCCCGGTCCTTACTGCACATGTGCAAAGTCGGGACCGTACAAATCGGGTCTACCCAATCCGTACCGCGCATGTGCAGATGTTCTCCCCTTCTCCTGTTTCGTTTAATGGCAGTTTACTCCCCAGTGTACAAGGATACCGCCACTTAAAAATAAATCGGATGCCAACTCTGCAAACCACAGAAAAAAACAAGGAGAGCGTCTTTGATGCCCCCAGTGGACACAGCAGGATGCAGGCAGGTCACCACATCACAGATGATTTAATTTGGCCTCCTCGCCTCAGTTTGAAGGTGAGTAATGCAGACTTCTGGAAAGTCCTTTAGCGTGGTATTTTTAATTCTGACAAGTTGCATTTTAATCCTGTTGCACCAGGTCTGGCACCTACGATCAGCGCTGGGAGTTTGTGTGCAGTGCCACCGGTCAAACATATTACTCACAACTATTATGTGCAGCACCAATTTCCAACCAGAGCTACTTGCAGCCCAGATGGAACATGGAAAGATTAGCTCAGTTAATCTGAAAAATGCTCATTACGGTTTGAACAAATTAAAATCTAAATGGTAGCCAAAGAAAAATTAGGTGAGCAGGAACTTAAAATGCTGATTTCCAGCTCCATATTTTTCAACTGCTAAAGTTTTGCATGACTCGTGGTTGAAAACAGAAAAACTATTCACTTCATTCTCTGTCTTCAGCAAGCTTTGAGGTATTCTCTCTGCAAGCCAGCTCTTTTTTTACATCTCTCTGGAACATCAGGCACACGTTCTGCACAAACTGTTCTTTTGCAGGCACAACTTGCAGTTACAAGCAAAATATGATTAAACTCTTACCTATAGATGAATCTAACTACTGTGTGTGTGTGTGTGTCTGTGTGTGTGTCAGCCTCAGATGCACTCAGTTTCACCTCTCACCTCTCCTACTAAGGCTCACAGTCATACCGAGGCCGCTCTCATATGTGTATCAATCTAAAACTGCATACGTCGCATATTGATTAAATGTTTCACTGAGATGTCCTAAGTGTCACTACTCAAAACTTAATCTTCTGCCTAGTATAAGAATATAAATGGATAAAAGATCATAAAGAATAACCTGGTATAACTGTGTTGTAAGCGTGCATGCACTCCTTCCTCAGCTCTAGTCAACACCACAGTGGATTGGCTGATCATAGCGCCAGCCAAAGCTCTTGACCCTCAAATAGCGGATTGAGCCACAACTCCTTTAACACAGCACAGAATGCAATGTGTATAAAATGAACATAAAATGATTATAACTAGTCCTTTAGCACGGGTTACAAATTGCCAGTATGTTTGCTCTTCTCAATATATTCTGAAGCTATACCTTGTTAATACAATATGTATGCTGCTGGTTATATGATAACAAAAACATTTTCCTTATCTCCACAGCTGCCACCCACAAACAGAAGGTTTGAGCAGCGGATGGGCGGGGCTTGAGTGTCGAAGATGACTGAGGGTGCTCTCTCTCAATGATACTTCATGGATTCAACAGTTTAAAATTACATCTAAAACTAATTGTTCAGAGCACTCTGCCCTGAGTGTAAGGGTTACGCTGACCTAATGCATGGTTGAAATCGCTACATCAAAGCTGCTAGTAATAAATACCTTTAGCTTCTGTGAAATACACCAAGTGTGATCAAAACGCTCTGAAGCCCGTCAAAAACCTTAACTGATTTAAATTTGGTTAATCACTCATTCAAGATCATCGTATGCAGGTCCAGACTGAATTTTTACCACAGACCCCAAACTTCTGTTTCACACTGAAGCACATTTTGTGAAGGATCACTGGTGTTTAGAGCCGGGTGGAAATGTGTTGATTTGAAGAGTCCTCATTCTGCAGACAGCTGGTCAGGTAAGGAGTGATACTGGGAGGATACTGGCCGTTATTTCCAACATTCATCAGGTTGTGAAGTCCTCAGAGTCCCACCGTGACATCCTGAGGCATCAGAAGGAGTGCACTCAGGCCTGAGCTGTGGTGCATGTTAGAGTGCCATCTCATGCCAGACGTTTAGACATGCTGGAGGAGATCCAGCAGCCAGCGCAGAGGCACAGATAACAGCTGACTGTGAGATCTGAAAACAGCAGCCACACCAAACACAGCTCAGAGGTGCACGAGTAGATGATGTAAGCAGATTGAAATCAGGGTTCGGGTTCGTATTTTATACTTTTTTTCCGTACTTTGGGATCCCAAAAGTCGTTCAAGCGTTTAATCTTCTGAGTTTTTGCTACTTTCTGCAGTTAAGAGCCAAACGGAAGACAACAAACCAATTAAAGCAAACTCTTCACTTTTCATGCTTTTTCTCCCCGCACATGCTAAGCAGTGTGGCTGTTTGTCCACTTTACAAAACCAAACCATAACCAGGAGATTAAATCAAAGTTAACACATAAACAGCTGCCTCACCAGTTGAGCTTAGTTTTACCTTACCAGGGTTTCGGTACCTGAGGTTAGTTTCAGCTATAATCAGTGCACCGTGTCTCAGTGTGTATCCCTCTCAGATTGGTGGAGAAAGGAAGAAAATCACCAAGTTGGTCAAAGCAGTGAGAGAAGCTTAAAGGTTCAGTGCACAGACCCCCCAGGAGGACCCCCATCTGACTGCATTTATAAACTTTTTCTGAGTGTACTTTCATTCTTTTCCAGATCCCATTACTGTACAGCAGCGTGTGCTTAATTCAGCCGTTTTCATTAAGAAGTTAATTGCCTCTGAATCTAATCTAGAGCTGCAATCATCTGTTGCAGGTCAATTTAATGGCTCCTGTATTTTAGTGCTAAAAAGGTTCTTAATGGGCCTGACTCTTTCAGACCGAGGCCATGTGGGAACAAGGTGCTCGCACTCCGGTGAGACGTTCATGACTCCTTGTCCTGCAGTGAGAGCAGCTGATGGAACAGAAACACACAGCATGAACACACACTTTACTACGTGCCTCTGAGGAGAGGCAGGACCTGTGTGTGTGTGTGTGTGTGTGTGTGTGTGTCTGAGGAGAGGCAGGACCTGTGTGTGTGTGTGTGTGTGTGTGTGTGTGTGTGTGTGTGTGTGTGTGTGTGTGTGTGTGTGTGTGTGTGTGTGTGTGTATTCATATACTTGTGGGGACCAAGATCCTGGTCCCAACACGTTTGAAGGCATTTTTGTGACTTAAAATGTGATTTTAGTGTCAGGGTTACAGTTGGGTTACGGTTAGGCTTAGAGTAAGGGTTAGAGTTAGGGACTAGGGAAACCATTATGTCAATTAGATGTCCCCACCAGATATGAATATCTGAAGTGTGTGTGTGTGTGTGTGTGTGTGTGTGTGTGTGTGTGTGTGTGTGTGTGTGTGTGTTTTATATGGGCTCAAAATGTGGTCATAAATATTTTGTACTTGTAAATCAGTTTTGTACTTGTAAATCAGGATTTGTATGTGTAAAAAGAATTTGTGCGTGCGTAAAAAAGATTTGTATTTGTAAAAAGAATTTGTGCGTGCGTAAAAAAGATTTGTATGTGTAAAAAAGATTTGTGTGTGTGTAAAAAAGATTTGTATTTGTAAAAAGAATTTGTGCGTGCGTAAAAAAGATTTGTATGTGTAAAAAGAATTTGTGCGTGCGTAAAAAAGATTTGTATGTGTAAAAAAGATTTGTGTGTGGACTTAGCTAAAAACCCCCCTGCACATACAAATCTTTTTTACGCACGCACAAATTCTTTTTACACATACAAAACTGATTTACAAGTACAAAATATTTATGACCACATTTTGAGCCCATAGTTTTAGACCATGTTAAAATGTTTCATATTGCTAAATAAAAACCCAATGATTATAGAGAGAGAACCTCAACAGTCAGACGATGACCTGTGACCCTGTGAGGAAGCACTTGGAAGATAAGATAAGATAAGATAAGATAAGATAAGCCTTTATTAGTCCGACACATTGGAAACCAGTGAGAGAAACAAAAGAAGAGACCTCCAGCATAACCAGGCTCAGGGAGAGCCAGCCATTTTCTGAGAGGAGAAAATATGTGCAAATACATGGAGCCTGAAAAGAGAGGAGTGAAGAAGTTTTCAGTCCTCCAGCAGCCTGAGTACAAAATACAAAGTCCTTCCAGAAACAAGGTTCACCACTCTGCAACCATCCTGAACTGCTTCTGGCCACATGAATGTATGTGTACAATCAAATCTGATCAAACAAAAGTACTTGAAATGTTTTCTAACTTTATCCAAACTCTGGCTTTTATAAAGCTTTTCATCCATCCATCCATCCATCCATCCATCCATCCAGGGTATTCCAGTCATCTATTTCCCTTCTAACCTGGCTCCTGGTGATTCAGAAGGTACTGCTATTAGACAAGACACATAATCTCTTTTCTCTCATTTGGGACAGAGCACCTCCAAGGCAAAGTGCCAGGCAGCATTTTAATCAGATGGCTGGCTCGTCTCGACATGAAGGAGAAGCAACTCCACTCCAAGCTCCTTCCAGATGTCTGGCGTGTTATCCTCCAAGGCTGAACCCAGCGACCCTACGAAGGAATTCATTTTGGCTGTTTGCATCCACAACCTCATTCTTTCAGTTACTACCATGAGCTCATGACCACAGGTGGGGACTGGCGTAGATTTAGATTTGATAGTAAAACAAAAGCATCACCATCCAGCTAAAATCCTTCTCCACCATGATGGCCTGATACATCTCAAGCGCCACTTTCCCATCGCCTGAAAACATCATACAACATACCTGAACTCGGTCACTTTGGGCAGCAACCCAGAGGAGGCCATCCATTCTCTTATCATCTGGAAGTAAACGACCATCTTTGGTCTTACAGAGCTCACCCACCGATTTGACTTCAGGACTCTCTGAGCACCGTGTCTCTTTGTAACAGTTTCGCTGGCTAATAACAACATAACCAAAGGTTGAGTCCAGATCACCTGATCCAGGACTAAGTATAAAATTATCAAAATGGAAAAGTCTTTCAAAAAAGAGAGGGTCTGTCTCCTAAAACTGGAATATTGTGCTAAAGCTCAAGAGTTATGTTCCTAAACCTAATCTAAATCTTAAACTTAAACTAAGCTTATTCGGTTCTTCAGTGAACGTGACAGCAGTATGCTTCAGGTCCTCCAAAGGAAGTCGTTCCCTTTAACGTGACTGTGTAAACAGACTTCTGTCCCCACAACATGAGTAATACAAGAACACAGACGCAGTGTATCGCAGGCAGGATGGCGGCGTGGCAGCCATTATTTATGTCTGCTTTCTTTAGCGAGGTTTCTCACAGAAACAGGAGCCGAGCAGGAATCCAGCACTTCCTCTCCGCCTGTCATTTATCACTCTTTATTAATACAAAAACGCACAAGCGCAGACACAGACAATCACACAAAAAACAAAAAAGCGTGTTTGGACTGTGCCCACCTCCAAAAAGTGAATGCACAAGTGGAATATATTATCTCATCCACAGGATACCTGCTGCGTCTCTACAGGCATCGCAGGGTTGGACCGTATCATTTTAAAGAGCGGATGCTCATTTAGTTCTCGTGTAAACCAGCGTGTGTGCTGGCATTTCCTAAAGTCTAAGCATCTGAAGCATTTAAACCTTCAGTCTCTGACCTAAGCCTAACGCCACCCTAACTAAACCTGAAACTACAGTTCATTATAACATTAGATAATCTTCTATTTTTATTTGTGAAACCAGAAAACATTAGGGCTTAAAACACCCATTAATAAGCCTGTGTTTGCAGCTAAATCAGGCCAGATTGTTAATACACTCCCGAAGGTTTTTTTAACCTTTTCCCTACAGTTAATAATCTGCATGTCTTCCCTCAGGTTAATAAACAATTACGCTTTTTATTCATTTGTTTCCAGTTTATAAAAATTTCCCGTCAGTTCATTAAGACATCGCTTATCTCTCACTTATCCAGTTCAGGAGGGAGGGGTCCCATCAATGCTGAAAGGTACACAGAGGATTTAAAACAGCATAAGTCTGAACCTGATCACACCTTTTTCAGAGAAGGCTTTCATATTTTAGCCGGATGATGCTAAACCACAGACGGCATCCGGCAGCTCAGCTTCACAGCAGAAGAGTGCCTGCAGTCCAGACCTTTCACCAGCTGAGAACATCTGGAGCATCATGGAACCAAAGGCAGGACAAAGAAGAGCCAGGACTGCTGAGCAGCTAGACTCCTCCATCGGACCAGAATGGGACAATATTCTTCTCCTGGAAGTCCAGATGTTCACAGACTGTAGTTAAAAGAAGAGGGGATGCTGCACAGTGGGAAACATGGTTTTAGAGACAAGCAGTTGCTATGAAGTTCAAAATGAGCTCATATTTTTATAGAAATTGAACATTTTCTCATCTTTTCTATGTGCTATTGTTTATAGAGTGAGATTTGTAAATCACTGGATTCTACTTTATTTACATTTTAAACAACTTTTTTGGAATTGGGGTCTGACCGGCAGTCTGTTGGATTTGGAGTAAGTTCCTTGGAGGGAAATTGGAAGATTTAGATCGAGTGTGTGTGTGTGTGTGTGTGTGTGTGTGTGTGTGTGTGTGTGTGTGTGTGTGTGTGTGTGTGTGTGTGTGTGTGTGTGTGTGTGTGTGTGTGCGCGCGTGTTGTCAGGTGAGGTCAGCGCAGGGAGGAAAACTTCAGACTGACTGCAGAGGAAGCAGAAACCAGACCTGGCCTCTCCGGCTCGTTTGTGTCTCATAACTCAGCGCTGCAGTATTTTTGTAAGAGTTGGTGTTCAGCATCGATCTGACGCCGCTGATTTCATTTCCTCCGTGAAAATCCACTCGACCTTCCACTTTTCCCTCTTCACACCCTTTTCCTTCTGTTTCTCTTTGTCTTTTCTGGACTCCTGTTTGTCTTTCTTCTGAAGGAACACTTCATTTTCTGGCCTTGAACAATATTTGTCCTCTCTCACGTTCAGGCTGAGGTGTCGACAGTGCAACTCTCTGCTGAAGGTTACCGTTAATGATTGTGACCTTCTAACTGCAACACGACAGAAACCCCCGCACACACAAACACTTCCAGCTGAGACACGGGAAAAACTGAAAGTGATGGAGGGGCAACTCAAACATTACCTCAGCTGTTGTGTCCACAGAGAACATGAGACTGTTTTTAAAGTCTTAATGTGTCCCACTGATGTTTTCACTGTTTATTGGCTCTAACTACAAAGCAAGTTTGACCGAGAGGTAATCGGTTTCCTTGTCAAAGACTTTTTACAGATTTAAAGAATAATAATGGTTTATGTCAGCCTGCTGTTTCATCCTTGAATGTGACTTTGGTGGGAAATGTTGCATCACTGCAGTATTCCTGGAAGGAGAGCTCTAACCCAGTCATGAAAATCCTATTTTCTGTGGGATGGAAAGCAAACATTTAAAATTATGAGTCCAATTTATTTTAGCCCAGCCAAAGGGCTTATAAGCTCGTGCTATGGTGAGACATTTGTTTGTCCATCCCTCCACAGACCTCCTGGAGGATTGGTCAAAGCTTACACACAATGATAATAGGTCTTCGCTGGAAATGCACTCAAGGTCAAGGTCATATTTGTCGTTATCAGTAGATTTAATTCTTACAAAGCTTGTTATCCTCCGGTGTACAGTTACTTTGCTCTTTGTGGAATTACAATAAAAATGTTTGTTTATGAGCATTTGGTGACAGTGGGAAGGAAAAACTCCCTTTTAACAGGAAGAAACTTCCAGCAGAACCAGGCAGGGCGGGGCCATCTGGCCTTACTTTTTGTGACTTTGTAATATATATATATATATATATGTATATATATATATATATATATACATATATATATATATATGTAGATAGATATATGTGTGTGTGTGTGTGTGTGTGTGTTTGTGTGTGTGTTTATATGTATTTGATTGTATTTTGTTACCTTATTAAGATGCTTTTTTGCTAAATTGTGATTTTTGTTGTTATCCAATGTCTATTTCTTATTCAGCACTTTGTGTTTTATTGAATTTTTAACCGCTGTAAGAAAAAAAGGCGTTTTGGGGTTAGGACACCTTATCTTATCTTATCTTATCTTACCCTGATATGCTTGAGCTTAGCGCTTTAAGTATACTTTCACTTGAATGGTATTTTTGCAGTGCAGTGTTCCTGCTTAACTTCAGTGAAGGCTCCAAGTTCTTTTTCCAGCAATGAAAGATTCAACTTTAATCGGAGCGGGTTAAAAGCGGACCTTTTCTTCACTTTGTATATTTCTACCCGGACACTATTCAGTGCCGGACAGATTCCGTTGACATTGCTGCTGTTACCAAACCAGAAGGTTTCAGTGCAGGGAGGTTCCGTGAATCTGCAGCCCGCTTCTCGGCTCTAACAGCGGGTCTTCGTGCAGTCATGTACCGGCGGCCGCTGCAGTTCGCCGCCAGAAGCGTCGCTCATGTGTCCGCCTGCAGGGCCGCCTCCGCCGGGGGCAAGGTAAGAAACGCCTCGCTGGCGTTAGCTTAGCCGGCTAACAGGTGAAGAAGTTGAGGCTGATGTTCGAGGTGACAGCCGGGTGAACACACAGCGACAGGTGACGGAGTGAGCGCTCATTTGTCTCCGTGTGTGTTTGACTTTCACACGGACGGCCTGCGAGCTCCATTAGCAGGATTAATGTCAGAGCTCAGATTAATGGAGGCGAACTCGACCAAAGACTCGCAGTAACAGCTCGAAAGTGCGGCTTTCTTTACACCGAGCACAGAAACACTACATCACACGTTCAAACCGAGGCTTCTGTCATATATGAATAATAAAGTGTTTGGCACCCGAGATAATGAAATTACTCTGTAAAGGACCAGCGTCATCAGTCACGTGTTCGAGCTTCGTTTTGGTCCAGATATTTTAATGGGTCACCGAACCATAGACTGTATGTAAATGATGGACGTGTCAGCTGTTTGTGTTGTCTGTATGTTATAGCCTCTGTGTTATTGTGTTGGCATGTTGATGATGATGATTATGATGATGATGTTTTTAGGAGGTAGAAGTGAACGAGGGTTGAGTGATAGGCTGTATCCACAAACCATGTGGGTGCAACAAATAGACCAGTATAGACCGTCCAATGGTTTACTGACAAAAACTGGAGCAGAGTAAAATATGACAAATAATGTGGCACAGCAGCCATATTATTAATCAGATAACTGCATTAAAAGGGCACAAACATGGTCCAGAAGTTCAGTTCAGGGACTCGTCATCTAGTCAGCTGATCCAAATGTGAGAAAACAATAAACTGAGCACAGTGGACTAGGTTACATTTCGGAGAGGTGCTGTTGTGTGTCAGGCCTGCGCACCAAGGTGCCGCTGCACTATAATAAAGTGAGGATAACTGACTACTACTTTTAGTGCTGACTAGCAAGAGCAGCAACATTTAAACTTGAAGCACAAGTTTGGACATTAATATCAGAGTCTGAGGGTCCAGGGTGTCTTCAGCACGCGGGCTCTTTTAATACATGCAGGATGTTTGGGCATCGTCTCGCTGAAGTAAGCAGTGCTTTACCTGGAAAAAGACTGGAGCGCAGTAAATATTATTGTGAAGTCTGAAATACTATTTGGCATAAATGGTGCCTTCACAGATAAGCAGACCATCAGTCCGTCACAGGTGCTGGTTTTTGAGCTGTGGGAAGTGTAGGGTTGCTTTTTGGTTATTGATTATTCAGCTCACAGGAAAGGTGACCCCCTCATGTCTGATCATCTTAAATGCACTCGGGACCCAGAGGAGGTGGCCCCACTTTCTCAGTCTTGTATGCATTTCTTTCTGAGTGTGGTGAAGTTTTATTTTGGCACCGCTTTGAAAGCTCGAGGTGTTTGTCTTCTGCCACAGGCCTGGCTGATACAGTCTGTGACAGAGGCTTTAAGCTGCACCCTGAATGAGCTCTTTGCACATGTGCAGTACAGCATCTGTTTCAAAAACCACCATTTAAAGCAACAACCAGATAAAGACCTAAAGGTTCTTTAGGTACTAAATGTTTTTGAGAATTGAACTAAAGCTTTGCCAGCGGTTGTGTTGTTGCTTGCAGATGTTGACTGCTGTGCTGTTGAGGTTTGATATTTGTTTTTCGTTCCCTCAGTATCTCTTTGACACAGTATGTAGGAGTTTATGCTTTCAGCTCATAGCAGTGGTCTCTTCGTTCTCTTTGAGCTTTAGTTTATTTTGAAAGGTTTTAAATTACATCATGTTTTTACAAATCTGAATGAACTTAATCAGATCAATTAATCAGATTATTGTTGCAGGTCTTTTTACTCAGTGAAGTTGGGTGGTGCAGAGACTTAATCAGTTTTTATTAAGGTGTAAAATGTTCACTCAGGAAAAGCCTGTCCAGCTGTCAGAGGGTTAACGAAGGATGTTTCTGTGCAGTCCAAACAAAAAATGCTAAAGGGTGATGAAAACTGGCTATAGCTGGTGAGAACAACACTGAGCTGTGATGTGAAGATCACTGCTGTTAGTGGGAGACGAGCAGGTGTTTGATCCGTCTTTAAAAACAAGTCGACAAATAAAACGGTCGATTGTTTGTGTTCAGCTGACTTAACTTCTCTCTCCTTGCAGGCGTTGGATCAGGAAGCCTGTTTCAGAGCGCTGGCCGCCTGTCAGCAGGCAGGCGTCTCCTCTCCGTTAGTAACGCCGTGCCGGACGCTGCATGTCGCCACACAGGTAACACCGCACGCAAGCACATGAACAAATAGCTCTCATTGTTTAACCCACAGATGGACTGCTTAAAAACACCTGTGCAGCAGCTCTTTTGTCCCAGCGGCTGGGCCACCGATATGCCCAACAGAAAGCACAAAAGAAGGGGCGCTCTCTGTTTTATTAGCTTTTCTGATTCTTAAAATAAGAATTAATATATACTCTTTGCCGATAAATAACACTTTTGTCTTCACTCGGTCAATTCCAGCTCCATCATCTCGGGGGTATTTTGCCTCCTCCTGAGTGCAGTGGGTACAGTTTGCCCCTGCTATCATCGATGCGTCCCTGCATCTGCTAAATGATTTTTATCCCTTTACACCTTTTATTATCTCTGTAAAAGTGTCCACTAGCTAAACAACATGTGTCTGTTCACATTTTCTGCTTAAATAAAAACAAATAAACTGTAATTTCTCTCCTTAAAGGTTTGATTATTCAGCCTGTAGTTTTACACACCTGCTTGGATTTCAGGATTATTTTAAGGAATTCTGAGTTCAGTCGTGTCGTATCCGTGCCTTTAAAGCACTTCCTGCCTGCTCCGTGTATTCGAGGCTTCAATGAAGCTTCAAAACTGGGAGAAAACTTCAGCACATCTGCACGTCCTGATGAAGGTTAGCGGCTTCGTGGTGGCTGTAATAAAACTGTCAAAGACGGCGTGCAGCTCGGAGTAGGTCAGCGTATTAATTTAGTGAGCGGTAAAGGTTGCGCCGCACAGGTGCGTCGTCACGTGCTGTTGATTTAACGAGGGTCACGCAGCACACGTTTGATATCCCACCTGCTAAAGGAGCATTTTCTGTTTTCGCTGCTGTTTTTTCACCGCTCCACTTTTTCTTTTTGTCCTTCAGCTCCGTAACGTGAAGGAGACGCGTCAGCACACGGAGGAGGAGGTCGGCGCCTTCACAAAGCTCATCGAGGCGATGGGCTTCACGGGACCGCTCAAATACAATAAATGGGTGAGTGCAGAGGGTGAGATGTGGGCTGAAAACGAGCATGAGGGGTTTTCGGCCAAGGTGACATTGCTTCATTTGATGCGTGAAATCAACGTGAGCACTTAGTGTCATGTTAAATTTAATGTGCCTCCAAGGCCACCTGTTACCTGCTGACGTGTCTGTTCTGCACTCGAACAACCTTTCAGTCAAAAGCATCATGCTAACCTCCTTTAAACGCACCTTCTGATGAATGTGTGCCACCCTGATTGGTCAACCAGTAACAGAAACAAACGTGTCGGGTCAGACGTTTCTACCTGTACGGCCAGCGCAGCGTTTCACCTCCTGCTCTCTGTGGTTGAATAAAACCAAACTGAACTTGGACACAACAGAGTAATAAAACATTTGTTATGGAAGATGTTGCATGCAGAAGGCCAAAAATACTAATAACGTCACTGCAGTGGGAGTGATATTCACCAGAGGTGTGTGTGTGTGCACGTGCATGTGCGTGTGGCTTTCATTCATTGCATCACACTCTTGTAGTCGGTATGGTTTCCAGGAATGCACAGGTCATTAAAGGAATAAACAGTTGGCGCGGTGGCAGGCTTCGGTGATGTGGGAGGTTTTGGCGGAAGGTGGAAAGGTTGCGTGTGTGCTGAGGAATGTCGGGCGAGCAAAGAGCTGGGCCGCACGCCGGGGCAGCGTTTGGCTCGCATGCTGGCACACCTCCGAACTCGTGTCCTGCTCCTGCGCGTGTTTACTCTACAGATGAAACCGCCGTCGGAGACGCACAGATCAGCCTTAAATCCCAGAATAATCCCACAGAAATGCGTGCTCGCTGTTGTTTAATGAAACCTGTTGGCGAGTCGCTTTTCCAGCTGAAAGTTGCTGAACCAGACAAACTCATTTGGATAAGTTTGCCTATTTGATGTCATTTTTAGCCCCCCTGTTTCCATTGACAAATGTTGGTAATGGAAGTGTAGTGGCGCATTCACACTGGACAGGAAGCGAAATTACTCCCACACAATACAGTCGCTTCACCCCAACAGCCAGCAGGTTGATGACTGTCTGCACTGTGGCCACTGCTGTGTAAAGGCTGATATGGAGGGCAGCGTGGTCCCCTGAAAGCTTCAACAGGAAGCCAGTTGTGTTACACCTCCTGTTGTGTTGTGTTTCGGCGCCATCGCAGGAGGGTCGCCTGCCGAGGCCTTTCCTATGAATGTTTGCCACAAGGCAGCAGAGCTTCGTTGGTGTTTTCCTTCATTTACACCATGTTCAGCTGCCCTCAAACGCCATCACTAAGCCCCTCCTCCATTTCTGAATGTCAGTGACATCACGAGAATCAGCTGATTGAAATACTTCCCCTCACGAACGCCCGACTCCCCTGTGCGATATTGTGGTTGTAGTTACAGAGTAACAACGTCAGACGTGATGTTTTTGTTTCCACAGAAAATCAAGATTGCTGCTCTGCGGATGTACACATGCTGCGTGGAGAGAATCAACTACGACGAGTTCTTCGAAAGTGAGTTTACGGCGCTCGGCTTCAAAATGCTGCATCTCCCACAATGCAACTCGGCTCTTGAGCACCTGTCAGTTCTTTGTTGTTTCTCATCCGTAAACTCTCTTCACACTCTGTCACATGACTCTGGCGTAGGTGGTAGCAGAGCTTTGTCGTGTTTGCATACTGCAGTTTTCTGGTCCGTGTTAGACTTCTCGTAACCAAACCATGTCCGTGCTACAGAGGCAGCCCCTCGTTTAGGAATAAAGTGCACGATTTGTTTTGATTGGTCCTTCTGTTTGTCATCATTTATTTTGAAAAATCTCAACAGGATCTTCAGCTTTATTGTCAAAGCCACACGGTGGGTTTACCTTCATTGTTGCTAACGACAACGCGTAAAAACAGTCGTTTGTCCATCCGTAGTGTGGTTATTTTAAATATAAGAGAAAGAGAGAACTTTAAGAGATGAATGTAGCCGCTGCAGTGACCATCAAAACCATGAAAAAATGTTCCCATAAACAGTTTGTTTTGCAACACCACGAAACAAACGATAGCGTATAATATGAAACGATAGACGTTTTCATGTCGTCATCCGATCGTTATGTCGAACAGCCCTATGTTTTGTTGACATAGTTGCAGAATGTGGAGCAGGTACGGGGTGCACACCAGCACACAGAATCCTAATGATCCTAATGTGTGTGTTTCAGAGTGCACCCTCCCTGACACTCTCAACTCCTGGTTCCTGGTTGCACAACTGCACGTATGGTGAGTCACACAAACACATCCTCTCAGCTACCAGTTCATTAGGTACACCTGTACAGCTGGATTTATCCAATCAGCCAATCAGATGGTTTGTTTGCTGCTCTGAGGAATCTGTGTGTGCTGAGGCTGAACATGGTGCACATGCTGCTGTGTGAGTGGTGTAAGCAGCAAAGGAAGCCGTGGTCGGTGTCGGCTGCTCTGTGCGTGCTGTCGCTGCTCCTTCCTGTATTCATAGCCCAGTCATG
Source organism: Oreochromis niloticus (assembly GCF_001858045.2). Lineage (NCBI taxonomy): Eukaryota > Metazoa > Chordata > Actinopteri > Cichliformes > Cichlidae > Oreochromis > Oreochromis niloticus. Next base: position 3,112,045 of record NC_031970.2, read on the forward strand.
TGTCATGTGATGTATTTTTACTTTGTCAGTTGTCTTCCTTCACATTTATGTAACACCACCACGCTGTGTGTTAAACGTCCTCCTTTGACTCTGTAGCATGCAAAGAATCCAGTTCACAGTGAGAAAATGCATACAATATATAATTGTACTATTATTATTATTTATGTGTTAATGTGGTCTAATTGGAAGCGTCTGTTAGAGTTTTTAATGATGTAATGATGTCGGTGTTGCTCCTGCTGTGGATGGGACGGTGACGCTCTTCATACGATGAGCACACGGCTTCACTCGTCACAGCGACTGCGCAGCGTTTTAAGGCTGTGCGCTCGTTTCAGTCTCCTTGTTGTGTTCTTGTGCTCTCAGGATGTGTTTGGTGCGGATGCGTCAGGAGGGCAGAGAGGGGAAGTACATGTGCCGTTACATCGTGCACTCCATGTGGGAGGATGTGGAGCAGAGGAGCAAAATCATGGGGGTACGTTATGTTTCTGATTTTGAAGGGGGGAAAAAACGAAATTCAGAGGCGTGAAAGTGGGTGAAACGGTCTCAGCTGAGAGTATTAAAATCTCCACAAAGACACCAACCTCTACGTGTGCAGCAACGTCTACACTTAATCAGAACTTCTGCAACTAAACTAAAGCAACAGAAGCAATACCAGCAAAGCATCCACGGTAACTACAGCAACAGCTGCAACCAGATCCTCTGTCGTATCGTAAAGTGCACACTCACACGCTGGCTGCACAGCATGCCCGTCATAATGCACAGACTGTAAATATGTGACTGTATTTCCACTTTTCACGGTCACTGGTGGGAGAAAGAGCTTAGCCTGTTGGAACTTTGTCCAGCAGTATGTTTGATTCCTGAAATCCTGATTTATTCCTGGTTTAAAAGAGTTGAGGAAAAGCTAAAATGATCGTGTAACAAAGGTTTTCTGTTACTTGGGAAATCATTCGGTTAGCTGAGTTTGCAAATTCAGATATTTTCCCAGCTGTTTAATTCCAACCAGAGTTTTAGTGTGTAACAGAAGCTTTCACTCTAATTCTCCCTCAGCGACAAAAATCCTGTGTTCAAGCTTTCGCATCGACTCGGCTGATCGGCTGATAGGTTTGTGGTTACGGCCGCAGCAGAGGTTGCGCTGCTGTCAGAATCGGCCCGTTTATCTCAGCCAGCTCTCCTGCTGGAACAGAATCTGGATCTTCAGGTTCCAGCAGGAATGCTTTGGCAGAGTACCAGTGCTTCAGTCTCCTGCAGCATGCACACGGTCAGTGTTTCACAGCTGTGTGACGTGAATGTCGATCAGCAAATACGAACGGCCTTCGCCATAAACAGGACTCGTGTTGCTGTGCAGTCTAACCCTGAGTCAGCTCCACTGAGCTGCTGCATTTGCTTCATAATGTCAGAAACCACCTGTTCATGCAAACGTGATGGTTTACAGACTGTTTTCAACTTAAGCATGAAAGTGAAAAGATGAGAACACGAAGTAACAGAATAGACAAACACAACAGTCTGTTTCTGCTTTTTTTTTTCTCTCCTGCTCAAAATGTGAACTTTGAGTAAATAATCCCAATTATTAAAACTAAATTAAAATGTTTTGACTTTTTTCTGTTGAAAGCTGCAAAGAAATGCAGGAAACCCTGTTTTCTGAAAGAAAAGTCACATGATCAGAGCACACACAGATGTAGCGTTCGCTCTGAAGTAAATTAAAAGGTTTCTGTAATTTTGGGGTTTGCAAACTTGAAGTTTTCTGCTCACAAAGTAAACCACAAAGATTATATAGTCAGCATTTCTTTTGTTTTCTTTTGCTTTCCTGGAAATGCCCCTGACCACCGATACAACCCCAGCTCACTGGGAATGCTCAGTCCAGCTGATCCCATCTGCATTTATCTGCAGATCCTGTAAGCTGTACCATCCAGTAACTGTTGTCCTCACGGGGAGGACGAGACTCGACTGTGTAACACAGATTTGCTAACTTTGTCAAATAAACCGATATAAATAAATCCATTAAATATGGACTGAATGGTGCAAACACACTGACAAGCTAAACACCTAAATCAGCTTTATTATTGTGCTATCTACTGTACAACATAAAGCGCCTTGAGGCGACTTTTGTTGTGATTTTGCGCTATATAAATAAAATTGAATTGAACTGAATTGAATTGAGTGAGTCGGGATCAGACCGATGTGTGATCCAAATACCGCATCGGTGCATCTGGACCATTCATAGATCATCTTCTCAGTTAAAGGAGTGTTCATCATGGACAAACAATGCAGATCGGTTAGCCCTTCCTTCTGTCACGCCCCTCCAGCTTTTACTGCACCTTCTAGCACTCCACCCATCCAGGTAATAAAGGTGCTCTGAGCTGTCTTTGGGCACATAGTCTCAACTTATTTCAACCTGCAGACGCAGGTAAGCAACCTTCTCGTCCGATGTTCACGCGCCAAGTTCGGGGGGTAAAAGTAGACCCACCCCTGCTCACCTCCTTTCACAGAGTCCAGCCCCGGGTTCAAGATGCTACACTGTTGAGCCGAGTCCAAACCCTAGCTGGTAACTCTCAGGCTGTTCCCCACCAGAGGGGAGCCGTTCCAAGAGCCACTTTTGGCAACCAGGGATTGGCCCGCAGGGGTGTCCGCCCCCCACCATTGCCCAATCCACACAGCACCAGACCCCTACACCTCCTGCCACGGGTCAGGGAACCGCAGCAGCGAACTGTCCAAAAGTCGTAGGTATTAAGTTACTGTTTTAGAAAGCAAAAGCTGGAAATGTTCATCATTTAGAAACTGGCGCTGGACAAAGTTTGAAAACTGGCTTTCTGATTGTTTTTCTTTATTAAATGTAATTAACTTAATCGCTTTAGCTCCAGAATGAAACATGAAAACTTTAGCAGGTCAGACATTTGGAACTGCAGAGCTGAGAATGAGCACACACTGATGACTGATTATTTTACTGCATTAATACAGACTTGACAGCAGCAGTATTTTCCACAGCAGCTCAGGTTCCTCAGAAGTGCTTCTGTGACATTAAATCGCCACAAATCTACACAAACACGACTCCAAACTAAATGTCATTCTGTTAAATAAATATTCATTATTTCAGCCACATTTCCCCTTCGGGCTGATGCAACAGTGCATTCAGTTTTATCCGTGCCATTGCATGCTACAAAGGATGCAGGTTTTGTTGATTTTAAAGTTTTACATCAGCGTAATTGTGCCAACAAATCCCCGGAGAGCAAGCCTGGCTGCGGCCGCCGTGTCCACAGAGTCGTTCCTCTATTTTCTGTCAGTGGAGCAGCTCCAGGAAGTGTCGCTCATTGACATAAATCTGGGCTCTGAGCACACGAAGCTTTCAGAAACACTTTGTCCTTCTATAATGCAGATTATTCTGGATTCGAGTCTCAAAGCTAACAGAGGGGAAAAACCCACTTTAATTACGGGTGTTTGCGTTTAAGAATTAAAGAGTTGTGACAAAGAATGTAAATGCAGGGCGGCAGGATATTAAACAGGGTCAAAGCGCGTAAAAGCACAGCTCAAGCAAACATGTATGAACTGAGAACCAGTCTGCTCTCACTCCTCCGATTGAGCTTCCTCAGTTCTTTCCTTACGTCGTAGTCCCAACGTGAGGCACGCCGGCCTCTGAGCCTCATTTATGAATTACACGTTTGTACCCCTCCACTTACTGTTAAGCCTGATATTTTTAGGGGCCTTTAAAATTCTCCAAAATCAAACAGTTTGGTGCCGCTGAGGGTTAAAATGGTCCACAGTCATTCAGCAACCATCGCAAAACGTCATCGTACCAAAATACACACAAACGCTACATCAGAAGACCTGAGAAAGAGGATTTACGAGTTTCTGGCTGAATTAGACGTTAGAAGCTTCTTAGCCAGTTTCCACCTAAAGATGATCGACCCTGTTCTGACTGAAGGATTTCTACACAACTAAATCATACAGCTCTGCTAGAGCTTAGGACAGAAAAGAAAACGGAAAAGTGAACCGCAGTGATGTGAAGAGGAAGAACGAGGGTTAAACTGTTCTCAGTAAAAGTTCAAGCTAAGGATTCCCAGTAGAAAAGACAAACTCCATCGTGGGAGGAAGGCGACGTCAAAAGCCGACCCAACTTCGTCCAATAGAACATCAGAGACGATCCATCCGCAGCTCGAGGTTTCCACACCTGATCCCAAGCTTCATGTCCACACTGAAATCTCAGCTGGTCCTGATTCTTCACCAAAGCAGTGAAATATTTGGAGTCCAAGAGCCCGTCAGCTCGTGGGCTGCAGTTACGCCGAGTTTTCACCCCTCAGCCGTGAAAGGCTGATGGGGTACTGACGTCGCCCTGACGACTAGGCGACGTGGACGCATAAGTTTGTGAATGCGAGAAATTGAGAAATTGAAATTGATACCATAGGTGTATCTACTAAAAACATCAGAAGGGTTCGGATCTCAGGGGCCTTGACCTCAAGGTCATAGGTCAACTTTTCTGAAAGAATGCAATAATTTGAGAACAAGGCGGTGTAGGATTTTGAAATTGAGATCTTTATTGTATCTGCCAGCAGACTGAGGGGTGCTATTGGCTGCTGTATTTTTAAAACTGAGCTGAAAGACGTGCTGCACAGGAACGGCTGATAAAAAGCTGGAGAGGCGAGAACGGTCGTGTCTTCAAAATAAAAACAGAACTGCAGCACGTTAGAAGGGCCAGAGCTTCATCCGGTGCAGGAGCCCCTCGGACCATAAAAACACTTCACAACTCACAAACGTCACTTTGGAAGCAAAATCTGATGGAAGTAAATTCATCCCAGTTTAGTTGTGTTTGTATAACGCCATCAACAACCGTCACATCAAGGCGCTCAACTCAAAAATGTCAGTATGGTTATGTTAACCCCTTTTTTTTTTTTTTTTTTATCCCAGCTGCGCGTACAAACTGACGCGGACTCTCTGGATAATATCTCATTGATTTTTTTTTTCTCCTTTGGAAAATGGAAACGACAAATTCAGGTGAACTTGGGCTGAGTTTAGCTGCAGCTGATCTCAGGGTTTACTTTTCTGCCTGATGCAGCGTTCCTCACTGAAGCAGAAAAGTTTTCATCTTCAAACGTGTGCTGTAAACACTCGTAAAATCAGAGGGTTACCGTTCAGGTGGGAGCAGGAGGAACCGGTCTTTTGAGATTGAGTTGACTCGTAGTGAAGGTGTGAATCCACACCTCATCACAGCCTCTTGGATTTGGCTGTAAAGCGAGCTCAGCGGCAGCCAAGCAGCAGCTTTCAGCGCTCTTCATATTAAGGAGCTCTTTAGTTTTGCTCCTTTTGCTTTGTGTGACAGAAAGAGGTCAGAGATGAGAAATTACAGTCTAGCTTGTGAGGTCACTCCTGCGGCGTGGGCATGCATGCATTGGTCGCGTACGCGGCAGGTGTTTTCACAGCTGCATATGTGACCTTTTGTCAGCATGTGTACGTAAACCTGCGTGTTCTTTATGTCAAGCGTGTCAGCACAGAGTTACAACAAACCCCAGTTTCTTTTAAAGTTCAATATTAAAGACGTTCAGACGTTGATTCTGACCTCACATTTCTCTTGTTCAGAGCTCACTTGTTCTGTGACCTCTGACCTTACGCTGAAGTCATTAACTTAAGTCATGGAAGTTTGCAGCTTCTTTACGTCCCAGCTGTACACACAGAGCAGCTGTTTTCAGCTAGTTTCTGTCCTATAGTCAGACTGAAAGGTGAAACAAGACGTTTACTGGCAGAAAAATGATCTGCTGATGTTTTGATAATCAAAGATTTCTTTCAGTGCTCGCCAGCAGATCTGTGGAAGGTTCTGGAAGTGCTCGGGGACATTTCCTGGGTTTTTTTATTTAGCAAGTTTAAGGTTTTAGTGAACCATCTGTTCATTTTGTCACATTTCAATCATTGTCACGACCTGAGCCTGTTACAAACAGGAGAAAATGTCCAAAACAGTTTTACGGGTCTGTGAGGCACAGCAGATAACAGCAGTATCCTCAATACAGCAGTCAGAAATACTGAGTCTGAGTCTGACTGTGCACAGCTGTGACGTTACCCTCAGTGATATTCAAACAGTCCAAAAGCTTCGTTTGCACATTTATGCAACATAGCAAAATAAATTTTTTCCATCAAAAGCATTAGTTAGCAGAAGAATTTGACTTATTTTCATTCTTATTAATACGAACGTATGGTGACGTCCTCCATCCTCTTTAAGCATAAATGTCTTTTATTCTTTGTCGCTGTTAAAGTTGCTGATAGTTTCCTGTGTGTGTGTTTGAAAGTAAAAGCCTCCAACGTTTCAGACGATTTTTTTTATTATTTGTTTGATGCTATAATAATCCATCTTATGAGATTCCAGAACGTTCGTTTAGTTGATCTGGACGTTGTGTTTGAGCGGGAGCTCCTGCTGCTGACTGACCTCACAGCCAGTACAGCTGCATGACGTCAGCACCATTCGATAACGATGCGGCTGCAGGGACAGCACTGTTTGTACGTGTATCAGACAGTAGATTCAGAAATATGAATAAACTGAATATTTTTAAAGGAACAGACGAGGAAAGCAAGAAGCGAGTTAGAGAAACATCCACACAGCCGTGAACATCGTGAAGTATTTTTTCCTTGGAAAATCGTCTTTTTTCTTTTTTTTTCCTTGTGTTATACAAAACACAAATTTCCTAATCAAGCTCTGCATGAGCAGCTTATATTTGTACAGCGAGCAGCAGTGATTGGAGCTGCTCTAAGGTTTCATAGTGACTGAGGCAGAGAGCAGGAAAAACATCGGTCATTTTCTCCACGTTCATAATCACTGCTGCGCCTCCTCAGCGCCCGCACTCGCTACACTTCAGCCTGTGCAGCATTAGGAAATGTTCACCTTTGGATTCAGCGGCTGCAGACCCGGCTGTGCGGCAGCAGGAAGGTTTTCTGACATTTATTTTTGCTGTGTGCACGACAGCGTTGGTGCAAAACAGTATGATCTGTATGATTCACCTGCTGCTCGAGAGCTTCAATCATCCAGTAGAACAAAAGAACAGCACAGGGATGGTTTTTTGATTTTACTGGTCAACGTGTGGATTATTTATTGTTTTTTAATTATTTGTCTATTAAAAATGGTGAAAAGTATCATTTGTATATGAATAGAAAATGTAGAAAAAGAATTGGGAATCAGAATATTTTGCAGTTTTTACTTGGTTATCAAAACTTCTCTGATTAATCAAATGATGAACCTGTGCTTTGTTTTTCTTTTAATATCGACTAAGTTAAATAATCTCCAAAAGTGTTTGTACAAAGCTGGGACTGGACATTCAGTGTCCCCACAGACTACACACAGGTTTCTGCACGCTGCATTTTAATTCACTCACTAAAAGCTCCGCCTACTTGGATGTTCTGTTAGCACGTTAACCTGACAGCAGCCATATTATTGGTCAGATAATGTCATTAAAAATGCACCAAAAGGCTCTGACAGCACAAACATGGTCCGCTGAGCAGACAGCTAGCAGCTACAGCCGCCTGTGTCGCCATCCACCTGTCAGTCAAAAAGAGGCCACGCCCCCTAATATGCAAACTTAAAGCCTTATTGCAGTTTAACCCCCACTGCAGGTGTTATGAAGGAAGAATTACCTACAGAGACCAAACAGTTTGTGTATCAGACTCTAAACATGTTTGTTTCTGCTGTAAAGTTTTAACATGGGAGTCTATGGGGACTCCCTGCTGAAGCCTCTGCTGGACGTTAGAGGAACTGCAGGTTTTTGCACTTCAGCCTTGGCTTCGTTTTTCCAGCCCAGATGTTTCTGCCTCCCACGAATGTACAAATCTTGTGTATTTCCAATCTCTGCTGTGCTTCACTCTGATTTGTCTTCCTCTGTTTAATGATGCAGATTGATGCCATCCACAGAAAGGAAGCGATGAAAGCAATGACTGAAACCTTCTATGCAGCGATATTTGGATACGATGAGGTAAGACAAAGAATTTTAAACTTGCTGTTTTACAGCCGAGATTCAAACTCGACTCAGAGGCGACTGGAAATCGGTTTTGAGTGACCTTTAAGAGTTTATCTTGGATGCACTGCAGACTCACTCAATTTTAACTCCGGTCCAAAGTCTGGATCCTGATTGGATCACACAGCTGGGACATGTCAGCAAACATCAGCTGCAGATATCAGGTTAGAAGAAACTTGATCCATGTGAACACGTGTGTTGGTACCTGCAGGGAATCCTGTCTGATGACTGTGTGCTGGCGGCGGCTCTGTGGAGAAACCTGTTCAACCGTCAGTGTGAAGACCCCAGACAGCTCGAGCTCATGGTGGAGTACATCCGCAAACAGGTTTGCTTTTGTCTTTCTAACACATGCACATTGTTGCATTTGAATTGTGTGATGTCCTGATAAGACCTCGGCACATGCTTTGGGCCCACGTTCTCCAGACTTGACTCCATCTGTTTTCCTAACCACAGGAATCCAGAGTCTTCTGCTGATGAGCAAATTGGGTTTAACACTCACTGGTTTATGTGCACGTCTCCATGCAGAGAGCTCTCCCACAGTGAGCTGCTCGCGGTCCGACACAATTAGTTGGTTTTCCATGTCTGCACTGAGAGCTCAGAGCTTATTAGAATAGTTCTTCACCAGCGCTAAAGAAGCAAATCTGATTATTTACCATCTACGTCATTACCCTGACCGATGGACGTCAGCTCTGGGTAATGACCCAAATAAACGAGTTCGCAGTAATAAGCGGTTAAAGTGAGTTTTCTCGGAAAGGTGGCGGGGCTCAGCGTTAGACAGCGGGTGAAGATGTCCTACCTGGAGGCTCCCGGGGTAGAATGGAGACTCTCAGCTGGTCTGGGAACAGCTCGGTGTTCCCCAGATGAACTGGATGAGGGAGGAAGGGTGAGGGAGGTCTGGGCCTCTCTGCTTAGGCTGGACCCCTAAGACTCAACTCCAGAGAAGCAGCAGAGGATTGATGGATGTGCGAGTAGTTCTAAATGTTGATGGAACCTGGAAATTGTACCTGATTTGTTTCCTTAGAAATGAGCGAGCACCACTTTTATTCACCGACTCTGACGCAGTAACGTTTGCAGAAAGGAAAACAGTCGATGTTGATCTATCAGCTGTGAGTGTAAATGTGGACGTCCTGCTGTGTGCAGATGCAGTACATCGACGCGCTGGACGGGGACGACCTGCTGCTCACAGGAGAGGTGAAGTGGCGCCCCCTGGTGGAGGAGAATGCACAGAGCATCCTGAAGGTGGTCAAACCCACGTACAACGATGCCGGACTGTGACAGACGCTTGTTGCACTTCAGTTTCCTTTCCTCGGTTATGTTTTCTCCCCCCCTTCTTTTCCTCATAACACCTTCTCTCCTCTCTGTTATGAGATTTTGATTTGACATCAACTCTGTTGTTGTAGCTTTTTTTTTTTTTTTCTTTTTTCCTCCTCTTGTGGTCAAAGCACTTATTCTCCCAATGATGTGTCCACCAGAGGTCTGATTCTGGAGGGTCAGTGTATATATGTAGACTAGACGGTCAGGGATGAGGATTGTGGGCCGCGTGACATGGACAGCCGTCGGCCTCCATCTTGTCCTGTTGGGTTTGAGAGTGTCCGCTGCTTCCTGTCTGTGAAAACGCACACGTGACACCATATTTATATTTTCTCAGTTTTATAAGTACCGCCACGCTGTATTTATAAAGTGTTTTGTACCTTCGAGCTGCTCTTCTCCTGCAGAGGTGTCGTCTGAGACTTCTGTTACTGCTCCTTCACTGTGTTTAAATAAAGTTTTGCTCTGTGAGGTTAAAATGATCCTTGTAGGTTGTCAGCGACGTTCTCCATGATGCTCTCACACCGCAACAGGAAGCTGAACCCTCAAAGACACGGATGTCATTCTTGTTTTTAAAAAGTGAATAAATAAAGTTTTCTCTGAACGGCGTCTGCTCCTGACTCGTTTTCTGTTCCACGATCAGTTTTCTCAGCTTAAATGCAAACTTGTGGTTTATCTACTGCTAATACGAGGTGAACGTGGCAACAAATGGCTGCAGCAGAGGAAGAAGAATTTTAATTAAAGGAGGGGAAAAAAGATCTTTGACCTTATACAGGGAGTGCAGAATTATTAGGCAAATGAGTATTTTGTCCACATCATCCTCTTCATGCATGTTGTCTTACTCCAAGCTGTATAGGCTCGAAAGCCTACTACCAATTAAGCATATTAGGTGATGTGCATCTCTGTAATGAGAAGGGGTGTGGTCTAATGACATCAACACCCTATATCAGGTGTGCATAATTATTAGGCAACTATTCTTTCCTTTGGCAAAATGGGTCAAAAGAAGGACTTGACAGGCTCAGAAAAGTCAAAAATAGTGAGATATCTTGCAGAGGGATGCAGCAGTCTAAAAATTGCAAAGCTTCTGAAGCGTGATCATCGAACAATCAAGCGTTTCATTCAAAATAGTCAACAGGGTCGCAAGAAGCGTGTGGAAAAACCAAGGCGCAAAATAACTGCCCATGAACTGAGAAAAGTCAAGCGTGCAGCTGCCAAGATGCCACTTGCCACCAGTTTGGCCATATTTCAGAGCTGCAACATCACTGGAGTGCCCAAAAGCACAAGGTGTGCAATACTCAGAGACATGGCCAAGGTAAGAAAGGCTGAAAGACGACCACCACTGAACAAGACACACAAGCTGAAACGTCAAGACTGGGCCAAGAAATATCTCAAGACTGATTTTTCTAAGGTTTTATGGACTGATGAAATGAGAGTGAGTCTTGATGGGCCAGATGGATGGGCCCGTGGCTGGATTGGTAAAGGGCTGAGAGCTCCAGTCCGACTCAGACGCCAGCAAGGTGGAGGTGGAGTACTGGTTTGGGCTGGTATCATCAAAGATGAGCTTGTGGGGCCTTTTCGGGTTGAGGATGGAGTCAAGCTCAACTCCCAGTCCTACTGCCAGTTTCTGGAAGACACCTTCTTCAAGCAGTGGTACAGGAAGAAGTCTGCATCCTTCAAGAAAAACATGATTTTCATGCAGGACAATGCTCCATCACACGCGTCCAAGTACTCCACAGCGTGGCTGGCAAGAAAGGGTATAAAAGAAGAAAAACTAATGACATGGCCTCCTTGTTCACCTGATCTGAACCCCATTGAGAACCTGTGGTCCATCATCAAATGTGAGATTTACAAGGAGGGAAAACAGTACACCTCTCTGAACAGTGTCTGGGAGGCTGTGGTTGCTGCTGCACGCAATGTTGATGGTGAACAGATCAAAACACTGACAGAATCCATGGATGGCAGGCTTTTGAGTGTCCTTGCAAAGAAAGGTGGCTATATTGGTCGCTGATTTGTTTTTGTTTTGTTTTTGAATGTCAGAAATGTATATTTGTGAATGTGGAGATGTTATATTGGTTTCACTGGTAAAAATAAATAATTGAAATGGGTATATATTTGTTTTTTGTTAAGTTGCCTAATAATTATGCACAGTAATAGTCACCTGCACACAGATATCCCCCTAAAATAGCTATAACTAAAAACAAACTAAAAACTACTTCCAAAAACATTCAGCTTTGATATTAATGAGTTTTTTGGGTTCATTGAGAACATGGTTGTTGTTCAATAATGAAATTATTCCTCAAAAATACAACTTGCCTAATAATTCTGCACTCCCTGTAAATATAAAATTTGATTTCTATTTTATTTATATGGCATTGGATTACAACAGCTGCCTCAAGGTGCTAATGAGATGACCCCGTATGACCAAGCTCTTTGGTGACAGTGGGACAGTTTCTCGGGGAGGGGCAGGGCGTCTGCCACGAACGATGTGCTGTGGAAGAGAGCCAGAGATGAATAATCATAATCATTCAAACAATCAATACTCATAATTAAATGGTGGGAAGTCAAAAATAATCCAGTAAAAATGTTTTTTGTTTCCTTCCTTCAGTCAGCTGTGATGGACCAATAAGCTTTCTGATCGAGGCTTTTCTTTCACTTTGCTCATGAGCTCAATAATGATGTCAGATTGTCCTCCTGCACATGTTCAGGTCTGAATAACATCATGAACTAATCTAAAGCACGGATGGGCGTGTCTGTGCTTGTACAGAGTGAGAGTGCCCTTCATACTTTGTGTTGTTTCTTTCCTGATGTCCGTCTTTTGAAACTTGATTGTGTGTTTATGAGGAAGAGAGAAAAAAGCAGACTGACCTTCACCATCAGAGCTCAGTTCAAGATAAATCACGAGGCGCTGCCACACAGGAAATACAAAATCCTTCAGCGTGAAAGGATTCTCTGCGCTGCTGAGTTGGACTGTGAGATGCTGGATGAGTGGTGTCCTGTTCTGGTCAAGGTTTCGATATGTTTGGCTCCTGCTCTTGTAAGGATGCCTTCACCCAAAACACAACCTATCATTGGCCAACTTCCACATACGTACTGACGGGCTATACCCAGTGATGCCTGTAGTTGGTGGAGGTTGTGCCTTGGCTCTCTTCCACAGCATGTCCTATCCTGTCTTCCTTCCCTCACCCCAACCGGTCGCAGCAGATGGCCCCGCCCCTCCCTGAGCCTGGTTCTGCCGGAGGTTTCTTCCTGTTAAAAAGGAGTTTTTCCTTCCCACTGTCACCAAAGTGCTTGCTCATAGGGGGTCATATGATTGTTGGGTTTTTCTGTGTATGTATTGTTGTAGGGTCTACCTTACAATATAAATCGCCTTGAGTTGACTGATGTTGTGATTTGGTGCTGTATAAATAAACTGAATTGAATTATACTGTGAGGACAGAGATGATCGTTAAAAATTAAGAGGAGACGCCCACGAAAGCAACAAATCAAATGATTGTTTATATCCTCAGTGAAGTTGCTGCTCTTCCACCACTGCACAGGTAATACAGAGTCAAAGCTTTCTTCAAACTAATTGGCTGAAATGTGAATCTTTGTTCTTTAAACTCTGGGATCACTGCACTTTGGGTAATAGTGTTGAAAGGGTCAAATCTGTCACCCAGGTCTTTTAAAAGTGACATAAACCTGCTCAAATGAAAGCTGACACTGTTTTCAGAGTCTGAGAGTTTGTTTCTGAATTGTTGCTTTAATATAAAAACGTTTTCTCTGCACAGATTTTCATTCATCCTGCAGAGGGCGCCACACTCCACGTTTTATTGTGCAGAAGCCACCGGGCAGCTGATCCTGAATCAGATTCCCGTCTTTGTTCCTTCACTGCAGCGACTGAGAGGAAGACTGTGCCACAAAGTGTTCTCCATGCACATCAAACAGACAATAACACATCTGGACCTGGAAGCACATTTATGTTTATTTATTTATTCTTTATTTATTTATGTTGGGCCAAAAGACTAAGACGCGTAAAACATTTGAAACTTTATAAAGAAGTAAAGTCGTTTGCATACAGCGATCGATAAAACCATTATACCCAATAAACAACCTCGGGCCAGTGCAGAGAACATCCTGTGATCTCATCACAGTGTCAGCAGGTTAGGCAGACCCTCTCCCCAGCAGCCTTTTCCTGTTCCTCCTGCAGGGTCCCGAAGCGTTCCCAGGCCAGGGATACCAAATCTCTCCAGTTGGTTCTGGGTCACCCTGTGGTGCAAAACCTCCCAGGAGAGATCCTAACAGATGCCTCAGTTGGTTTCTGTCGACACAGAAGAACAGTAACTCTATTCCAGGCTCCCTCCAGATGCCCGAGCGCCTCACCCTGTCTCCAAGGCTGATCCCAACCACTCTAGAGGAAACTCATTTGTGTTTGGGACCTTGCTCTTTCAATCATCACCCATATCCCATGAGCGGAGGTGAGAGTGGAGCATAAATCAAAAGTCCGCCTGAATTGCCGGTCCACCTCGCACTCCACCACCGCCTCGTCACCTGTGAATAAGATGTGAATAAGATCCCAAGATACTTGAACTCTCCAAACTTAGATCCTTGTACTATTTTCCAGCAGAGAAACCTGGACTCAGGCTTGGAGGTGTTGACTCTCATTGTGGCCACACTTGACCACAAACCACTCTCCATCATAAGAGTCCACAAAACACATGCAGACTCGGCCTGGATGCTCAAACTCTCAAGATTCCTCCAAAAGTCCTGCAAAGGAAAAGATCTGCTCCAGTGTTCACATCCAAATGTGAGACCAGCAAGGAATCTGAGTGAAAAGTACCCAAAACTGCGGTTCCTCTGCGGTTCCTCTAATGTCCACCTGAGGCTCCAGCAGTGAGTCAGCCCTCAAAGACTGCCATGTTAAAATATGCATCTTCATCCTGCTTCATAACAGCTGCACAGGGGGAGAATGTTTTTCTAACGCACCTGTTTGGATTCTCTGAAAACGCTCATCCCCGTGCATTTCATCGAGGCTTTTGGATTTTGATGAGACTTGATGTTAGGGGCGTGGCTGCTTTGATTGACAGGTGTGCCAACACTGCTCAGCTTCACTTTCACTAACTGGAATCCATGAACTGGAGCTCTGGACTGTGCTGGTGCCTCTTAGCCAGCATGGCTTACAGAGTGTGTAAGAAGTTTGCCTCATTATTGGTATCTTTTGCACACGGACCTCACAAATAAATAAGTGTTTAAAAGGTCTCATCAGTTGTAATATGTGATGCTGGGAAATATTCATAGATGACAAAAGGCTTTTATTCCTTTGTTCATGTTTTTCCCGCATCATTGAGAGCGAGGATCGTTGTCCTCTCTGAGACTCTGTAAACTCGAGTTAGTGCAGACTGCGTGTAACACTGTGGCCTTTGTACTTCCACAGTGGAGCTCAGCATGTGAAAATGACCCAAAAAAGAAAACTTTTGGCTTTCGCCCGCGTTCACGTCATCCTCCCTCTGCTCATCTCCACCTCGCTGATTTTACAGCCTGCACGCGAAGCCTCTGACCTTCATCGGACGTTAAAAGCTCCACGAGGCCGGGCGCAGCAAACAGGAAGCGGTCACTTAGTCATCTCCTCAGAAGGCGAGACGTCACAGAGAAGCGTCTTTGTTTTCACGTTGAGTAACACACGAGCTGACGTCTCGGCTCTTTCACGCTCTTTTATCCCCTCGTCTGGTTTTCATCGTCCAACCTGTTAAACTTTCACACTCGAAGTGAGCAGAAAGAGACGAGAACAGCAAACACACACGAGTCTGATCATCTGAGAGGCAACGAGGCCTCGGCTCGACCTCCGACCCCACACGGTCCTTAAACGGGTTTTATTCCCTCATACGCCGGTTTCATGTCTGCTCTGGTAGTTTGGACTCGCTCTCCGATGGTTTTATACATATTTGGACATGTTTTGCTTTTTTTTTGTCATTTTGAACATTTTTTTTGTGATTTTGCAACTTTTTGACTGTCTCGTGCACAGGCTTTGTTTTTACTCGTTTTGCTTCTGAACCTTCCTGTAACTTTTTCCTCTTTAACGGTTTTATTTGTCTCGTGGTTGTTTTTATCCTCTTTGTTGTCATTTTGTTGTGTTTTGTGGTTTTGTGGCTCACGTGTTGATTCTCGCTCTGACAGCTTCGTATTTCCTCCTGGTGGTTTTATGCCTGTTTGAGTTGTTTTGGAAATATTTCAAAGTTTATTTTTATTTTTTTTTAATTTGTGTTATTTTTCTTTGTGGTCTCCTTTAGGAAAGAGGAAGAGTCAATTCAGTCAAGAATGAACTGCTTGTATTCCTCCTCGTGGCTGAATTGATCTGCTTGTTGCATTTTTGTGTCTTTTTCATTGTTTTTTAATAATTCTTCATCTTTCTGGTCCTTTTATTTTTCTTTCGAGGAGTCCTGCATCTCTTTGTGAGCCCTTGCTATCTTTTTTTGTGCAGCTTAATATCTCTTTGTGCTGTTTTCATGCCTGTGGTCCTTTTGCAGGAGTCACTGAGACGGGCAGCAGGTCGGGGTGAGCTGTTAGTGTTCTGCATTTTCAATAAACTTGACAACAGAGCAGGAGCAAAGACACCATGTTCCTGTTTCCTGATCACGTATGCAGCTGCCTGGAAGCTGTTTCTGCACACATGTGTATTATGTAAGATGATAATTTCCTGCATGCTGATCCAGCGTGTCTCACTGTGGAAATACCTGAGGGCTTTGCCTGAATATTAATATTCAGATAACTGGAGCTACAAACTCAGTTTCACCACCTACGCTGTCATTCAGCTGCAGGAGCTCCTGTGTTTGTCCTGGTGGGATTAAACCTGATCTGTGCTGAGGCACAAGCAGGAAGAACTGGGACCTTTTTGGTTCTTTATGAATGGACAGCGAGGTTAATCCTCCAAAAACACTTTAAAGAACAGAAAATTTAATGTTGAGATAAAAGTCCGTCCTCTACTTTTCTAACGTAACCTCTGGGTTTTTACATCATAGGTATTCATGACAGCTTTGTGCTAGCTGGCTAGACAGGAGGATAACTGTTGTGCTCTATGTTATAATTAGAGAAGCTCTGTATGATTCACCGCTCAAAATAATCCTTCTTTATCTGATCTGGATCTTAGTCAGCTCCTCTCCATTTCTGCTGATTGGCTGCTCTTCACTAACAGCAGGAGGGCGGAGTTTCTATGTGCCTGAGATGGCTGCATAAGGGAAATCTCCCCTCCGTGACATTGTACTGTGACCAAGAGTAGAAAAAAATGATTCGCTGTAGAAACGCTGCCCTCCTGAGTTGAAACTTTGGAAATTTAATATGAGCACTGACCAACAGGAGCTCTTTACATTTGGCCATGAATACACAGATGAGGGGAAACCCTGATCTCTGAAAGTGTGCTCGACATGGTGCCGAGGACATGGACACAGCGCCCCCTCTGGCTATAGAAGAAGAACCACTAGAGACCAGAATGCATGTAAACTGAAAGGTCAGACTCCTGCAGTTCCTAATAAAGGTAATGAGTTCTTCAGCTGGTTCATCGATGGGGCGTAACCCACGCTGCTCTCTGAATCCAAGGCTGAAGGTTGAGCCTAAACCTCTTTTAAACTTTCCCTGGGAGAAAACTTTCCTGTCTTTGTAAAAACAGAAACCACGGCTCCGGTTTTGTCAGTCTGTCACTGGGACGCTCCACAGTTCTTACTTTTAAATATCACAAACTGTGATCAAGTCAACACTTAGTTCTTCCTCTGCTGCACTTCAGTCGTATGAAGTAGAAAAGTCACCCGGTTTGCTTCGAGACCTAAAAGTGTTTATTGCAGCAGGACCTGACGACCTGAACTGGGTCATGAACGGGTCTGATTACTGGGATCCTGGGTCACACAATCACTTCCCCACATTTGGGTCACGCAGAAGCTGAGAGCTCACGAACTGCATCAGGGAACGATGTGTAGACAGAAAGTGAGTCTGTGAGTTATTTCAGAAAAGTGCACGATGAGCAAAATGGACACATAATTTTAGCCCTGCAACCATGTACACCAAATAATCCAAGTAATGGATTTTTATGTAGCAACTCAAAGATATGGGACATGAACGGAAAGAGTAAAAACTCTGGAGTTTGGGTTTGGAATTGAGACTCAAAAGTTGTCAGTGTCCCAGCATTTTTCATTTCTGTTAGTAAATGAAAAACGCCTCATTGTGAGACGTCTCGCTTTTTGCAGCTGGAACACATTTTGCATCAGGCTGAGCGATGCAGCCTTTTGGAAATCGAAGGATTGCTTCTGCTCCGCGTCACCCTTTGTTCAAACAGCACATGCATGAAGGAGTCGCAGGATGGGAAACAAAATGAACCGTTGGTCCTCGGATCGCGTGCCGATGTGGGAAGATTCTGATGTTCAGAGAACCGAAGCAAAAATCCTGCAGGTCATAAACACTCTTCTTCAAAACAGGTTGGTTCTCTCGGCCAACCTGCGAAAAGATTCTTTTCCTCAAGAGTTTCGCTTCCAGGTTTAATAAAGGTTTGGAAAGGAAACCTTGCATGGCCTAAAATTCAGTGACCGTCTTCATCATCAAGAGAAAACAAATCATAAAAACTGTAAGATGCTCAGACACGTTGTGAATCGTTTGCATTCCTGCACTGCTGTAGTCATGCAGAGTTACAACATCTGCTCCATTTCAGCCACATGCTGATGAACATTTTCATTCCTGACCCAAGTTATTATATCGCTTCCACATAATTACAGAGCAAACAGGCCAGAGAGCAATTCAGAACCTGCCCGAGAAGTTTTTATGTTTTTGTTGTGTATCAAAGGTTAGTTATCGTTTCTAAGTAGGTCGGCTGGTGCGCAGCAAAACACTGCCTTACATCCTCTACAGTGTAACACAATCTTTGGTCTAATGAGGTCTGTGCTGTTATTTGTGACGAGGTCACAGGATAAGACGCCAGTATCTTATTTTGAAAATCACCTGTATGCAGGAAGCGTCTGAAGTTCCTTTTTTCTGTTCTTAACTTTACACGACAAAGTTTAAAATCCAGATTGATTTGATCTCTTTAACTGACATTCGCTGAGCGGGTGTGTTCTCTACCTGCCCTACCTGCAGGGCATCACCTCCTCTTGTGCTCACCTGCCAACTCCATCACACCTACAGCACGTTACCGTATCTTAAACCTGATTTATCCTGCAGGGTGACGCGCCATCGTCCTGCTGCAAGCTTCACTTTTTTTTCTTTTTGTTTATTTTTATCGTCATGTTTCTGAAAATCACCCGTGTCAGCACAGCTTTCCACCAGCGACTGTTTTATACAATTCCAGTTTTCAGTCTGACAATGGACCAATGGGATGAGACCACATTTTAATAAAATACATTTGCCTTCAAAGTAAAAGCTGGCCTCATTCTGAAACCAACACATTTCAAGGGACACAACTTTTAATTTGAAGGTGAACACTGTGTGTCCAGTTTGCATAGCACTTCTCATCTGCTCAGCGAGTAGTTGGCGAGTGTTTGCAGACAAGTCGTGGCGTCTCCTCGGGCTGCTCAATTAATCGAATTTTAATCTCGATTACGATCTGGGTTTTCAACGATCATTAAAAATGACTGAGCCGATTATTAGCACCTCCCTC
This sequence comes from Oreochromis niloticus, assembly GCF_001858045.2. NCBI lineage: Eukaryota > Metazoa > Chordata > Actinopteri > Cichliformes > Cichlidae > Oreochromis > Oreochromis niloticus. The sequence goes on from NC_031970.2 coordinate 3,130,936, forward strand.
GTGCTTTACTCTCGCGCTGCTCCGTGTAGCAAATCGAGCGCACCTCTCTGCGTTTCGAACACGCCTCACAACAATTAAGAGGACCCGAGGGAAGCTCGGAAAGCTGAGCAGAAGTTATTTGGAGAGGAGAGGATAATGGCTGCTGAAGAAAGAATGCCGTTGGTTGAAAAGAGAGGTAAAACGACTTCAGTGGTGTGGAAACCAATGTTCCCTCTAAGCTGCGCACGTGCGCAATTGGGCACAGAAAATCTGCGTTGTGCACAAAAAAATCTAACCTGAATTGAAATTAAAATTAAAACTTTAACAATTCTGTTTTGCAGTGTTAGTCAGTGACTGGCTGCTCCTGTATGGGATTAGAACGATGCCACCTTATCCTATAGTCCAGCCAATAATGCGATTCACATTCGTATATACGCAGCCAATCAACGTCGCTGACAGGCTATGACAGCGTCCTTATGTGCCGACAGCGGTGTTTTAGCTAGCAAAGCAGCGTGGCTGATGTGGAGTGAAGCCACGTTAATGACAACGTGTCCAACCATTGGAGATGTGAGCAGGACAGACGGAACAATTGACGGAAAAAGTGTGGACTTTATACCAGTTTATAAATTGTGTTGATAGGCCACGTAAAACCAGAGTTATGATAAAAATATCTGCAATGTTTGGTTTTCTTCCTGAATACTGTCGTTGTTTATATTTACTGCGGGAAGAAACGGTAAAAACGGCGTTTTATAAGGAAAACGCTCGAAAGCCTGTGGGCAAAAACAAAACCAAAAAACCCCCCACCCTTTCCTATTGGTCGAAAAAAGTACCGTGTCGACCAATCAAAAAATGATATGGCAACGAGGCATCTAGTTGTTAAGAAACGGGGGGGAAGTTTTAGGAGTGACGGCGGTGTTTAGATATGTGAGAGATTTGAGACGTTTAGCGCAAATCTTGTGTAGTTAGTGTGTAGTTAGTGTGTAGTTAGTGTGTAGTTAGTGTGTAGTGTAGTCAATAGTTTTGTTGTGTGTGTCAGAACAATGAGGCGGCTGCTGAATGTTACAGGTGTTACAGCAGTGATACATCTCCTGTTGTCAGGCCTGCAGGTATCAGGCTGTTGTTCTCCTTTATCTCATAGTGGACAGAAATTATTTTCTGGAGTGGCACAAATAATTTGTGTGGCATCAGATTTGATGCAGAACAGCTGATTGTTCTGTAAATAGTTTGAAATGTTTATTTAAAAACGCCTTGGCTGCATTAAAAAAAATAAATAGCTGCAAAAAACTTTGTTGTTTGCCAAACTGAGTTACTTTTTTGAAGTAGTAACTATATAATTAATTGCCCAACATTGGTCATTATATACTATATTTGGCAGACAGAGTTACAGACTCTCTCCCAGACCACAGACTCATAATACAAGTCAGAGCTTCATGAAAAAAAAAGAAAGAAAGAAAGTTGTGTTTTCAAAATTGGAGTTCAAGTTATTTTTACTTCCAATAGTGTTAACATACTACACAGGTCATGAACAGGATTTTTTACATTTTCATTGTAAGTGGGCTAAAGCAGTTAATTAAAAGTAGTGTAACAGAAATGTAAATGCTGTAATTTGATTATTTTAATAAACCATGTAACTTGGATGGATTAGATGCTGGCGTGAGCACAGTGCACACGTCTGATGTCGCTCACAGTGGTCCGAGGGACGCTCAGGGAGTTTGTGTGTTCGCTCAGACACATGAAATATTTGAGGGAACATTGGTGGAAACATTATGGGTTCGCGGAGTCAGACGTGGATCAAATATTGTGCAGTATTTTGAAGTTCACTAAACATAGATGTTTACATTTTTCATTTATTTTTTATATTGCAAACATTTGCACTGTAATCAGTATTTGCACACTATTTTATATTATTTTTTGACAATCTTTAAAGCCATTATTCAATACATTGTTATTGTTAAATAAATATCGTCAAATAATCGAGATCTCAATTTCAGTGAAAATAATCGTGATTATCATTTTTGCCATAATCGAGCAGCCCTAGCGTCTCCCATTCAGACTACGGACAACTGTGACAACCTGCTACCAACCAAAGCCAATGCAGGAAGGCTTTTAGCACGAACAGTTTCACCTGGAAACAACAAATAACCTTCAGCAACCAATCAGGGGAATACACATTTTATCAGTCACTAACTGATCTCCAGGCCTGAGGGTTCAGTTATTGTCCATCACTTTTTTAAAATAACATTTTTGGTCGTTTGGAACATTGAAAATAAAAATCTTTCAACAGGTAAACTGCACGAGAGCCGCCGGCGACCTGGTGGATGGTAAGCTTTTGGTTCTCTGGTCTTTAGTGGTCCTTCAGTGGTTTCCTGGGTGCTCTGCCCAGTAGAAACCGAGGTGATTCAGGTCTCGCTGGGATCTGTTCACACAAGGATCGACGTAGTTAACGTGATGTCACCGCTGCTTAGTGAAGTCCGGTTTTTGAAGCTTTTAGTTAAATATTTACGCAGCTGCCATCTTACCTTGTACAAACCAGAAAGAAGAACTCATGAGTTTTGCAGCCAAACAGACGAACAGATGAAGTCTGTATTCTGTTATTGTAATAAATCAGTCATTCCAAACATGGGCGGTCTGAGTGGAGATCAGTTCATGTTTATTTAATTTAAAATGTAATATTCAGTCTTCAATAACGCACCAAAGCTTTCAGGTCTCTCCGTCTAGTACTCAGAACATTTGGGGGTTATTTTCAAGCGTTTGAACACAAACATTAATTATTCATCAAACACCAGCTGTAGAAAATGGATGAAGCACTTCTAAATCTCTCAGATCAGCACCTGGATATTTAGGTGAGGTCTGCAGGCTGCACTCATCGAGCCGTCTGCTAAGTGACATAATCACGTCTTTCGTGGCGCCATCTTTTATTTGGCGTGGCAGCTGTCAGACGGGGGTGTTTGCTTACAGCTTAATAAGTGCTTCATTACTGTGATCACATTCACACTGCTGGCACATTTTTAACACACAGGTATTCATGAAGAGCTCAGTTTGTTTATCTCGTTCCGTATTTCTTCCCTTTCTTTTCTGTCCCGCCATCGTTCGCAGAGATTATACCTCACAAGTGTGTTTGCTGACTCATACGAGGATCATCAGCTGGCTCTTTCTTCTTCTTTCTGCTGAGATGTAAAGGTCGCTTCTTCCTCTCCAGCTCTGTCTCTTCTTTGGAGGTTTATTATCAGCTTCATCACGTGTCTGTCTGTCCGTGTGTCTGTCAGAACAAGCAGGCTGACTTTTGTGAAAGAGAGCTGAAGCAAAGGAAAAGAAAGAACTCATTCAGTCTCACTGCAGAGCGCGCTCTTTAAAATTTGCCAGCTAAGGCTGTGGCTTTGAAGAGGATGCTTTGTCCATGTGAAAGATGGATATCCTGCAGCCCTCCTGCTCTGGAGTCCTCATTTTGAAGTCGTTGTTTTTTTCCTTTCACCATGCAAGTTTCTTCGAGCCATGAAAGAATGTTAGCTAGTTTGGTTAGCAATAGTGTTTGGGAGCCTTACAGAGACAGAGATACCTTCTGATCAACGCTCAGTATCACCCAATTAAAATCCTTCAGTTCATCAAACTGGAGCTCGGGTCTGTTGGACGGTCTGTTGGTACAGTAACCTCACAGCAGCCATATTATTGGTCACATGACGACATTAAAAACGCTCCAACAGCACAAACACAGTTCGGGGACAATTAGCTGAGGCGAAGCCAAGCAGGCAGCTAGCAGCTACAGCCACCTGTGTCACCATGCACCTGTCAATCAAAGAGGCCACACCCCTAAGTTTAAACTTTACTAAGTCCAAATAAAACAAGATATAAAATATATTTAGCCCAAAAGTTGGGAAAATATTCCAAAATTCAAATAAATAAAATAAAATAAAATAAAATTTAGACACAGCTTCTGAAAGTAAAGGTAGCACCAAGTACCTTAAACCTGCAATCTTTTAAATGGCCACAGGGGGCGGTATCTGTAGCTGGAAAAGCAGCTGTCTGCCCTCTGTGAACACCTTCCTGATGCGTTTATAGGCTCAGTGACTCATTTGGTCAGGTTGGTCAGAAAGGCATCGTATTCACGGTATATTCGCTGGCTCATGAAAATCCACTTTCACAGTTAAATCCACTCCTTTCTCTTCAACAGCTCGTTTCATAACATCAAGACATCGACGGTGAACGCTCAGCTCGAGGTTTCAGAACGTCCCAACCAGCGAGTGACGTCACAGTTGCAACGTCCACCTTTAACACTGTTTACATCAAAATCTAGACACAATACAATAAAGAGGTTAACATGCAGACATACTGCAAATCAATTTCCCGTTAGGGACAATAAAGTTACCATTGACCATTGACCATTGACATGTATGGACACCAACAGTTTTTGTATCGCGCTGTAAACGTGTTTCTCTGTGCTGTAAAGTTTCACAAATTTAAAACGGGAGTCTGTGGCGACTGACTCACTGCTGGAGCCTCTGCTGGATGTTAGAGGAACTGCAGAGTTTTATGTGTTTTTCAGCGATTTGTCTCCAACACTGTGCTGATGAGCTGTTCACTACTCTGACTCTGACTAAAGTACACAAAAACATTTCAAGAATATCTTCTTCTTGAAATGTAAACTGTAAAATAATGTGTAAGAGGTAAAGTGGTGTTAATGTTTGGGAAAATAAATGTTTGATTAGATTTGTGGCGTCTTATCCAGTCGTATACAAAGCAGCTGTGTAACTGTTTCAGTCACGTCGCTGTCATTCCTTTTTATTGTGTGTTTCTGGGTTTCTTTGTTTATGAAGCTGAATAATAACTACTTGAAATACTGTAACATGCAGTATTCATGAGTTCGCTTTCAGACATTTGTGTCACTGTGGGTTTTACTCACACCATCCTTCTGAGACTTGAAGTCCCAACAGTGGATCTGTTGTGAAGTTTATTTTAATTTCAACCTTTAATTTTGGCCTTTTTCTTTTGTTACAAGGAACAAATTGTCTTTTGACAAAGCTCGAGTCTCACACTCTGCGGCATGAGCTGGGACCTTTCGCTGCCAGCGAGCTTCACTTTCATCAATGCCGTTCTGTCAGAGTGTCGGAGCTGTGGGCGGACGAACACTGTGAAAGTCTGTCACCGCTCGAGCAGGAGACGCTCACTGCAAACCACTGATGTTACTCTGCCGGGAACATTGCCTGGAAGATCACACAGAAACGAGAGTTAGTAATTATAGACGGAGCTGACATGTTGGGGAAAGAACTCACGTGCTGATGTACTTCCTGTGTTCTCGGGTTCCTCGTCTTCCCGGGTTCGCATGGATCCGGCAAATACAGTAGGCAGCCTGAAAAACGTGCTCTTCTTTGGCTTTGTGATACAATTTTTGTTGAACATGCTGAGGAACGACACTGATTTTTAAACACACATTAAGAGGCGTCGCACGGATACTGACAGCTTAGGGTTTAGACGGCTAGATGGTATAAAGAGGGACATACTGAAGCCTCAACATTAGCATTTCAGCTAACAGCCTGCTAGATGAAATAAAATGCTAGAGTCTCATCATTTTAGTAAAGATTCCATTAAACGTGCTCCAAAGGGGCCAACACAGCAGAGAGGGTCAGTTTAATGAGCTGAAGTCCTGGAGGGAAGCCCAGCTGACATCACTTCCTGCTTCCTGTGTACAGACACCTGTTGGTGAAAGTGGCCACACCCCTAACTTCAGTATCCATGTGGATTAGAAAATTCATCCTACTACGTTAAACTTTTAACGCATTTTAACACGGGAGTCTATAGCTGTGTCCCAAAACCTCGGCCGCGTCCTTCAGAGGCCGCATTTGTAGACCAATTACGTCACAGCCAATTCGAAGGCTACTCCAAATGCGGCCAACAAATGCGTCCTTCATTTCCCCGAATTTGATGGATGGGTCGGGTGTATCCTTCATGGCCCAATCTATCCCAGCATTCAGAGCGCAGAATTCATAGGCAGCAGCTACTTAGTTTTAATATTACTCTTATTACGCTTTCTGGGTCACAAAATAAACTTTTAAGATATTTTCAGGCAAGAATGTAGCTGTGTAAACTTCAAATATCTGCTCGGTTTATCAAGACATCGCATATTTGCAAAAGAGCTCAGATGTTTTCGGAGACATCTGTTACCCACCAGCTCGATAGCTAGCCGGGGGTTCAAGGGTCACTAGAGCCAGGGAGAACGGCGAACTCCCGGCACATCGTTTTCAGATCACCACCGTCTTTCGCTACCCAGGTTTAACATGATATATAAGTCACTTAGATAGCTTTACTTAGCCAAACCGGAGTAAATCGGTTTGGCTGAGATCAAAGTTATTAAATTAGATTAGATTAAATAAAACTTTATTATTCCCTCAGGTGGGTTCCTCCGGGATTTTCACACAGCTAAATAAATGTCAAACAGAAAACTGATTAAACCGAAGTGTGAGATGGTCGAGAATTTACGCCAGCGTCCGGTTATATTTTAGATAGCAAGGAGCAGACGGCTGTTTATTAAACTCCACCAAGACAGCGGTGACACAAATCTGAAGGCTAGACCGTCCAATTTCACAGCCTCACACTTCCGGCCTGCTCGGTCTTTGAAGGACCCGGCCCATGAAGACCGCGAAGGCCGGGTCCTCCGAAGGATGCGGCCTAGGTTTTGGGACACAGCTTATGAGGACTGACTCACTGCTGGAGCCTGCCTCTGTTGGATATTTGAGGAACTGCAGGTTTTGGAACATTTGTTTTCACTTGGCGCTGCCTCTTGTTTGAAAATGCTCAGAGAACTCACCTGTTAATAAATCATTCTGAAACTGAGAACAATAGATAGTTATAGGCTTTAAGGGCAAAGTCTCCGGACTTGGGATTTTCCTTTAAAAAGGCTCGGGACAGTCATTTGTAACCCGCTCTCTCGATTACATAAAACTTAATGTTTAAAGTGAAATAAAAAAGAAACTTTTTGGACTGTTTGGAAAAAGAGAGAGTGAGTGGTTTACTCAGAGATGAGACTAACCTCAGTCAGAAAAACAGAAGGGTTAAACTTGACACCTCAGGATTTCCTTTAGACATCGAGGTGTTAGTTATCACACAAAGCACACATTGCTTTTATTGGCAAATAGTATCGTTGCCACTAGATACTAGTCCAGTTTGTGAACGTCACAACCTGAGCTGATTAAAACACTTAAACTGTCTGTTATTATGCAACGATCATCAGTGATTTTGTGTTATGCACGGTGCAGGAACTCTGCATGCTCTGCCTGCGCGGAGCTGTGGATGGATTTGGATCGTGTGGTGGAACGAAGCAGCACACGAACGTCGCTGCGAACGCACACTGTGGGTGTTAATGGCTGTTCCCAAGTGAGTGTGAATGAGGGAGTGTGTGAACCCCCCCTCCCTCTGCTGCAGCACTGACAGCCAGCAAATTACTGTAAGAATATTTCCTCATATAGCCTCTCTGAACTAAAGAGGAAGACACGGCATTCATTACTGCCCACTGAAAACCTCAGCAGCAGGAAATAAATCCGTCTGTTATTGATGATATTTCAGATTTCTGATGTTTGTCTGAGACTTTGAGCTGCTGATGGTTAGTTTGTACCGTTAGCTGATAAAGTAAGTAAATATAAAAATGTTCAGATAAGTTAGCAGATCACCCACTCGAGATCTGGCTGTGTGTGACAGATGGCTAATTGTAGCCTGAATAAAAAGTTCACGGGGTCGGATCTCTCCATGAATTGAATGCCCCGCTGATGCTGACTGTAAGGACTTTATTACATAAAAGAGACTTTTTATGTGAGCACCTCCAAGTCTGAGGCTGTGGCTCCAGGGCAGGAAACAGTGGGCTGCTCCCTCTTGGTTTGGGTAGAGTTGTTTAACAGTTGAACGTTAAACATTTACCTGTTTAACTTTCCAACCCTGACCAGTGGTCATGATGAAAAGAACAGGACCACAGTTTTAAACCCTGCCAGGTGTTTGGATGTCAGCCTTAAAGCCCCACTGTGGGACTGGATTGATTGCTACGTTATCAACAGCCACGTCCATTTATGCTCGCTGCAATATTCTCCTGAACCATAGGTGTCGCCACTCAGACAATGCCAACACATCAGCAGTTATATGGAAGAAGAAGAAGTCAAACTTGCCGATTTCTTTCATTTTTTTCCACAAAGTCTGGTCTTTTCAAAATTCTGCAGCATCTCTCTCTGTGAAATCTGTGACTCTGTGAGCTTCTGTGCTGATATGTCAATTAAACGGTGGTAAAACCAACAGAATTACACAGTCAAGCTGTGGCGTTTGCGGCACAACGCTCAGGTTACAAAAATCTAGAGGCGCGAAACCGGCAGTAATGACAGCGGATGTAAACTCTGGAGCAGAGGTGAAGCTCTGAGACACTGGAGTGAGCTTTAGTCTCACATCCTTTGGATTTTCAGAAACACTGACCCACAGAAATCTGTCCGCAGGTGGTTAGAGACAACCAAGAGATCTAAGGTGTATACAACAAGAGCTCCCATCAGCCTCTGGAAGTCACGGCTCCTCCTCCTGAAAATTTTCTTGAGAAAATTTGTGAGATTATCTGACTTCACACATTCTCAGCTACATCTTCATCTACACAGAAGATGCTGCTCGGGCGCTCGCCACCAAATACTCCAATAATCTAAAATAAACAGGCTCCTGGGTGTGGGCTTCACCTTGTTTAGATAACACTGCCACCACCAGGTCAAAGTCGAACAACAGCTAACATACTGTTGTATGCTAGCTAATGTGCCAAAGGCTGAGATGAAAACATAAAATACAAAGCTTCTATGTTTTTTTTATACATTGTCAAAAACAAATTGATTAAAGAAGAATACCAACTATTAATTAAACACAAACACAAAAGCACAAAAAGCACGAGTTAATGGGCGTTGCATCATCCGGAGGTGTGTGTTTAAAGGATAAGAGACGTGATTGTTAATAAATCTCTAATCCCTCTGAAATGTTGTCCAGTCTGTTTCTAACAAAGAGGTTTGAAAGAGCCGCCTTCACGTCCGCATTGTTCCTGCCTCAGTGTTTCACTCTCATGCTCACGCTGTCTCAGCCACAGTGTCAGAGTCGCTGCCTCGGTCTTGTCTTTATGTAACTCTGACTCCAGCGTGACGTCTGGGAGTTTTCCTTTTGGTTCAAAGGTTTGTGAGGATCCCTCGTACCTGCACTCCAACATCAACACTCAGTTTTCCAAAAGAATTCCTGCTTCTCACAGCAGAGTCGGGTTACAGCAGGCCGTGTGTGTGTGTGTGTGTGTGTGTGTGTGTGTGTGTGTGTGTGTGTGTGTGTGAGTAATAACTTCAATAATTGTGGCAAGGATGTGAAGCTGTTAGCGTGTTAGCATAGCTGCACTGTGGAAACATAGTTTTTACAGAGTGAAAGGTCTGTTTAGAGTGGAACGTTAAACGTTCCATCCACTGGACTGAACTGTGCTGAGAACACTGCTCTAGTGTAGAAAGTGTCTATTTCAAACTGACTAAAGAGGAAGACCATTTTAAAATTCCCAGGACTCCGTTTTTAGGAAGCATCTTCAACTTTGTTATCAAAAGTCGGGAATCTTCAGATTCAGGAAGCCAGTTCAATGATTTGGACAAAGTACTTTTCAGACAGAGGACATTGAAGCTCTTCCAGCTCTCAAGAAGACACGTCAAAGGTTTTTTAACCTTGTGTGGTGATAATGTGATAGTGATAATAAAGAGACAGGAACATTAAAACAATGTGGAGGGATGTTAGCGAACGTCTCATTCGGGGTTTCATAGATATGCTGTTGATGCAAACCTGAGGATCATTTACTGCTTTACAGTCTGGTGACAAAGTTCAGGAATTTTTATCAGGATATCTGAAAATATTTGAGGTTCTTTGTTTTTCTATTGCTTTTACTAGAAAAATGCAGTTTCACTAACATCCAGCAGAGGCTCCAGCAGTTACTCAGTCCCCAAAATTTAAATGCACATATCTGACCAATAATATGGCTGCTGAGCAGGTAACCATGCCAACAGACTGTCCAACAAGCCTGAGCTCCAGTTTTGGTGACTTAAACTCTGGGAAGTTAGCTAGCTAGCTAATAACTTGTGAAAAACCAACATTGGGGGAGCCAATACGGTCAAATTTGAAAAAAATGGATGATGTCATATTGCCTATAAACATCTTTGATATACAGTCTAAGTTTAAATCATATGTTTAAAGGCAGAGTATCAAAAATCAGGAACTGGAGGAAAAAAGAAAAGGTCTCCTTTACCTGGTCCTTTAAGCTGCACTGATCCATCACAGATTTTCTATTTATAAAGTTAATCTAAAGAAAGAAAAACGGCCTAAAACTGTAAAGTATGAACAGCATAACATACTGGAAATACTTTAGTGGATGCCTCTTTGTGTCCAAGTACATTCATTTAGATTAACATCTTTTTTGAAATACACGGGAAAGACGAGGACAGTGACAACGCCATGTGGTTCAGGTTTGCATAAAAACTGGAAACTGTGATGATAAGATTCCAGGAAATACTCAGGCACACGACTCCACAGGCAGCAGCACTTTATTCAAATATAAAAATTATGAGATTTAGACATTGTGCAGAGTATTTGGATGAAACATCTTCCATCATGCTTTCCATATGCGTTATTATAATGCACAGGCGTGTTTTCAGCCAGCACAAACACATGTTTGTCTCATACCTTCTGGTCTCTCACCTGAGCTGAGCATTAGCTGCAGCTTCTGCCTGTTTTGCCTGTAGCTCTTTGTACAACCAGAGAAATCATGCAGACACAGCAGTTTCCAGAATTTGACTTTCACTCGAAGTGACGTGAGCACAAAGAGGAGCTGCACCTCAGACATTTGAGAACACGTTCTGAAAACCTGATATGTGGAGTTGAGGCTGTTCTTGTTATTTTAGGCTTCGGTTGTTTTAATCTCACATTAAGTGCTTTATTAAAAACACTAAAACGGTTCAGTGTCAGGCCTCCTTTTACTGTTAGAAGCTTTAATGGTAGAAACGTTCCTCCAGGGGTCTCCAACTCCAGGCCTTGAGGGTCGGTGTCCTGCAGGTTTTAGATGCGTCCTTGATCTAACACAGCTGATTTAAATGGCTTCATGACCTCTACATGTCTTGAAGTCCTCCAGAGGCCTGGTAATGAACTAATCATTTGATTGACCCAGGGTGAGATCTAAAACCTGCAGGACACCAGTATTCGAGGCCTGGAACTCCCTGTCAGGATGTTGGCTTTCATTAAGTTAAGTCGTCGCCGTGTTCGTTCATCTCCTGCGTCTCCTTGTCAAGTTCATGTCTCCGTGCCTGTCTCCAGTTTTATTTTGATAGTTCCTTGTCCTGTGTTCGTTGTATTCAGTTTTGCTTCCTCCCGCTCTCGTCCTGTCAGATTAGTCCCAGCTGTGTTTCCCTCCTGTTTCCTATCCCTCATTACTTCCTTGTGTATTTAAACCCTGTGTTTTCCTTTGTCCGTTGTCGCGTCTTACTCTCTTTTTGCTGTGTGTTTCCTCCATGCGCCTAGTTATTTCTAGTTCCTTGTTTTTGGTATAAATCTAGTATTATGTCCAGCAACAAAGCTTCCGTTGTCAATTAACCTCCCCCTGTTTGGGTCCTACATCCTGCCTGTCACACAGCACAGCTAATCGTGACATTCTTCTTCTGTTTGGGGAACATCCAGCTTCAGCCCTGCAGCACTTTCATCTGTTCTATTTGTGAGTTGATTGAAGTGTTTGATGTACCCACGGTGTAGATTTCACCCACAAACATAAATGAAACACCCTGAGTGTGATTTGGAGTTGTTCGAAGGATGGAACAAAACTGCAGAAATGAGACTTCAGCACGTCAGCGCTGTGTTCATGCGTGGCCATAAAAGGAAGCAAACGTTCTGCATCACCCTCAGAGGCCGAGTTTGACCCTACACCATAAACTGAGTGCACTTTCCTCAGAAATCTAACTCTTTGTTGCTCCTCAGTAAATGTGATTGGCCTGTTTGGTCGTAATGTATCGTAAATGGTAGATTATAAATGAATTATTATTAATGTAATAACACATATTACAGTTACATTTGTTTAATTTTTGTAATTGTTCGTAGCTTCTTAACAATGTAATGTTGGTGTAAAGGGGGAGGAGCTAAACTGAGTCCAGGAAGAACAGTGTGGAGCTGGAAATGAGGTAAGCGTTCGCAGGTAATTTCATAGTTTCCTGAAGTTATTAAAAACAATATGATGTCCTGAAACCAGCTGACTTCTGTGGAATGATGTGTTTTCTTATTGAGCTGGTAGGACAGGTTCACCTGGTATGTGTTTAAGAGGACGAGCGACGGCTGCTGGCACAACAATAAAGATGAGCCATCAAAGTGTGGCAGAGTAAAAATGCTCTTTAACATGTCACTCACACTTGCACGTCTGCATAACGCCAGCAAATATGTATGCAAACCTTCATTTACAGGTAAATGTCTGGAGAGGTTGTGAGTCACTGCCAGCTAAAAGTTTAAAGGTCACAGAAGTCGTTCAGCAGCGTTGCACTCACACAAGATTCAGCCAAACATGAATTTCTTCATCTGTAGCTGCTTTACATACCACACAGGTGCTCCTGGGTTTGTGAGGAGGGTGAATCACACGTCGCTCTTTGATGTCATTTTGGAAACTATTCTTCTTTTTTCTTTTGTTCTTTTTCAAAGGAATCTGAAAGTTCAGTGAATTTATTGAGGAAATAATCACATTTACTGGATTTTTCCTTGTTACAAGAAACTCAATCCCAGAGTTACAGCATCTTATGTAAGGTTCAGTCCACAGAGACCAAAGACTCACTCTTGGTTTCCATCTGTTTGTTTTGATGGACTTTTTAATTCTGTGTACTTTCAAAATTCAAATTGTTACTTTTTTTGTATGATTCAAATTTTCTCAGAATATGAAGTTTTTTGTTAAACTGATTTCTTTGGAAGAACTTCACCAAGTCATTATCGTACTGACTCAGATGAATGAGCAGCCACGTGGCGTGGTGCGTGTTAAAGGAGGAGGAGATTTGATTAAAGTTGCTCAATTTTAAACCAATTTTATACATTTATTTTTTGTTTTTCTGACAGATGTTCTTATTTTCAGTCACACTTTTTATTTTCCTGATAAAATTGTTTCCATATTCATTTTATTTTTTGTAACTGCTGCTTTAATTTTTGTGTTTCCAATTTTTTATGAACTTTTGTTTCAAAACAAACAAATAACCTTGAACGTTGAGTTGGCGTGTCGATAAAAGAAAACGTTTTTGGAAATTAGATTTTCATTTTCTTTTTTCATGTGATAATAACCTTTCATGAGTATCTTCAATCAGCACAATAAAGAAGAAAAAACCTGACTGCTGATTCACAAACGTGTCACTAATGAAGATACTGCATTAATATCCAAACCCATGAAAATGTGTTGATGTGTGGTTTATGTAGAAAAAATAGTTCTTAAAATAATAGTGCATTAAATAAAAATTGTGTGAGATTACAAACAATTTTTTTATTTTTAAATACATTTTCAAACACCTGCACGATGATGTGAAAACAGTAGAAGCTGGCGTGGATGTGCGGATTGTTCAGCCGTCTTTATTGTCAGTTTTTTAAGGCTAACTCTGAACTCCAGTGGCTCTGATGTGCACAAAGGCTGCGAATATGTTTCACTGCTACTGGAAGCCAGTCCTTCCACTTCCGCTGCTGCTCGGCCTTCGGCCCTCACAGGTAACGTTTCTCACATCCATCCTTTTTTTTTTTTAAATTTAGCTGCCGAAGGCCGGTGACGACTTCTCAGCGGCGGCGCCCGTGACTCAGTGGTTTCAGCCTAACGTTCATAAAACATGTGGGCCTCCAACTTGTTTCGATTATGATTTTTGGACTTTGCTGTGACTCAGGTACAGCAACTTCCCTACTGACTCACCTGAGTCATGAGGTGACTGTGTGTAAACAGAAAGGTGTGTCTAACTGATATTTGATTTTATATACTGTTTTGTTTGTTTGTTTGTTTGTTTGTTTGCTTGTTTTAATCAAATTTAAATCATGCTTTTTATTTGTTTTTGTTTTTAATGTCTCTGTAAAGCACTTTGAATCACCTTGTTGTTGAATTGTGCTATATAAATAAACTTGCCTTGCCTAACGAGAGTTTTGTTTCCGTATTAGCAGATGGCAAAAATTCATAATTTCTTACTTAAAGTAAAATAAGTGACAGGAAGGTGATCAGGATGAACCCGTCCAGCACACGGAAGGTTCATCTGCTCGTCTGACCTTTGGACTGACCTTTGGTCTGGTGTGAAGCTCAGACCAAAGGTCAGCTTCACTAAAGAGGTCAAGAAAATATCAAAAACTCAAAGTCTTAACTTGACATAATTTGACTGAACGTCTGAATGAGCTCGAAGAGAAGATAAAGTTTGGAAATCCAGTTTGAACAGAGCTCCTTCTGTTCCACTGAAACCGGGCTGTGGCCTACTTTTACGGCACGCAGGCAGAGTGCCAGCTCCAGGTTTATGACTGAGCCTCCTCACGCTGCTGTTAATACATCTTTACTCTCCAGGCTAACCTGTCTGCCCAGTTTGGCTTTTTTCTCCACCTGTCTCATGACCTGGACAGACTGCATGCAAATCAGCGAGTGTTAGTCTGTACAAAGCAGGAGCGTATTTACTTATTCAAATGGTGCAGAGAGATGATGTCAAACAGAACCTCGGGCCCCACGCTGATGTTTGGTTTGAGTATCTTCACCTCCTAGTTGGGCAAACATGAAGTCACGGGGTCCTTCCTCACGGATGTTTACGTCCGATCGCGGATACAGACTGAGTCATTCGTGCAGAGGGTTGTAAAAGCTTTCTTTCTTCTCTGTGATAAAGAAACGTGAGCGCACAGCGACTGTTTGACCCCATTATGGCAGAAAAATACTCTTTTATTAAACCTGATCCATTCATCATTTCATGTCCCGTTGCCCAGGGGAGCAGAGTCACAGGTGAGCCCTCATTGTGCTCCGACGTCCTGACAGGAACTCGCTTCGTTTCAGAAATCACATACCTGATGAACTTTCTAAAGAGGAACACGATATGCAAACACTGCTGCTCAGTTCTCTGGAAATACCTAAAGTTATAATGAAACTAAAGTTATTGTTATCAGCTTTCAGTTTCCTCAGCCACGTCTCTCAATCTTTCCTCACACGTAGGTATTTTTTATTTTTAGAACACACGAAAAAAGGACATAAAACAAAGGACAGAATGATGAACCAAGACATAAAAATGAGATCAAATTTACTCTACAATGCTTAATAAAAGTATAAAAATCATGCAAGACTGCTAAACGACATAAAGCAACAATACAGAGATGGAAAGCAACTACAAAGAGTCTCAGAACAACAGAGTAGGAGATGCAGATCACATCACACTGATGCAAAATGACCACAAAGAGAAGCAGAGCATCAAACTTGCAGACACAAATTTTCATGAAACAACAAAAAACAACACAAAGATCACACATTTAGAAAAACACAGAAACGCTCATAATGAAAACCGTAAAAGACACAACAGAGAAACAAAATGAGCAAAAAACTACCAACAAAATCACAGAATCAGATTTCAAACGACAAAAAAGATAAATGATGAATCCAACAGCATTAAAGTGAAGCGTTCACATGTAAGAGCTCGAGTGTTTTATCATCCATGTTTGATTCCTCCTCTGCTGTTTTCAGAGAAATCATGAAAAATCACATCAGATAACATATAGATGCCATCTTTACATGTTCAAACATGATTGTGCCTTTATTGAGAAACAAAGCTCCTATAACGGATGTGAGGAGGCAGTTACCTGGGTACCAGGTGTGTTTATAAGCACAAACTGTAGTCAAAAGATGGATGTAGCCTGTCAGAATGAATAAAATTATGTCTCCTTTCCTGCCTCCTTTCCTGCAGGTAACTTGCTTTAATTTCTGATGAATTTTTCAAAAGCAACACGATATCCAAAGACTGCTGCTCAGTTCTCTGGAAGGACCGTGACCTTCTAGAGAAATCCTTTCCTTGTTCTCAACCTTTTGTTTCTTTTGTTACATCTGTCAATCTTTCCCCACACAACAAATTTTTTATTTGTTTTTAACAACTTAAAAATGTTTGTAATGGGAAATGAAATCACAGGAATGATTGTGCTTAAAAACTAAAATGACTTCATAGGGTTCAATAAAATGTTACAACTTTATAACCAAATCACAAGGAAAAGAAGTGTAATTTAAAATAAGGATAAGTTCCTTACAACACCCACAGAAACATAACAGCTGCACAATTAATAACAAAATCTCCACAAAATGACATAAAGCAACTGCAGATCACTTGGAGTGACTGTAAAAAACATGTTCTAGTGATTCTATACATGCATTTTATTTATTTTTTGTTATAACTGAAATAAAATAGACAGAGGCTTCGAAATAACTGCTTCTATAAGGACAAACACAATCCACAGGTCGGGTTCAGGGACTCCAGTTAGCTGAGCTGAAACCTAGCACGCAGCTAGCAGCTACAGCCACGCCCCCAATAATGCTGTTTTTATACAATAACACCGATAAAAACTGTTGTTTTGAAGGTTATCTGTTATCTGCAGAGCCCAAACTGTTTGTGCATCAGGCTGTAACCATGTTTATTTAATAATAATGGATTGGATTTATATAGCGCTTTTCAAGGCACCCAAAGCGCTTTACAATGCCATTATTCACACACTGGTGGAGGCAAGCTACGGTTGTAGCCACAGCTGCCCTGGAGCAGACTGACAGAGGCGAGGCTGCCATATCGCGCCATTGGCTCCTCTGGCCAACACCAGTAGGCGGTAGGGTAAAGTGTCTTGCCCAAGGACACAACGACCAGGACAGAGAGGCCGGGGATCGAACCGGCGACCTTCCGGTTACAGGTGCGCTTCCTGAGCCACGGTCGCCCACA
Organism: Oreochromis niloticus; assembly: GCF_001858045.2. Classification (NCBI taxonomy): domain Eukaryota; kingdom Metazoa; phylum Chordata; class Actinopteri; order Cichliformes; family Cichlidae; genus Oreochromis; species Oreochromis niloticus. Next base: position 3,147,849 of record NC_031970.2, read on the forward strand.
TTTCTGCTGTAAATGTTTAACATGGGCACTGACTCACTGCTGGAGCCTCTGCTGGACGTCAGAGGAACTGCAGCTTTGGGTACTTGAGGCTTTCATCCTCAGTTTGTGCGTACATCGTGCTGTAAAGTGCATGTAATCAGACCTCTGCCTGCCTGTAAATCATCACATGTGATGTTTATTGTGCGCTAGGCAGAAGGTAAAAGTCTGCAGGGACCTGCGTGAGCTTTCAGGTAAATTGGAGTTTCAGCCTTCATGCAACAGCTACCTGGGCTGGAGTCTCAGGGGAGGGGAGTGTTTTCCACTTCACACATCAGGTGACCTGAGAGACTGAGAGAAAACAATATTTCCTCTAAGAGGTGTGTACTTCCCACACCACAGGATGAAGCTTTCCACTGTGAAGGAAATCCACTGGCTGTTGGGAAGCTTTATTTAAACTCCTGCTAACAAAAAGAAGCTAAAGCCACATCAGAGGGACAAAATTAGCGCGGTTATCAGGGAGATACACTATGAGGGAAATGTCCCCTTCAAAATAAAAGCACAGAAACGCAATATATAAGCGCTCAAAGTGAATTCAATGTGAATTGAAACTGAGTATGGAGGACCACAAGAGCCACGCGCATCGAAATAAAAATTTCTGTGCTTTAATAATGAATTGTAGAATAAATTCTGCAATTGTAAATTCATTTTTGAATTCCAATTTAATAAACTGCATTTCAAAATCCTTTTTCCAATTGCATTTCAAAATCCTTTTTCCAATTGCACTTTAATAAACTGCATTTTAAAATCCTTTTTTCAGTTGCAATTTAATAAACTGCAGTTCAAAATCCTTTTTCCACTTGCAATTTAATAAACTGCAGTTCAAAATCCTTTTTCCACCTGCAATTTAATAAACTGCAGTTCTAAATCCTTTTTCCACTTGCAATTTAATAAACTGCAGTTCAAAATCCTTTTTCCACCTGCAATTTAATAAACTGCAGTTCAAAATCCTTTTTCCACTTGCACTTTAATAAACTGCAGTTCAAAATCCTTTTTCCACCTGCAATTTAATAAACTGCAGTTCAAAATCCTTTTTCCACTTGCAATTTAATAAACTGCAGTTCAAAATCCCTTTTCCACCTGCAATTTAATAAACTGCAGTTCAAAATCCATTTCCCTTTCCTGTTCGCTCCGGGATTAGCTGCTGGATTAGCTCCTGGATTAGCTGCTGGATTAGCTCTTCGATTAGCAACTTGCTGGAGGCTATTCAAATTAGCCACACCGTGGGATGTAAGGAGCTCTCTGATTGGTTGGTCAGACACAGGCTGTCTGCCAGCCTGGATTTTTCTAGCTCATAGCTTCTCCCTGCTAAGAAGCGTGTGTGCTTGTACAAAGGCCGTTCAGCCTCGGGATTTACACTCGGCTCGACACGGATATGTGAAGAATGAAGGGACCCTGCAGCGAAACGGAGAGCCCAACCTCTGACTGAGTACTTGTTTACGCAGTCTGACCACCTGTTGAAGGTAAGGTGCTAACGTGGCTAACGCTAGCATCACCGCACGTAGCCCCATTATTTTAAGGTCATCTTAGCTAATGAAAGTTTTACGTCGCAGCTGTACGAGCTCGCTACGTGTTTTGTAAGCTGCTGTGCTCTTCACAAATAAAGCTGGAAGCAGCTCAGACTGTTAGAACCAGCACTGAGGCCTGTTACATTTATACAGTGTTAGAGCAATGGCTGCAACCTACAGCCTTTAAACTAGCGATTACAATGCTGACAGTAAACTCGTCAGTCCAGATGTTACCACATTACTTTGTGATACTTGGAGTTAAAACAACTGAGACAGGCTGATTAAAATAACAGCTGTCAGTTCTCTCATTCCTTATATCAAGACTGGAGATCACACTACTGATTTCAGTTCATTTAATATGTGAGTGCACAGATTCATTCTCAACTGGACATAAATGATGATCAAAGGTTGTATATATGATGAATTCATCCAGTCCCAGCCTCTAACACAGTGCGCTGAATCTTAGCTTTGAATGTCCAGTATATTCTAATCAGTGCAATGTAAGCATTCACTGAACCTACAGTATCTACACCTGTGTGGCAAATGTGTGGTAAAGATACAGATAATGAAATTTTATTATTAATACAATATACATCATGAAAAATGAAAGCTGAAATTGATTCAGTTTAGTACTTTTCTCTGTATGCTCTGTGATTATAAAGGCCTTAAATTCTGTGATATATACTGTAAATGATTTTCACAGAGGTCTTAAAGTAGTTAAATCACTGCTGATAGTCTGGTTGTTTGTATTTTCACGTTTTTGTGTCTATAGGGCTATTTGATGACGATATGAACTCCTCTGGGAGATGAGGACACACCCACATCTGTTCCATACTGCAGCCATTGATGGTGTTACAGCTCTGAGGCAGCTTTGGGCCATCAGACGCACACACTGGAAAACCAGCACCTGGACTTCATGCAGGAGAGACGGCCTCAGTGATTTAGGTTCATAAGCGAGTTCAAACATTTCTGGCCTCTTATCACTTAGGTTTTTTAATCTCAAAAGTGAATGCATTTAAAGCAGGAACTGCACACCTAGCTGTCAAAAGTTTGGCAGCATGAGTAAAGTTTTGTAGGGTCCTTGTTAAAAATTCCACAAGCACCACATTTGTCATATATAGTTCATTTTGTACAGGACATTTTTGAAATTATAAACTATATATTCTAGTTGTCCACTTGTCAGTAATTTTTGAGTAAATGGATGTCACTGATAAATCAGTGGTGATTCACCTGCAAATGTTTTTAACAAACTTTGTTTTTTGTAGAATTAATCAGCAGCTGTGGAGAGATGCATTTGAATACCTTCTGGTTCCACTTTTCCTAACCTGGAAGCTGAGGATGGCTGATTTCTGACAGGGACACACACCTCAGCGCTTATCATGGGTGTTACATCCTCTGTGCCGCGATTCCAGAGAAAACGAGAGAGCAACGACCACTCATTAAGACCAGCCAGAAATCTGTCCCTTTCTGGCAGCTGTGGAAACTTCCAATAAGAAAGTTTGCATTCTTAGAACAATGCTGGGTCATGTGTGATGTGTCATCATATGAGGATATTACATTTTGCCTTAATTCTGCTCAATTAAGTGTTTTGATCGTTGATCCAGTATGGCAGCTTTGTATTGTGCTGCAAGTTAAAACCTATTGTCCTCATGAGCACAGCATCTAACAACTCTCCTTAAAAGAAAACGAATGACTTTAACTGGACACAATGGTTTCCAGTGGGAGATACATTCATCACTCATCCGTGACACTGGAGAAGTCACCTGGATGAGTGATAAAACAATTTCCCATGGAAAATCCAGAGGAACTAAACTTTGTTGTTTCTCTGGGCTCAATTTCAGCTCTAGGAGCATCTCTCAGAAGAAAACATTTTGCCAATAATCAGATAAAAAGATTGTTGAACCAGGTGGTATTCTCTGGAGTTTAAGACCAAAACTGAACTCAGTGAAATGACATTAGACTGGAATTCATAAGATGAATAGAAATACTGCTGAAGCTGAATGATATGTGTGTGTGTGTGTGTGTGTGTGTGTGTGTGTGTGTGTGTGTGTGAGAGAGAGAGAGAGCGAGAGAGAGAGAGAGAGAGAGAGAGAGCGAGAGAGAGCTTTGTTTTCTCCAATTCACCAGGTCTGTAAAGTTCAGTATGACTGTGGTACATGATACAAAAGAATAAATACAGAAGAATAACAACTTTATGTGAATAACTTTACTCTTCTTAAAAATAACTCATAAAACAAGTAAAAGTACAAATGTGTACAAGTTAGAGACTTCCTCAGTAAGTTTACACTCTTTTGGAGTGATTTTAATGGTGTGTTAAAGAAGAAAGAGATTAGAGGTAAAGTAGAGGATGCAGAGTCCATCATCACTGAGGCCGTCTCTCCTGCATGAAGTCCAGGTGCTGGTTTTCCAGTGTGTGCGTCTGATGGCCCAAAGCTGCCTCAGAGCTGTAACACCATCAATGGCTGCAGTATGGAACAGATGTGGGTGTGTCCTCATCTCCCAGAGGAGTTCATATCGTCATCAAATAGCCCTATAGACACAAAAACATGTGAAAATACAAACAACCAGACTATCAGCAGTGATTTAACTACTTTAAGACCTCTGTGAAAATCATTTACAGTATATATCACAGAATTTAAGGCCTTTATAATCACAGAGCATACAGAGAAAAGTACTAAACTGAATCAATTTCAGCTTTCATTTTTCATGATGTATATTGTATTAATAATAAAATTTCATTATCTGTATCTTTACCACACATTTGCCACACAGGTGTAGATACTGTAGGTTCAGTGAATGCTTACATTGCACTGATTAGAATATACTGGACATTCAAAGCTAAGATTCAGCGCACTGTGTTAGAGGCTGGGACTGGATGAATTCATCATATATACAACCTTTGATCATCATTTATGTCCAGTTGAGAATGAATCTGTGCACTCACATATTAAATGAACTGAAATCAGTAGTGTGATCTCCAGTCTTGATATAAGGAATGAGAGAACTGACAGCTGTTATTTTAATCAGCCTGTCTCAGTTGTTTTAACTCCAAGTATCACAAAGTAATGTGGTAACATCTGGACTGACGAGTTTACTGTCAGCATTGTAATCGCTAGTTTAAAGGCTGTAGGTTGCAGCCATTGCTCTAACACTGTATAAATGTAACAGGCCTCAGTGCTGGTTCTAACAGTCTGAGCTGCTTCCAGCTTTATTTGTGAAGAGCACAGCAGCTTACAAAACACGTAGCGAGCTCGTACAGCTGCGACGTAAAACTTTCATTAGCTAAGATGACCTTAAAATAATGGGGCTACGTGCGGTGATGCTAGCGTTAGCCACGTTAGCACCTTACCTTCAACAGGTGGTCAGACTGCGTAAACAAGTACTCAGCCAGAGGTTGGCTCTCCGTTTCGCTGCAGGGTCCCTTCATTCTTCACATATCCGTGTCGAGCCGAGTGTAAATCCCGAGGCTGAACGGCCTTTGTACAAGCACACAGGCTTCTTAGCAGGGAGAAGCTATGAGCTAGAAAAATCCAGCCTGGCAGACAGCCTGTGTCTGACCAACCAATCAGAGAGCTCCTTACATCCCACGGTGTGGCTAATTTGAATAGCCTCCAGCAAGTTGTTAATCGAAGAGCTAATCCAGCAGCTAATCCAGGAGCTAATCCAGCAGCTAATCCCGGAGCGAACAGGAAAGGGAAATGGATTTTGAACTGCAGTTTATTAAATTGCAGGTGGAAAAGGGATTTTGAACTGCAGTTTATTAAATTGCAAGTGGAAAAAGGATTTTGAACTGCAGTTTATTAAATTGCAGGTGGAAAAAGGATTTTGAACTGCAGTTTATTAAAGTGCAAGTGGAAAAAGGATTTTGAACTGCAGTTTATTAAATTGCAGGTGGAAAAAGGATTTTGAACTGCAGTTTATTAAATTGCAAGTGGAAAAAGGATTTAGAACTGCAGTTTATTAAATTGCAGGTGGAAAAAGGATTTTGAACTGCAGTTTATTAAATTGCAAGTGGAAAAAGGATTTTGAACTGCAGTTTATTAAATTGCAACTGAAAAAAGGATTTTAAAATGCAGTTTATTAAAGTGCAATTGGAAAAAGGATTTTGAAATGCAATTGGAAAAAGGATTTTGAAATGCAGTTTATTAAATTGGAATTCAAAAATGAATTTACAATTGCAGAATTTATTCTACAATTCATTATTAAAGCACAGAAATTTTTATTTCGATGCGCGTGGCTCTTGTGGTCCTCCATAACTGAGTTCCAACCATCCAAGCATTATTCCAACTGTTTAAAGATGCGTTTCAACTTTTATATCAAAAAGCATTTCACTTTTTATATGACTTTTAGCTTTATTTCAGCAGATTTATGTCCACTGTAAGGCTGATATATCACTTTTTAATGTTACTTTTATCCATAAATTTTAGCTCATGTGAATCTTTTTAGACCTTTTTCCTCATTTATCTTTTATATCAATCACTTTCAGGTTTTCCATCATTTATTGCAGTCATCTGTTATTACAGATTTTTCCCATATAAATCATATATGTAGCTCTGTACCATCATATCCATACGTTTAAGCTGATATCAATGAGATAAAGTTTTTCAGTGATAAATGATTGACATACAGACACTTTGGTCTGTATGTCAATTTATATCAAATATTTTAATTTTAACATTCATTTTCAAATGTTTGTTGTAGCTGCATTTCAGTGTAATCACACGTTACTGTTTTGTTAATTTACTAAACTATATCATTTGCATAACTTGCATCTCGCGTTCTCTGGGAGCTTTATTTTGAAAGTTCTCTGCAGGCGTGGGTTACCTATTGTGAGCCGGTTGGCTTGACAACGGGAATGATGGGAGGTGCTTGTCCACGTCCGAGATCGGGGACGGGACAGGTAGAGCCAGGTGAACAGAAGCTGCACACCTGACACTGACACACACACACTTTGTCTCTCTCACACACACACACGGACACACACGGGCTGAGGGAGAGGAGGCGGCCGTTGCGCTGAAGAGGCTCTTGGGACTTCACATCCTGCTCAGCACACCGGGAACCAGAGAAGGGGGGACCATTAGGAGCGTCAGGGCGCAGCAGACACAGCAGCTGCTGCGGGCTCGGACTGTTCAGAGAGGGGCTGAACTGCGCCTTTAACTCCCGGGACTCTGTGAGTGATTAAGCGGAGGGCTGCAGCCTCCTGCCGGGGCGGATTACTGCCCGCTGTGGTCTCACATAATCCGCACTTTGGGATTTTCTTCAATGTTCCCGGAGCAGAGCAGCAGGTAGTTCCTCCCCCGACCTCCCCGCGCACCTTTTTTCTCTATTCAAACCCCGGGGGAGGGGGGGTCAGAGACCCGGTGTACCCACTTAATCCCGCACCTGCTGACCGCAGCAGCACCATGATCAGCTCCGAGGGCCTGAGGCCGGCCTCGAACGGCAGGAAGCCGCTGGGCAAGCTCGCCACCCGGCTGGAGGAGGTGAAGAACCCGTGGCGGCAGGGCTCCACGCTGGAGCTGAGCCACAACGAGGCGGCCCGGCTGGCCACGGACGCACTGCTGGAGCACGGGGAGAAGGAGTACCGCAGGGTGCTGACCGAGGAGCGGGAGGTGAACTTCCTCTCCCCGCTGGAGATCCACTACATCACGCAGCATGCGGCCAGCAAGACGTGCGGCGGCCCCGACAGCAACGGCGTAGGGCCCGGGGACCGGGACTTCGGGGACGGGGACGCCGTGTCCGAGCTGACTTCTGGGACTTACTTCCCCATGATGTCCGACGAGGAGCCGCCGATGCTGGAGCTCGGCTGGCCGGACACACCGACGAGATACGGACCGTCGGAGACTCAGATCTACTTCCAGAGAGACAAAAGCCACAACATCAAAGATCTCATCAGGTCCCTGATCAACAAGGCCAAGAAGGTAAGAGTGCTCTGAGGGGACCGGAAACTGAATCATCTCTGTCTGCGATCTTTTATTAAACAGCCTGAAACAGGAGGCCGCTTTTCATCGTTTATTCCTGAAAGCAGCCAGCAGCTGATCGGTCAGTCACGGCAGTGCAGAGGTCAAAGCTCAGACTTCTTTACTGTATTATTGATGAGTGTGTGCTTTGTTCTCACAGTGGTCTGACTTATAGTCTCCCACAGTCCAGCTCAGAGTTCTCCTCAGTCACACCATCTGTAAACTCAGTTTATTCAAATTTATTCTTATTCTTTAGAGAAAAGCTGCAAATGTGAAAAGATTTAGTCTTAAAATCTGAGTTTCACAGACTGAAAGCTGCAGCTGGACCAGGAGAGTTTATCCTGGTGACCTTTGACATAAGTCAGAGAAACAAAGCAGCAGCTTCCTCGCTGGGGTTCATAACACACTGTGAAAACGCTTTTTATAAATAAAGTCCAACCTAAAGTTCCCAGCAGTCACTTTGTGTCCACCTCAAACTGGTGAAAACATTTTATTATCACAGAAGACAAAATAAAAGCTCACAGCTTCAGATGTGACGAGTTGGAAACATATTCAAGTGTAAAATGATTTTTTACAGCTGAGTTACTGCAGCTAAACATTTAGTGTGATCCAAAGCATGTCGCTGTCTGCATGTTAGACCAGTTTGTGCCACACTGTGTAAACACAGTCGCCTGTCAGCAGCTGGGATCAGTGACCTCACTCTGTGTGTGTGGAGCAACTCTGCACTCAAAGACATATTCTGCCCATTATTACTCACAGTGTAGCGCTGTCACAGAGTCTGTAAGCCTGAACTGTGCTGCACGTTTCAGGCTGATTAGAGCAGCTTTAAGTGCTGCACACAGACGGAGTTAACACAAGTGCTACGTGCCAATAATGCGACCAGTGAAACGGCTTTAAAGAGATGATAACACAGAGGGAAATGAAGCCTGAATACAGTCAAATGAATAAAGGGAATTATTATAACTGACAATTTCCTCTTGAAGCTGAGATTAGATCAAGTGTTACAGTCATGCTCAACACGGTAATAACACTGAGGCTGAAACACTGCTGTTGACATGTCGTTTGGCAGCTGAAGTCGAGAAATGGGAAATATTTGCACTTTTGTCCATTTTTGGCCTTTTAATAATGAAGCACCAGTGTGGAGGCTTGAAACCAGGACAAAGTCTTCATTTGGAGTAACAGAGGTGCAGCTCACTGCGTGGATAACGTCCCTGGAGCATTTTTCACCCGGCTTGCTTACAAATGGCATGGGCAGGCCAGGGCCCGCCCGCCACCTCCTGCCACCGCCCGCCGCCGCCCGCCATCTTTGATCTCTTCTTATCAGCTTGTGAGCTTGAGGCCGGCTGCTCGAGGTCCAGGGAGCAGAGGGCTGGCTTTCACACTGCCTGCTGTTTAAGCACAAACCCCCCGAGCTCACACGCACACCGCGGTGTAGTTTCCATCTTTTGTGTCTCTTTAACGTTTGCATCATTATTTTCTTTCTCGCTGACTTTGAGTCTCTTTTAAAGTCGCCTTTTGTGTTTGAGGCATGTGAGACAGGTTTGTGTCTCTTGATCTTTTGTGTTGGTCTGAGGTAATTTTCCTTGTCAAGTAGCTGTTTTTTATTCATTATGTAGCTTTTATAATCTTGCATTGCTGACGCTGCAGCCTTTCTCTCCTTTTTTGCTTCTCTCGTCTCTTTGCAGATGTTTTGTGTGTGTGTGTGTGTGTGTGTGTGTGTGTGTGTGTGTGTGTGTGTGTGTGTGTGTGTGTGTGTGTGTGTGTGTGTGTGTGTGTGTGTGGTAGCAGGTTTCCATCGCTTGGTTTTGGCATCAGTTTGCTGGTATTTATTCGTCTATATCAGAGTTGGTGTAAAGCTTCTTTTTAAACAGAGACTCTGACCCTGCACGGCTCCCCCTGACCCCGCGGCGCCTCCGACCTCTTTGCTGTATTCGTGACCTCGACAAAAACAACCACGAGGCGACAGATGAACGACCCTTAAACCAAGTTCTTCGCTGCTTCTCTGACTTTCTGTAACTTTACATTCAGAGCGTTTTGCACGTCGTCTCCTGATCAGCGATCACGTAACAGTCAAATGAGAAGCTCCGTAGGTTTGTTGGCAGACAGTCGGGCACGCGCTGCGTGTGAGTCACTTCCTCCTCCTGTGTGTATAAATAGACGTTTTTTTACGTGAACCTGACCAGTCTGTGCGTTCGTGCCGGAGAAGCTGTTTTCTCTCAGACGCAGACGCTGACCTCTTTCCCACACGTCTGTGCCGACTCAGCAGGTTTCAGATCAAATGACACTCTGGATGCATTTCGTCAGTTGGTGGATGCAGCAGACAAACAGCCGCTCTCAGAGCTGCACGTTTGTTCCTCCAACGGCTCTTTTCACTCGCTTCATTTCAGCGTATTAGGACAGTAACTGAACTTTGACCTCCTTAATTTAGTGACAGATAAACCTAAAGAACAGCCTTGCAAATGAAGTGAATCAGGACGCAGGCCTGGCTCAGAGTAAAACCCGTCCTGCAGCAGCCGGCCTGCAGGTGGGCAGCGCAACAGTTTTTCATTATTAATTCAAGTTATAGCAGAGTGTGCAGCGGCCCCGGGGCCCAGACCCCCAGGGTTCCTCTGTTTCAATGACAGCAGGTGCATGTGTTCAGCTGGGTCAGCTAAAAGTCAATACCAGTTTTACTAACGATTTACTACCAGTCAAACATTGTAATCTCATTACATCACCTTACAAACAAAATATTATTATATTGCACAACTTAGGGTCTGATAATACTATTACATAAGCTTACAGTGAATCCTTCAGATAAAATCTAACTCAAACTGGGAGTTAAATGACATTGATTAGTTGATCAGCTGATACAAATAGAGTTAGTCGGCATGTTTTTGTGATTATTGCACCTTCTGACAACATCTGGAGCTTTTCTCTGTCCCACATAAAATAAATCAAACATCTTGGATTTTAAAGATATCTGAAGATGTGAGAGATTATAACTGATGTTTTTTTAATCATTTACTTTAAATGATTTGCTCATTTGTTAAAAAAAAATAGATATAAAATGAAAACTTAATGCAAACCCATTCTGCTGCAGATTTTCATCCTTGGGCTCTGCTACAGCAGCTTTGCATGATTCTCAGTATGAAATCAGCCGTATGTATCTTACTCTGGGCCTTGGTGCAGTCCCTCAGTTCATCCACAGCCTGAAACGAGCTGTTTTAGCTCCTCCCACTTTAACACCATCAGCGGGCCTCTGCAGCACGGCTTTACCCCGGGGACACAGAACAGGTTAATCCAGCTGTGGAGACTCTGTGAAGCTGCAATTATCTTTTCATTTTAATAGGTCATAAATCTGTGAGCTCCACTCAAATCTGCACGTTGTTTTAGTGCTCTTCTGAGAAATTCAGTTTTCCAAGAACGCTTTTTACTTCCTGCATTTAAATGGAATTTTTTTTATTGTTTAGATCATAAAATGTCAGAAAATTGTGAAAATGTGCATCAGATACCCAGAGCCCCCCGACGGTGCTTTGTTTTGCTCAAACAGCAGTCAGAAAACTTTAATAAATATTAAATGAAACACCTCCAGTGGACTGAAAGCAGTAACACAAACCGTAGTTTGTCCCTGTTGACTTCAGAGAGTTCCGACTTCAGACTTGGACTGCATAAAGAAATATTTCTAACGTGAGTAATCAGCGGAGAGGTTCCATGATGATGGCCTACGAGTGAAAATGTTTCCCCTGCTCACCTTTAGCGTCTCTCACAGGTCACTGACTCAGCTGACCTGATTTCCTCAGATATAGCTTTGAGGGTTGTGACTGTGAATGACCTTTGACCTCCAGTTTTAGCCTCGGGAACAGATTAAAACCTGTGCCTGAGGATCTCGGGCTAAACCTACAAACTGAGGTCAGGTGGTTTCAGTCAACTTCAGTCTGACTGGCTTCCCCTCAAAGATATGCTGGGGGGCGGGGCTTCTGTACCTGAGATGCTTATAGCTCACATGGATAACTTGAACATATGCTGACCTCTGACCTCTTAGAAACTTTTAGGAGATAAATGACATTAAAAACAAAAAGCAGCATGAGGCAGTTAAATTACAGAGTGGAGTGTAACAGACTTAAAAACTTAAACAAATGACCTCAAATCTGCTTAGAAACAATAAAAAAATCAGTCATCATGTTTTCTTTAAGACCCCAGTAATCCACTGATACAGGAGCACATCACAAACAGAAGCTTCTGCCCGGAGCTGACTTTTAAACACACCTATACGTTTGCATTTCAGTCGGGTTTATCTCCATTTTCATTTACAAGCTGAATTTCAGAATTTGAAGCTGAAAAGTACGTGACAGGAAAGATCTGGATCCAGGATTTTACTCAGAGAAGCACCGAAAACGAAGGTCGGTGGAGTCTGTGACCGGAGCAGGGACGTCCCCGAGAGAGAACTCAGGCTTTATTTCAAGTTGAACTCGACTGATGAAGCTTCAGTGCGTCAGTTAATTGTTTTCTGATAATTTCTTCACTTTGCTCCAGTTTCTAACCTATTAAGCCCTCACAGTTTGGCCTATATACTGGAGTTTCTAACTTATACAACATCCAGAGTCAGTAAAGACAGCTCAGTGACTGAGACGCCGAGATGAACAAAGGTCGGCTTTATGGATCAGAGACGACGGGAGAGTTTTCATAAATCAAACGTGTCTGTTTGGCCAAGAAAGAAGAGACAGTGAAATCATAAGCCTGAGAGAAAATAAACCTGCTCTGCGCGTGGAAACTCAGATCACAGGAACAAGAACAAAGTTCAGTCGGCAGCCTCTGAAAAACCTTTGGTCCAGAGCGGTGAGAGGCTCTGAAATGTTCACTAAACACTTTGTGCTAACGTCTGGCTTTCCTGCAGGTGATCGCCGTGGTGATGGACGTGTTCACGGACGTGGACCTGCTCTGCGACCTCATGGAGGCGTCCAACAAGCGCCGAGTCCCCGTCTACATCCTGCTGGACGAGAAGAACCTCGGACACTTCACAGACATGTGCTCCGCGCTGGATATTCAGAACTCTCACCTCAGTGTAAGTACAGCACACACCAGCACTGACTGCAGGGCCACCCGGGGGCAAACATTAGCGACGCCCTCAGACGCTCATGTTAAACACGAGAAAATTCGAGAAAATGAACTCGCTGCACGTAATCCCCAGAGCTCGGGCCTCGCAGTTTTTTCAATTCCTGACTCTGCAGGTTGTCATAGAAAGAAGACGTCCCAAATATGGTCATTTCAGGCACAGCTGAGAAGCCCCGCCCACCTACTGTAGAAATCTTCCATTTATTTGTAGCAACCAGTTAGAATAAAGCTGCCTCAAAGGAGGTGGAGCCAGAACAGCTTATTTCAAAGATGGGGCACAACAAAAGCCGACATTAGAGTCTCAAAGAGAATAACAATGAGACTGGAACCTGTAAGAAGTCCTCTGTAAAGCTGGAATTACTCATTCCCTTTTTGCCAGTTGATGTATTAATCATTGAAAGTGAAAAGTAAAAAAAAAGACGTAAAATTTCCTACATCTCAAATTGACGACTTCGTCCGTCAGATGTGATGGAAGTCGGTGTTCTTGCTTCAAAACTTTTTCCATGTTTGAGAAACGAGACTTCAGGTTGAAAGTTTTATGACAAGAATCCATGAAATTGCTGTTTATAATTTCATCTTCCTTGTGTGTGTGTGTGTGTGTGTGTGTGTGTGTGTGTGTGTGTGTGTGTGCAGAACATGCGTATTCGCAGCGTTTGTGGCGACACGTACTGCACCAAGAGCGGAAAGAAATTCACCGGACAAGTCCTGGAGAAGTTCATGATCATCGACTGTGAAGAGGTCATCGCCGGATCATACAGGTGAGGAACATACACACACACACACACACACATATACACATACACACGCACACACACACACATACACACACACACACACACACACACACACACACACACACACACACACACACACACGCTAACGGTCTTTAAAAGATGAACTAAATACAAATCCTGCTCTTCTAATGAAGATCATCTTCCTCCTGTAGTTGACATATTTCCTGTTCCTCAGTCTGGTTTCTTTAAGTGTACATAGTCACCTGGCGTGAGTGTGCAGGAAAATGCATCGCTCACTTAAAAAACACAGTCAGTATGTGTTTAAGTGGTTATCTGTAACATGTGGGAGCACAGCGCTTTCCTTAGAAGAAGTGAAGTTAAAGCTGAAACGCTCGGCTCGGTTCCAGGACTTCACTAACCCGTGTGTGATGTCACTGTGGCTGCGTCCATCTTTTGTCTTCACTGTATGCGACCGAGGGACAGGAGGATAAAACGGTCGGTCATTCTTAGTCTCACAGAGAAGCAGAAGTTTGGACGTCTTGCTAAACTAAAGAAAAAACAAATGGCAGCACCGAGGCAGCTGTGATGGGCTTATACCGCTCTGATGTTGCTTTGCTTTCACTTGCATGTAGTAAAAAGATAAAAACCGCAGCAAGAATAAAATGCGAACATAAAAACGTGTCTAACGTCAGCTGAGCCGAGCGGGCCGCTCTCCTTTTAGCAGCCTCACACCGACTTTGCATCCAGCAGCAGATTACAGCAGGAAGCTGCCGGAGCTCGGACAGCGTGATGGGTTTGTCTGATCGGATAAGCAGCGTGACAAAGCTCACGTTGTGCAGCTGAACAACTGTTGGCCACGAGCTGCTGTGGGAATACCTGAGTAATACCTGTAATTACATCTACACACTCAGTAGGTGGATGAGGATGAGAGCTGCAGGCACCAGCAGAGACCTCATTCATGCTCCTTTTTTTAAGCTGCTGAAAAAGATCAGGTTATTTACTAGATTGTGATGCTTTTCATCAATCAGGCCGTCCATAGGAGCAGAGCCACGGGGCAGCCATGGCCACCCCACACAGCCCCGTGGTGAAGCCTGAAATGGTACAAGCCTGGGCGCTATCACCACTCGCAAAGAGACAGGACCATTTAGGAGATGCAAATGTTTGATGAGCGCATCGTCTCACAAACGGCCGTGCGCTCATCAGCCTTGATAGCAACAACCTGGAGTGCTAGAATAAAACTGTAGCCCTGCAGATGAGCCTGAGATAAGCTGCTTATTTACCTGTCAGTTATAATTACTCGCAGGGCTTTATTTAGGATCTTTATTTGGACTTATAATATATATATATATATAGGAATTGACTCTTAGTGGGGTTTTAAACATAGATGACTACAGCAGCACTGAGGCGTGAGCAGCTCTAGCGGCAGAATGTCGTATTTCATCTTGAAAAAGGGATAAATGTGTTTGGAAAGTTTTGAAGCAGAAATTTTAGTGTGAATTCTGCTGTTGCTTACTCATCCACAGCTCAGACGGAGCGCCATGTTTGTTTGTTTTTTAACTGTTTTTATTTTATTCATGTTGCACTGAGTCTGTAAATCACGGGAGTCGTCTTCCTTAAATCGATTAAACACTCCTCAAAATTTTAATGGTTAAATTCTTGGAGACGACTCAAACTGAAGCAGTTTAAGTCTCAAGGAAAAGACTACAAGTCTCTGTAACGTGCTTCAAAGTGCAGCGTGTGTGTGTGTGTGTGTGTGTGTGTGTGTGTGTGTGTGTGTGTGTGTGTGTGTGTGTGTTGCTGTAATGTAGCCGTGAAGCTGGTGGACAGTTTGTGCTGTAAAAATCTGGTGATTTTAACGACTTTGTGTCACGGAGCTGCACAGTGCTCGTAAAACTCGGTCATAAGGCTCGCTGTGTGTTTCTCAGTCAACTGGGACAAATTATATTTGGTTAACTTTGCAGACAGCTGCTGACTGTACAAAGCTAGTGTTACGGGTTCAAAGTATTGGAGATGGATACAAGAGGAAAACCAAAATAACAACACTGGTCCGGCCGGGTTGAGTCAAACGGTGATTTTTAATGAACACACACGTGGGAGATGAACACTGCACGCAGACAGCATCAGATCTCAACATGGTGGAGCATTGCTCAAACTCTTATAGCCTCTAGTGGCCCCACCTAGTCATAAAAGCCTAAACATTGACACTCTTTCTCTCACACGGCGCCTAAGCTACGACCTTGGCTCCCTGTTTATCTGCTCCTGCTGAGATGGGGCAGAAAACCTCTCCGGTATGTTCTGTTCTCTTCTAACCAGACAAATAAGATCATGACTCTCTGAAAACAGTATTTCTTATAACTCAGCCGTATAATGCATCATAAAACAATATCATTCATTCACAATAAATCAGCAGTCTAATGTAATGCAAATCAGTTCAACAAATGTAATAGTTATCACCTTCTTCTAATTCAGGAGAATAATGCAAACTAAAACTACATAATATTTCACCATCTTTAATTAGGGGTAAAACATGGCATAAGGTAATATTATAATCCCACACTAGTTATGGCTTTTTTTGGACTCGTTGTTTAGGTCATAGTTCCTGTACACAGCTCTGTATACGTCATGGCACATACTGCAGTCATCTTAAAGCCTCTCTTATTATCTGTGCTGAGCTTTAAGCCCTTTGTTCCCTGCATTTAATCTTAAAGGCAGCGCCACAGTGAAGTCTGAGGAAACACCATGTCTAAAGGATGAAGTCGGGAACTCGGAGGCAGTTTTCCTATGTTAGCTGTTAGAGTCGGGATTGATCCTTTCTGAACACTGTACTCCATTTTCCTGTAGATTGCTATGTAGCCAGCTCATAGTGATAACATTCATAGATTGCAAAACATACTTGAGTGGAAAGATTCTTTAACCTTAGTCACCTGTTTCAGGTGTGTCGCCTTCATTCATTCACTCGTCTCCTTCTCTGTTTTCACGTTTTTTCCCTGCTCTGCTTCTTGTTTTGTTAAATTATTTCATCCTTTACATTTAAAGTAACTCTAATTTTGCAACACACAGTGTTGTTTTCAGAGGATTAAGTGTTGCTTCAGGTGTGTGGCAGGTAAGAGGGCGGAGTCCCGCAGGCTGACAGGCTTCTAATTCCATTACTGATTGTGGAATGAAGGGTGAGGTCAGACGCAGTATCAAACAGCACACCTCACACCTCTGCTACACCTGCTACGAACTTTATCACTTCAATATTGAATCAAACTTGATTCCTGGGAAGCGCCGAGCCTGTAGCTGTGAAACTGATTAGCTTGTTTGAGAACCAAATAACAACACAGATGACCTGATATTATGCAGATAATATCTGAATCTGTTTATCTGAAAGAAAATATGCAATTTTTAGTAAATAGTTTAAAGCTAAAATGAGAATGGGATGTCCCAAGCATCAGCAGAAACCAGTATATATTTCAAAGGACAAGTAAGGCAACCAGTAAAGAACAACAACCCAGCAGAGATCCACAGCAACCAGCAAAAAACAAGCCAAAAACTATGCAAATATTACCAAAAAGACCCCAAAACACAGCAATCTCAGAGGCAACCAACCAACAACAGCCAATCAACCAATGACCAAAGAGACACCAGCAACCAAAACAAGAAGAAAAGCTAAACAAAAATCTACAAAACAGTAACCAAAAAGGGGCCAACATACCAAAGTCATGAGCAACTAAAAGAAACTGAACAAAAGTAGCAACAAAACAACCCAAAGAACAAGGCACCAATAACCAACAACTCCAGGCCTCGAGGGCCGGTGTCCTGCAGGTTTCTCACCCTGGGTCAACACACCTGAATCAGATGATTAGTTCATTACGAGGCCTCTGGAGAACTTCGAGACATGTTGAGGAGGTCATTTAGCCATTTAAATCAGCTGTGTTGGTTCAAGGACACATCTAAAACCTGCAGGACGCCGGCCCTCGAGGCCTGGAGTTGCCCACCCCTGCACCATCCCACAGTAATCAACAGGAACAACAAGAAAAACAACAAACAAACTCAACACCGACTACCTCCCATAATCAGGCCCCAACAACACATTAGACACTGTCAGAAACTCAGGTATGTTTATAAATGGCTTATAGAGCCAGAGAAGACGTTGATATTTGTTTGATCTCACTGCAGAAGTTATAGTACACAAACCAACAACATCCAATCAGACAACAGCTCCAGTCTACTTTATGTTCCTCAGAAGTAGCATTTGTTTATGAAGCTATAAATGGGGGTAAAGTACAGCGAAGCACGTTCAGGCTGAATGCTTTCAGTTCAGTATTGCTCACTTTTAGACGTCACCTGAACGGCTAACAGGTGCATTGTCACTGAGCCTTTAAGTGCTCCAGGAAGCAGCAGGTAACTGGAAACAGTTTATCTTAAATGGCTGAGCGTCTTAACGAGATCTCATTTACAGCTTTATGACTTGTTTGTTATTAAGCCACAACTTTAATGAGCTAAACTGGAAAGCAGTGGAAATTAACACTTATGATCAGGTGTTTAGATAACGAAGGTGTGCTCTGAGCTGTTCTTCTTCAGAACTAATCAGGAATTTAGATGAATCATATCAAACATAGCTGAACACTGAGTGGTTTAGTGCTGAGGAAAGCTGTCCTGCAGGTTCCTCTCAGGTTGTCTTCCTTTGTTCTAAAACATCGTCAAGTGTGTAATGGCTTGATTACAATCAGAAAAGAATCGGTTTCGTAAATCTGTAAATTTCATTTGGAGTTTCCATGAGTATTAAAGTTCTTTGTGTTGCTTTGAACAAGCCAGGGAATCAGTTAAACTATGAATTTCGTCTGCTCTGATATCATGGAGATGCTGTCCGGTTCAGGTTTGTGCAAATCAGAATCAAATGCCGACAACTGGCCTCAGATCAGATATTATAGGGACAACATTAGCTGGCACTCTGCTGTCGTTTAAATACACAATAATAAGTTTAGTGTATTACACGTTCTGTTTATGGAGATTAAGAAGATGCAGACTCTCTGCCATTAACTTGTATTTGCAGAAGTACGAAAATGAGTCCTTCTCTGGCTGTAGGGTTTAAATGTGCATGAATGCTAGTTTGGCTAAAGTAGCAGATCAATGATTAGCTAAATGGCTAACATAATAACAAACAGTTGACCATCGAATCTATAACCAAGTCATAGATTCGATGGTTATGCTCTTAGATGCAGTGTTTCCTACATGCATGTTGCCCAAGTATAGTTCCAATAACATGATTAAAGCCTACTGCTCTTATTTTGGAAGCTTTGACCATTTCTGTCTCCCTGCTGGCAAGCCTCAAGGTGGTTCAAAATGAAACTCCACCATTTGGGCTGCAGCAGAACCAGAACCTAAGGCAGGTGAAGAGCTGATGCCGCTACGCAAAGCAGGACCGGGGATGGCGTCGCCAGCTGCAGTCCGAGATGGTGGAGCTGGAGTTTACAGGATGAGGAACTTTGGAGCGACAGCTAACTGTTGCTCCATTACTTATATTCACAAAATGTAGAAGTTGTTATTTATATGTTATTTAAGGAAGTGTGAGTGTGCCAAGTACACACATGTTCACACAAAACTCATATTCATACACAAGTAGTGTGACGTCAGAGTAACCTTGATCTTTGCCTTTAAAGTCTAATCAGTTCCTCCTTGAGCCGACAAATCTGAAGAAATTACCTCAAAGCATTTGTCAGATATGTGCAGGAGTGCAGATGAGAGGGCTCGCTGGGTGGATGGAAAACCCCAAACAGGTTTACATCCATCCCCACAGCTCAGACGGGTCGGAGTGTATGTTAATAATATTGACTTTAACTTGAGTATTATTGTTGAACAATATGCTGTTTAAATCTTGTGTAAACAAACATGGATCATGGTGGCTGGTGTTGATGAGGGTGTGCTGGTGCTCGGCTAACACACCATCCACCCACCCTGCTTTGTGTATCTGTGGAAACAGCTGGTACATTTTGTGACTTGTTAATGAAAAGGTGTAAAACATCTTAATCTTTTACTTGTAGAAACTTTGTAATGTGTTGCATTGACTAAAACTCAGACGCTTGTGTGGTCGTCTAAGTCTGAACCTTTGTCTCGCCTGCACATAAAAGCATTAAAGTGTCTGTGCTGCTCAGTTAGACGCCTTCGGTGTTCGTGCACCTCTCGTCCACTGCTGTCTGATAAACTGATGAGTCACTGCACTGACTCATCATCATCCAGGAAATAGTTAACACTCACTGCAGGGCTGTTTATCAGCTGGAGGTGGAGGGAGATAATTTACACAGAGACAGCTGAGAGGTACCGAGTCTCAGCCTCAGTTTGTGTTTCATAATTTTGAGATTTCATGCAGAAAAACCTGTCACACATGACAAACGTCAAGCCTGGTCCCTGCATCTATTCAGGCTCTTATCCAGAACTGCTTTCACTTTCTGATTGTTATCTGCATGAACTCATTGTACTTGAAATGCCACCTGGTAATCGGCAGCTGCACAGAGTCTGATTTCATCTTTTACATAACTGATGCATCAAAAACTGCTAAAAAATGCTGTCCGCTGCTGAGCGAGGTTCAAATCACAACTTGGATAAATCCATCTCAGCTGCTGCCGTCCAACACCTGCAGAGAGGCGACTGCACCTAAAATTCACTTTGGCCTTTCTGTCTTTAAACACATGTAGTTTAATCATTATTGTTATATACATATTAATTACTTAAACACACATTAATGCATTTATAGTAAGTTCTCCTTGAGTATCAGATCAGCAGTAAAATGGCTTCAGCCCAAAAGTTCATAAAGGATTCGAGGAAAAAAATCCCAAAGTTCAGGGTCATCTTCTCGGGCACATCTGGATTTTTCAGCTTGGCGGGTATTTTTAGATCCCTCAGAAGAGACTGGTTATGTCCCTTTGTTCATGTGCTTCTGCGATGGCTGCTGGATGTGCTCCAGTCGGTCAAAATGCCGATCGCTCGACCCGATTTTCATTCGTTGGAAGTGAAGGAAGTTTATGGGGAAGACTGTTATGCTCTCCCTCAGAGGCCTCTGGTTCTGTTTCAGTAACTCCTTCATCTCACACCTTGTACTGTTATTTATGTGAACTGTATTACACATAAGTACACTTAAATCCAAAAAGCATAGGAGGCAGATCTCTGACTCTAACCTCTGACCTCTTCTCTCCAGTTTCACCTGGTTGTCGGCTCAGGTGCACAGCAACATGGTGATGCATTTCTCGGGGCGCATCGCCGACAGCTTTGACCGAGAGTTTCGCTGTTTGTACGCCGACTCTCAGATCATCGACTGTTTCTACAACCCGGAGGAGGACGGGATGCCGTACTACCCACCGTACCCTCCCGTGATAGCCCCCGGCCTGGCTCTGGGGCTCAGCCCAGGCCACGGGCTGGATCTACTGTCTGAAAGGTGAGAAGGTGTTCACTGTAAGGCGAGACACTTTCATTCTGATTACATTTCATGTCTCCATGAAATCAACAGCCTGATTTGTAACTAAATGCCATCTGACCTTCAGTGTGCCACTTTTAACTTTTCTTCTTCCGCAGGCAGCGGGACAGGGGGTGCTCGGAAAACTCCAGCAGCCCATCAAGTAGCAGCGTCTCCAGTGTGAAGGCTGCACCTGGGATGTCCCCAAACACTGTCTACAAGGTCACCCAAGGTCACGATAAGAAGGAGGCCGCTGCCGGCTCCCACATAAGCCCTGAGAGAAGACTCGGCGACCGATCGGGAGGACAGACCCCTACACCAGGAGGGCGAGGCTCTGCTAACGGGGGAATCAATCACAGCCCAATTCCCGATCGCCCGCCACCCGCCTACGGTCAAGCGATGGGTATTGAGTGGAACAAACCCAACACAACAGATGTCTTGCGGGCAAATATCGGTGGAACGTCGACAAAGTTCCAGGGTTTGGGGCTGTACGATCACAAACCAAATCTCTTCCCCTCCTCGATACCCTCCCCAGTCAGTGACACCAAACCGCCGCCTAAGCAAAGGCTGCCCGGCGGGATGTTCAACAAACTTTCAGATTATCTCTTGTCATCCAACTCTAAAGACAGGGACGCCTACAACTTCCGGAGGACTCCGTCTCCTCACGGCTCACCCTGGGGAGGACCGGACCTTTCTCCAACTGAGCCAGAGAGTAAGCAGAGTCCACCGCCGCCGCTCTCTCCGGTCGGTATAATAAGCCGGCAGGACCAGAAGCGAATGACGCTGGGCCACAGCAAGCTGGACCTGGTGAACCAATACAACAAGATGAAGCCCAAGCAGGTGTACAGCCGCTTTGAGCTCAAGGGCACGAATTAGACTGGAAGGCCAACCATCAGAGAGGTTAATGTGACTCTGGAACATTCCTCTGGTATCTTTTGTTATAAAGAAAAGACTCGAAGATCTTGGAAATTGCTCAAGTTTGGTCTTCAGACCTCAGCCCTACAGGAAACTAAGACTCTTGAGGAGCCATTTTGGCTCCGTGTAGTTTCCCTTTTATCAAACGAGAGGTTTTTAACGCAGAGTTGTGGCTTTTTTTGAGGTCGTAGTTTACCAAACAAATCACACTTTTACTAAATCTGCACATCATGATTCAGCGACAGTCACTACCTGAGTAAATATGTTCTCATAGGTGAAATAAGTTTCAAAGATTAACAACACGTGAAAACCATCGAAAATGTGAATCTTTGGCTTCAGCACTCCAGAGGCTTTCATGTGGGCATTTCTATACATTTTATACTCGGTGACATTCCTGAGAAACAATTTGAATTCTTCCTTTGGGTAAACGTAGGATTCTGCAGTCATTGTGCTGAAGAATTGTTGGTCCACAGAGACCTTTCTCACATTTATTGAACGTTTATGCTACATTTGGATGGAAACTTAACTAATGCACGTTTAACTGACTGGATCCCAGCCTGGGGCTCAGCTCGAAATGTGCCGATGGTTTAACAAGCAGATCCTTGATACTAATATCGCTCAAATTCTGCAGATTAAACAATCACTTTGTTGGATTTCACATTGTGACGCGACCTCCACAGTTTTATTGGAGACGTTTGAATCTGAGGTTATTTTTTTGTTTCATCTTTTTTTTCTCATTAAGTAAATAAAGGGATCAATGAGTCACCTAACAAACAAAGATTTTTTTATTCTGACACTCGACTGTTTCTGCTCTGTAAACGAGTCATGCCATATACTAACACTAAGTAAAAATATATTTTAACGTCTTAAAGTCAAGATTTTTTATTATGGGAAAAAGATCAGTGTAGAAATTCAAATCCCTCAAAATATTCAGTTTGCACTGTTAAAGCGATGAGAAGATTAAAGATAACTGGTGTACCGTTATTGTTTAATCATTATTATAAGTGAATTAATCAATCAATCAAAATAATGATGATTAATCAATTGTTTGAGCTCCAGAGTTTATCCAAAAACCCAAACCTGGACATACACAGACTGACAGAAATCTTATATCCAGTCACAAACAGTAAAGTGAAGTTTAGGTGAAGTTTCGTCTCCACCCAGTCTTTGCTCCTGGGAGTACGACAACACGTGCCTTGATCATCCTGCCTTAAGGTTTGCAGTCACAGTTTCGACAGCCTGTCTCCAGCAGCCTCGGTTAGTCTCGGTCACGGTTTTACCTTTGTTGTTCAGCACAGGGAGCAATCTGTGCTGCAAATATTAGAAGCAATGCCAGGATGTTTCGTGGTGCTCGTCATGTTCTGGGAAAGTCGGGAGAAACTATAAACTGCAGGGTCGTAGGGCATTTTGTTTACATCGGATGAGACGATCTGTGTCGAGAATCTACATTGATGTTCCTCAGCTTTCCTCGTAACGGAGGCTCGTTCCTCCCGCTGCACACATTCACAGCAAACTTGTAGATTTGTATAGAAATGATTAATTATTCTCTGCACCACAGTGATTCCTCCTCAGTGTGGAGCAGCAGACAAAGACGTAAAATCACCCAAAGCAATAAGGACTGATACTGATCAGTAGTTCTGATGTGTGTCTTTTGTTTACTGCTCATTCAGTGGGCGCCTTCTGTTTTTATTTGCCCTCAAATCAGCCGGACATTTGATTTATTTGTATATGTTTGCCCATGTAATGTACATTATACTGTATATAGTACATGAATGGACTGCCAGGAAGTTGGGTCATTGTTAAGAAAAACACTCTTCAACTTTATTTTTACAGTTTATTTACTGAGAATGTGAACTTGAAGTTAATTTTCTGTGTTTAAGTTGGTTTTAATTTGTAAGATGAACAAAATTTAATAAAAACGTGAAGGTAAAGTTGAGTTCAGTGTTCATTTTTCCATAAAACCGAGTAAAATGATTCCTGCCTGTGTTTAATTTAAGAATGTTTTGATGTGGAAACATCACTATAATACAGGAGAAACAACGTGCAAAGCAAGACATTATATTTGCACAGATTAAAGAGCAATGACAGCCAAGTTATTAACTAATGTTGGTTAAAGAACAAACAATCTGACTAAATATGCATCAAGTGTTTATTAAATTTCCCTTGATTGTCTAAACGTTCGTTCACAGACCTGAAGATTATTTGAAATGTCTGCGTTTGTGATGGTGAGACCCTGGAGGGTCCTTCAAAAAAACGTAGTTTTACTTTCTTCCTGATATCTGTTTCACAAAGAATCAGTCATGTTGGGGTTGCAGGGATGTTGCCAGTCACATCAGCTAAGCTGATGAGCTCATATGTGTATTGCCCAACTGGTTGCTAAGTGGTTGCTGAAGGTTGCTTGGGTGAAATCAGCTGCACCAAACTCCTCTTTGTGTTTGCGTTGGTCAGTTGCAGATTGCTGCAGTTGCCTGCAGTTTACATGGAAGATGGCGATGTCTGCAAACACTCGTCATTTACTCTTCAAGCTGTAGTGAAACTGGAAACTGAGAATATTTGCCTTCAGAGTAAAAGTTGCCGTGGCCCCTTTAAACAAATTTCAGAAGGCACAACGAGTTGCTGAGTGTTTGCAGAGAGTTAGCGTCTTCCATGCAAACTACGGGTAATTGGCACTGGCAACCAAAGTAACTGCAACAAGGTTTTTGGCACACCAACCTCCAGCAACCACTCACCAGCTGAATAATAAACACATTTCCCTAGCAACCAGTGGTTACCATGGAGTCACTGGTCTATAGGCCTGTGTGATTGGGGGGATGATCTGATATCCTCGTGTTGGTCGTCCGTGATTGGGGCATAAACTGCTTCAGGTGCATACCTGCTGCTGCCTCTGCAAGCTGCTTGTCAACCATACCTCCACCCATACTCCTCCTTTCATACTGTTCATGTTACTTCTGATTTAATCAGTGTCACGTCTGTTGTCATTATCCATGCTCTGTTCTTTGAGCGGCGAAGGGTGTCATGAAAAATATTCTCCTCCAGCAGCCCTGTGAGCGCAGACAAAGGGTACACCTTCAGAATGCCCTCAGACGATGGAGTTCGAATGATGTTGCTGTACTTCCACAGGAGTTCACCTTCAGCTCCCAAAAAATTGAATTTCTTGTGCACCATCGCTAAAACAAAAAAAGAAATTATTCCGAGTATTCCTAAAAACTTGGCAGCTTTTGAATGCTCCTTCTGTCCTAACTACAACCTATGAGTGGGTGACACCGGGAGCAGGTTGTGGTCTGTAGCAGGTCAGTGGAGTGGGAAAGTTGCAGCCATGTTTAAATCTGTGTCCAAACATAGGCTCGGTCTTTCCCACTGAAGGCCTCAGCACTGAAGGTTTTCCTGTCAGGAAGTCCAGACGGGGCTCTGGGTCACAGGACACAGCACGAACAATGTAAGTTAATAAAGCTTGCAGCCGACAGAGATATGTGAACAATGGATCATCCAAGAAATCTGTCCCAAAAGTCCCTAAACTGGAACACAAATCCATAATTCACGAGACAAACTCTGAGACTAAAATATCTCTTTGCGTGCAGGAAACGAGCCGCTGGAGTGCTGTAAAGCTAAACTAACATAAATACAGTTTAATTTGTCATGGAGTCGAACTTTGGGAGCATCGTGATTCAGTTAAAACGCAGATGTTTAATCTGACCTAAGAAAGATTCTTGTGTTACAAAGAAGCTGAAGGTGGAGGTGTGGTCCGTGGTTTGCATGGCAGATGTTGTTTAACACGCAGCTCTGGTTGTTATATGCACAGGTGTACTCATCGTGGTTTATTAGAGTTACTGCGTGCCTGCTCACTTTGTTTTCACTGTCAGCTACACTGGATGAACTCGTGGTTTTAAAAACCTGCTCCGCGGCTCTCGGTAATCTGGGTCCTGCCAGCGGTGAAGTTTCTGTTTGGGCTTGTGTTCAGCTTTGTGTTGATACCCAAACACTGTTTGTGTTTATTATCAAAGGGATTCCTGTGAGTGTGCAGGACTGTAACCTAAGTTTTATATTATTAACAGGTCAGAGTAACGCAAAAATAATGCAACAAGTAACAAACTACTTAATTACTCCCTGGAGAAAGTAACAGTAATTAGTTTTAAAAAGTAATTTTACGCGTTATATTTTTGAGTAAGAACCCCAAACACGGATGAAAAGCTGCTTTGATCCCTATAAATTATTTTCTCCTTCATAACAACTGAATGTTTGCAGAACTCACCTGTTTAAATTGTATTCAGGCTTAACGTTTGTGACTGGGGGCGTGGTCTCTTTGACTGACAGGTGGTTGTAGCTGTTAGCTGTGTGCTAGGCTTCACCTCAGCTAACTGGAGCTCTGTGTTTGTGCTGCTGGAGCAATTTTGATGACATTATCTGATCAATAATTTGGCTGCTGTGCGAACAGACTGTCCAAGAGCTCAGGTCCAGTGTTGGTGAGTGAAACTGTGGGATTTTATTTGGATGTCACTGAGCTCATTAGCAGGTGTGTGTTTGATGCACCTGTGCGTGAATATAAAACTGTATCTTTGACTGTTTTGAGATTTCGTTCTCTGTCTGCACGTGCCTGCATACACCGTGAGCATCATTATCCAGGTTGCTGATTACTGCACACATGATTGGATCTTATCTCGTAAACCTTCCTCTAGTATCTCTGTGGCCGGAAGAAAAGTCTGCTAAAATTCAACTTCCAACCTCTTAAATGATTCAAAGGAACACAAACTGCAGCTGCATTTAGCTTTTTCATTTAGCTGGGCCTGTGTCTTATAAGACTGAAGTTGTCCCTTCACTGCTACTCTGTTTCCTCGTTTGCATAGTTGGTTTCAGCCTTGCAAAACACTGTGAGGAGAAGTTTGACAGTGCGGATGACTCAGGCATGAGAAGTGTTACAGAATCCAGTGACAGCAGTCAAGTGTGAAACACGAGCAGGGAAGCTCGTGTTGCCTCGTCTACCCTAAAAACCCCCCATCAGGGTAAAGCGCTGTTACTAAGTAGTGGTAGTATTTCAGGGCTTTAATTCTGTCCAAGGAGATAAAGACAACCACAAAATGTCAGAAAACTGATACAAAATAACTACGAAGAGGCTGAAAACAAGTAGCACGGAGGGATTAACCTCATTCTTTAACCACGTGCTCAGTTTTAATGACACCCAGTGATTAAATCAGCTGTAAACAAATCTTAGTCACACGTCTGTGGAAAGCCTTCTCTTTATCTTAATTTCCTTTATCTAAAGTGCTCGTCAGGAGCCTTCAGAGGAATTTTCATTCAGCTGCGTCTCACTTTTTACACCCACAGTATAAAACAAATAAATGACACAACAAGTGTTTATGGTACTGTTGTTTTTGAGGGTTAAACATTTGGGATTTCATGCTGGGCCTTTGTGACATTTCCTGTGCAGCACATCAGAGGAGCCTCTGATTACAGGAAGTCGCCTCTTACTGCTGTTTGTAATCAGCTGATTGGAGGTGACGGCGCACTGAGGAACGCAGAACCGCCACCATCTGGACTCAATAAGAACGTGTGTTCACTTTTTAAGGCTGCAGCAGTTTATATGTCACCTAACGAAGGACGTGTTGTCATTTTTCCACCGGAGTTACTTCCCAGATAAAGAATTCCCAGCCAAACGTTCATTGGCTTCAGAAAGTTCATTTTTATGCTGAGGTCAGTGCTTAAATAATCGTTTATAGAAAGTCCTTCTTCCCTTTAATTATCTTAGATTTATGTGGAGATGCTTTAAAGGGTTTAGTTTGCTACTGAAGCTTTTTATTAATGACCGATCATTACTTGCACTGAAGTATTTTGCCCTGACGCTCTAAAGTGAAAGATGCCACCTGCAGACACGCCGCTGTTAACAGATCAGTGACTCTGGCAGGTGAAAGGCTGACGGTGTGAGGAGCAGAGCAGATGTGCTGATGTTTAAACAGGCAGTAGCTGTGATGTAATTCCTGAAGCGAGCTGTTACAGCCTGCTGTAAGAGCTGCAGCGCGTCCTGTTTAGATGCTCCGGCAGCATTTCCTGCAGCTGCACGCTGGAGACCGGCCCTTTGTGTGTGCGTTATCTTCAGGATGCAGCGGTCTTCCTGCTGACTCTGTCTTCTGTAACAGACCTTCGGGGTGTTCGGTGGATGAATGCGTGCCGTCCATCGAGAGTTGTTCTGAAACGTTGTGTCCCTCGACTCCTTCGGGGGTTTTCTGTGTTTGTTCTAAAGCTTTGTCTTCTCAGCATTTGGGGGCAGGTGTGAACTCTATTTAGGATTAAAATTCAGACTCACAACAGTGTTACACAACACAGCATTAATGTCCGATCACTTCACTGAAACCCTGAATAAAGAATAAAAATCTCCACGTGGATTTAAGTGAGGAAATGGGTCAGATTAGATCAGAAAGTCCTGCAGTGATCCATGTTTCAGCTGACTTTTAATTTTTTTAAGCAGTCATGTCAGAAGAAGACAGAAGCTGTTTAATAATGAAAGTAGGAGCACGTCCACACGTTTAATGAAGAGAACTCAGTGTGGGCCCAAACAGCTGTGTAGCCTTTATAAAACACTTATGCTAATTATGGAAAAAAGGCACTTTGCATGGGAGCATAAAGATAAGGCTCCAGAGCAATGGATGAAGGTCATGTGGTCTAAGAAGAGAGGTCAACAAAGTGATGCACCCATCATGCCTAGTGCCCGCTGTGTGAGTCTGGGCATGTGTCGTGGTCTGGAGTCGCTCTGTCGGACACGTCAGGCTATCGATGGCACAGCGTGCTCCAAAACGAGAGCTCGAGCAGTCGTCCGGCTCAGAGTATGAAAGAGTGCAGAACTTTAAACCACTGAGAGACTGTCGGATGTGCTGCAGAAGACTTTTTGCAGCAGTCAAACTTTCCCATCATCCATACAAGATCTCTGAGTGGAGATGAAGGCTGCAGCACTGCATGAGCTTATCAAAATGATGCTCTGGCGATTTAATGGCATCATCAAAGCTAAAGGTGATCCAACAAACTATTAAAGAGTAAACATTTGGCCTTACAAGTAAAATATTTTACATCAGTACAGTATTATCAAACTGTCGACTGCTTCTGGGACCGACTCTGTTTTCGTCTCTGAAGGGTTACCGTGGCATTCGGAGATGGGCCGTGGCTGCGTTATCGCGCTGTCGCTCTCAGCACACGCTGTCTTCATGATCCCTTCCATAAAAGCAAACATAACAATGATGCAATGATACCCAAAATAACAATTGGCTTGTTATAAATAGCATTTGGTCAAACAGACTTGCACAGTGTTGTGCTGCATTAGATGCCTCACCGCCGACACAGAACAACAAGCTGCAGCCACAAATATGTCTGCCTCTGGTTCTGACTGAGCCACAGCAACGTTTTCAGACACAGTCAGTCTCCTAACGTCTGACTGCCGATGATTTCCTCGTTTTCCTTCTCTGATGTGCGTCTCTTCCTGTTTTCAGCCTCGCGGCCTGCTGGGGAGTTTCACAACAGCGTTTGCTCTCAGGGTAACTCCTCACACTGAGGTTTCAGCTTTGGCATGTCACCTGAGTTTAGATCACATCTTCTACTAAAACTGCAGTTTGCATCAGGCTGTAAACGTGTTTCTTTCTGCTGTAAAGTTTGACTTTTTAACCTGTGAGTCTATGAAGACTGACTCACTGCTGGAGCCTCAAGTGGACGTTAAAGGAACTGCAGTTTTTTATTTTCAGTCACCTCAATTTAGTTTTTTGTGATAAAGTTGAAGAATTTCAGCAGAATCATAGATTTACAGAATTATAAATTTCAGTGTTTTCTACCACTGAATATTAGCCTCGCAGACACGTCTCACTCTGATTCTGAATGTTAGTCGTTTTAAAAGTGACGATCAGAGGGACGAAGTTTGATCTGGAAAAAGTAAAATAGTTTTGTCAGATTTCCTGCATCGTTTTGTTGATCTTTTGGAAACTGCTGACTGAACCGTCCTGGAGGACAGCTTGTTGTTGTCTTATTTTATGCAAATAATGTGAGTGTGTGCGTTATGGTGTGTGGTGAATTGGACCTAAACGCAGATGTCTGACACCAACTGCACAAACAAAAAAAAAACAACCTTTATTCTGGTGGAAATTGAATTTCATGAAAAATCCAAAGAACTCTGTCTTCCTCCCAGTTTATTTGTTTTTATTATGAAGCACTTTGTTTTTAAACTTGCTAAATAAATAAAATGACCTTTATATATTGATTTTATTGTCTCTGATCAACCTGATCATGAACGAGTGGTTCTAAAATACTTTTACTGATTCTCAGTTTTTTGTACACTTGTGTGCTTTATACACATTATAAACATTTTAGAGGACAATGATAGTAACTATAAGAGCCTCTGATGATAATGTTTTATAATTCATTGAGTCAGAAAAGCACATAGATGAGATCCTCACCTGGTCTCCTCACCAGAAATCATCATCCTGCTTTAAAGACCATATAGTAAAAATAAAAGAAACTAAACCGGTAAATATTTAAAATATCAAACTTTTCTTTGGCTCATAGAAGCTTTATGTGATTTCAAAGCTTATGCAAATAAGATCAGTTTAGTGGTGGAGACGTAAGCCCACCTCCCATGGTGACAGCGGCCCGATGGCCTGCAGCTCACACTGGCTTCAGGTTTTCACAGGAATGAAAACGCAGAGAGAGCTCAGCATCGTATGCAAAGCTCCCCGGGGCGCGGCTGATCTGGGCAGACTGCGGTTTAGCTTCCGCTGACGGGGACGACTGTTCGCTGGAATTTATTGTAAAGGATCAAAGCTGAAGAAATGCCCATCGGAGGCTTTATTAACACAACAGGCTCAGAACAAACAGCCATGCAGGAGACAAAGAAACGAGCAGCAACAAGGAGAAGAGTGCAGCGTTTTTATGAAGAGGAGCATGCACCTCAGATATTTGGCTGCTTAACACAAAACACTCATCCACTGTTCTCCTGTTGGCTGAAAATGACATCACCAAATCTGAAGTGACAACAAACAAAAACACAACAGTTACAAAATGCAAAGAAAGAGGAAAAATACACAAAATAAGAAACAAAACGACTAAACTGAGATGAAAAAGCACCAAAATTTCACATAAAACAAAAACCAAAATGTGACACAAACATCAGCAAAGAGAAGCCAAACTGATAAAAGTTCAGACACTTCTGTTTGTCCTCTGCATGGTGAGGCGTGTTTATTGTGTGTGTCCTGAGGTTCACGGCTCAGGAATTCAATAACCTCGATTCTTAGCATCAGTATTGTGAGTAAAATAAAGAGAAGCCACGTTCAAACAGGAGGAGAGTTTCTTTAAACCTTTCCTGCCTGCGAGCTCCAGGTCAGTCTCAGTTCTCGCCACCTCTGCAGCTTGTGTCATGTTCACCACCTGAGCACAGAAACACACACAAACACACAAACTGTGGCTGCTGAGTGTGTTTGAGGCTCAGCAGACACGACTCGCACGTAAACACACTGACCTGAGCTGTCTGCGGCTCTCAGGAGCTCAGTATTCACAGGAGGATCAGAGTGAAGGACGCCAGAGTGCTGCCATCTTGTGGTTTGAATGTGCGCTTACATAATCCTAAATCTCAGCACGGAGCTTCAGATGTTTGTTTCTGGCCTTCTTTACTGTTTTTTATAACTAAGAATAAATGAGTTAAAAGTTGCTGTCATGGCCCAGGGCAGCTTTTCTCTCCTGTCTCTGCCAGGTGAAATTCTTAGTGGGCTGAAGCGTGGAGCTGCTCTGTTTCTGTAAAAACCAAAGAGATGTATCAAAACGTACCTGCCTGCTCGCCTTTAACCGCATCAGCCTTCTGGAAAACTCATGCTCGCCGCTCCTCACCCCCCTCAGTTCTGGAAAAACACTAAAGTAAGAATTCAGACTCATTTATCATCATCTACGTTCTTTGATTCCAGATGAATGAATCTTCTTGCACATCTTCTGATCAGCAGGTCGAGCTTGTATAACACCTGAGCACAAACGTTCAGTGGCGGCTGTGCTGTGGCTCACTTTAAACACTGAGGAACATCACAGGACTGCTTGGAACACTGCGGAGGTCACCGTGGGCCGTCCTCACAAACACTCACCTGTTGGAGTCCCGGTGGTCTGTTTCCCTCACTGCTCCGTCAGCTTTGCAGAGCCCTCGCCCACCCTCCTCTGCAGAGGTCAGACAAAATGTAACCCAGCCTCCCATGTTTGAAATTCCAGGGTTTTGTTTATTTTAACAGTGATATAATAATAGCTCGTATTCATTATTCAGAGCCGGTTTTTTTAATAAGTGGCAAAAAGTAATAATGTAAAATGGTGATACATGAAAAACAAAGCAGCAAGAGGCTTTTTCTCCTCCAGTGTGTGTGTGTGTGTGTGTGTGTGTGTGTGTGTGTGTGTGTGTGTGTGTGTGTGTGTGTGTGTGTGTGTGTGTGTGTGTGTGTGTGTGTGTGTGTGTCCACATCCTCTCCTGTGCTTGTCTTTGAGTTCAGCCTATAAGGATTTTTTTTTCAGGCCGTCACAGTTTCATTGAAGTCAAAGTTCCCAGTTAGCTGAGACTCGATGGCCATCAGTGACCACACTGAGGCGCTGTTGCATGCATGTTGTTCTCATTTCGTCTTTGATTCTCGCTGTCTGTGGAAAAATAATGAGCTTTCAGTTTGTTGCAAGCAGAGTGAAAAACATATAAAGTGCGATAAGCCTGATTGGAAAAGGTTTGAACAAAACTTGCAGCAGATCTTTTTCTCCTGTTCGCTCTGGAACCGGATCATCAAGTCACACAGGTGTGAAGCATGCAGGGCATCAGCAAGCTTACAACAGTGCTCACATGTGTGATGACTCCCAGTCTTTCCATAGGCAGCGTGGAGCCAGTCTCTGGTCTGTTTTGAGGCAATTAAAGGTTGGATGACATCTGAACGCAGACAAGAGTGTTTAAGTCTTGCTCCAGAGAGCATCAAACCCTCAGTCAGACAACATCTGTGCTTTATCTCATCCACATTAAAAGCTACAGCTCAGAATCTCTGGTTAATTTTTGATCAATCTGTCTATATATGCTCATCAAGTCTGTGATCCGCTCTTGCTTTTTCCATTTAAGAAATTTTGCCATACGCAGAACTATTGTCTCCAAAGGTGAACTGGAGATGCTTGTTCATGCCTCCATCTCCTCCCGATTAGGTTATTGTAATGCTCTTTTTTTCCTGTCTGTCAAAGGCTTCGTTAAGTCACCTTCAAGGGGTCCAAAATGCTGCAACAAGGCTGTTAACCCATGGACATAAATTCTCTCCTATCACTCCATTGTTAAAACCTTGCACTGGCTTCCAGTTTAAAATCATCACTCAAAGAGAGGCCCCCACTTATATCATCGAGCTTCTTCACCCTGTTCCACGGACCCTTTTGAAAACAAAAGGGGATCATGCTTTCGAAACCGTAGCACCAAAACTGTGGACCAGTTGACCCCCCCCCCCTCGCACACACACACACTCGCACACACACACACACACGCGCACACATGCGCACACACACACACGCGCACACACACGCGCACGCGCACACATGCGCACACATGCGCACACACACACACACACACTCCATTGACTCTGGCTTCTTTTAAAAAACCAATGAAAACTCATCTCTTCAGACGGGCGTTTGGGTTCTTGTGTAATGTGTTGTTCTGTCTGATGTGTTTAAATTCCCTGTAAAGCACTTTGTAATAGATTCCAGTCTTAAAAAGTGCCATACAAATAAATTTTACTTACTTACTACTTTCCATGACCGAACGCTCAGATTTGCAGATTTTTCAAAGTGGTCCGATTGATCTCGAAGTGAACTGACGCAGTGAGTAGCTCTGTGTCCGGTTTTTGTCATGGCTCACGTGTCTGTTTAAACCTGCACCGTGAATGTTGTTTCAAGACGTTCGGTTTGGAAAATGGCGCTGCTGCCTCACGGTGTCTCGTCAGAGGATATGTCATACAGAATATTTGTTATTGGTGCTTTAGATGCTCCAGTTTCGTGTTCAGATTTTAATGTTTGTGTTCCATCTGTAATTGGATCCTTCACAAAAGGCATAAAGTCGACGTGAAGCCGAAGAATCCACATCCTGACAGCTTCCTTGTAAACTGCAGCCATAGACTCAGACACTGTGCTGTATTTGTCTGCGATGGATTAAAGGATTCTTTCTTCAGGGTACAGCTCATCATACTGACCGCTGTCGTAGGCCACGCCTCAACAGGTGACTAAATCAAAGTTTAAACTGCAGCACAGTCGCAGCCAGACGTTCCTGGGTGACTCTGAATTAGCACAAACTATGTTTTTGAACATGTGTTGGTCAGTAAGCTGGCTGAGGTCAGAAGTAAAGAGCACAAAGAGAGAGTCTTTGTATTTGTAATCGATATAGAGACGGTAGAAAAGATTCTTGAATGCAAACAAAAGTCGAGCAGTGTTGTCTAGGCAACATTGAACTGACTCGACCCAGTGTCGTAGTAACGTCTGTGATGGTTGATCAACTTTCATTTTTCATGCCCGAAAAAGATTTACAGCTGCTCTGTTTCAGTTATTCAACATCACAGTGTTTGCTGGGGAGGGAGAGAAACCCGGAGTTTCTCTCGTCTCAGGGTTGCTTCTGAGAATAAGTTACGTCTGCAGGATTAGAAACAGAGATGAATTCAACAGCAACTCCAGAGTCAAACCTGAAGTTATCTCCTGCTTCAGAGTTCAGACCGATGGTGGATGCAAATCCAGTGTTCTCTCTTTTAGCTCCGTTTTTGGTCTCCACCGGCTCCTTTCCTCTGTCCCTGCTCCGCTACGATCACCAGCTGACTACATTTTAACTGCATTAAAAACAAATGGTTATAAAATGGAAATGAAGTTTTGGCAGTACTTTTTTTCTTTTGCCCAAATTTCAATAATGTGCAAAACAACTGCAAATATCGAACCAGTTAATCTCCCTGTATGAGTGCGGCGTGCAGATGTTTGTCTCTGGAAAGCTGCACTTATTCCCGACACGTCTTTTCCCTCCAAACTGAAGAATGAGTTCAGTAGGTCAGCGCTCAGCTGGAAGCAGCTCCCGTCTGCCCTCTGCGCTAACTTCAGACTCCAAAGCTTGTAAAAAGAGGAAACTGTTTTTCATTTGTCTGACAGGTGTGTTTATTTCACGCTTCCACACTACACGACTGCACACACCCCTCTGTGAACATCAGCTCACACTGAAGGCAGAGGTGAAGGTGTCTGCCTGCTCAGAGCAAATCCAGCATTACAACCATTTCCTGTATAAGAACAGGGAAAAGTAACACAGGCGAGGAACCTTTGTCATGTTTGCAGGTCTTCCAGCTCTCCTGCTGCATGAGAACAGGTGAAATCACCATTACTTCTTTTTACATTTGACTCGGCCTGAAGAAGTCACCTGGATGAGCAAAGATGTTGCATTTATTAAACCGAATCAACTTTTTTGGTATTTCCTTCCCTAAATTATCAAGCGTGCATCAAAAACTTCTTCTTGCAGTTAGCATTTTATTCCCTTTACGAGCAGCATTTTTAAGAAGAAGAAAAAACACTGAAACAGGTTATTCAGCCAGGTGTTGGTCTGTTCAATGAATTTTTGACAGGTGTTCAGGTGAGAATAAATACTGGGAGAGGGACATAATGTTCTTTGCTGAATGTGTAGCTATACAAATAAGTTTATTGATTTGTTTTTTAATAAATAGGTATAAGTACTTAAACTCCTCCACTTGGGGCAGGAACTCGTCCCCGACCCGGAGTGGGCACTCCACCCTTTTCCAGCTGAGGACCGTGGCCTCAGATTTGGAGGTGCTGGTTCTCATTCCCACCTGTTCACACTCGGCTGTGAACCGTTCCAGTGTGAGCTGGAGGCCATCACCTGATGAAGCCAACAGAACCACATCATCTGCGAGAAGCAGAGATGAGATTCTGACTGAGACCACCGTTCCTACCCTCATCTATGGTCACGAGCTGTGGCTGTGACCGATGGTGGGCGGCTGGCCTCTCCTTTAGAGATGGGGTGAGAAGTACGGCCATCTGGGAGGGGCTTAGAGTAGAGCCTCTCGGTTGGCCTGGGAACGCCTGGTGTTCCCCCGGACAAGCTGGAGGAGGTGGCCGGGGAGAGGGAGGGCTGGGCTTCTCTGCTTAGGCTGCTGCCCCCATGATCCGGCCCCGGATAAGCAGAAGAAGATGGATGGAAGTAGTTCAGAGCTTTGCAGTGAAGCTCTTACTGGCCAGACTTGGTTCTACTCACCTGGCTTGTGCGTCCCATCATCAGTGTGTCTGCAGTGATTTGGCCTGTTCTTTAACCTTCAGTCTGTTCATATTACATATACAACATGATGGACTTCAACTTTACTTAAACGACAGTAAAACATTTACAGGTTCCAAACTTCTTAATTTTACCAGATTCTGTGGGAATGATTTGTGATTTAGAGTCAAACATCACGGAGGCGGTCTCTCCTGCATGAAGTCCAGGTTGCTGGTTTTCCTGAGTGGGTGCCTGCTGCCAACAAGCTGACTCAGTGCTGTTAAAGCCATAACATCCTCCACAAACATGGTGTGGAACAGCTGTGGGCGTGTCCTCATCTCTCCAGGCTATCATCCACACACAAATCCATTTAACCATGTCACCCAAAATACCAACAGTCATTCCATCACTTCACGTCATGGCCTCTGTGACAATCATTTACTGTGCACGTCACGACATTCAACAGCAGAGCCTTTATAGGCACAGAGGAAGCTAATAAAACATGTAACACACGGAGTCTACTTCAGGTTTTTGATCTTTATGCATCGAATCATATCTGTTATTAATCTCTGTCTCTCTTCCACAGCATGTCTTTATCCTGTCTTCCTTCTCTCACCCCAACCAATCACAGCAGATGGCCCCGCCCCTCCCTGAGCCTGGTTCTGCTGGAGGTTTCTTCCTGTTAAAAGGGAGTTTTTCCTTCCCACTGTCACCAAAGTGCTTGCTCAGGGTCATGTTTCCCACTGTGGAGTGCACACATATTTATGGATAATAACCTGGATTGTTACCTGACATTTGATCAGTCCTGTAGGTGGAGTGAATACTGCTGCAATATGATTGGACAGTTGTTGTTTACAGTGAACATATCATACTGAACAGGCCGAGGTTTGATAAATCCGAGCAGCAGCCAACTGTTTTATATCCGTTTGTCCATCTGCTTGTCCAAGTCAGGTCGAGGGAGGGGGGCTGAAGCCTGTCCCAGCTGTCATGTCGAAGATTTTGTACCTGCAAACAGTTCATGGCTCAGTCACCGTCATCATGTTTTGGTTTTGTGGTCGATGTTGAGTCACAATTACAAAATGCTTCCAAAATCGTGGACGCGTCTCCGATGTTGGTTTGAGGTACTTCCCGGGTGTTGCCTCTGCATCCACGTTGGATTTTCTCTCCAGGGAAAGTTTGTGTTTCAGAATTGCTTTCCACCGTCTCCTTATCGATTAGACGAAAGCGGCATAAACAAAACCTCTTGGGTAGAATGAGAAGAAAAACAGACTCTAGTGGTGACTCAGACTCGCACACTCGTTTTCTCACTGAGCTAATTAAATTCACACTTGAGCGGTCACATCCCTGACTTTATGATGCCGACACTGGGAACAGAAATACGGTGGCTGTAATAGTCCGACCGTCACCCTGCAACAAATGAAACTGGATTTAGACGTACATAAACACACCAAGCTTAGAAACGTCCTTTTTTTTAATACCGGTCTGTATGGCTGTTCTTCTTGAGTAACAAAGGCAGAGTTAACCCTGAGGTGAGCTCACCGAGCTGCAGCACAGGCCTCAGGAGGACCGACGACAGCAGCTTCCTGTTCTCACTGCTCAGGCTCTCGTGTCTGAGTGGACGGGGACGGCAAGCGACTCATCGTGTCATGTGACTGGATGTGTTACGCGTCACTTTGATGTGTGTCTGAAAACATACTGTAAATGATCTAAAATCATTCCCACAGAAAACAGGTGCATAGTATAAAACAAAAGCCCAGGTGTTTCTATTGCTCGTCTCTACTTTTTATTTGTTCAGTGGTCGCACCGTTTGCAGTCTTCTGCTGTGATCTGCAGATCCTGAATCCTGCCAGAGGGCATCGGGGGAACAGCTGCTGTATCCTTTCAAGCTCTCGGGGCCTTCCTGAGGCAGCGCCGGGTGCACACCTCCTGTCAGCGGGGCAGATTAGACTCAGTGATGTGCCGATCTCTGTTCATGGCCTTATAGTCCATGCTGTATCACACGATGAAGCCACCTGTCAGAAGGAGCTCCAGAAAAGTCACCTGGGGTTTAAGGGGTCAGTATGAAGGTCTTTAGATGCCTGAGGTACAAAATCCGTGGTGGGCTCGCAGTTTGAAGCTACTCACCACTGAGTTGTTGATGAACATCAGAGCTTGATGCTTCATGGTGTGGTCCAAGTGTAAACACCTCAGGCTGAAACTGACACCAGTGATCTAAGGAGGGCAATAAAACGCTGGCTATAGTCCTGCTGAAATGTCAGCTGCATAATAAGTGGAGCGTGGCGAGCGTTCGCTGGATACTCGTTAGTGTTGTCACACACGGAGCGCTAATGAAAGTCTGTTAACTTTAAAAGGCTGCGGAACAAAAGGAGTCATGGTCCTGGACCAGAGCAGGGAACACGCCTGCTGCAGGAACATGGGTCAGACCCACAAACGAGAAACTGTTAGAGATGAACAGGAAGGAGGGAGAGGCGTGAAACGGCCGCAAGACAACAGGAGACGATGGAGAGTGAAGAGAGAGCATGAGTGTGAAAAGTCAGTGAGAGCAGAGAAAGGACAAGTTCCTTCTAACAAAGGCAGGAAACCAGAGCGAGGATGACTGCGGCAGACTGATTTATGGAGCTGACAGATGATGCAACCAAGTGATGCGAAGGTGGACAGCTGAGGTGAAGAAGAGGGGCAGGAGCGAGCATGTGATGACAAGCCAGAGAATGGATAATAATCCGAATAATGTTGTTGGCAACTGGCTCTTCTTCTCAGATGGTGTTTATCACACGCCGCCTGCCAGTGAGCACAGAGGATTGTGGGTAAGGACTATGGGACAGTAAGATCCTGAACACAGACACGTTAAAGGCTGCAGAAACCCACGATAGTGAGGATGATGCAAATGAGTCTGTTTATGTTTAGATTTAGGCACCTGAAGTCAGCGCATCACAAACTGCAGTTCCTCTAATGACCACACGAGGCTGCCTCCCAGAGTGAGTCAGTCCCCACAGACTCTCATGTTAAAATGTTTGACTTCACAGCAGAAATTTAAATGCTTTAAAGCATTTTGTTGTTGTCGTTTTGTGTCTGCTGTCTTTTTGCACATCTGGCTTTTTTTCATATCATTTAATACATTTTTCTTGTTGTCAGTGCAGAGGAGGGAGGGTGGATAAGGATGATAAAGGATGATGATGATGATGAAGCTGCCAGGCAGGAGGAAACGAGGAAGAGCTCAGAGGAGGTTCATGGATGTAGTGAAGGAGCACAGAGGAGGATGCTGGGACAGGAGGTGGTGACGCCCGTGTCTGTCTGAGGTCATTTCCTGTCTTTTCTTTCTTTTTCAGAGTTCATTTTTTTTCTTTTTCGGGTCATCTTCAGTTTCTTTGACGTTCTATTTGTGTTTTGGTATTTCTCACACTGATGTTGTTTTTTTTCTCTGCTGACATTTTGCATCTCTTTCTGTTGTTTTTGTGACTTTTTCTGCATTTTTCTTCCTTCTTTTGCTGCTGTTTTGTCTCATTTACATCTTTTACCTCTTAGCTGCTGAGCTGTCTGTGTTTTTGAGGCCCGTCGGACTGATTTCTCCTCTCCTTTGTGTGTCTGTACCTTTTGTCTCTTTCACGCTTTCGTTTTGTGGTAGTTTTGAATCTCGTTGGTGTCTTTTTCTTTCTTGTGTCTTTTTCTGCTTGTGGAGTCGCTGACTTTGGTGCTTGTTTGTCTTCTTGCTGTAATTGTGTTTCTCCCACTAACTGTGTGGTTGTTTGTGGGTTGTTTAGAGTCTTTTTGTGATAGTTTTGCACCTTTTGCATTTTCTGTCTGGTCACTTTGGGCGGTTTTGGGAGTCAGACATCAGAACAACAAATGAAATGGCAGTAAAAGCAAAAAAAAAGTGTTCAGAAACTGAAGGAGACACAAAATAAAATACTGTGAAACAACTTGAAATGTTATAAAGGGATAAAGAAATACACGACAGCAAAGCCGAGAACTACAGAGGCAGTCAGGTGTATATTTTTGAACACACACGTATAACCTATGAGCTCGTTCATAATTTAAGCTCCTGTGGAGCAGGTGGAGGAAAATGTCTCCGCGGTGACGTCAGCAGAGTCTGAAACTCTATAGATTCAATTATATGGTTTGAACAGAGAGCCCGGCTGGACAGGACTGTCATTACATTGATTTCCTGCCTCTGCAGCCACAGTCCATTTAAAGTAAAAGGAAATTACGGGGCGAGCGGGGCGCTGTAATTTCTGCTCTGCTTGTGTGTTTGACACACGTGCACGCGCTAGCATATCTGCGTGCACGTGCAGCACGTGTGGATTTACGGAA
Source organism: Oreochromis niloticus (assembly GCF_001858045.2). Classification (NCBI taxonomy): domain Eukaryota; kingdom Metazoa; phylum Chordata; class Actinopteri; order Cichliformes; family Cichlidae; genus Oreochromis; species Oreochromis niloticus. The sequence continues at coordinate 3,188,069 of NC_031970.2, forward strand.
ATTGCTCAAACCCGCCGTTGCTGGTGTCCGAGCGAGGCTGTCAAATGATCCCAAGTGACGCACAGCGCAGCTGTAGTCAAGGAGATTTGCTTCAGATTTAGCACTCTGTGGATGCGAGCAATAATAAATAAATAACAGCAGGGCGGCCGGGTGGTTCAAGAGGCCATCGGTCACATTAAAGGTCACCCCGTCGCAGCTTCGATCCGGCTCAGCCATCCGTCCCATTATTACCACAGCGATAATCCAGTAATCTGCTAATCAGGAGCTGTTCGGGCACAGCGTGGAAAACTGCGAAGCAATAAAATGGTAAGTAATTTGCAGATAAACAGATGTGACTCAAAGTGTTACTATAGCCTTCCGTCTCACTGAAAAGATGCCCACTTTCCTCAGAAAAGTTTCATCCACAAATAAACCTGGAAATGTTTCCCAGAGGATCAAACACAGAAACGGGAAAGCAGTCACTTTTCTTTTAAACAAACATCTTCCAAAGTTTCCTGCATCAAATGATTAATATCCCTCTGTGATATTTGTAATGATATTTAAAGCAGACTGTCATCTTTAATTAGGACCACGGCTGTCTTCAGTTTTATAATCAGCTTCTTTAAATGGAGACGAGTCCTCTGTGGGCAAATTTCAATCAGTAAGGACTCGTTTGAAAGGCATAAAGATACATTAAGTGATTTATTTGATGGTGCATATGATGAAGAAGCTTTTGGTGATCAGACCACACAGTGAAGTCGATGGTGGTGGAGCTGGACGGCTGGCACCCCTCAGCGTGATGGAGGCGGCTTCGACACTGAAACAACAGCAGAAGAAATGATCGACTTAGAGTTTTAAAACTGGTTCAGCTGATTTAGATCATTTAGATCAGGGTTGGGGAACTCCAAGCCTCAGGGACCGCTGTCCTGCAGGTTTTATGTCTTTGTCCCACACAGCTCATTTAAACGGCTAAATGACTCCTCAACATGTCCTGAAGTTCTCCAGAGGCCTGGTAATGAACTAATCATTTGATTCAGGTGTGCTGACCCAGGAGGAGATACCTGCAGGACACCAGCGCTCGAGGCCTGAAGTTCCCCACCCCTGATTTAGATGAACAGACTGCCTGAAACTTGAGGCTGATGCGGAGGTGCATTCTTTCTGGTGACCAGCAGGGGGCGACTGCTGTGCTTGCAACAAGAAGTCTGATTGTATAGAGCCCTGTGAGAAAGTCGGCCTCCTGCTTTGATCTCTGAGCTCAGTGATGACTTCATGTCTAACTGTTTAGTTTTGATTAGACTTTTTAAATTAGGACCGCCGTCAGAGCCAAACAGGAGCAGCGCTCAGTCGTGAGTGACAAGTTGGTTCTATATGACAGTTGATACAGTCAAGTGAGATTCACACCTCGCTCATCACATGCAGTTTCAAAACTCCAAGACGGGACTTCACAAAGCTGTGACATCACCGTGGCTGTGTCCATCTTTATATACAGTCTGTGGTGAGGAGCTGGGAGGAGAATAGAGGCACGATGTAGTTGTTCTGATTGTTTTCACAGCACTTCAGGTCCACCAGCACAGGAGAGCAAATCTGACTCTTCACATCTCAAAACACATTACACAGTTTTTTATTTCAATTTCAATTATGTATGACATAAAGTTTCTTCTCACCTGAATGAGTGATGATTGAACAAATAAACAATAATTGAACAGCACTCTGAACGCTGCCTCACTTACTTCTGTCTGACTTTCATCACAGAACCAACGTCTGCACACTTGAGCTCCGAAATGTTGACACGTTCAAACAGCACAAGATACTCGGCGAGTTCAACTCAGACGCCGTCCCAGAGGTGAGCATGGAAATCAGGCTGAAATCAGATCAAAGTGGAATTCATTTTACTGACTGAATATTCTGAGTGGAAACAGCCTGGCTGATTTTCTTTCTATTAACAGCCACAGCAGTGTGAAACAGACTCGGCAGCTAATTAGGACCAAGCATAAAAACATATTCATGCATTCATATTCATGTGGTAATGCAACACACAGTTTGCATTTCATTTGGTGGCACCAGTAATGTGCCACAGGTCTCAAACCACCACACCGCATGTCTTTAGATGTTGCTTCCAAAGAGCCAGACTGTCTTTTCTTTTTTTTAAATCATCTTAAGCAACAGTTCTCCAGGCTTTCGCATCTTTTCTTGCTCATTTAAGAGCGTAATTTTTTTTGTTTCTGAACTCTGACCTATGAGTCATTCAAGCACAAAACACCTAACTCACTGGAAGAGCCAGTGTTGCATCTACACATGAACCTAATCAAAACCTAAAACCTAATCAATGTTAAATTCGATCTTTAGGCTCTTTCTTACCAGCAGCCTGTCACATCATTCTCTTCTATTTCTTTATTTGAATCTATGAAAAATGTCAAAGATAACAGTTTGATGGAAAATAGTATTTTTGCACCAACAAAGTGACTCCCAAAGAACTTTTAGCCTGAAACCACATCTGTGCAGGGTGTGCAGTGTGTCCTTAAACACGTGAAGAAACTGAAGAAGTGGAAGACAAGAGAAGAAGTGTCAGAGTAGATGAACAGCATCTGAAATTCATGTTCTTAAGAAACAGGAAAAAATCGAGAAAAGCCCTGACACAGGACCTGAGAGATGATCTGCACGTTCAGCTGATCATCTTGTGTTTACTGGAGCCTCGTCAGAAATGTCTCAGTGACAGGCAGCTGTCAGGAAGCCATTCTTAATAAAGGAAAATTGAGGTATGAAAACTATACAGGTCTGATGGAGCGATAGCTCCACATCATGGTCCGTATGTATGAGGAGGTCAGGAGGAGGTCCAACACTGAGTCTGCAGCCATCTGTGAGGCCCGGCGGAGGCTCTGTCATGGTTCCAGCTGCATGTCAGTCAGTGGTTTTGGAGATCTTTGATAAACTGATGAATGATGAAAAGTACCATCAGAGTCTGATCCGCTATCTGTAAACTCTGATTTTCAGCAGGACAATGATCCCAAACACTGGCAGTGCAGTAAAAGCATACGTGGATATAAAAACACACACAGTATCAGTCATGGATGGGCCTCCAGACCTCAGCATTACTGAAGCAGTGTGGGATCCTGACAGAAACATCCAAAGAAGAGCTTTGGATGTCCTTAAAAATGTTTCCAGGCGACCTTCACGACTCTGACTTTAAGCACAATGTGGCCCCTCATCCATTAACCTCACCTCTCAGGTACACAAGCATCATCTCTGTGTAATGTGTGGAAATGTAAAGTTTCCATGACTTGTTTATTACTTTTTTCCGTTAGAAACGAGCCCACTTCAACCCCAACGTCCAAACCAGCTTTCTGATTCTGAAATCCAAACATAGAACTGCTGCGTCTCTATGTTTACCCGTTCCTGTAATCTGCACAGATTAATTCTGAACAGCCTTTTCAAGTTTATGTTTCTGAAATCTCGACCCTCCTTACCTCTGAGGGACGATAAAACACGCACAGATGAGTCCTCTGCGTCTGCAGCGCTCCTGGTGTGGGCAAAGAGGTACTGCAACAACATCCATCACATCATCCATCTCTCTCATCCTCTCTCTCTCCCTCTCTCGGTCCCTCCCCCTTCTCCTCCTTGCTGTTACCGGACAGACCGGAGCAGCATCCCCGCGTTATTGCAGCCAGGCTTCCTTCAGCTGTTCCCGCTGCACCTGCGTGAGCCGCTCGCCCCTTCAGTGAAGCGAACCCACAGCGCGATCACAGCAGCAGTGCGTGGAGCCCGGAGAAGCGGAGACGCGAGTGAGCGTGGCCGGGATGAAGCAGGAGCGCACGGACCGTTTCCTCCGGTAAACGAGCGGAGCAGGAGTCTGGACATCACCGGCGGGAAGCGGAGGCGGAGGAGGGGGGGAATTCGGGGATACAGCCATGGCGACGGGAGGAGGAGGCGGAGGTGGAGGAGTGAGGCGCAGGAGGAGGAAAGCGGGGCTCCCGGGGTTCTGCTGGAAGACCTGCTACTTCCCGCTTTTGTTCTGGGTCGTTTCCGCGTGCGGGGAGGAGAAGACGTTCATCGTGGAGGTGAGTGAGGAGGTGTGCGTGCGTGTGTGTGTTAAAGTGGGGTAAACACCCACGCCGTCATCACTCCTCCGCGTTAACGCGCGCGGGCTGGAGCGGAGAGTCGTGCGCTCCTCGGGATGTTTTTCATGTCCGTGCCCCCCCGAAAAAAAATCATCTCCCTCCCCAGCCTTGAACCTGACTCTAGAGTGACAGCCCCACACCCCCCGGGAGTCAGAGAGGGTCTTTTGTTCCCATCCGTGGGTGATGCCCGCTGCCTTTACTCGTGAACACTCCTGGTAGTTTTTGTCTCGTCACGCGTGGATCGCAGATATCTGGCTCTCCTCCTCCTCTGGCTGGGCGGAGGAGGTGGAGGAGGAGTAGGTCCTAAATGATAAAGCAAAAGTGAGAAACTCTCGGCTCTCACTGGGACACGCGCGTTTTGGGGGAGCTGATTGACAGCTGCTAATTCCCCCCCATCATCCTCTAATTAGAACTGAGGGTGAATGTGCGCGTGCAGGAGAGCGCGCGTGGCACCAGTCAATAAATGATGAGCGCGTACAGTGAACAAAGCTCCAGCAGCACACCGAGCCCCTTCCCTCTGCCTCCACACTCCAAATATAGCCTCCCTCCATAATTCATGGAGCTGGCTGGGAGTCGGAGGAGAGGAGAGGTGCGCGCGGATGCTCAGACCTGTTCTGCTCGTGCACGAGGGCTTTGTCTCGGGCCGCACAGAAAGTTCAAGTGTGGAGAGCGCACGTGCGGCCCTGCGATGTTTGCTGAGAGGCAGGATGATACCTGGCTGAGCTTTTGGGTCACGCGTGACGAGGGTGGGTGTTTTCGGCGCGTGGTCTTCGTGAAGTGACACTTTGGTAGAGACAAAGAGGCGCCCGTGACTGTGCCGCGCGCGGCTGTAACAGCAGAGATGAGCTCGCGGCTGTGGCTCGGCGAAGTCACAGACCCGTCTGAGCTGCAGCGGTTCCAACTGAGACAAATAACCAATGAGCCGTGACCCCCCCCCCCACACACACACACACACCATCGTGACGTGTCGCAGAGCTGAAGGTGAAGTCTTTGTTTAAGCCTCCACAAACCCCAAATATTCTAATGACGCTGATGTGTGATGAACAAAAACACACGTCTCCTCTGACCCGCTGACACCTGCAGATATTTGTCTCTTTTTATTTTCCAACATTTTCTTATAAAGAAAAAAAAAAATAACGAAAATGAATAAGAGTTACTCAGGAAGGTGTTTGTTTCAGATCCAGCTGCTTTTACTCAACACATGCTGCAAAAATATTATCAATGCTCTCAGAATAGTTGTTCAGTTTCTTTTTGATGCCTTTCCACAAAATGTTCAGCTCAAGGTGATGTCTGCTGACATCTCGCTGAAAACTTAAAAGCCTGCTAAATTTTAAATGTTATTGACTTCATGCAATAAAAATGGATTCTGGTCTTTTTATTGTTTTTGCATGGAAAAAAAACATCAATGACCTTTTATCAGTTGTTAAAAATCACTGCTGTTTGCCCTGTTTAAGTTTTAGCTGCCTTTGGTCAACATTAAATGTTCGCTGTGATTCTGCTGGTGCTGAACATGTACCAAACACAGACTGTATGTAAAAGATGGAAGCAGCACTCACTGGTTTTGCAGTCAGCATTTTTGAGCCTTGACTGTGGCTCTCTAGCTTGGCCATGATCGTTTTCTTGGAGCCAGAAGTGCCCACATGTGTTTCACAGTAGTGGAGTTCTAAGTTATCAGCTAATACTACCTAGCTTAGTTAGCAAGCTGCATAGGCAGAGAGGCCACGCCTCTAATAATAAAAAATTTAAATAATACAAAGTTTAAATCTTCATTCAATCTAAGCAGATGAAAAACAGCAGATGTTACAGTTGTTCTGAAAGTATTTATTTATTTATATATATCAGGGTGTAAACAAGTTTATTTGAGCCTATTTATTGCAGCCTCTGCTGGTCGTTGGAGGAACTGCAGTTTTTGGCAGTTCATCACGTCATTTGTTTCTTACTGTTAAAAACAATACATTGTTTATATTGTTTGCCAAGTTTTTTTTACATTTTGAGGCTTAACAAAGACATGTTGTTTGAGCAGCAGCTTTGCAGCGGTGTAAATGAGTGCACGTATGTACCCTGAACTCTAAACCAGTCGCTACTTTCAGGATTACAGGGTTATTTTAGAAACAACTGTCAGATACGAGTGTTTAGTTGGAGGACGCAGTCAGGGCTGAGAAAACCACCGAAGCTCAAACCACTGAAACCCCTGCAGGGAAGACGTGGGGAGGCAGCGGACGTGGAACTGGGTGACTCCTAACAGCTTCGGTCTTGAAGCTCCAGCCGTCACAAAGATTGTGGAAGTTGTTTGACTGCTGATGTTGTGTGCATGCGTGTTTCTGCCTGAACATGCTGAAGCCTTTGTGTGACAGCTGAGGCTGCAGAGGTCACATCTGTGCAGGCCTTCATGTTTTTCTGGGAAGCTTTTGATCACGTCACAGGTGCCGTTTATTCATGTGTCTGCTTCACTTGCTGCTGCTCATCACAGGAAAGTTTGAAATCGTGAGTTCTCCTGCTGGGATGTAATGAGGTTTGCAGTCTCAGTACTTGGAGGTTTGGGAGGAAGGCTGTGCCGTGAGTCTGTATTAGCTTGTTTGATGAAAACAATGTGTTTGCTGGTATTTCTAATCCCGCAAAGAAAAGCAAAGCTTATATATGATTAGTGAACACACAATGTTAAAATTGAAGCTAATTCTAAAACAAAAGGGCTTTACTTTAATTTCATTCTCATTAAACGCCCTCCCAGGGTGCAAGAGAAGCAAACAAAGCAGAGGGAGAAATTAATAAATGTCAGCAAACCACCCAAACACTGAGGCAAAATTTTGTAAAGAAATTGCAAGTTTACGCCGAATCACAATTTCCAAGTTCTCCATATTAAAAACATTTGGTCTCACCCTGAAATACACAGATTTAGTTCGTCTTTGCAACTTAAAATGACTGCATTCAAATAAATAGTGATATCTATACATAAATGAATGACATTTAGCTTCTCCAGCCTTAAAAATCAAAGTTCTCCATGCAGGAGAAATCCTGTGACATCACTGATGTGAAAACAAAAATGAGCAAAGCTTCGTTTTGCTCACTTATAACCATGAAACATTGCACACTGATGGCTTTAAAGAGAGTAATTAATAGATGAATTAAATAAATAAAGTTTTTAAATGGATTGTTTTGCATGCATGAACTTTGTCTTCGTTATAAAGACATTAAAGCTCTTAATGACACACAGACTTGAGTTTTTGTTTAGGGGTTCTTCTTTAAAAAATCTTTAAAAAATGCAAATAAATGAATTAATGCAGATGTGAAAACCACTACAGAGGCACTCGTTAAGCCCTGTAAGCTATAACGTAGAAAACTAGTATCATATTTACAGTTAGTTCATTCTGATGACTAATTAGCGCGTGCACTGACACTTATAGTTCATTTTCTTAATTTACCAGTTAATAATGATGAAGTGGCAGATTGTGAATAAATGAATGGATTCAGCCTATTTTAAATATTGCACACTGTCAGTTACTCACATTAAATTCATTGTTTCTCCACATGAGATTATTAATATGTCACCTGTTAATGTTGATATTTCACTTGCACTGCATGAGGTAATTCCTCCCTTTATTTGAACTTTAATTTTCCTTCATTTTCTCGTTCGCACTCACAGCAAAACAGACGTCACGGGCAAACTGTTTGTTTCAAATCAGCGCTGCAGTGATTACAGTGACTCATAGCCAGGCTTCAGATGTCCTCATTGTCCTCTTTGGCACGCAAAAATATGAAGACCTTTAGGTTTGAGGCTCGGTGTTTGTGGTTGGTACGATGCCCTGCTTACACGATTCAAAGAAAAAGAAAGTTATTGATCTCTCGACACTCAGCCGTCACTCCGAACCCTTCAGCGCCTCGTGGCCGAGCAGCCGCGCGACCTTCAGGCTGCAGCGGTGACACAAACACGCAGCCCTGCAGCTGTGGGCACGCTCAGGAGTGAAAACACAGATGCTTCTCTGTGCAGACAGGCGGAGAAAGAGGGCGAGCGGAGGGAGAAGGAGGCTGCCTCGCTCGTCCGTGCTCCTTTGTCTGTTCGCCTGTTTACACAATTGGTCAAATTTCTGCAGCCTAAAAACCTACAAATGTGTTTCAATCCGAGGATTTGCGACTAGAAGAAACAGACAACTGTTGTGTGGGCCGGAGCTGCTGCTGTTGTTGTGCTGCTGCTTCATAAACAGATGATTAACCCAGTGTTAACTAATGTCAGGTTAGCAGCCAATCAGCTGAGTCACTGTTAAACAAAAGATGTTTGTAGGTGCTGAAGACACTGAGGGGTGCAGTGTAACAGTCATGATACAAAGTATCTTTGCTGGGATTATAAGGCTGTGACTGATGATGTGGATAATGACACCAGTGGTGGTGACGTGGCAGAAATAATGTGAAGATGACCGATGAGGAGAACGTCCAGGCTGAGTTATGGTGATGGCAGCGGTGAAAAGCACGTTTCCAAACCTCTCTGGGCTGGTTTTTGTTTTTCTCTTCCCTCCCTGGAGGAGAGGAGCGCTGGGGGAAAAGGGCCGTCCCTGGAGGCTTGTAAACACTACATTACACCTGAGAAATGGGCTAAATGAGCCTGCTGTGCTGTACTTACCCGAGCCCTGTGTGGGCGGGTGTGAATTCGCACCTGTTATCGATAAGCTTTGTCCCGATTTGCCATCGCTGAAGTGAAGTGCCGACGTTATTCTGCAGAGTTTCCCGATCCACGGTGTTGCCTCTCTCTCCCATCTCCCTCCTCCTCAGCCATTGTCTTCCTCACCCACACTTTGCCGCTCGCTCGGTGCGAGCTGCAGCTGTAAATAAGAGGAGTTGTCACTGTGCATTTGATGAGGGTATTGTTCTGTCGGGATGCAGCGAGCCGAGGACAAACTACATTTGAGGAGCAGTTTAAAGGACTTGGAAGCAGAGATGCGGTGGATGGTTGGCTCAGCTGAACTCAATCAACCTGCCCTGTTTAATAATTTACGTGCTTTTCAAACCACCGTGATATAAATTCATAATATGCATGACTGCCTGATGTGCTGCTCCGCTCTGGCTGCTCCTTCTGTGCACAGTGGAAGTCTGATGTAGCTCCTAACTTTGTGTCACTGGCAGAGGAAGGACTGTCAGCGGTCCTCGCTGTTGTGATTGACTGGCAGAGCTTCTTAATGTTCTCTTCAGCAGGATCACAACGTGTTCACACATAAATCCCTTTTGCCAAACATTTCCAGGTATACATCAGCAGCAGTGTCTTGACACGTTAGCCATGTTTACATGGATGCATGTAACCGGATTAAAGGCCTGATGGGAATAAAACTGCTTTATGTAAACACGCCAGTCAGAAGATTTTCAAAATTTCCAGGTGGTTTCGTCAATCATTAATTGGATTTGTGTGAACACTTCTTCTCATGTTTGGAGTGAATTTCTCCTTACTGTGCAGGTCAGTTACTTTAGCGGTGGACGTGGTGGGAGTGACAGAAAACTGGTCTGTGTCTGAAAGTGTGAGAAATCCTGACAGTCGGAAATCACAACTTCTACTATTTCTGGGAAGATGGACAATTCTGCACATATCAGAATCATTTAATCTGTTGAAACCTTTGATGCACAAAAACGCTCGTCAGGATCGGATCACCTTGAAGGTCTAATCTGAATTTTAATTCGATTGTGTAAACATGGCTGCCATCCAGCGAAACGTCACCAGGCGGGAGCTAACGTCCACAGACACATCGGTCTCACGACACAAGAGAGACGGCACAACGACGTCTGAAAGTTCCAGATATTTTCAGATCTTGATTAACTGCTTGGATCATAAATACGAGTTCCAGGAAGCAAACTGCAGTTTATAATGCGACGATTGTGGTTTCACCAATGCACAAAAACTGAGACGTGCTGTTGACATCTCAGCCTCTTTGTTGTGTTTCTGTAAATGTTCATGAAATGTGAAAATGTGAACTTTGATCTGTTTTTGCTCCATATTTTTATTTTAACTTGTAATTTCGCACCGTGCACGGTGCCCCTAATCCAGAGCTCTGAGCTGTTCCCTTATTTAACGCTGCAAAATGGCACGAAGGCAGCTTGAAAGTCAAGACGGCAAAGATTTGTCTCATGCTACGGTCACATGGGGAAAAAAGGTTGGTGATCTCAGTCAGATCGAAATGACTGTGACAGTCTGTCTGCCATCAATTAAGTCAGTTTGATAATATGATTTTTAACTGTGACAATCAGTGAAAACCACAAATCAGCAGTTATATGGGAACTTAAGCAGAATCCAGCTGTGAAACCCGTTCAGTCGAGTGTCTTTGTGCAGAGAGACGAGTTCTGTTCATCAGCACAGACTCAGATTAACTGCAAACCGTTTCCAGTGTGTCTGCGAGTGACTGCAGTCTGAGTCGGACCACGACTGTGTGACGACAGGTTGCCTCTGACCTGTGCAGCTGCCTTGTGATTAAAATTATTGGCTCAGAGAGTGAAAATGCTGCACATTCATATTCAGTTTTTTAGCATTTTATGGACTTTTTAATGAAGGTTTTTAAAATCAGGTTGCATACAAAGGGGTGAAGGGACCTACAATATTACAGAGGCTTTTCAGACACGATTCCCAGTTTAGAGGCCGATTAATTCTCAGTCAGGTGGCTAATTGATTAAATCGAGTAATTGTTTCAGCATCCAGTAAAGCTGGTGTCGTGATGTAATCACAAACATAAACAACCCAAAACAGCAGCAGGACTTTAATGGAAAGCCATTGTGTAAGACATACAGCAGTCAAGAGGCTGTTAGATCGCTGTTAATACCGCAGCACTGTGTTTTCTTGCATCATTAGGCTGCAGCTTTAGATGAGAGTCCTGCAGCGCGCTGGAGATGCTGAGCAGGATGAAAATGTGAGTGCCGTTCTAATTATAAATGAACCCGTGCGTGCTGCGAGTGAGAGCATCTTGCCTCTCCGTGAGTTCCCCGGGTGCGCCGCCGAAGGATTACGCTTGATCAGTGTGGCAGCGCAGGAAGAGGAAACCATTTCACACCAGGATGTGAACTTAATTACGCTCTGTGCCTGCAGCTGGGCGCATCATCCTGGTGCACCTCTGCAATGTGCATCGCGATCGTAAACTCACTGAGCTGTTTGTCTGGATTTTTTATTGTGAACTTTTAAAAAATAAAGTGAAAACACAGGCATGACGCGCAGGGCTGTAAGCCTGTTATCTGATTACGCTGCGTCTGAACAGAAGAAGACCAGGATTTGGAAGCTGACAGCAGTTTGAACAAAGCAGAAGTACTTCCCACGTCCCGTTGTCCATCACTCAGACCTCCTCTTCCCTTCTGCTTCATCCATCCGTAAAATCTCCATTGATCTGTTGATAAATCTGTTCATCCATCTGTCCATCAATCCTCGCTGAGCACGCGCTGAGCAGGCGCTGCTGACATCGAGCCTTTGTTGCATGCTGAAAAGTTTCACATTGAAACGATGCAGTCACATCTTTGCTGTTAGAAGTTTTGGATCTTACGTTATAAACTGGATTAGCAACATATGTTTTGTTCCGATTGATCCAACCAAAGTGCAAAAATCAAATCACATAAAAATACCAGAAAAGCCGACCGTTCGTCCGCCCAACCCAGCGATCCGCCCCACACACCGGCCTGATCTACAGTCTGAAGACAGAGGAACACATTTTAAGAAGTGCATTGTTTGGGGAAAACATAAAAGAAAGTAGCTGCAGGACGAGAAAAGCTTTGCTCATCGAGGCGGGAGGAGAAGCAGCTTGTGTAGTTGAACATGTGACTCGGGTGCATGTTTAAAATGAGAGTGAGCTGCATGGACCCTGTTAAACAGCCACCCTGAACCCCTTTACACTCTCAGCCTTTCCCTTCAGGTTGTGCATTAACTTTTTATTGAGTGGACATGAGCAGCTTCAGTCTTTCATCAGTTTTTATTTTTTAAAGCGGGCACTTGGATTAAATTTAAATTTTCATGCAAATGACCTCTAAGCTGCTTTGGACCTGTTTCACTTTGGTTCTACGAACATTTGTTTAATTCTTTATAAGATCTGGTGTAAAATAATTCACTCTGACATAAACACAATAATCACTTCATCTAAAAATACATGGCTGCAGATACTTTATTAAATCTGATCTCAGTTCAGCGCGATGTGTTTCATCATGTCATAAAAGATGACTTTTGTGTCATGACCTGTGCCTTAAAAATATGTTTTAATGTCATGTGAACACCAGCATGCATCAGAAGCATAAAACACTGCCATTAGAATATACATGATAACTACAGCAATAGCTAAATATGTCATAATCCCAATGAGAGCAGCTTTAGGCAGTGAATAGATGGATATACCTGAGGCCTCTCAGACTTTGCACAGGAAATATTTTATAAGTTAGAAGATGTGTTTACTAATTATAGAAACACTAAAAAAAATCACATTTTTATGTTGTTATATTTTAAGTTGCTTTGAAGTTTGAGAGCTGCGCTTTTACCATAACAGCTGAACTTGTTTCTTATTCATACAATCTGTAAACAATGTTTAATAAAAGCTCAGAAGCTTAAAAATATGTTTATAGAGTTTGAAGCTTCAGTCAAAAGAAAATATGAAGTTTGATGCTCGTTCTTGTTCCTCTCATCATATTTTTCTCATCTGTAAATCTTCTGATTAAAAGCACCACATCAACCTTTTCAAGCAACAACAAACATTTTACTGGAAATGACGCCTCAAAGCGATAAATTTACCGATGGCTGCTGATGGCTCTCCCGCCCCGTCTTCCAGTTGGATGTGGCCGTGATGGCCTGACAGGGGCTGTGAGCATCACAGGTGTAGCTGCGCACCTGAAGGGCTTTTTGAATTATTGAGGATATTGTGGAGGTAAAGCTTTTGCTCCTGTTGACTCATGAGTCTCCTCCGTTTCCACGGCTTTGATTCACACCCTGACTGATGCTGGATTTTCACTCATGCTCGCAGCTCTAAGGAAGTCGATCCATCGAGGCGGATGTATCTGAACGGCTGCTGGCCACATTTCCATGAAATGTTTCTCAGATGTACTCGTGTGTGTTTTGCTGTTGTTGCACAGCTGCTGCAGAGGTCTTCACTGTGCAGCGGGGAGAGGTACCTCCAGGGTTACCCCTGTGTTTTTGGTGTTCGCCCACATTAAAGGGCCACATCTGCACAGTGACCTATGCTGCACAGCTAACAGAGACTTACTCCATGTGCATCCAAACATATGAGTATGCATTTGTAATCATGTAACCAAAGCACTTAATGCGAACATTCAAACGGTGCTTATTATGCTTATTATTGTGTCTGTGCGGCTTTTCTAATATTACACTTCTGATTATCTAAGTGGACCTGTCCATTTTAGTAATTGGTTATATTCTGTCTCTTAGTTAGATTAATAAGCACCGGGTGGATTTATTAAGTTGATAACCAGCTTCATGTGACCACTTAGCCTGATTGCTGATGTTAGGATCAGTCAGATATATCCTGTGTATGTGGAGCCTGCTGTGAATTTCCTGTGGTGCTTTTCTTTTGTTGGTTTTGCAATGAGGCGATGATCCAGACACCGAAGGAGGCAGAACAACAGTTACAAAATCAAATAGTTTATTTTCTGAAGTCTTGTAATAAACAAAAGGTGCTGTGGGTACGAGGCAGGATGTCCAAAGGTGCTAAACCACAAGTCCAAACGTGCTGCGAAGGATCCAAACTCTGGAAATAAATTGGAAACAAGACAAAGACTGAGGGAGCGCGCTCAGACCAAACTCTCAGAGAAACAGGGAAAGGCTCCGGTGAAGTCAAAGGAGAACAAAGGAAGGATGTAAAAAAAGAGAAGCCACATGAGGAGCTGCCCTTCAAAGGAAGAGGATCCAAGATCACACAGAGGAGCAGTAAGAGGCAGACAGGAAGCACAGGAAGAGGCGCAACACCAGCCCTGGACTGGAGAAGGTGGAGATGTAGGAAAACTGTCTGAAGACTTCAGTCGTTTAACATCTCCCGGCTCTGCGTCTGCTCCTGTCTGTCTGACAAAGGCGAGCAGCTACGCTACATCCTGCACGCTCTGATCGTCCGGCACGTGTCTCGCTGTGTACGTGGACGGCGTGTGAGCGTTATACGAAACCACAGACATGAGGTCATAGCTGTGAGCCCATCAGTCCCACCCGGGCGTTCCTCTAAAGGGTTTCATGTTACATAAACACGAGTGTGTGTGTTTTCACGACAGGTGTAGACGTCACATTAAAGTGCAGCGTGTGTGTCCATGTGTCCTGTGATCGGAGGAGTAATTACTCCTGGAATACTGACTGTGACATGTAAACAAGTATTAGAGCAGAAAGAGCTCAAACTCTGACTTTCTTTGTGCGACTTTCATAAAAAAATTTGATTATTTTCGTCTCTACATTTCCTGAACATTCACAAACCTGTGAAAAGCTGCCAGCTGTGAAACATCTGACAGTTTATGACCGTTGTTTTTGTGCTGGAGCGTCTGTAGCCTGTTCACTGTGGATGGTGCTGATCACAGTGTGTTTACATGTAAACGCAGAGGCAACATAAATATAAAACCTTTTCTGTGAGGGCAAAAAGTGACAATATTTACATGATGCAGACGTAATGGTTACAGGTTGGAAAATAGGACAAATTTGAGAAGACAACAAAATAAAGCAAAAAGAAAATTAAATTTGTTTACTTATTTTTATCGTGATGTCACACATTCATTTCTGGACTCATTTCAAAGTCACAGTTTGAACATTTTGGCCATTTTTGAGAAAGTAACAATATTTGGACAGGAAGCCATGATAACTGCTAATCAGTCCTCAGGAACATCCAAATAAATCCTACAAAAGCCACGCCCCACGGTAACTGTGAGGCGTGGCCTTTTATTGGGCCACGCCTCACAGTAACTGTGAGTATCTGAGCTTCAGACTCACGGGGATTCTTGTGCATGCACTGATCTGATTATCTAAAACCTTTCACATGAACGTTAATTATTGAAGGCTTTATCAACAAATCGATCCAGCTCTCAGCTGAACCGGGAGACGGCTGAGTGGAAAAAACTCTCGGGTCCCACAGGGGGAACCTCCCAGAATGCATCGTGCCTGAAACAGTGCTGTTATTTTCAGTTTGTGAAAGTTTGGCATTTGTGAGCCTGAGCACACTCGCCCACAGTGACATCATCCCGTTTGGCAGATGCTTTTATCCAAAGTGCCTCACAGCAAACCCGCCACATACATCTGAAGCTCGGATTGGCCCTGTGGGAGTTTAACCTTTGACCTCTGCTGTGTTAGTCCTGTTTTCTATCGGTACAGCTCAGAGTCAGCATTTCTGAAGCATGTGCTCAGGTTCTCCTTCGAGTCCACTTTCTCCTGAAGTTCTTCAGCTCACAGAGTCGGTCAGTGAGTGATCGACAGATCCGACAACAGTTTGGATTGTTCTCTTTGAGCTGCCCTGCAGGGTGTTGGATTAAACCACTGACAGCGCTTTTGGCTCAGTCATGGATTTCTCTTCATGCGTTTAATGAATCAAAGATGATCATCTTCAGTTTAATTTGGTTTTTGGCCTCGAGCCCTTTTATTCATGTCGTCTGATTTCAGTTCGTGGTGTGTGGGTTTGCACATCCCTGTGAGCACAGAAGCTGCTACTGAAACATGAAGCAGCAGCTTCTTCAGGCTGACCTGATAAACAAACGTCACAGAATGAAGCTTCATAGCTCAAAGTTATCTGTAGTTCAGTATACGACCATAAATCCCTAAATTAATTCACCTTTATGATGTCAGAGTATTTTTGAAAGTCTAAGAGATTAACTAACTTCTCGTGGTGTTTGATCAGTTTTGCACCTGTAAATGTGTCAGTTTACATATCTGTATAAAGATGACTTAATAGGTGACTTGTTTTGAAAAATTGACTGTAGATGAATAAATGAATTTGACCTCCCACCCTGTATGAACTGCTCTCTGAAGCTTAGTTATTAGAAGAATGAAAAAAATAATAGAAAAATAAATATGAATAAAAAGCCAATAAAATACGAGAGTAACTAGCATGATGTACAACCGGTTCCTCATGTTCAGTAAAATGCACTAAAAGAGACGTCGAGATTTTTATATGTAGGTAAAATGCAGTGGGGATGATGGTATATATGCATGTGTTTTAGCAGGTATTCATTTTATAAAGGACCGCGATAGCCCGCTGTCCTACGCCCTGGTTCTAACAGTCTGCTGCTGAGGTCTGGCTCAGGCCTCCACAGTCGGGGTAAGAGGTGTTGTCCATAAAGGACATTAGCTCGGCTAACATCGTCCTCTCACCAACCTCCTCTGTGGAGTCTAGGGGCCTGGCCAGGACAGAGCTGGCCCTCTCCATGCTGCCACCTCCCCAGCAAACAACCACACAGAAGCCTGCAGAGCCCGTCGCTGTGTTGCAAAGTGTCCTCAATAATGTCCTGCAGACAGAGCAGACTTTGGACCTGCAGATCTTTCATGTTGGTTTTCTGAAGCTTGAAGTGACCATATTTGGAGGGTGGAGTACACAGGTACACACACACCTGTTAATCACTGCAAAGCAACAGATGATTAAAATCCTAGAATTTCACCAAAAGTGGAGGTTAGACTTTGTGGACGTGCTTTAAAATTTACTGCACAGCAGCCACATTATTGGTCAGATCATTTAATTAAAAAGGCGCCAACAGCACAAACGGTCCAGTTCAGGGACTCCAGTTAGCTAGCAGACAGCTAACAGCTACAGCCGTCTTTGTCAGCACACCTGCCAGTCTCTGTGGTCATGCTGGCATCTTTAAGCCTTAATAAAGTTTAAATTGGGTGATTGAAATCCTGCTTTGCCACCTGTGATGTTTTATGAAGGGTGAAATTAGCTACAAAAACCAAAACATGTTTATTTCTCCTGTAAATTTGGACATTTTAACACTGGAGTCTGTGGGGTCTGACTCACAGCTGGAGCCAGCCTCAAGTGGCCATTAGAGGAACTGCAGTTTTTGGCGGCACAGCGTTGGCTCCGTTTTTGAGCCCCAGAGGCGGCTTGGAACTGACCAAATGTTTCAGCAATATGTTTTAGAGAGAACCTGGGAAAGAGACGCGCGTCCTGTGGGGAAGTGTGTCCCTAATCAAAGTTGAGTGATAGATTTGTGTGTTTTCAACAAATCCGGGCATTTTACCAAGTGGAAAATGGAACCAGGATTTCTGTAATGAAGGTGCCAGTGTAGGTGTCAGGAGAGGAAAACAAGCACAGAATATAAAATATACCTTTAATTCTGCTAATTTGATTGTAATCTGGTTTGTGATGGTCCATGAGGAGGGTGGGAGAGGTACAGGGGTACGGCGCGTGCTGGTTTTCTGAGGAAGCAGACAAACGAGCAAACCCGGTGATGAACATAAGTGAATACTCTCAAATTTAAATACTGAAACATAGAAAACAACAGGATGTGAATTTGTCTGTAAGTCTCTGCACACAAGAGAAAGCTTCGTTCCATATTTATTTATTTTTCTATCAAGTCACATCAAATCAAAGCGTCCATCGAGGCTGCACGGCACCAACGGTTAGAGCTGGTGCCAGGAAGCCAAACATAAAGCCCCCGTTCAGGCTTTTACAATCTCTTCAGGTGCCCCCTTCAAGCCACAGCACTCATATTCAGCTGACGGATGAGAAACACTCACAGCAGGCAGCGAGCGAGTGTGAGAAAGTGTGTGAGGGAAGCTTTACTGAACATTTGTGACAAATGCATCCCCGGCGGCAGGGAGCTGTTGTTGTTGTGCTGCTGCGTAGATGGAGACGGCGAGGCTTCGTGATGGAGGAAAATTAAGTGTCTTTATTGTACTGATAAAATGAATACTTGAACAGGAGGTTTGTGTGTTTGCGTCCACGGCCACAATCACGGTCACATACTTACAGTCAGCTGTCGGGGTCGTTTCTTCCCGATTCCCAGGATGCAGACCGACCCCCGAGCTTCCGAAATATTAGGAGAAGCTGTTTGGAGTTTCTTTTTGGTCGTTTCTGCCTCGTTGCCCTCGTCTTTCTAAATTTCATTTGTTTATTTGAATCCTTTATTGTTGCTGTTTTAAATCTGTTTTTGTTTTTCGTCGTTCTTGTTGTCATTTTGTTGTTCGTTGTAGTTTTCAGTGTCTTTGTTGTGTTTCTGTGTTGCCATTTTAAGTCTTTGTTCCTGTAATTTTGGATTTCTTTGTTTTCATTTTCGGTGTTTCTTTGATGTCATTTGTTTTTATTTCAAGTGTCTGTTGTTGTTATTTTTGAGTCTTTGTTGCCGTATCTTTGAATCACGTTGCTGTCTCTTTGTTTCTGAGACTGTTGGATTATGAGTGTGGTCATGTTTTGGGGGTTTCCTTTTTCATTTCAAGCTTGTTTCTTGTCACTTTGATTCCTTTAGTTGGCAGTTTGAGCGTCTCCATTTTGCTACAAACTGTAGTGGTTGACACATTTCCATGAAGATGGGACTGACGTAAAAATAATCTGTTAAATCAAACGTGGGCTGACTTCCTGTGGATGACAGAGTAACTGAAAGCAGCTGTTTTGAGCCTTTCTGTCACCGTGTGAGCCGCCTGTTGTGTTTTTGGCTCTCTGTGCTGACATGTTGAGTCGTTGTAGTTTTAAATCTGTTGTTGTTTGTCTTTGTCTCATTGTAGTTTGATTCTATCTGAAGACTTTTTTATGTCACTAACGTGAATTATTTGAGTCAGTCTGGTTCCTGATGGTTGAACAGTCAGTGAGGGAGACACATCGTCCTCCTCCCGAGTAGAAATGATGTCCTCTTGTTTGTTTCTCGACTCGGTCGGTTTTTACAGTTTCCAGGGTGAAAGCCCTGACTTTGTACCACACGATGAATCTGATCGCATCAGGGATTTGTCTCTGGATCGTCTCCTCCTGCTGCGTCTCGCTCGTCTAATCAGGCTGAAGAGGCAGAGTGCAGAAATGATGGGAATAAATTTCATTACCAAACATCTCAAATTCTTCCTCTTCACTCCGATCTTTGTTCTCTGAGGGAATCCTTTCTGACAAGACACAATGCCGACTTTTCATTTTCTGCACAAATATCAAATTGCAGCAGCAGACATTAGCTCTCTGGGTGCGACAGCGAGCGCTGATTTCATTCATTAATCACTCACCGCACGGCACCACGGTCTGTTTTGACTTATAAATTGTGCTGTGGAATCATATTACTGAGCGTGGTGTTTGTAAAAACTGCAGAAGGTGAGTCCAAAAGGATTCACTACCCTTTCCTGATGTTTCTGATCAAACATCATCCCTGAATATTCTTTGTGCTTTCATTTTCACGCTGCAGTGAAAAGGGAAGCGCTGGACCTCATGCAAGAACCTTTAGTGCAAACTGATGCTATCGTTTCTCTGCCACAGTTCAGACAGATTCACTTCCTTCCATTATGTGCATAACTGATACTGAACCAGTACGCGGTATGATGCCAACCAGTATGTGATGGTACCATGGGGAATTAATTTAAAACAGTTCTATGGGAAAGCTCCAAGTCTTAATAGGAATTATGGAAAATTTCCCATAGAATCAAAAAAATATTGATTTCTTTTTTTTAGGGGCATTTTTAGAACTAAAAATGCTAAAACATCTGCCTTTCAGATGTTTTAGGGTAAATAGCAGGTCCTGTGACTCTGTGAATGTGGACTCTGTAGAGTGGAATATGTGTGTGTGATCTCTGACAGCAGACTCTGAGGCCTGTGGAAACCACATGTGATATATTTTACTTACAGCTTCTCATACACAGAGAACACAATAGTCTTTAAAACAGCCCAAATTAAGTGAATAGTTTCAGAGAGATTAAAGCTTCAATATGGAAAACTTATATAAACGTCAGTGTGATATTCCTGACCCCCAAATGCAAACTAGAAAGAGCAGCTTTCTCCTAATATTACAGGCCTCTAGACTAACCTTTTGTCACGGTTGACATAAGTTACCGTATTTTTTGGACCATTAGGCGCATTAAGCGAAACAAAACAGTCAGATAAGTCAAACTTTACTCAACTCATTCTTCTTGCTTACCAAAGTCGTACTAAAACATTTGACAGATTTTCGAGCGCCGTGTACATAAAATCGTTTCGAGGTCCGTAAACACAACCAGAATTCATGCATAAGGTGCATTTATGAAAGGATGAAAGGAAATGAAAGGATTTTAAGCGCGCCTTATACTCCGAAAAATACAGTACTGAACATGTTCTTGTGCTTAAAGTGCTTCACTGAGCTGAAATTTAAACTTAAAATATGTCGAGATATATAATATAAAAAGAAAGTCAAAATTAAAAGTGCCTCAAAGGCTTCGAACTGAACATGTTTACATCTGAACATCTTACCGTGGGCGTGTGCATCTGAGAGGCTCCGCCCTTGACTATCTCTGATTGGTTTAAACCATGATATGGGCATAATGCATGTCTGCTGTTGACCACACGGAGACTTTCAGAGTTGCAGAGACTTTTTTTTTTTTTAAACTCGAACGGCTGATCGAGTAAACTGCTGGATTCTTTTTAGTCGCACTTTGAGAAGTTAGGTCGCACTCTCGAGCCCTGTATTACATCCAAAACTTGTGAGTTTTTTTCACATTTTCCAAGCATTCATTTTTAAAACATTCATATTGATGTAAAAACCAATGACAGAAGGGACCTGAAGTTTTCCTGTGGAGTTATCTTGTCAGGTAAACTCGAGGTGGCTGATGAACTGACTTGGAATGAGGATGTTTATTAGGACCATGAATCTGAACTCTCTGCCAGACTATGCACAAAGTAAAACATATGAAGAGAATGGCAGATTAACAATAGTCGACTTCTCCTGGTGATCATCAGAACAAGACTGGTCCTTTTCACAAACTAATATTAGAGAAAATGTGCAGCATGCTAAACGACCTGCTTATCAGGCCATGCACGGTGTTCGGACGGGGGAAGTGCCTGCCGGGTTGCACCCGTTGCACTCAAGCTGTGACGGTAAATAGTTTAGCAGGGGGAGACGAGGTCTATTTTTATCGCAGCAGACAGACGGAGGAGACACACTGGCAGGCTGACACACAGGTTGAGGCTTCGGGGAGAGACGGCCAATCAGGCTCCGAGACGGACAGGGACGCAGCCAATCAGGTGGACGGGCAGACAGGTGGACACAGATGCAAACAGACAGGCTGTTACAAACCAGGAGGAAGAAATATCAGCGCCCACAGCACGTTTTACTGTGGCTTTAGTGTTTCTGCAGGGCCGGCGTGGGCACATATCAGCTGTTAGTCAGTTAATCAACGAATCAATCAGAAGAAATGTTCATAAAGACAAAAATATCTGAAGACTTGCTTCCACTAGCGTGCAAGATGTCTCATTTTGTAGTTTTTCTTTGTTGTGTGCGGCTGCAGAGGGAATCTATTGAAGGTTTCAGGCAAACACTTTAATGATTTTGAGGCTTCGGTTTGAAGTGCTGTTGAGAAATTACGATCTGTCCCGGCTCTCGTTCCGAGCCGTAAAACAAACAGCACATTAAAGAGTGAAGCCTCCTCTAATATCTTATTCTAATCTTGCATTAACAGCGCATTAATGCAGCTGTTTCTTCGCTTTGGCTGCGTCTCATGCTTACATTAGCTGATCTTTTCATTACCTGTCTTTAGCGTTAAGGAGCTCACTGTGACTAAAGTGGTGTGCATGAGAACCCTGACCCAAACACGAGGCCCTAATGGAGTTTTATTAAAGGTCAAAAAAAGTCTTTTCTTCCTCTTTCCAGGCGGATCGAGCCGTGTTTGGAAAATGTAAAGTTAAAGATGGATCCAGCTTTCCTGAGTTCACCTGTAACAGGTTTAAGCTGTGACCAGGTGCTGCACACAAAGTGTTCATAAAGCAGAATTTCCACAGGTGGAGGTGGAAATTTAGTTCTTCGTCATGTTTTGTGCATTTATGTAACAGGACAGATGAGTAGTGAGGAGGCGAGCGGGGGAGAAGCAGGAGTTTGGTGTGCAGGGTTTAACTGTCATATTTTGATAAATATGTTAAATTAAATGCTCGTCACAGAATACATTTATATATTAACTGCTGCAGAATGACTACATACATCAGCGGTCCTGAACAGATTCACCTGTATGTGATTCGAGTTGGGCATAAACAGCTTGGTTGGCTCTTTTTCACCGTGATACGGTCGTTCATTATTATTATTATTGCAGCTAAAAGGAGAGCTTGAGACAAACAGCTGATGAAGATGAGTTCATGATCATTTTTCAAGCATAAACTGTAAGTAAAGAAAAACCTCCACCCTTAGAAATGAGATCATTTCACACAAAGATGGCTGCTCCACTAATAAACAAATAGACAGATTAATTTATATTTTTTTTAAAAAGTTATATCCAGCCATGGTCGTAACTGAGGAGCGCGGTTTGTTGTTTTATGAGTTCATCGAGTTCCTCCCATAAACTGTATTTAAAAGCTGCATGTTTGTCATTGTTATTGGTGCTTTTAAACCTCAGTTAACGATTGATGTGTGCCTCCATGTTGGCTTTTTCATTTTTTTTATTTGTTTAATTAGAAGTATGAATTTGACAGCTACAGTTTAGTGCAGCAGGTTAAGGAAACGTCCTTGTCTGTTGTCTCTGTCAGATATTTGGATTAAAGTGTTTCAGAAGCAGAAACGCTGTCGAGACGTTTCGTTTATTTCTGCTGTGAAGTTGGACGTTTTAACGTGGGACTGACTTGCTGCCGGAGCCTCCAGTGGACATTAGAGGAACTGCAGTGTTTGGCTTTATTTTCTCAATCGACGTTGTGGAGACATGAAGATAAAAACATGACATTTTTTGGCATTTTTGAGCCAACTGAAGACGAGTTTTGGCATCCTAATATCTGCCCTCACATCCTCCTGTGAATATCTCAGAGAACAGTCACGATTTTCTGCTAAAAATGATATGAAACCATGATTTCTTCAGCTAAAATATCTGATCATGCTGTCTAATGTTCATCTAAACACCGTGTTTAATCAGAGCTCAGTGGAAGTGCTCATGTTGCGTCTCGCTGACAGGAGCCTGGATGTGAATCCCGGTGTCTCTGCTGTAGAGCTGCGTGCTTTGTATACATACATTTCAAAGCAGGAATCCTTTAGCCGGCAGCCTTCTTCTTCGTTTTTCATAATTTAATGTCAGAGTGAAAAATGAGTCACCTTCCGTAAGCAGGACACTTTACTGTAGGCTACACCTTCTCATCAGCGAGCCGAGCAGAGGGTGACTCAGCTCAAAGTGACTATTGACCCCTGAATAATGACTGATGCTGCTCCAGGCTGCAGAAATTAGAATTCACGCTTCATTTTGTTTTGATTTGTATTTTGTTCTCTGTCATCTTCAGAGGCCTGCGGGGGGTTTCTGAAGCTCAGGTTCAGAATCAGCCGCCCCCCACAAGCAGCAGCAGCAGCATTAAAACGGGCTGCTGCCTCAGTCAGGCCTGAATCATCAGCATGCAACGCTCACTCGCAGCCTTCATGCAAGTAAAATGTGATTTAGCACCATTAAAATATTGAAATTAAAGCACTTCTCTTGTTGTTATTGTGTTACACCCTCGTGGTTTTTATTTGCGCTCATATTTATGGCTTTGTTATTTTATGCTGCAGTAGCTTCATCTCACTTTCCTTCCTTCGTACTCTCCTTTTTCCTATTTTTCTCCCTTCCCTTAAATGTCACCTGCATTTACTCAATTCAGACCCTAAAACTGACAAAAGCATAAACAGTGAACAGCTTTTCAGTGGGTGGCAGGTCCACTGTATCCCTGCAGAATGTGGTTATGGCTCAAAGAGTCTGAATGCAGCATCTCCAGAACGCCCTGATGTCAGCATTAATGGAGCCTTCACACAGGTCATCCAGCCAGGTGCACTAACGCCCCCTCGTATCATCACTCTGCTGGTTTTTGGAAATAATTCTGGGTCTCGTTTATGTTGGTTGTGACTGTGAACCGTGTTCACTGATGACGGCTTTCAGAGGCGCTCCAGAGTGATGTGCACCACTGAATCGTGTCAGTTTGTACTGCAGGGCTCACGTTCGCTCATCATTGGTGCAGAGATTTGTCTGACTCTCTGAGCCCATCAGAGCGGGCACGCTCCGAATTGCGTAACTATTTTTAAATCCCTGTAGAATTTCAACCAAATAAGCTAGCGCAATAAAAAATTTTGCACATGAAACCGAAGGAGTTACACTTACATAACATGCATTCAACCGGCCCAGGTCGCAGTTTCCTTCCACAAATGGCTTTGAAAAAATCACGTAAAAAGCACTTTCAGCAGCAAAAACACAATCCGGAAACACACTTTGCCAATCTGATCAGCTGTTCATAGTGGTTCCTATGTTGGAATAAACGTCCGCCATGACCTCTGAAAACCCGAAGTGACATCATTTGTTGTGGGAAACGTAGTTTTTTCCCTACAGGGCCTTTCAAAGGTTTACTGGTGTTTTTGAAAGTCATGTTTGACTTTATGCCTTTCTGCATAGTTGCTGAGATGCTTAGAACTTAAACTGCACTCTTGGGAATAGTTTATTTTGATGCTGTTTTTTTTGCAAATTGTGCACAATAACATTTATTTTTGTTTTTCCTGCAGTTTATAAAAATTAGTGTTTGTCAAAAATGAAATTATGAAGACACAAAATAAATTTCCTGTGGTTGGAAACTGTTTTGTGCAATTGAAGGATAAACCTCTACAATTTCTGTAACTAGAAATATGTGTAAAAAAAACTGATTTTCAAGTTTTTGTAGTTTATTGCACTTTTTTCCAATGTATCTAGTTACTATGGACTTAATGCATACATGTTATTAAAATTTGTGATATAACGGTTGTATTGATGTATAGCAACTTGAAATGCTCCAAAAACTGACACTACAGCTGTTAAAAATATAAAGATAAGCTCTGGCGTCCTTGGTTCTATGATGGGCTTTAAAGGGTTAATTGTCATAATGTACCACAGAGGAAACTCAGACTATCCTCAGCGAATCTTCTGCCTCCACCTCGCCCTGTCCCAGCATCCTCTGTGGTCTTCCTGCTTTCCTGCCCGTCAGCTCAGCCCAGTAAATCCACCGTCTCTCCTCTACACACGTCCAAACGGATTAACTTCAAATTCAAAATGAACCGCTATTTCTCCGAAAGAAAGATTTCCCAGTTCTGGTGTCTGATATTAAAATGATTTGCACATATCAGCATTTTGCACAACTGTCTCTGTTGCCTTCTGGCTCACCCTCCCTCCATGAAAAGACTGTGACAGGTGTAACTTGTTGTCAGGTGTTTCCTTCTGCACAGTCCACAGATAACAGGCCAGTGGGCATCTCCCATCGTTTAAACTGCCTCTCCACACCTGACAGTGAGGGCAGCCGACAGCAGACAGACATGTTTGAAACACGTCTCATTTATTTCCTTCGGCGGATGTAAAGTTACTGAGAGTTCTAGTATCTGATATTTCAGACCCTGATTGCTGAGCAGTAGGAACGTCTCTGTGTTACATACAAAAATCAACCCTTGAAGGCCATAAATCATAAATCTGTGGAATTCCTGCCTTTTTCTTTTAAGCATAAGCAGCACTGAGGCTGTAAACGTGCCGCTGCCTGCCGCAGTCCTTCTCTCTGGATAACGGTCCGAGTATTTTGTTCATTTACTGAAAGGCGTGCCGCCGTGGCGTCTGAAACTCCCACAACGTCTAATGAATCACCGCTTGCCTGCTGCGAGAGAGCATTTGTCCGAGTCAGATAAGAATATGAATTAAACATGTTCACGTGTGGAGGGTTCAGTGCTGAAGGTGATTTATGTCGCTGCAGTCCCGCTGTGTGAGGCGCATACATGAAGCAGGGAGGCGGGGACATTTTCACTGGTTTCGCTGGAGTTGTTTCCCAACTTAGACTCTACACAGATCATCTTCCTCCATTTCCATCTCCCTTTTCCTGTTCACTCACCACATGTACTTTATTTGTTTTAATCTCATTTAATATCCAGAATATAATAATACGTGTGTTCTTGGATAAGTGCAACCAGTCACAGAAGATCCATCCATGTTCTTCCACTTACCAAAGTTCAGTTTCAGTTTTATTTGTCATATGCAAGTTAACACAGGGTCAACATTGCAATGAAATGTATTTGACAGCAGCAGACAGTCACTCAGCAGGATGGTAAGTAAAAAATAGTAAGAGCAAAATGTTTATAAAATATAGTAAAAAAAAAAACAAGTCTTATTGGCAGTTGGCAAAGCAAGAGTACTTCCCAGTCCCTCCTGAGGGATCCTGAGGAGCTCCCAGGCCAGATCCCCAATGAGTTCTGGATCCTAACTCGGGGTCTTCTCCCAGTTGGACATTCCCAAAGAGTCTCCAAAGGAAGGTGTCCCGATCAGATACCCGAGCTACCTCGGACGGCTCCTCTCGACTCTGCTCCGAGCTCCTGGAGAAAACTCATTTCGGCTGTTTGCATCTACTCGCTCTTCCGCTCATTCCCAGATCTCGTGACCGAAGTTGAGGGCTGGACTGTAGAATGATACATAGGAAATAGTAGGCTCCGCCTACAATAATCCACCTGTCAGCCTCACCTCCCACTTTTCCCGCCACATCTGAAGAACAGACAGTGATATTTGAACTCTTGAACTTCATTTTCTTGTAAGTTTCGGAGACGCTAAAAGTGTTTTTGATCAGTCCGCAGTTTAAAGAAGTATGGAAGCAGCTTAAAGTGAATTATACACCTAACGGTCACTCGCTTGTAGCTTCAGAACGCCTCCCGCTCAAGTTCTATTCACATCCATTCAGAAAGCACCATCTTAGTAGAAATACTAAGCCCATCATTTCTTCAACAAGCAATTATGGCCGTTGATAAATTCAGGCTCTCTAATATGTGTGCCGCTCGTCCTGTGGGAAATTATTGGCCCATTAATTAGATTTGAAGGCTTACAGGAGGCTTTGCTGTCCGCGGCGTGGTCGTTGGTTGACAGCTGTGTGACAGAAGTCGGCCCGGACGCTGTCCTGCCTCCAGCTGATGGAGCTTTTATTTACAGGATTATTTCTTTCTACAAAGATGATTACTTTACCTGTTGTGCTGTTGTGCTGGCATCACTTTGGTCTGAGGTAGAGAGGTTTGTCCTTCCAGACTGTGAAAGCTAACACCCTGCACCAGTCATCTGGTAGTTTCTGGATTCAACAGGAAATGATGGCTCCAAACAAAAGCTGCAACTCTGAGCTCCTCAGTGAAAACACCGGGTGGCACGAATCACTCGGTCCATCTGTGGGTTGGAGTGCAGGCTGGATAAAAGCCCAGAGAGGGTATCATGTCAGAACGAGACCTCACAAAAGCAGAAGTACACATGGGCTGTGAATTTGTGGCGACTCGGTTTCACTTCAGAGACAAAGAAAATCTCTGAGTCATAAATCATTGTTTTAAAATCAGGACGTGTTTAAAGTTATGGTCAGTTTAAGTGTTCAGAAAATAAATGTAAGTGAATGTAACGTCCTCTGAAGTGATGAAAACATGATTGTGTGTGTGTGTGTGTGTGTGTGTGTGTGTGTGTGTGTGTGTGTGTGCTCACCCAGCAGCTGCCAGCTCACAGGAACCAGTTTGAATTAAATAATTCACCAGCTGCTATTATACAACAATTACTACACTTCCATCAAAGCTCTGAACACACACACACACACACACACAAAGACGTACACAACCACATGGATGCACATGCATGAGGACTCACACACACAGACACAGTGACCGGTGCAGTACGGGGTCCTCAGAGGCCTCACAGAAGCAGAAAGTTCAGTGTGTGTGGATTTAAAATGATCGTAGCGAGGCGCTCTGAGGACAACTTCAAAGAGGCGTTGAGATCTGAATCAGGTGTGTCTGAGGCCTGACTCGCGCTCATCGATCAGGACGAGGACAGCTGCACACAGCTGCACACACCATCAGTTGCTGTTGCTGTATTTTTTTCATCTCTGCCCGGATGACTCATGCACGGTCGCATGCACCGCAGTTAAAACGTGTAGGCAGGCAGCTCTGCTCAGTGACAACACATTGCAGGGCACATGGACTTTTGCGTTTTGCCACTGACAGAATTTGTGCCACTTGGACTCGAGCAGACTGTTACTTCCATTCGAAGCAAAGGTTGGCCTTGTGTTACTGGCGTGTTTTTAGAAACGCATAAATATTCTGTCATAAGCACCAGGGGGAGAAAAGAGGAGTACAGCTGACAGCTGGGATCAAATAACAGTAACATATTTCAGGAAACACCTCTAAGGACTATAATTTCACTCACTTTCCTCCTTTGTTTTGTTCTTCCTCTATCGGCTGGTTAATTCAGGATGTACTGACCCTGTTTTCAGCTGCTTCTGCAATGGATGACGTGTTAGTGACTAACCACGTGCTGATCTCATCCATCCATCAGTTCATCCTGTTTCTTATCCAGGTCCAGCTCATTGGTGCCGCAGTCTAACCCTCAGTTTGTGACCATAAATGAGGGTAAGAGATCGATTAGTTTGACCAGTAAATCGACAGCTTTGCTTTCATGCTCAGCAAAAATAAAAAATTACGTTATCCTGGTGATAGTTCAGAGATTTTCTTTAATATCTTATCCAAAGGAAAACTTTGCTTCACATTTGTCTTTGAGCGATGCAAACACTGGAACAGAACATAAACGCACCGGCTCTACTTGAGCTCTCAAAGTGCTTTTTTACAACATGACTCATTCGCTTTTTTCTGCGCCTGAGTGCTTTTAGTCTAACATTAAACACTCTGATGGAACCACCAGAGAGAAACTTAGACTTCAGTATCTTTGGCATGCACACTGGAGCAACCAGGGATCGAACCACCGACCTTACCGTTAGTAGACGACCTGCTGCACCGCCCGAGCTGCAGTGAAATAACGACGAGTGTGAACCGAGCGGGATTCAAGCTAAACTTTTCTCAACTTCCATATGAGCGACTGAAGCAGCTACAAATAAATGGATATGTTAATTGACATTTGACCTGGTAATAAATAAATTAGGTCACCTAGGCAACCAGAGCTTGGAACTCCTACAAGTGACCAGGCTTCAAGGAGATGTACGACAAGTGAATCACAGCTTTAGGGCTCACTTTGTTTCAGAGGCCTGGAAATATTTCCCGGTCCTCACAAACCAAACGGGCTCATTGTTCTCGTTCTGTGTGTAATTGCAGAGTTTAGCGTGCACGCTGCTCCTTACTGACTCGTTTCCTTCTCACAGTGAAATGTATTTTAGAGTTTTCAAACGTTGGTCTGCCAGATGCTGTAAGAGAGTTTGTGTCTGTGGCCCGGAGCTCAGATATGCTTCTGTTTTTTATTGCCTGAGCAGATGGGACAGGATGAAATCACATGAATCAGATTTAGATGTTTTGTTGCAGTGGAAGTTGTCATCGCCACAGATTTATTGCAGGGGAGCTTTTAATTGGATTGTAAGCAGTCAGTTTCCTCTCAGCTCATGGACCATGTGGCACTTTGTGTCTACATTTACACTTTGGATTAAAAGCAGATCGGCACAGAGTCTAAATAAGTTAGCTAAACAGCGGAGTTACAGACCAGCTCTCACATCAGAAACCCTGCATCTCAAATCTAAACACATGTGAGCATCAACAGCAATTAGCTGGTAAAGCCGGCACACGATGCCAAATGCCTGTTAACGAAATATCTGATAAACTCGGCCCATAAAAATACACAAGACACACAAATGACCCTGAAGTTTTTAACTTGAAAATAAGAAAAACTTGATTCTCTGTCCAGTAAAACTATTGATTATTATAAAAGAACTACACGCTCATGCTGACTCACGTTTCCTCTGTTCAGACTAGAAATATGGAAGAGCATCTGTGCCTGTAAAAAAGGATATATTAAACTAGCTGCCCTATTTTAACTCTTTAAAATGTTATTTGATAAGTAAAACCATTATTTAAAATTATGTCTTAAATAATCTATTTTTATATATCTTTGACAAAAAATGTCAAAAATATTCTTTTATTTTAATTGTTACTTAATTCATCAAAATATTGTCAATATCAAAGTAACAATTTTTTTTTTTTTTTTTTTTTTTACAAATTTTGATTTTTCAAATCTCTACTTCTGTTTATTATGTTTATAGTGATTTAAATATTTATTTTTGTCACATCATTTTTACTTATCCTGTCATATTTCTGACTCTTTCCTCATAATCTTGTCATTTTAATCTCTTCAGCGTTACCTAATAATTCATTGTGTTGTCTTATTGGCTTAAAAAATGACCTCACATGCTTTGTTTAATTGCAAATATTGTAATTTAAGCATCATGTAGTGTTATGATTTGATGCTATGTAAAGAAAATAATTGAACTGAAAACTCATAATTCTGCCTTTTATGGAAAAATGTTCCCAATCTGTCTGATGAGTGGTTCAATAATCTTAAATTAACGTTGGTCAGTCGTCGTGTTTTTCACGTACAGGTTTTATCTTGACTGCTTTAATGTAAAACACATTGATATTCTTCCTGGCTCTGTTTTCCTGCTCGTCGCGTCTTCGCTGGGGGAAACGGGCTTCCATAAATGCCCTCGGTGTTGGAAAGCTGCCTGCGTCTGAGGTCGGGCAGGCGTTCGCTTTTCTGGGCCCGGACTCGCTGGGAGAGGCTGCCACTCTCTGAATTATTAATGACCTACTGTAGAGAACAGCTCAGCCTCCCCCCTCATTACCTCACCCGCCTCTCGTGTCCTCTCCCTCTGAAACCTTCTGCCTCTTATCTCTCCGTGCTGCCGTTCGCTCTTTCAACAGCCTCCTTTTTATTTTTCCATCTTTTCTTCTTCCCTTCCCTCCTCTTCATTTACCCGTCTTCCTCTCTGCCTTTCCTCGCTCTCCCTCCGGAGGCTTGTGAGATTGTGTTATGTCACATTAAAGAGACAGGCGGCTGCTAAATGAAAAATACGACGTAATAAGACTCATCCGAGGAAAACTGTGGATTCAGCATCGATTTTGGATCGGTGTGAATTCGATTTTCAGGGATTCAGGGGAACAAGCACCTCAGTTTCTCTCCATGTTCGATCTCTTCTTTTCACTCACACTGAATCTTTTTGTCCGCCTACTCATTACGCCTTTTTTCTGTGTTTTGAACTATTGTTCCAATAAATTGTGGTGTTTTGGGGCCACAGGAACATGAAACTCTTTAAATTTTGGTGATGTAAAAACTGAAACTAGCTATTGGCAGCTGCGTGTTGCTGCAAACCTGCTGATGTGCAGGAGCTATTGTTGAATTACTTGAACACAGAGGGAAACTTTAATGTGCGGTTGTTCTCTGGGGCTGTAAGGAGAGCCTGTTTTGTAATATTTGAAGGGTTATATTGTTACGATGAAAGGTTTCCTCTGCAGGTCAGAGGGAGAACTGTGAGACCCTAGAAGGAGCGTGAATTCGAATACAAATGGCAGCTGTCAGCTTATTGGTGGGAAGGTGGGGAGGGGCGGTGCTGTGGGCGTTGCTGTGCTGACACCATAAAACTCAAAGAAATATCACATTCAGCTGTCTGCAATTATTTTATAAACGTGTGTTTAAGGCAACCAACATAACAAAATAATTAGCACAACTTTGTCTGTAAGTTACACGACCTGGTTACATTTGGCCTGCGGTTCAGCACCATGGACACTACCACAGCTTTTTATTGTGCACATGGACACTGGAGAAGTCTATGATATATGTTTATTATGCTTCTATAATTGGGAATTAGGAAGAATCTACAGTAAGTCTGTTGTGGCTCTACTGTCTAGCAGGTTAATCCTGTGTAACCGACCTCTTCTGTCCGTGTTTCTCTCAGACGTGGCTGAAGAACTACGGCTACCTGCTGCCTCACGACGTCCGGACATCAGACCTGCGGCAGGAGAAGGCCATGCAGTCTGCCGTGGCCGCCATGCAACGCTTCTACGGCATCCCTGTGACGGGAGTGTTGGATGAGACGACTATTGAGTGAGTAATCAGGACGTTTCTGTAAAAGTGGAAAAGCCAGTGCACTCCTCGTGCAGGCAGGGAGGGCATGTGGTGTAACATCTTGGCCAAATCAAACATGTGTATCATAAAAAATGAGATTTCCATACCAAATCAGTCGTATCTATCAATTTAAGGGCCTTCAGTGCTGTTGGAAACTCTGTTACTGCTGATCAAACACAAAGGACGAGGAAAGGGCGAAGGCATGTTCGCCGGCAGCGAGAGAAGTCTGTCGATCCTGTTATTGTCAGTTTTCATCTCTTGGCACTGTGTTCAGAAAAGCTGTCATGATAATGTGCATTCAATAATCAGTAAATATTTTATTACTGTACATGATGATATTTTAATACACCTTAAATAGCTGTAAATGTTCCTTTTGTATGGCTAACACACAAACGACACACACTATGTTATACTATATGATATTATTTCTTTGCAGATTTGCTCATTTCTCAAGAAGTGAATGTTCATTTTTATTCACAGTCCAGAAAAATAATTGTTGTTAATCTGGGTTTTGGTGCAGCTCCTCACTTCATCCTCTACCTGAAACAAAACGGTAGCTCCTGCGCCTTTAAGGCTCTGCTCCATGAAAGCCTGCTGTGTTCTGATTGGCTTGCTTCCAGAAACCTACTGAGGGGCAGCACCCACTGCCTGTGAGCTGTGCTGCTTGACTTTGGTGTGTCTGTGGCTGTGATCTCCAAACGATGGACCACAGTTACATTTACCATTGAATATTTCCACTTAAGGAGAAACAGAGAAGCTTGATTTTCTGATCACTCGTGACCACCCACCAGTGTAACAGTGTAAACAGTTTAAAGTGTTAGACTCTGTTTTTGCTAACCTGAGTCTCTTTAGCTGCACTGCATTTACTAGCTTGTCTCTGTCTGCGTCCGCCTGCTGTTTGCTGCTGAGCGCGTCGTCTGAAGCTGTTCTTCAGATGTTTTTGAAGCATCTGCCTGCCACAGCCTGTGAAAACGATCCGACTGAAGCAGAATGTAAAGCGTGAGCCAGAAATTTGAAACAATGATTTAAAGAATCCGAGGAGCTCTGCGAAGCTGAGCGTTGACCCTCTTTTGACATTTCACAGACACTTAATCCACCCAGAAGCAATCAGCCTCACTGCTTTCAATTTAAATGTGTTTCCTCTGCTTCAGCACACAAACTGCTCTCCACAAATGAATCTGCTTCCTGTGGGTGCTGCTCATCCTCGCATCGTCTTCAACAGTCTGCTTTTTAAAATGTTTTAGCAGAAATCTAATGGCTATGGTTATGTTCCAAGAGTTCTTTGGAAGATCGTGCATCTCCATTAAACTCAAAGATTATCAGTCAGAGCTGCAGCTCAGACCACACCTCGTAATCTTTGAATTCAGGTGTCTTTAGTCCCACAACCCCAGGTGTATAAAACCACCTAGTCCTGCAGTCTGCCTTTGCAAACATTAGTGAAAGGATGGCTCATTGTAAAGAGGCGGTGCTGTAAGAGGATGCCACTGTTTCAACAAGCTGAAATGTCTTCTCTCCCAGATATTCAGTGATCAGCTCTAAACGTTACAGAGGGATAGCTCAGTAGGTAGGTAGAGTGGTCGCCTCATGATCGGAAGGTCGGGGGTTCGAATCCACTGAACAGCTACCCTGTGGTACCCCTGAGCAAGGTACAGTCCCTACACACTGCTCCCTGGGCACCTGCTTAGTGGCTGCCCACTGCTTCACTGAGTGAGTGGGTCAAATGCAGAGAAAAAAGTAATTCCCCCCCCGGGGATCAATAAAGTATACGTTATTATTAAAGTGCTGAGCAGCACAAGAGGCGGGTGCCTAAAAGTCACCAACGCTCTCCCGGCGTGATAACTGCTTCCAGGCTTAGACTTAACATCAGCATAAAAACTGTGTCCCGGGAGCTTCACGGCCAAGCATTCCTATTTATGATGGGGAAAAGCAAAGCTTCCGAAGGAGAAGTGGGAAACCAGAGCGTCAGCAAACATTCGAAAATATCTCAGCACACTTGGTTGTAAAATGCTGCCCCCTGGTGATGACAGTTTTAGATCAATTCTGTAGTTTCATTTCCAAAAGTGCTTTTAAATGGCCTCACAGTGAAGTGGTTTACATGTAGTTTACAAATCGATTTTTTTTTAAATCTGTCCAAAGCAAATATGTGAAACTACCGGCTGTGGCGCTCCTTTGGTGAATAATGAAACAGCTAAGAGAAACTAAAAATGGTGCGATGATTATCAGACGTGATAGTTTAGTTGGTCCTGTAACTGCAAATGCAAAACAAATTCCTAACCATCTCCAGCCGTGTCTCGCCTAAAAACAAAGCTGCTTCGAATAAACACGGTTCACTGAAATTGTTGTTTTCTCCCCGTTTAGCTGAACCGTCTGTGTTAAAACACTAACATTTTCCTGTTGTGTTCAGGTGGATGAGGAGACCTCGCTGTGGCGTCCCAGATCATCCTCACACCAGCCGGCGGCAGAGGAACAAAC
Source organism: Oreochromis niloticus (assembly GCF_001858045.2). NCBI lineage: Eukaryota > Metazoa > Chordata > Actinopteri > Cichliformes > Cichlidae > Oreochromis > Oreochromis niloticus. The sequence goes on from NC_031970.2 coordinate 3,222,545, forward strand.
GCTACGCGCTGACGGGACAGAAGTGGAGAGATAAAAGGATCTCATACAGGTGTGCATACCTGACTTTATTTTCCATAATGAGCTCTAAGATGGCGGTAGCTGAGCGCGGTGAGCTAACACAGCTATCAAAGGGGCTGACACGTGTTAATGGGAAACTGAGTCAGTTTATCTTTTTTTTTCCATCTTCATCCTCCTCCTTTCTCTCCCAGCCTGGGCTTAATGTAAATTAGCTGCGTCCCAGGGTACCCTGAACACATCACGTATCCATACATTACATCCACCCACCCACATCTCTCCGTCTTTACTTCTTTGTGGACGTACAGTAAAACCCTCGGCTGTGTGATCCAACCAGCAGCTCGGCCGTGTAATGTGGGTCTAATGCAGATTACAGCCGTCCCACGGGACTCTGAACGCATCCCAGCTCCTGCCCACTTTTTTCTCTCCCGTCTCTCTCTTTGTCTCCTGCTTTAGTTCTCTCTGCTTCTTTTCCTCCGACTGCATCTCTCTCAAATTCAAATTCAGCTTCAGTGCCACGAATCAAACTGAAACAGTACTTGTGTATTTTTACAGTTTCTTGGTTAAAATGACCAACAGTAAGTAAACACTGCTGCCCTGAACGCCTCGTTTCCATTCTGTGTTTCGAGCTTCAGCTCTGAGGACCAAAAATGTTTTTTTAGGCAACTTCGACCTGTTTGTGGCTGTTTTTGATAAACTGCCTCGTTGTAACTGTTAAAAACAAAATGTTCCTTATTGAATGGGGCTGTGGTTAGTTTGTATTTGTGTATTTATCAGGGGCCACGAGAGGAGAAGCATGGTAGCAGATTTAGCTTGTTGCGGAGTTCCTTCTGCATCCCAGGGCAGCTCAGCAACAGTTAGTGTCTCATTTAGTGTTTAGCGTTAATTTTTATCTGCTACGACTTTCCAAATACTCCAGAACTCTCAGTGGTTCTGCTGGATGAGTCCAGGAAAAAGATCCGTCCCAGCGATGGGATGAACCTTTTCCCCTCTCATGTTTCAGTAGAAAGGGTTTCTGTGGAGCTTTAATGCACTGAAAGACCTTCCTGTAAGTCTCAGTGACATCACACCATCCTCCATTTTGATTTGAAGTGTGATGCGAGCAGCAGCCTCCTGATAGCTCCACCTTCATCCACCACGAGTTCCCTTTGGTATCTCTTTGTAGAAATCCTTTTGTTTCTCTGTCTTTGTCATTTTCTAGCACCTCAGTGTGAATATTATTTATATCTCTGGTTGGTTTTGTCGTATCGTGTTTTCTCCTCCTCGTTTCATTCTGGTTAAATTCATCATCTCTGCTTTTCTCCCTCTCGCTGAAATTTTCCACGTCTTTGTTTAATTCTGTTCTTCTCCTGCTTCAACATCTGAGATCAAATAGTTTCTTATTTAGATGTTTGAATCCCCTTTCAGCCTCCTCTTGCTTTTCCTCCACCCCCGTCTCTCCACACCATCCCACTCAGAGTTTGATCGGTCTAATGTAAATTATGCAGCTCCCACGAGACTCTGAGCACATCCCAGTTCTGCTGCATTACAGGGATCCACTCTACAGCGTTACATAAAACCCACAGCGTGCGATCGGCGCTATCCGGTTACCCCTTACTGTATCTGAGTCTCCTCGGGCCTCCTCGTGTTTCACCTGTTATCTGCTGTCGCATTCTCACAGTGTTGTCTTCAGCCCGGCTGCCGTCGCTCGAGCCGTTTGCTCCGATCGTTTCTAACTCAATTGTTCTTCTTCCGAGGCACCGGCCCATCTCCAGAGCCAGCCAGACCAGCCTCCTCCTCTTCCACTCTCACTCTGTGATTTGGAGCCAGTGTTTAGGCTGGTTCCATCATTTACTACATGCAGTGTTCGTGTTCACCTGCAAAGCTGCGCTCCGGGCCGCCTTGTTGTCACATCCAGGATCCTTTGCATGAATTATGGGCGTAACTTCTGGTTCACTGAAGGTGCAGGAGCTGAGCTTAAGTTTCCAATGCTTCATTAACTGGAACTGGAGAAACTATGAATGATCTTTGCAGCTCTGCAGGTTGAATGTGAGCAGCCCTTTGCTAAAACCCGAGTATCACAAACTTGTTGTTTTCATTCGGACTGCAGAACATTTCCATCCCACACACAGAATTACAGGATAGATTCTCTGAAGGAGACAAAACTGCTCTTAAAATCTGTGTTGAGAAGAACGATGAAGAATCTAACGCTGGTTACAGGTCCGTCTATTCCAGAGAGATTCTGGTTTGCAGCCTTTTGAATGTGAGAAATGAACTGAGCGGTTCCAGACTCATTTGTATTTATGCGTTGATCTGAAGATGTCAGGCTGACTGAGCCACTGTAGCAGTAATTTTAGCTCAGATAAAACTGTAAGATGTTCCAAGCACTTAGTGAGATTTTACTCTTTATCGTAGCTAAAAAGGAAATGTTATTTATACAGCGCCAAATCACAACAACAGTCGCCTCAAGTGCTTTATATTGTAAGGTAGACCCTACAATACACAGAGAGAAAAACCCAACAATCATATGACCCCCTATGAGCAAGCACTTTGGCGACAGTGGAAAGGAAAAACTCCCTTTTAACAGGAAGAAACCTCCGGCAGAACGAGGCTCAGGGAGGGGCGGGGCCATCTGCTGTGATTGGTTGGGGTGAGAGAAGGAAGACAGGATAAAGACATGCTGTGGAAGAGAGACAGAGATTAATAAAGAATGCTAAAGGTTTAGATTTAATTCAGTTTCAATTCAATTTCTTTATTGTCCCACAAGAGGAAATTAGTTTAGCAGCAGGATAAAAATAAACAGAACAATACTATAAAATAATAATAACAATAATAATGATAGAAAGTTCAAGGACAATTATTTGCCATTAAGGAGACAAGACGCAGTAGGGATAAAAGAGACCTGGAGTCTTTTAGTCCTCCTCGGAGGTACTCTGAAACGGTGGCCGGAAGGCAACAACTCAAACTCACTGTGAAGTGGATGGTTCACACAATTAATAATAGAATGAGCCTTTCTATTGTAAATGGCCAAAAGTCCATCTTGCCAGCGCCCTGAAATGTTGCTAGCAGTTTTTACCAGAAGTCCCAACCGATTCTTATTCTTCACCGTCAGGTTACCAAACCAGGCAGCGATACAAAAAGACATCACAGATTCGATAAAACTTCTATAAAACAAGGACAACATCTCAGATGAGACATTAAAAGATCTCATTTTCCTTAAAAAGAACAGTCTTTGTTGAACTTTTTTAGTAGTGGCATCAGCATGAGATTCAAAACACAGTTTATGGTCAAGTACCACAGCTAGATATTTATAACTCTCAACTATCCCAATATCGGCAGTTTTAATGATAGTAGGTGATGAGCTATAAGAGGACTTCCTAAAATCAATAATCATGTCTTTAGTTTCTGACACATTAAGTGACAGGAAGGACTCATCACACCAATTCACAAAATCATCTACAACCTGTCCAGATTTAAGGTGTTGAATCATCCAGAGGAGCTGCTTTTGGAAACTCAGCATACGTGTATACGTGTATATCTACACAACAACTCCAGAGAGTAGCAGCAGCTCCCACACAGTGGGCTCCTAACCTTATTTTGTTCGGTGCGTATCCAACACCTACGGGGCTCACATGCTGCATCAAAACAATACGATATGAAGGTGGTTGCTGTTCAGTGCGCTTACCTGAGTGACAGCGATGAGCTCAGACAGGAGGATTGTTTCTGCCTCTGCTCTGCATTAAGAGGAATTTCAGGGCTGCGTGTAATCACACCCGCTGTTCAATACTGTAGCTGCAGGATTATGCAACTGTGCATCTCCAAGTGAAAATTTCCACTAAAGCCTCTGTGCAGGAGGTGGATATTAAGAAGAGTCGAGAATGAAAGAGAGAAGAAAATACAAGTGAAGGCCAAAGGAAGTTGAGAGAGCACTCAGAAGAATGTTTTCCCTTTTATGTCGATGCCTCTGCAACTAAGCAAATTCATTAAAAGTCAGTCAAAGGACGGAAACAAAAGAAGGGAATAACTGCATTTAGAGCTGCTCCCACTGAGCTCAGCGATGGATTGCAATCAGATAAAGATGTTAAAGCTCTTCTAAAGGATGAATCTCTTCAGTCATGTTCTCCACAGTACCAGCCCAGAAATTTGTGTTCTTTGTGAAGCATTTCCATAAATTCTGATCCGTATATTAGTGAAGCAAGTATCCAGACAGCTGCTGAAACCTTTTCCATGAACTTTGATCCAGATGTTCGTGATTAGCAGATGGTGAATTCCCAGATTCATGTGACTCTTCCCTGACATTTTAACTTATTCTAAATAATTCAGAATTCACAATCTGTTTCCAGACGATTAATCATACTGTCTGTTTGTCTTCATCTTAGCTACAGGGTCCATGTTTGTTTTGGGGGGGTAAAATGTTCTCGCAGCACACATATTCGTGCTCCCTTCAGGATTTATCCTTCTCACTTTGCACCATCAGCAGGTAAATATTAAATTATTCCAAATAAAAATTATTTTTGTACCTAATCTTCTCTTTGGTGTTTGCAAATTGTGCTAAAGCTAAGCTAACCACCTCGGGCTGTTTTACCTTGTTCAGTAACTTAAACAGTCTGATTGTACTTACTGTACATCGTCCTGCAGCTAATGCTAATGCTAATGCTCGCCTACAGCTTAAAAAGGTCGTGGACGATGGAGGAAAGTCTTTGCTGTAGGAAAGAAATATGTTAAGGATATATTTAAAATAGACTCTTACAGGCTATAAACACAGATGATAACAGAGTGGGCATGAACTGTGCAGATGCCTCATTCCTTTATATCCTGCTGGTAAAACAGGAATGTCTTTAAGTATATTTGGGAATAGTTCTCCAGGCATTCTGAGGGACATCCAAAGCTCTTCTTTGGAAGTTTCAGCTTTTTGTTCTGCTTCAGGAGTGTTGAGGTCCGGGGAGGCCAATCCATGACTGATAGTGTTCCACTGTGTGTTTTATATAAGGGTAGGCTTTTATGGCACTGGCTGTGTGTTTGGGATCATTGTCATGTTGAAAACTGAAGCTGTTGCCAGTCAGATGTTTCCAGATGTTTCTGCATGGTGGATAAAAATCTGATGTTACGGTTCTGTGTTTATAATTCATTAGTTCTCCAGCACCACTGGCTGACATGGAGCCCAAACCGTGAGAGAGCCGTGAGAGAGCCTCCACCCTGTGGGAAGAAATTGCTAATTGTTAATTGCAAAGTATTGTGAGCTGTTAGCATTGTCGATTTGGGTTTTTCCCTTTTAAGGATTCAGTTTTACAGATTCTCCAAAGAACTCCTGGAGTCATCTTCTCTGATTTCCTCCTTTTCTCACCCATTACCTGAAATCTGTGCAGCACATTTCATTATCTAAATGCATTAAATGTGTGAGACTACAGTGTCTGCATGTCCAACCAAGTGCTAGACGTGCATGTGTGTGTGTGTGTGTGTGTGTGTGTGTGTGTGTGTGTGTGTGTGTGTGTGTGTGTGTGTGTGTGTGTCAGACAGTATACCATCTGTGTGTTTTGGCCACAGGTCATTTGGCCAGTTTCACTGCTGTAACGTTACACACCATTTACTCAAATCAGACAACTGCTACCTAGCTGTCTGTCTGACACACACACACACACACACACACACACTAATCACCAGGCTTTAGGGTGGGAGTTGGATTTATAAATAAACTTCATAGAGGATTTGCAGGCACAGTTATGAAATGCAGTAAAATCTCCTCAGACGTGCTTCTGTCCACTTCAAACAGATATTATATGATATTATTGTGTTGTTGCACTAATAGAGCTGCAACTGATGATTATTTGTTATATTGATTAATCTACTGCACTTTTAAATGTTGGTCAAAAACCTCCAAGAACCAAGAGAAACGAGATGTTTGCTCGTCATGTTTGGAGTCGTTAAAATGATTTCTTGTATCAGCTGATCATTGAATCTCTTTCCCGTGTTGCAAAGAGCAGCTCTCTTTAGCTCCAACACAACGATCGAGGTTGATCTTGTTTTGTTTTCTGATCTGGTTTCAGTGAAGATGAACTTTGCTTTATGTAACTCGCAGTAAGCTGCTGTCACAGCGCTCCACGATTCATTTCCTGTTATCTGACGTCATTTTGAATTCATTCTGAACACCAAACCAAAAAATGAAAAAGCACCAACTTTGCTATAATATAGGTTTATTAATGATGTTTCCAAATGATGTGATTCTGGTGACATGTTGCAGATGATCAGTCAGTAAGATTCCAGTTGTTTGATTTTTCATACATTAACCTGATTGAGGAGGCCCCATCTGTGCAGGCTGCTGTGTTTACCATAGCTGAACCAATTTCCTGAAGCTTATCAGGTGTGGGCTGCAGGGGCAGGACGTACCTGTGCCCAGCCGCCTCCTCACAGTTTGTTCTCAAGGTTTTTTAGGTTTGTTGGAGTTTAATTCTAATATATTCTCGTTGATGAGAAGGTTCTCTCAGTCTGGTCCTCAGTTTGGTGTTATCTATGTTTTGATTTCTATAGATTTCCTTAATCCTTTGAGTCTGTTCGTATTCGAGTTTGCTGGTCCGGTGTTCTCTCTGGATCTCGTTGCCCTCCTGTTTCCCTGATTACCTCATAGTCCAGTCTTCCCCTTCAGTTTGGATTGTGTATGAGTATCGAGTTTGTCTCTGAGTGTGTCCTGTGGGTTTCTACGATTTTGTTACCTTTTGGTGACAGAATGGGAATGTTAAACAATCCAAGTCAAGTTTTCCAGGCTTCAAGTTTTCTTTGTTTTTGTTTTTTTTTCCAGTCTTTAATCTTCGGTTTCCTCCTGTGTGACCTTTGGGTGTGTTTTAGGTCGTTTTGCCTTCCCCTTGCTGGATTTGTTTGCTTCACTCACTGATCACTTGTGTGTGACCTCTGCCTGGATAAAGATTTGGATTTTACTGTCTGCCTCCAGTGCGTTCTCTCTGTGTTCCTCACTTACAACCTTTTCAGCGTGGGTGGCCTGCTAGTTGGACATGCCATACCAACAAGGAGTGTTTGGGTGCACCCTCATCAGATACTGAAGCACTGAGGTGGAGCCTGTCCATGTGAAATATGAAGCACAGCTTAAAGTTCCTCCTGAATCTCTAACGAGGCGTCCACACACCTGTGACAGGAAGGTCATTTCTGCTGCTTGTATCCTCCATCTTATTCTTTCAGTCACTACCCGCAGATCGTGGTCACAGGTGGGCGTGGCAACGTAGCAAGCCGACAGCTTCGTGCTCACGTCTCTCAGTACTACAGCCTCGCTGTCACAGCAAACCAGCCTGCACTCTCCCCCAACACATGAACAAAGACCCAGAGATGCCTGAACTCCTCCACTTGGGGTAGCAACTGATTACTGCCCCATGAAGCTCCACCCTAACATGGTGTATGGTTCTGACCCAAGCAGCTACGTTGCTGAGGGCATCTTTCCCCGGTTGGATCTCCCAAGGTATTTAGGCCGTAGGAGAGGGAACAGGGATTCATGATGACTCCCCATCATGGAGTCAGGATTCAGGTGGAGGCCTATCAGCTGTAGGAGAAGCTCTCTGGATCCTGTGTTTATGGAATAGATGGGGGTCAAAGGGTGTTAGTCCAGTTTTGAGGGGCTTGTCTGGTTTGAGGGACATGCGAGCGAAGCTCCAGAGTTAGTCACTAGCACCATAGCATGATACATCACCAGCTGCATTCAGCGCTGAAATAACCTCGCTGTTAGACTCTCATCGAGTCTCGATCTGCAGCTGTGTCTTCTAGATCATTCGAGACGTTTTTCATTCACTCCATCACAGCTCACAACAACTTTTAATCCATTTCCAGGGACTACCTGTAAAGTGCTATAAACATTTCTATTTCTTTGCCAGCTGGACTTATTTTTCTCACATCAGGAAGCTGCTGTGCTCATGAATGAATGTTGAATTACAGCAACTGTGTAAATGTGCTGATATTTATTTCCATAATGCATGTTTCTGGTCGGGAACAAAGCCTTTGCTCCCCCGTCGAGAGACAGATTGTGTGAAATGAACTCAGCCGCCTGCTTTGCTGTTTTATCCCGCCGTGTTTTTTCCTCGCTCTCCCTCTCCTGTCCTGGCTTTTCTTTTCCATCCTCCACCCTCTCTGCCTCTGCCAATTACTCCCATCTGTCCTCTAACGCTCCCTCACTCCTCGCTCTCCTGTCTCCTCCGGCACGGTTGGAAAGTGACACCAAAGGTTTAAAAGGCTGCTTTTAAAGACGCTACATGAAAGTGTTTCCAGTGACAGTGAAGTGAGTGATAAAACCTGTAATGATATACCTCCCATCCTCTCTCTCTTGCAGCAGCAGAGTAGCTATGGGTGGCGCATCGTCTCTCCTGCAATTACTCTATAATGACCTTTCTGCCTTGTTCGTCTCTTCCAGCCGAACACGCATCAGCCTTCGCGCCAACCGTGCTGCTCGTTGACTCATACTGAATCCTAATCCGCTGATTTTACTAAAGCGTGCACAGGTCTGGATCTTTGCATCAACAAAGACACTTATTATTATCTGTGTTGTTTTAGCCAATGCTTCCTTGCACATGTTGTGTGCGCGCAGGTTTTACAGGCAACACAATCATCACAGCCCCATTCACTCACCTCTGCTCACCTTACAGTGAATGTGGGAACACGCTGTTTATTTGAACTGTAGTGTCTTTTTCTTTCTCGCAGCATATCCAACTTCACCCCCAAAGTTGGAGAGAAGGACACCCAGAGAGCGATTCGACAAGCCTTCAATGTGTGGCAGGCCGTCACCCCTCTCTCCTTCCAGGTGAGATGTCCAGATATACACCTGAGTCATACAGGTTGAAAGCTGGAACATATGTAGCGCCCAATCACAACAGTCGCCTCGAGGCACTAAATACTGTAAGGGAAGGACTCAAAAAAAGTTAGTGTCTTTATTTGTCTTCCTTTGGAGAAATTTGCTTTGGGCAGAGAGGTTACATCGCACAGACCCAATGCACTCCATACAACCTTAAAAAAAAAGCTAAATATTACATTGATTAATGGGTAGTTTTTTTATTATTCTGGACCTGTTCTTCTCATGCTCTGTGTTCATTAATCATCTTGATACAATACAGTACAATAATAGAGAAAACCCAACATCACACGACCCCTTGTGCACAAGCACTTGGCAACAGTGGGAAAGAAAAACTCTCCTTTAAGAGGAAGAAACCTTCAGAAGAACCTGGCGTCCATCTGCTAACCAGTTGGTGATGACGGGAGGAAGATGGAACAAAAAATACACTGTGGGAGTGAGTGAAGAATAAACACCCAGTGCATCATGGGAATCCCCAGCAGCCTACACCTACTGCAGCATAACTAAGGGAGGATTCAGGGTCACCTGGTCCAGCCCTAACTATATGCTTTAGCAAAAAGGAAAGTTTGAAGCCTAATCTTAAAGGTAGAGATAGTGTCTGTCTCCCAAACAACGGAAAATATGTCAGTAAATTATAAAATTCTAAACAGCACAACAGACTACAATAACATACAGGTGAAAACTCCATAAACAAGAGCTGCTATTATGACTATTTCCATCAATCGATAGAGTGGTGGTTTCTGGATCTAGTTCACCTTTCTCCAGTGCACAAGGAGCAGAAGATCCTTCAACGCTGTAATAAACAGAACAGCTTCGTAGTGCTTTGGTTTGTGACCTTCGGCAGCGTCATCGTGGCCTCGAGGTGAAACCCACTGATCGAGCACTCGAGCTGTTCTAGCTGCAATCAGTGAATAACCTGTGATATTATCGTCTGGTTTGTAATCTGTGTTGCTCACTGTGGACTCATGGCTGGGTATAAAAACATGTACCTGTAGTTAGCTTTAGTCCAGCTGCTGGAAACAGCTGTTCAGCTGAAACAGATGTGCAGAAATCCTGTTGTTTATCAGCCCAGAAGACGTTTCAGTGAAGGAAGACGTCTTTGTACTGAGCACGGACGGCTGATGCCCCCTTGTTTGGACACCACAGCAAAACGTATGTTGTTAAAACCTCCTCTGATTACAGTCAAGGTCATTTTTATATGAAATAAGTATTTGTTGTTGTACAGTAGAAGCCAGGCCGTCATTTCTGGGGAGGAAGCCTGAACGAGCGCGTATAACTCACAGTATTTTTAATCTTCTGAAATATTGATTCCTTGTTTGTTCCTCTGATCCCGCTCAGGAGGTGCCATACTCGGAGATCAAGAACGAGGGCAAAGAGGCTGACATCATGATCTTCTTCGCCTCTGGTTTCCACGGTGACAGCTCCCCATTCGACGGAGAGGGGGGTTTCCTGGCCCACGCTTACTTCCCCGGCGCCGGCATCGGAGGAGACACGCATTTTGACTCCGATGAGCCCTGGACGCTTGGCAACGCCAACCACGACGGTTAGCCGAGTCTTTGTCTCTTTGACCTTGGCGCTCGCACCGCTGAAACATGCTGAACGACGGTTAAAAAACACCAGCTAATGGATTAAATTATCATTTATTTTCTTCACTAACTTTTGCAAATTAAATTCCTCGAATGCGAAGATGTCCTCAGTCGTCGCCGCCGTATCTCTGAGCGCCGCTCTGTTTAGTCACTGGATGAAAAATGGAGGCGAAAACACACTTCACTTTGTAGTTTTTTTCTTCTTCTTCTATCTCACTTTGACAAATGACTTGTGCCAGATTCCCTCTGCTTGAATAAGTAACGTGTTGACAGAGAGAGAGCGAGACGCAGGGAGAGAGCACTGATAGAGCGGGAGAAGGAATCTGGTTTGAAAGATTAGCACAAACGAGAATTAGCTCTGACAGAGAAGCTCTGCGTTCCCACATTACAGCCCGAGTTTCTTTTTTTCCATTTCAGGCTGAAATAAGCATCCAAGGACATGTCCACGATTTCCTTTCATTTTAATGAAGAGTTTTATTATAGTATAAACATAGCAAACCACTGGTTCTCCTCCTGCAGGCGGTGTTTCTGCAGACAGCAGGGGTCTGAACATCAAACGGTTAAACATAAAGGATAGATGGGAGGCGGCTGTGGCTCAGGTGGAAGAGTGGATCATTTGCGAGGTTTGTGGTTCGATCCTCAGCTCGACCTGTTTATACGATACTGATCCAGAACAGCTGCCCCTGATCCACGAAACAGCTAAACAAACCACGTTTAAATGTTTTAAAGGCTGCCATTCAAAGAAAATGGCATTTTACTTTATCTTCGATTACAGTGTGTTTATAGCATGTGGCAAGCATTACCCACAGACTGCATATGAAAGATGGGTTATTGTGGGTGGGGGGGGGCTGTTGGCATTATCTGCTCAGGCTTCCTTGATTACTTGATTAGTTTCACAGTGAAATTAGCTGTAAAGATCAAAGCTGCATGTTGTATCAGCCTGAAAACACATTTATCAGGTAAGTTTGGACATTTTTACATGGAAGTCTGTGGAAACTGACTCTCGGGACCGCCAGTCTCAACTGGACATTAGAGAAACCGTTGAGTCTGCGCTTCCACAGGTCCCGCTAGTTTACAGACTTATTCCTCATGAAGAAAACAAGACAGTCAGCGATCGATTGGTTTTACTTGCGCAAGGGAGGCCCCAGTCGGCATCTCGGGAACGCACTTCGAATCCTACCACAAAATGACCCCGACTCCGGCCTCCGCTTGCCGCCTTTTATTGAAAAACAGTTACACACAACAGTTTACACAACATAAGCACCTCCCACTGTAAAACCCCCCTTGGTTACAAAAGACAAGGCACTATGTGTGTGTGTGTGTGTGTGTGTGTGTGTGTGTGTGTGTGTGTGTGTACGTGTGAGTATGTGAGAATGTGTTTGTGTGATCTGCTCACCAAAAGGATCATAAAAGCAGGAAGCTTACCACACAAGAAACAGATCTTTCAGAGAGGATGTGCCTAATAAAACCTCCCCCGGCACAGAGTAGCTGGAGAGGTGCTCAGGATCAAAGGAATCTCTTTGATCCTCCTGCTTGAACCAAGACTTACAAATTTAAGAAACACAATGACAACATTTAACAATTTGACTCCAACAGAAACTGCTTGGATTCAGTTATGAGCCTACACTAAAATCATATCATATATCTTTAAATTCAGAAAAACGAGACAAACAGAAATAAAACAATCTGAAAACATCAAAGAAACTCAAAAGTGCACCAAAGGAAATAAACTCAGACACAGAAAAGTACAAAGAAACAAAATGAGCTTGAAGAGATACAAAACGATCCAATCGAGATATAAAACAAACGCTAAAAGACAGAAAAGATTTTTGTGCCTTTTTAACATCATAACTATAAAGATGTAATTAAAAAACAGTCATAAAGAGATTAGAAAGAGATCAGAGATGTTAATGTGACTGTGTCCTTGAGCAACACATTGATCCCCAAATGTGCCCAGATGGTAAGGCCAGCTCCTTGTATGGTCGCTCGTTGCTGTCACTGTGCTGATGGCTAATTAAGAGCCAAGGATGGAAAGTGCCTTGAATAAAAGCTTTGAGACGCGGCTTCATTTTTAATCCCCGGAGTTTGATTTCTACCCAAACTGTGATATTTCCCAAACCTCAACCAAAGAAGATCTTAAACTTTAACCAACAGCGAGTGAAGAAGAAAAGCGGTCTCACAAATAAGACGTCAGCATTTTAACTTAACCAGATTCACCTAAACACTGACTGTTAAACTGTGACAACTGAACTATTGTAACAACGTTGGCTTTTATGTGTAACAGTGCTTCGATGATCAGTTTCAAACCTGTGTTGGAGGCAGAGAGCAGTCGAGCTGGATGTGAAAAAGCACCGAAGCACCAGCTTGTCAGGACGAACAGGTTTTTACATAAAATGGTAAAATTATTGATTAATCGCTGAATCTTCTCTCAGCGTGTGTGTGTGTGTGAATGTGTATGTGTGTGTGTGTGGTCACTCACGTCCTCTCTGCACGTCCTCAAAAAGCCTCTTTATCTCTAAAATCCCTCTCCACACACACACACACACACAGTAATTGAAAGATTAGAGACGAGATAGTGAGACGGGGAAGTTCTCAGACTCTGTGAAAACTAATTCACAGTATCAGCTTCAGAAGGACGTCGGGAGGACGAACGGGCCTCGTTTTCACCTCGGCTTAAAACCTGATGAGGGACGGTCTCGGTTATTAACCTGCTGACTCCTGCAGGACAGAGCTGAGGGCACGAGTTCCCACGAAGAGGCAGGAGGAAAACTTTATGAATGAAGCGTTACGTGTAAATACATGTATTTATAAAGTGAAAAGGATTCAGCCGCACACTTTTATTCCCTGATCTTCCTTTGCTCTTTTCTGGTTTCAGTGTTGTTAAAAGTTGTTTGCAGCTGTTGTTGTAAATCCCACAGTCTGTCTGTGAATCTGCTTTTCAGCCAGCAGCAGCGGCCTGAAGGAGCATTAGCAGACCTGTGAGGCAAACTGGTGTTTCAATGAGGCCCTGGGAAATCTTTGCCTCAGTTAGAAGCGCACCATCGTGAGTGGGTCAGAATTTGACCCTGTTGGTGTGAGACGTGTCCACGGGACATTTTTACAGCTGAAAAAATGTTTTAAGCTCTGTTAAAAAACTGCAACCAGATCAGTTTTACAGTCATATCTGATTTTTTTTATTCTTAACTTAAAATAGCAAAATTCCACAGATTTAATTGTTCCTGTCACATTTTTAACTTTAACTTTTTTATCTTTTCTACAGTATAAAAACGTCTAGATTCATATTTTAAAATTCATTTATCTATTTTTGTTTTCTAGGGTTTTTAAATGTGAAAATATCAAACTGTCCTTTCTTTGAATTACTGTGTTTCAGTGACGATGCCGACAGATAAATAGTCACTTGTGAGCACATCACGCCCTGAGCATGTGCGGCTGCCCTGAGCGGGCTTTTCCCATCATAGCCATGAGCGTTGCTGGACGAGGATTTGGGGCAAAACAGCTTATTTACAGTTTTTTCATCAGAAGCTGTTGAATAAATTACATTTTCAAGAGATATTTGCAGACAGTTGAGATGAGCGTTGGAAATATTGGAAAGTCCGGTTCTTCTTGATTGTGTGCACGGCCGATTGTGTGCACGGCCGACTGTGTGCACGGCTGGTGTTCTTGGCTCTTTGTCCGGTTTCTCCCCTGCTGTGTCACATATTAGAAAATGATTCTGACACAGAGGGAATCTCATCTAGAAGATGATCCTGCCGTCAAATGGAGGCAAACTTAAGGTCAGACATAAGACCTTATGTTGATTAAACAGCCACCTATCCCACATATGAGCATTCAGCATTTACCCAGAATGCACTTTTGTCCAGAGTTTTCAGCTGTGAATGATCAGAAACAGATCAAACGTGCAGGGCACCAATGCCTGCTTCTGTTCCTCTACATCATAGACATTAAACTGGTACAGGTTACTGAAACTGGGATATATCCTGTGATACTGGTGCTCAAAGCTGGTCACAGAAAAGTCATTCTGAAGAAGAAAAGCAGATTTTTTTTTTTAGACTCTTGGTGCATTAAAAATTAGTTTGAATTGAAAAACGGAGCTTAACGTGTTATTCAGCCCTGAAAATTTCATGTGGACATGTCCTCTACTTTTTTATGATGGCTCAGAAAAGAAGGAAAAGATTAGGTGAAATGAACTTTGAGGTTTTGTAACTTCGACAGTTTCTCCTGCATGAAGCTAAAACGTTAAATTGTTTCATTGAATATATAAAGGTAAATAAAAAATCAGTTGATTCTGAGAGGATACAGCGGCTCTCTCTGCTCTCAAAGCTCAACCAACGCAACAGTTAATCATGTTTCTGTCTGGAGTCGAGGGAAGGACATGTTCCTCCTTTCATTTTTACGATTTACAGACTTGATTATATAAGCGATGACTCGAGGGTTAAATAAATCTCTCCTCCCCTAATTGCAAGAATATTTCACACAGGACATTATTTCTAGACAGAAGTTGGGAACATTGATAAAATGTGTTTTTATGAAAAAATGTTCAGTGTGTTAATGATTTTTGCCAGATGAGAAAAAAATGTTCTTGGCAGGTAATTTTGATCGCTGGTATAAGATGAACTCATTTTGACGGGTTTCAGTTTAACAAAGCAGGCTCTGTGGACACGTCGGACTGGGACTACTTGAGAAACAGGTTTCATCACAGACATATCAAACATCGTCTTTATCACAGGCGAGCAGACGACTGCAGGGGCAAGCGTGATAGAAGAAGTCGTTATCGTCACCGCGGGAAGGCAGACCGACCACGAGGGGACGGGCAGAGAAATGGAGAGCGACCGCAGGGGGATTCCCTCAAGCCGTTGTACATGAAGTGTACGTCTTGAAATCATCTTAATCTTTCCTGCAAAGTGGAAGAAAGAGAGGGGAGATAAAGGCTGCTGGAGGGATGCGGGAGGAGGAGGATGAACAGGAGTGCAGTGGTGAGAGAGGGGGAGATAAAAAAGAGGCAGAGGAGGAGAGGGATGAAAGAAACTGCAGCACACAAGGACAGAAGAGCCAGAGTCTGTGAAGGTGTGAGACAGTGAATAAAAGAACACAGTACAGAGTAACGGCAGCAGGAAGACATGAATATTAAGCCAATATTGTAACAACCTTACTCTGTAGCCACACGTACTTCGTAAACCTGGGTGCAAATATTTCAGCATCCATGCAGTGTTCACACTTCTCACTGGAACGTAAAATAGTCAAATTTGTGTCTCACTGTTTTGTACATTTATATGCAGATGATGCAGTGCTGTATGTCACTGCCCGTTCAGCCCAGCGGGCCACAGCAAACATGCAATGTTCCTTTAATCCAGTGCTCTCCAACTTTTTACGTCATTCCTCACATGGCAGGAAGAAGTATTTTCACGCCCCATCTAAACAAAACAATGACAGAAAAGCCGAGCTGCAACTTTATGTAGATAATAAACTACGGTGGCCCTGAGAGGCCAAACAGACTGCAAAGAAAACACCAGCAATAAGAAAAACTCTGCATATATATAATTGGACCACGTTAAAGTTCAACAGGGAACACAGAAGTTTCACACTGACATCACTTTAGTCTTTTCTTTACCCATTACTGACTCTAAAATGACTAGTTTTAAACTTGAGGTGACATGCTGATGAGTTTATAGGTCAGTAAAAATCATTTCTCCTGAATAAAATAAACGAGACAGAAAAACAATGAGTCGAATTGGAAGAGACCTCGGAAAGAGGAACTGAAAATGAATAAAAGGATTGACAGAAACGGTCGTCGGCGTCTGCTCATTTCCATCTCCATTAGTCTGTAAGTCAGGCGCAGGCCACCGAGGCTATAATCTTCAAACAGAGTGGCCTCGGTAAAGGAAAAAAGATAATTATGTTGTGTAATTTGGTTCAAACGGAGTCAAACCAATTACAAAGCTGAGGGAAAGTATTAATTTGAGCTCTGCATTCAGACAGTAAGAAGTCATTAAACACATGACAGCAGCTCTGGATCTCTGCTCAGAGTCTGGCTGTAATAAAAACCCCACATGAATACACGACGTCCGGGAAAACAAGACCTTCTGTTCTCCTTCGTACTTTTACTTTTGATGAGTTGTAATAAGAGCACACGTAGCAGCGTGAACTGTAGAACTGGAGCTGTTATTCTGGCTGCTATCAGGTGCTTTAATTGGAAAATAGAAATCATTGAATTTCATTGAAAACTATTAAAAAGTCTGTTTTTTCCACAACCTCAACTTATGCTTCAATCACACCCTTCTGTTTTTTACCAAAGACTTCCTGGACCTCAGGTACTTAATCTGAATAAAATCCTGTTTATTTTATGTCTGCATATGTGAGCTCTGATTAATTGTTGAGCAGACTGCGTGAGGATGCACCACACCTGGTTCTGCTGTGGTGCATACACTGTTCTACATACATAAAACTGCACAAAATGGCCAACAGTGACACAACTAATGATAACTAAGAAGTCCAAAACAACTACCCAGGTGTGAAACGGCCATGTAATGACTAATTAGCACCTGACTTATGAAAAAGATGAAAAGCAGTTACATAGAAAATGTACCAGACCCACAAAGAGAGTTTTAAAAAAGACAGGTGGACAACACGGCTGTAAAAGACGCAAAGTGACCTCAAAGAGGCAAAAAACAAAGGGAATAAAAAAGGCCAAAAACTGCCTAAATGACCAAGAGTGACACAAACTGATAACTAATTATGACTAAAAGATACTAAATAAATTTACACAATGGGACAAAATAAAAAAGCAGAGTTTTCATCTACTCACATAAGGTTTCTAACATGTCGCGGAGCATTTATTGTGCGCATGAACATGGGTTGTTTTCACATTTTCATCTCACAGCTAGTTTACAGGGTCCCTCGCTATAACGCGGTTCACTTTTTGCAGCCTCGCTGTTTCGCGGATTTGCTTTCCATCTCGTGCCGTGTCTCCTGTACAGTACAGCATGTGTTCAACTTGTCAAATTTACATAAATCTTCGCTAGCAGAAAACAACAAACACAGCAGCGTTGACGTCAAAGGCTCCTGCGGAAGCACACAAAAGGCAGAGGACGATGCTGACCCTCGCACAAAAAGTCAGACTTCTGGACATGCTAAAGGTAGAAGTTACGGTATTTTTCAGATTATAAGGCACATTAAGCGAAACAAAACAGTCAGATAAGTCAAACTTTACTCAACTCATTCTTCTTGCTTCCTCTACTTTGATTCATTTATGCTGAATTCTCTGGCAGCTGCTCTATTCTCATGTTCTGGACCTGAAAACAGGGTTTGAGCTTTAGTTTCATTCTATAATACTGGACTTATTTCTCTACGAAGGTTTGAACTTTGTGTTTAAACAAGAGAGAAAAGTGTGAAAATGTCGATGCCTGTCTGTCATTAACACTGAACCGGCGCCCATTAAACAAAGATGAACCGCCGAGGATTTGGACTCGCTCTGTTACACTTTAACTCCAACACCTGTTGCTTTGTATTGATTATAGAAAAAACAGGAGCTTATCTGAAGCTTTGCTCTCTGAGAAGAGCATCTGCATTGGCCCCTTTTTCATGTTTACTTGCTTTAACATGTGTTTGGCGTTTTCATTCCTTCAGGACAGAAATCTTTGAACTTTGTTCAAGCAAAGAATCTGAGTGGAAGCCAGACCTCATCACACTTCTCATGTCATTTTTTTAATCAGTCTCATTCCACTTTGTCTCAGCTTCAGTGATGCAGACCAGCTGAAATATAATGCTGCTTTTTCCCGCTTGCAATAACTAAACTCAGTATCCACATTGCTAATTAGTGTACAGTGAGGTGTAGTGAGGGGTTTTACAGCCTTAAAACATCTATAATAGTAAAAAATAAAGTTGGCTACTTTGCGGATTTCACCTATCGCGGGTTATTCTTAGAACGTAACTCCTGCAATAAATGAGGGACCGCTGTATATGCAGATGATACCATGCTGTATTTTACTGCCTATTCTGCAGACCACAGCAAACATGCAGCGTTCCTGTAATCACAGGAGCATTAATGAAACAGCCTGACTGTGGAGCATCTCCACTCTGATAGCTTCCTGCTCCAAATTCAACATGTTTGCTTGTTCTCCAGCGTATTTTAGTCTCAAAAGCAGCCGTACATTATTTATACATTTGCAGATTATGAATTTAAAGTCGCTTTCTGTGAGAGTGTGAACTGTGTGAATTGTACAAGACGCGCAGGCAAACATTACTCTGAAGTAATCCCCGTCAAGCTGCAGCCTTTGAAGAAGTGGACTTTAGAAACAGGAGCTTTGGATTCACCAGCCTGACAGTCGCTTCCATTCGCCGCCAATTCTGCTTTTGATCTGAGATTCATATTACACAGCTGATGAGTCAACACATCACAGGCTAACTTTAGCTCACTTTGACGCCGTCTTTGGTCTTTGCTGTTTACACTGGGGAGGCTTTGTTCTGATTCAGACAGGAGGGAGATGTTGAGGCTTTCTCAGTAAACTGATTTTCTTTTAATGAACAGAAACCAGCGGCGAAGGCCTGCAGGCAGCGGAGAGATGCTCCTGTTTTCTGTTTTATCACCTGATTTCTGAAATAAGCTTTTAAGGCGCTGTGAGTGATGTTGAAAGCGATGCTGCTTCTCTGCTTTGCGTTCTCTAATCTCATCATTTTTTCCTCCTCCTCCTCTTCCTCGCCTCTCGCTCCTCTCCCCTCTAATCCTCTTCCTCTCTTTCCAGGTAACGATTTGTTCCTGGTGGCGGTGCACGAGTTGGGGCACGCGTTGGGTTTGGAGCACTCCAACGATCCCAGTGCCATCATGGCTCCTTTCTACCAGTACATGGACACGCACAACTTCAAGCTGCCGCTGGACGACCTGCAGGGCATTCAGAAGATCTACGGTGAGCTCTCTGGTTTAGTTCTGTGTAAGCTGTAGCTCGGGAGGTGGAGCAGATCGTCTACTAATCGGAAGGTTGGTGGTTTGATTCCTGGCTCTCCTTGGGCCTGACCGCCAAGTTTGTGTCAATGTCAGCGAGAAGGTCCTTAAGAAACGGTGCTGGAGTGGATGGGTGAATGTTGAACCGGTCCATGCACCATCATTGGATCATGCAAAAAACAAAAAATCACAAGTCAGTCATTTGTTTAAAGAAACATCGTTAGTTTGGGGTTTTTTCTTTTCCAGAGATTTTCAGTCACTTCTTTATGTCAGGTTTTCAGACGATTCAACAAACACTGACGTCAGTTTTGTCTCCAAGTGTGAGAAACAAGTAAAATCCCCCTAAAACCATCCAGGTTTGGTTTTAGCCAATTCCCTTTTTTTAATAGTGCATAGACAGGAAGTAGAAATCATAAAATGTCAAAATAAAAGCCAAGAAACTCGAATGGCACCAGAATTTGAATTAAAGACACAAATTATTCAAAAAATGAAAAGACTTTCCTCTCACAGATGTCTTTATTATTTACTCTATTTTATTTTTATATCTAGTTATGTCCCGCTGAGGAGATCATTCTGTTTTTTAACGGTGTACTGACGCGGACAGTTCTGGGTCAGGATGACACAAAATACACAAATATTGTTTGAAGATAAAAGCAGTTTACAGAAGGACCGTGCAGTAAATCGAAATGTAAACTCGAGTAATTATGAAAACGAGCGCTTTCGTTTTGTTCTTTTCTTTGTAGCGGTCCACGTTATCCTCCCACAGACTTCAGTCTGGAGCAGTTTGGAATCAGTTTAATGTCAAAGAGTCGGTGAGGAACAATAAATATGAGTTTCATGGAATATTTGATGGAAAATGTTTGAAAAGTAAACTTAAAAATATCACTGTTGAACAAAATAATCATCGTTGTTGAGCATGAAGCCGTGGCTAATAATAGGATTATGTGACCCTGCCGACGTGTCCTTGAGCAAGAACGCACAAGACAGAGCGCAGCATGAGCAACCTGAACGTTAGCATCTCCTCTAAACAGCCAGTGGCTTCTCACAGGGTTTTGGATTATCGGAGGAAATAACCTCTGCGGTGAATAAAAGGTTTACGACACACGTTTCAGGAGGATGAGCTTCATAAATTTTTTATAATTAAACTTTTGTGATTTCATTTTATGAAAAGCCTGCATGCCTCAACCAGAAGGAAGATGCTAACATTATAGATGCATCGTCAATCCTGAGTCTGTGCTGTGCAAACGCCTTCTCCAGGACAAATCATGTATTTTATAGCAAAGAGGAAAATATATGAAGCTTATATTAGAGCTTTTCACTTTGAAACGAGTGATCTTTTAAATCACTACACATTTTCATTTGGAGAAATTTGCCTTTGTTTAATGAAAAACGTGACATTTTGACTCTTTTCTGCCTTTGGCTGGTTGAACAGGTGACTTTGGTGAGACGTAAAAACAAAAAACAGTAAACCTTGAATATGAAATATTAATTGAAAAAGCCGAAAAGAGTGCAGCTGCAGAAGTGTTCGGTGTCCGTCGGCCGGCGGCGGAGCTCGGTGAGCGTGAAGAAGATCCCGGCTGATAAACAGACCTGAGCCGTCTTTGCCTGGAAAGAAAACGCGAGTCTTTCCCTTTGTGTTTACACCAGAGACACTTTGTTGCATTTCAGAAAAGGCGCAAAGCTTCGCGTTTCAGTGAACTCTGGTTTTTTTAAGTAAACAAAGAAAAGCGAAGGTCTGTCAGCGGCAGGCGCGTTTCCTGACAGGCTTTCTGTCTGCGCTGAAGTAATCACGCCAGCTTCTGTTGTAATGTAGTGTAACATTTATTTGTGATGCAGAGACACAAAGAAAAGGCAGGAAAAAGAAACACGTCTGCTCTGTTAAAGATGGGAACATTTCTATCCGCACCATCCCTCACAGCCCACAAACACACAGATAGCTTAAATCTACTGTATCTGCAGCGTTTTTCATCGCGCTTCTCTTTTTCTTTGCTTTGGTTTCCTTTAATAATCAAAGCAAGAAGGTTATCTCGGCCCTCAGAACAACAACTGAGCCTCACATTAAAGGTCATGATACACAGGTGACATTTGAAGTCAGCGTTGAAGTGAAATACCGGCCAGAACTGTGCAGTCGGCGGTTTTTCTCTGCTGCACTTCATTGTTCAGTGTGGATAACAAAGCCTGTTATTTTATCTGCTCAAAGTTCATCTCGCTGGATGTGCTGCTCTCACACTCCAGCACCTGAAAATACCAGCCAACACAACAGCGCCACACGGAAGGGCTTCATTTTACAGCGAGACTGTTTCTGTGCAATTTACCGACTCTGTGTTGGTACGCTTAGAAAAAAGAAAATAGATTTTCTTTTCCTGTTGGAACGTTTCAAGAGTCACTTAATGAATGTCTTTGCCATGAACGCATCTACAACAGAAAGAATTTGTTTGTTTTTTGTTTGTTTTTTTAAATTAAAGGTAGAGGAAGTGGAAAAGAATGAAAATAAGACGGACACAAAACAATGCAGACTAAAGAAATGAAAAGGAGAGGCAAAGCAACCAGTGGCTGTTTGGCACAAAATAACCATAAAAAGATAAAAAAAAAATCACCAAAAGTGTCACAAAGCAGCACAAAGAGACACGCAACTAGAAAAAGACAACCCAACCACAAAGAGACAGAAAGAATGACTCACAAAATCACCACAAAGACTCACAAAAACACCACAAAGACTCACAAAATCACCACAAAGACTCACAAAAACACCACAGAGACTCACAAAAACACCACAGAGACTCACACAATCACCACACAATCACCACAAAGACTCACACAATCACCACAAAGAGCCACAGAAAAACACAGAGAGACACAAAGGAAACATAAAACTGCACAAAACAACCACAAATAGACACAAAATGACCAAAAAAGACACGACGGACAAACGAGATGGGGTGAAATGAGCCACGCTGCTGTTTTCAGGCATCTCGCTCGCGTGTCGATGCGAGGCAGCGATTTAAGCAAACAGATTTATAATCCGAGGTTTTCCTTCCGCCCATAAAAACAAATGAGTCATTAAACCAAATGTACTAGTTGTGTTTCTGCGGTCTGCATAATGCTGTCTCACAGGATCTTACATAAGACGTCGTGTTTGCACAGCTAAAGCTGATGACCCAGTGACTCATGCTGTTGTGGGTCTTTGAGTCTCAGTACTTTTAATGATTCTGAAACCGATCACTGGGCCCGACTGATTCATGCTGTGATTGACGTGATTCTCCAGGCATCCCCACAGCCATGCTGGAACCCACCCGGCCGTTACCCACCTTACCCTCTCGACGGACGCATTCGACCTCCGAGCGCAAACACGACCGGCATTCCCGTCCGCCGCACCCGCCCGGTAACCGGCCCGCACTGCCTGGAAACGGCAAACCCAACATCTGCGATGGCAACTTCAACACTGTGGCCTTCTTCAGACGGGAGATGTTCGTGTTCAAGGTGAGCGGAGACGTAACGGCGCAGACGCCTGCTGCCGCTCTCTCTGACAGTGTTCAGTAACAGTCGCTCATTTTTGAATTCTTTGATTAGTTGGTTTTTTTCACGTTATTGACAAAAACTTGTGACAGCTGACCAAGGTGACAAATCAAAACCAGTTAATGTTATTTTTGAGTGAATCAGTTATCACATTAGTTTTCTCTCCTTTGATTAATTGGTGAATCTCCAGTAAGATGATATGATAGATCGTTTTAGCTACTGGCAGTCTGACGTCATCTATCATCCACAGATGAAGTTCAAGTTTTCAATGAGGTGTTATTGTTGTGAAATTAAGATGACAGGATGGTATTGTAAGATATTGTGCATGCATAATAATTATTAAAAATGTCGTTTTTGCAAGTTGGTATGTGGTTGCTAAGCAATGGGATCACATCATAATATCTGATAGAGATAAGAGCCTTCAGGATGCTCGATGTACCTGTCTGCCAAGTTTGGTTGCTCAGCTCCAGATCAGGCAGCTCGCAGACAAACAGGCAGAAGATCGCTGATTCATCCCATTTCTGTTCTTTACACCCAAGAAAACCTGTCACTGTAGCTTTCCAGGAACTGGAACTCCTGGATTTTTCTTTTCCGTGGTGATTTATTGGGATACATTAAAGACCCGGTATCAAATATCGAACTTAATCATAATTCTGATTCATCAAAGGTCATATTTTCCACCACAAATGCATCAAAAAAGTTACATTACAACAGTTTTAATTTTTTAAATACTTTCACATATTTTTTTAAACTACATTTCCCAATTTAGGAAAATATATAAAATCATTTTAGTCCTATTAAATGTATGAAATATAATCAGCCAAATTACTTTTTACATGTGATTACATGTGATCAAGCTGCAAGCAGCACACCGCGTATCAAACATATTGATAAATAATCATCATCATCATCATCATAATTAAAATGATAATAATTGATTTGAAAAAATTTAGGGGACAAATTAAAAATATTTTTGAAAATATTCAACAAAAGCATTGAAAACACCAAAACAATGTAAATTATGAGGGACTCCATTAAAGTAGAGCAACAACAAATCTCATATCACATTAAAATATCTCTGCAATAACATAAAATAACTATTTTTTAAAGTATTAAATAAAAAAAAATTAGACCACTGGGTAAAAGCAGAGCAAAATATTTTAATAAATTATTTATTTTCCAGACAACATGAAAATATGAAAAAAAGGCCAAAATTAAAATTTAGTGCCAACTGCTTCCATCAAATAACAACATCATTAAAACGTCTAAATAAGAAATGTTTAAATGCATCAAACCAATAAAATTCTTTGGTATCTCATCCTGTTAAAGAACCTGAGTGCTTGTTCCAACACGAGCTTATTGAACAGGATGCTGTTGTGTCTGTAATTAACGGCTGTTATCTCCTACAGACGGTGAGTCACACAGCCGTGGGTTGCTATAAAAAACAGGGTGTCACTGGGGGATTTAGATAAAGCTTAATTGAACATTACGGCAGGAGGATGCAGAGTAGGAATGAAGTTGGAAGTATAGATGAAGTTTATTTCTCATAATCATTATCCATAAAGGCAGGTTTGGATGGCGTGGTCCAGATTAGTGGTTAGGAAGGTAATGACGGCTTTAACACTGCCAACATTATGGGTTTGGATGCCACCGCGGGGCTGCTGGTGCTAAATACGAGCTCTCTCGTGGTACCGTGAGATGAAAGAAGCAGCCCAGTGGCATATGGTGCTATCCAGCCAATGATCATTAGCATCAGCCATATGCTTCCAGTACAGTTAGTACCCCACCGATGCAGCTCTGTAGGCGCTCGCATGCCAGCACACAGTAGGCGTGTACATTTACAGCATGTAGCATGTATAAACTTTATGGCTTTATTTAAATATATATTTTAAATGCTTAGATATTCAAAGCACCCAACAGGCCAAAGACTGTAGATAGATGAGCTAATACCAGCAAGCTTGCCTAGCAACACACACAGATACCTGCACATCAGTGCGATGCAGCATATAAATAAAATATTAGGAAGTGGAAGGTCTGTTTGTGCAGTTAAGTACAAAGTAAGATTAATTTTTTAGTCACTTAACTGCTTTTGAAATGAGTTTAAATCGTGAGACTAATTTTAATTCTTAATATAGTTTTTAAACGTGAGTTATAAACATTTTACCACCTGTACAGTTTGTATAAACAGGATGCTAGCCCATAGAGACTCATATTATTTTTGTAGCAGGGATCATTTTAATGTGGGAGTCAATGAGGACTGACTCATTTTTGGAGACAGCCTCAAGTGGACATTAGTGGAACTGCAGGTTTGGGTGCTAAAGCTAATTTTACAACAAGATTTAATGTGATACCCCAGTAGCTTAAAAAATAACAATTTGATATGACACAAGCAACGAATCCAGTTTTTTTTATTCCTCAGAAAACTCATCACCACCAGCACTGCTAAAGGCTAGCTAGCCTAGCTTGGCTTATCTGCTGCCACTGCAGCCTCGAACTCTTTGCCTTATACTGGACAGTGCAGAGTAATGTCACACCAACCAGTCGTTAACTTTTGTCTTGTGAAACTTGTAAAGCTTGTAACACTTCTTTGGCTTAAACAAAAATCCCTTCCCTGGATCTCACCTATTGTTTTTACAGCCTACAGTTAGCCAGCTAGCCCCACCTCTGTTTTTGAGAAAGAATCTCATCCTGAGCAGAAGAAGAAAAATCCATTTTGATGTCTTTGATATTTAAACCGAATGTTTGTAAAGGTCACAGGCTCGTCTAGCTCTCTGTCCTTCCTGCCTGTCAATGAGTGTCTCTCTGTTTTCTGTCCGTCTGTCTGTCTGCGTCTGCTCTGCTGGATTCGTTCCCATTGTGACAAAAACAGGAGAAAATCTTCAGTCATCACTTTTAAACAGGGTCGCTGTGATCAGTGGCCAACATGGATTCTTGATTCAAATTAAGTCAGAAATTTAAAGTATTACTAATGTATGCTGTCGAATTCTGATCGGCTTCCTTTTAAAAACACAAGGCGGGTAGGCGGAGCTTCTGCACCTGAAGTGACTATGTTGGATTTGTCCTCTCTGTAATATCATACAGGCTCAAGAGTTTTAAAAAACGGGGTTAAACTGAGTGTTTAAAGCAGCTCATTGGGATTGCATCTATTATTAGAAGCCCCTTTAATATGAACGCCCACCACTAAACAGGAGAAATGTGACAGGAAACAAAGAAACGCAAAATTGGGCCACTTTAAAAACTCAAGAGTCGACTTTCTCCTAACAAACCCACAAAGCTCATTTTGGCTTTCCTTTGACAAATAAAGTTGATGCCACCTACAAAACAGATGGTGGCACTAACATGTAAGAAACAGAACAAAGCTTTCTCATGTGCCCCTGAATGACACAGATAAGCATCCAATAAATATCAATAATAGTTCAAACCGAAGCCACCATTTTTCCACGGAAGGACGTTGGGTCCCTGAATGCACCATCATCAGTCAGGAAAACAAGCATCTTTTGTCTCCTTTTAACTGGAGGACGGGGGCATGCGAGGACATAAAGAGCAGCGAGAGCTGGTGGGCGTCTAAAAGGAGACGCTCATTATGGGATGTTTCCTCTGTGAGAAGCACTCATGGCTTCTTTGCTGAATGCAAAGCATTGATTTTTCTTCTCTGTTTGGGTTCAGACAGAAAAGCATTAGCGTCCACTCGATGATGTTAGGCCAGGCAAGAAGCAGCGCGCGTGCGTGTGCACTCGACTTATTCTGACATTTTTAGAAAGCGAGGACATTTTTAGGCTGGTTCTCTGTGGAAAAGCACAGTGAGAGTCCCCACAAAAATAGAAGCACAAGCGTGTGTGTGTGTGCGTGTGTGTGTGTGTGTGCGCGCGCACATCATTCAGCGGGGGGACTTAGCTTGGCTGTGTCCTAGATTCACGAAAGCCAAATGATAATGAGCTCAGATTGATGCTCGCCTTCTTCTCCTCCTCTTCAGCTCCCCTCTCTCCTCTATGCTCGCCTCCTCTCCTCCTTTTTACATCTCTTTCCTGCTGCCTCCCCTCCCTGTAGTCCTCCTCTTAACTTGCATAATCATTTCTTTCACATCTCAGTCTGTCTCTTCTTTGCTCGTCTTTTGTTCCAGTTATTTCTTCTCCTCTTACCTTCACAATGGTTTCTGTTGTCTTTTGTTTTCTGTGAGATCGTTCTGAGCGTCTCTCTTTTGTTGAAAACATTTAAACACATTCTCCACAAAAGCTCCAGATAAAAAAATGAAGCCAACTTTGTTAACGATGAGAATATTTGATAATAATTGTTACACATTAAGCACTTCTGGTTCTGCTGAAGGACTTCACTGTTGTACCATCACTAATGACACATCTTCTTTATCTCTGCCAGTTTTCTTTCTCCTCTCACCGTCCTTTATGACCAGCTGCATGACTCAGATTCTCCTCAGGAGCTTTTTCCAGTCACCTGTAGCTCCTTCTCACGCTTGTCTAATTATGGAGTTTGGGACGTTGCTGCCGTTTTAGCACAGCGCTCTGCAGTGATGATGTATTTTGGGGCTTTTTTAGGACCGGTGGTTTTGGCGTCTCAGGAACAACAAGGTGCAGGAGGGCTACCCCATGCAGATCGATCAGTTCTGGAAAGGCCTGCCACCTCGCATCGACGCCGCCTACGAGAGGACTGACGGCAAATTTGTCTTCTTCAAAGGTATGTAGAATAAAATTTGAGGTATACAAATAGTTTCCTTTTTTCCTACACTCACTAACAGTTAATATCGGTGCGTCACAGTCCTGCCTGGAACTAGGATTTTATTTTTGAGGGTCCAAACACATGTATGTTGTTAATGGCATCAACAGATGGAGGAGCATTCTAAGTCTGCATAACGGGTTGGCACGTGCAGCAATTCACTCCTTTCCACATGAAATTCAGGTCAGTTTGAAACAGACGGTGTTTGCTGTCTGTTAGAGTGACAGTGACAGACATCCTGAGGCGCACAAAAGATGATCTTGATAAGAACATCAGCCAAATCTAAATCAGATTTGTTTAACGGTTGTGTGATGTTTACATGAGAAGGTATGAAGAATTAAACAAAGAATATAAATTCAGGTCTGAATCCTTCCTCCACCTTCAGTCTGAGCTTGTCTTTTGTTGTGTCTCTTAGTTTCATTGAGGCTGAATTTACCTGTCCAAAAAATATCTCTTGATTTTACCTGATAAGCTGAAAGATTCTCCAGAATCTCTGCCTGCCATCTGCTTCAGCGTTGTGAGGCTCTGTCCTGCTCTCTGCACGCTCGCCTTCTCCTGAAAATATATTTAATAAAGTGTGAAATAGAGAATGGCGTGGCGGCGGGGAGCACCCGGCCCAACGTAATAGAATTTCAGTGTAAGGATGAAACCTCTCTCATCCCCTTCCTGCTGACTGTGTCTCGTTTCCTTTCACTCTTTCTTACGTTCCCGTCAGCACTGACACACTCCGTGTCTTTACATCACTCCTGAGGACATCACATTCACTTGTGTTCAAATCTTAATCTTAGATTTGCGTCACACTGATGAGAAAACAGCTAAACAAACACATGATTAATGATTAAAAACAAAAAGCCGTGCAGGCCGATGGCAGCAGGAACGTCTCAAACGGACAACGAGGCTCATCCCAGAAAAACAAGGAGTGCGAGGAGCTGACAGTCAAACGGACTCTCAGGAAAGAACAGTGAGAAAAAAGTCACATCCAACCTTCAAAATAAAACAGGAAGTGCACTGATAGAGGCACCAGGACCAGATTCACACTGGCTGAGGGCTTTTCTCATTTCTCCAATTTGCGCCTCCTCGTCTCCTCCTGCCTGTGAACCGAAAATCAATCTCAGCACGCCATGTTGGAGGACGCATGGGCGTGTCCTTTTAAGTGTTTTTTACTTTCAGCGTGTAAAAGCAGAATCGATGGACTCTTTAACCAGCTCATCCCATCCTCTGCTCACACCGCTGATGGGAGGGACTGAGCTGGGGAGGAGACCAACACAGATCCAAGAATCAGTCCTCCTCCTGACATGATCTGAATGTGTGGGCACCTCATGCCACAGGTAAAAAGGACACACCTGTGCGACCTCCTCTCTGCTCCAGGTGCTTTTTAGGACGTGCTTCAAAATCAACTGTCCAGATTGATTTACGTGTCACAGGCAGGACGAGAGGAGAGAAAAGCCTGCAGTCACCCGACCTCACCCCACTGAACATTTACAAGGACTGCGTGACATGACGGGAAGCTCCGGGGAACGCTGTCACATCATATTTTCATTTGCAATAAAACATTTGGTGATAAATTCTCAAGTAAATGAAATAAAGTGAAGGATTTTCAGCCGTGCCCTCAGACTTTTGGGCCCCTCGTTCATCGACATCTTCTGCCAGCCAGGAGCAGAAATTAATAGCTTTGCTCCGTCTGAGCTCTCAGCTGCTGACACACACACACACACACACACACACACACACACACACACACACACACACACGTTGGGTATTCATATCTTGTGGGGACATCTAATTGACATAAGCCCCTCCCCTAACCCAACCTAATGATAACCTAATTGTACCCCTGACTCTAAAATCACATTTTAAGTCTCAAAAATGGCTTCAAACTTGTAGCAAACCTACAATTCTTGGTCCCCACAAAGATATGAACACACGCTCACACGCACTGCAGTGCTTTATTCTCATGTTTGTGAGGACGAACACATATTTGTACCAAAATGTTTAAATAAGTCTGAATCAAACTTTCCAGTTTACAAGCCTTCAAGTTAAAGGATGTAAAAGACATTAAAAAAACATCAGAAACTGTAATTTCCTGCTTAAATCTACCCATTAATTCATAATGTACATTTAAAAACTACTTTAAATGCCTGCTGAGTAGCTATTAGTGTCTGTAAAGGACATAATTGGGATTCAGTGCCTTTGTATTAATCTTTGTTTTTACTGTGTGTGTTTTTCCAGATGATCAGTACAGGCTTCCTAAAGGAGCGGCTGTCACATCAGGATATTTAATCAGCCTTTAAAAGGGGCTTCGTGGAGTCCTTTTATTTATTTAATGTCTCTTTGTGTTTTCGCCCATATCCTTCTTCCAAACAGTGAGAGCTGAATATTTAACAAAGCTACAGAGCAGCTGTTTTAATCTTTGTTTT
This sequence comes from Oreochromis niloticus, assembly GCF_001858045.2. Lineage (NCBI taxonomy): Eukaryota > Metazoa > Chordata > Actinopteri > Cichliformes > Cichlidae > Oreochromis > Oreochromis niloticus. The sequence continues at coordinate 3,252,560 of NC_031970.2, forward strand.
CTCGCTGTAGTGGAAATCGACCGCTCTTTAACCACGGCTGTTAAATTTCACAGTCTTCTGTCCTGTGCAACCCCACCGCCAAAAAGAAGAGTATCTATAAAGATTATGATTTATGATAGGATGCCAGGGAGGTCGTGTTTTCGCCTACGTTAGTGTTCCTGGCAGCTAGCGGTTTATTTTGAAACCTACAAAGAGAAAAGCTGGCAGACGGATCGGCCGTACGCCAGAGAACAATCGATTGTTGATGATCTATATCTGGAATTTCAAATATTAAATAATCATTTGAGAAACTGAGAGAGAAACACATTTTCTCAGACTGTTTGGAGGATAAGTAATTTAGTTTAAGTCAATAAAGTTTAAGAGCAGCTATTTGTGCTCAGAACCACAGACTGTATAAAGAAGATGGAGGCAGCCAGGTTGTTTTGGTTGAATCTAACCGTAGAGACTAAACCTGCTGGGTCTGTGGGGACTGACTCACTGGAGCCCTGAGTGGACATTAAAGGAACTGCATTTATGGCAGTTCTGTTGCTGGTTGTGTAATTTCACAACTTGAAAATAAACTTTCGATAATAAAACTGAAAATATTAAATTGCTCACTTACTTCTTCAAACTGGTTCCAGGTGATAAGTACTGGGTGTTCAGGGAGGTCACGGCTGAGCCAGGGTACCCTCACAGCCTGGTGGAGCTGGGCAGCTCCCTCCCCAAGAGTGGTATCGACACGGCGCTGCGGTGGGAGCCCGTCGGGAAAACGTACTTCTTCAAAGGGGACCAGTACTGGCGTTACAACGAGGAGAAGCACACCACAGACGCAGGATACCCCAAACCCATCACTGTGTGGAAGGGAATACCAGACGCTCCGCAGGGGGCCTTCATCAGCAGGGAGGGATGTGAGTGGCAGCTAATTATTCTTTTGGTTTCAGGCGTGAGACGAGATCCGGTCAAATCAGAAGCTTTTAGCTCTGAGGTATCCTTCATCGATCTCAGCGTCGCCTCATGCACGACGGCAACACTGGAGCTGAGATATTTCAAAACACGAGAAAAAACAGTGGTTTCAGTGTAATTTAGTTTTGATTTAATGTTAATGTTCAAACTTCTCTCACACTGATTTTCATGCAAGCTGAAGAAGAATTTCTGCCACAGATCAAACAAAAGGTTTTGGACATATTTCGTTCTTGTAAATTTACTTATTTAAACTTTTTAATAAATTTGCGAGTTTCTCTCATAAAATATTCCACTTTTCTCATGTATTTCTTCTAGTGCCGTCAGCATTAACGCCCCATGCGTGGGGCTGCACGGCATTAACGAGCTAACCATGCTAACGCGTTGACGCTGTGCAGCCCCACGCACGGGGCGATCTGCGGTAACTCGCTAACAGAGATTTGCCGCGTTAATGCGGTTATGGCGTTAACGTCATTTTAACGAGATTAACGCTGACAGCATTAATTTCTTCCAACATATTTACAGTTTGTCTCCTATATTTGTTTTCTTATGAACTTCCTTGGATTAAATTCCATTTTTTATGAGAATTTGACTCCAGTCAGTTACATTGACATAATATCAGGTAAAAGCAATTTTAATGCAAAAATGTTACTTTTAAAATAGCGCTGACAGAAAAATACGTCCATTTTAAAAATGCATAGAACAAACTCAGCTGACTGTCATGTAAACTGAAGAAGAATTAGAATGCAGAGTCACAATCAGCAGTTTGTATTTACAGTGAGGCTGCGTTCACACGTACACGGGTATTTTTGAAAACGGAGATTTTCTGTTTTCGCTTTTTTTTAAAAACCCGTCAACATGTGCAGTTTTGAAAATATCTCCCAAAATATCTCCGTCCACATGTAAACGGCAAAACGCAGTCAAATGTTGTCAAGAACATGCCAAATCCTAGCCGTGTGGAAATGTTGACCAATCAGAAGTCTAGAAGCCAGGGCGGGAAAGAGCAAACAGGGTTTTCTGCCCTCACCAAACTCTAAGTACTTCTGAAAAGGTTTTGTGTTTTTCGGGAAGGGCAGCTAACTTTGTGTTACTTTTCAAGCAACGTCATCATTTCAAATGTTAATAACCAAAAACAGTGTTTTGGCTGGTGTAGACTCACAACTTAGGAATGAACAAAATGCATACAGCGTTCATAAATTTTAATTTTAAAAAAATACATTTATTCAAAACCGATGACGATGTCGGGATTTAGGTTGTGAGAGCGTCTGTGTTGAATGTTCACTGTGACGCCTCTGTCTGTCTAACTGAAGGGACAGTAACTGTGTGTGTATGTAAGCGTGGAAAAACTGCAGGTAGTCAGATTAACAGCAACAGTGTTTTGTCTCTATTCGCCATTCGAGAAATTGATCTCATGTAAACACTAACGTGGCGCACAGCGTCACGTCAAAAAAGGCGCACACCTTTGACGTTGCGTGAGTAAATCTCCGTTTTCCTCGTCCACACGTAAACGCAAAAACTGAGCTTTCGAAAATCTCCAACCTGGCAGGAGTTTTTTAAAATCTCCGTTTTCAGTGATCGAAAACGCCGTTCACGTGTGGACGAAAGGTGCAAAGGCATATAAAAATCTGCGTTTTTAAAAAATACCCGTGTACGTGTGGACACCTGAGTAAAAACACTGTTAGTCAGCTGTTTATGCTGCAGGATCATAAAATGCAGCGACAGAGGTGTGAGACACAGAAAACTGTCCATCGTCACTTCCTTTCCTTGAGCAGTGACCTTGTGACCTTGCGGCTTCCTCTGTGGAGTTGAGGCCGATCTATGTGCGGCGTGGTGACAGGACGACACGGCCAGCCGGGTGTGGTGTCTCTGTGTTGTTGATGAGAAACCGGCCTGCAGGGACTTTAGAGGCAGCAGACAAATGTGTGCGACTGTGCGTTTGTTTCCTCGGGGCTGTTTGGAGGTGATGGAGCAGACGAAAGGCAGACGGCACAAGAAGCCCTGTGGGTGTTTTCTGTTGTTGAGCTACTTCGGCATGTGATCCCATCACAGTGGAGTCTGTGGAGGAGTAAACATACAGAGCTGGGTTCAAACCGTGTTTTAGTCGCTGTGTCAGAAATTCTTGCTTTGCCCGACGCTGCACATCATCTTGCACAACTTGCTGTTGAGAATTTGTTCCCGAGCAACAACCAGAGTGATGTTTGACACCACGTGTCCCCAGAAAAACCTTCAAAGTCAGTCTTTACCTTCGCGTGTGTGCAGACGAGCAGCGTGTCAACATGTTAGAGCAAACGTTAGCTTTTATTACAAACTGGATCTGGTTTGTTTACCACCAGTTAAATGATGATGAGCTCTAGTGACATCATAGCTGGCACATCCAGTAACAACAAACAGGTTTTAAGTGACCGTGGAGACGAACTGATCCACTGGGAGGATCCATTGAGCCCCAAAGTTGTTTCATTTTTTAAAGAACGTCCAAACACCTGCTTCTGTATTTATAGTAAAATTCTGAATGCATGATTATAAGATGGTTTCTTTGCTGAACTGAAGGGCTGCCTCCACATACCTGAAGAGGAAACAGCTGATATTTATGAAACAGTAATATTAGCTAACAGATGCACTCTTCTCTTTACGTGTCGCTGAGTGAGGTGTTTTCTGTTACAGCATCCGTCTCGCAGGCATTGCATAACATCGTCCCTCAGTGAGAACATCCACTGCTGGGACCAGAATACAGTCCTTGCCTATAGCCGCCACATCACAATAGAAATGATACTGCCTCTAATAAGATCCTGCACCACAGGGACACACCAGAGCTGCAGATGGATGTGTTTCAGTTTCAGAGTGAAGGACCGCGTTTTTCTGTGCCGTGCATGGACGTGTTTGTTCCCTCAGACACAGTTTTCGAGGAGTTTCGTGTTAATCGCTGTTTGGTGTTAGTAAGTGCAGCGCCACTTCACCCGAGAAACCTCGAGTGTTTCTGACACTGAACCAGTAGCTGGTCATGCAATATGTGTGTAATATGGTTGGGAAGTGTTTGTGTTGTGGTCCTGTGGTACCAGAGTAGATGTTTAAGACGGTTCACAGCTGGAGCTCTGAAGCTTGCAGGGCGATGAAACTGTGTTAAAGCACACGATTCTTCTTAATCAAAAAAGAGAAAAGGTTGGGCACATGACTCTAACATCGTAACATCCAGGAAGTCACAATCAAATAGCTTTAGGGGTTAGCGTTGGTTTGTATTTAGCTACATGCTAAACAAACATAGTTTTGGAAATTACACGATGCTATATTTAAAGTCACTTACATGCGTTTTTGCCTCACAGTTCGTCTGTTAAAATATTTTCCTTTGGGTACGTCAAATATGTGGAAATTCCATATAAACAGGTGTGAAGGTAACGGCACAGAAGTCGACGTGGTGGAGCCTCTGTGTCCTGCCTCAATGACAAACACAACAATAACTAGTATTACTGGAGCATGATTTTTGTTTGTTTGTAATAACACGTTAGAACCATTTATATTTATCTACATCTAAACAATGGCTCATTTGTTGTGTGATAAACTTTAGTTTCATAATGATCACCTCTCCGTCTCTGATGTCAGCATCATCAACCCGGGGATGCGACTATTGGCTTGAGATCCTGAATTTGAGTCACAACTTTTTTTTGTCATTCATTCTGTCAGGAAGCCTTTATTTATTTTCAATTTATTCTAATATATAAAAAGATAACAGATAAAGAGATGCAAGAATTGTTGGGAGGGCAACAAATGTTAAACACACGTTTCCTCGAAAGCTACAAAATCTAACAAGGACATTCAAACACTGAAATTGATGCTGCTGTCACAGTTTTCCTTTTGGAACAAGTTTTAAGTAGACTTGACCAAAGTCCAGACAATGAATAGTTTGCAGTCAGTCTACGTGTTTGGTTCTGCCTCAAACACTGTTATTCTGCCACTGGTTTTGAATGCAATCACATTAGCTTGGTTTAAAGTAAAGAGAAAGCGAAGAACATCTCCCGAAACTCTACACACACCTACAAATGCACTGCCAGTCCTTCCACAAACTAAATTGGACTAATCTAAAAAGAAGTTCAAGGTGCCAAAGATACCCTGTGTGTATCTACCAAGCCACTTTCATCAGACACAGCCACATAAAGTTTTTTGCGTCCCTGTAGTGTCTGAGGTCCTTGGGTAGTTGCTTAATTTGCTGTACTTTCAGTGTATTGTGTTTATTTTTGCTTCAGTAGAAAAAGTTCAGCTGACTAATTCCTCTGCTCTGGTCTTTCACTGATATCACTCTCCCATCCTCCTGCCCCTGCATCTTCCCATCCTCAGACTACACCTACTTCTACAAGGGGAAGGAGTACTGGAAATTTGATAACCAGAAGCTGACTGTGGAACCTGGATATCCAAAGTCCATCCTGCGTGACTGGATGGGCTGCGACCAGTCCGACATGGAGCGCTCCGGCAACAACGGTAACCCTGGGGACCGCCAGCTGCCCCCGGATGATGTCGGCATCATTGTGACCATCAACGACGTCCCCCCGACAGTCAATGCCATCGCCGTGGTGATCCCTTGCATTCTGTCGCTGTGCATCCTGGTGCTCGTGTACACGATCTTTCAGTTTAAAAACAAAGGAGTCCAGCAAAACACCATGACGCAGCACTACTATAAATACCCTGTTCAGGAGTGGGTATGACAGCCAACTTGATTTGGAATAGGTCAAAGGTCATGGATTGAAGTACGGTCGAGCTGTAGTCATGCGTTAGCTAGCTAATGTAGGCTAATGGCCAAAAATGCTAGCAAAGGACAAAGCTAATGAATGCTTATAGATGTACGCACACTCAAAAGGTGTTTTGGGGAGTGGATTCAGATTTCTGGCTCAGAGTGGGAGAGATTTGTTTCCTATAGCACATCCAGAATGATCTGAAAGACTTCAAAATTCATCTTTCTGGTTGTGCTTTTACTCAAAATGGGATCATATGAGGGGGAAACATTGACTTTGACACCTTCTTCTGGGACGTACAAAACACCGCTCTCCTGCTCAGTGAAAATTTAGAAAGAGGGGAGAAAGAAAGATGCTCCTCTAAGCCAGACATCACCTCCAAGTTTGTTTTAACAACTTGTATATGTGAACTGCTACAAGTCAGATGAAATTTAATGAAAAAAAGAGAAACAGTTTCAAATATCAAACTTGAAAATAAAATATAGGTAGAAAGGCCATAACAAAAGAAAACCAAGGATCTCTCTGTGGATCTCTGATGTTTGATTTGCGTTCAGCTGTTCTGAGATGTTAAACTGTCAAAGAGGACCTTTTTCTCTCTTTTTTCACCATTCACTAAACACCATCACTATTGTCTTGGTCCATCTAAAATTCCCCTCAGCGCCCACATTTTTTAAAAAGCAAATGCATTGGTTTACACTGATTGGTTTCTGCAGACGTGGAATAGCAAGTCATCGACGTGGAAAAGCTCTACAGTCTTATTAATATGCTGCACAAAAACAGGCCCCATGATTAGCAAAATGCTAACACTAAACTTCTTAAACATCCTCTCGGATTTAAGGACGTCTATAAATCCATGAAACGCCTCGTGAGACATTTTTTTGATGATTGTAGAAAATCTCATCATTTCTGAAGCACCATGAACCAGGAAAAAGGATTCATGCCCTCCCTGTGCATTTTACTTGAATCTTGTTTCCTTTCATGGCATGTAGCAGTGGTGCCAACCACAACAGAAAGTTCAGAGTGAGTTCCTTTAAAACCATTTCTTTCACTTAGCTTTTTTACCAGCAGGAGATTTTCCTTTCTGTCCCTTTTTATATGTTATAAAATATATCGGACTGTTGTTACTGGACACGCAGAGAAAAGCTACTCATGTTTATGCAGCTACAAACATATCACTGGGTAAATTGTAAGGGTTTATTTTTGAGGAATGAACTTTAACCTCGTGTCTGATTGGCTCTTCCTCTTCTGAACATACATGTGATTAATAATGATTTCAGAGCTTCTCTTAAATGTTACATAATAGTCAGTATTTATTCTCACCTCTGACTTTGTGTTTTACCACAGCATGCACATCAAACTTATTTTAGTTAAGACCCGATCAGAGTGAAAATAAGACGGCAGTCTCTTTGTAACTAGAAAAAAATTGGTGAATGTTTATCGGTGTGGCGACCGATTACTTACGACTGCACGGGTCACCTGATGAGGGATACTTAGGCTACGTTCACACTGCAGGTCTTAATGCTCAATTCCAATTTTTTGATCAAATCTGATTTTTTTGTCTGCTTGTTCACACTACAAATAAAATGCGACAGTAAACGCGCTCTAGTATGAACGCTCAAAGCGGCCCGCATGCGCAAAAGAAGACGTCACACACAACGCGCTCTGTTTAGACCCAGAGCAAACAATATTGTTTGACTGATGGTCCTTAATATAACGACTTCAGACTTTACGTTTCCCAACTTTTGCTTTAAGTTATTTTGTTATTTACATAATAATGTAAATAACCTAATAATGATCCTTATTGCAGTTTTACAGGAGCGGTGCTTCAAAGGATAATCTGCAGATTTCTGTTAGAATCTGCAGATTATACAGTACAAATAAAATGTTCACGTTGTCTTCCCAACAGTTTCACTAACATCTACACGGGATGGCCAGGAAGCGTTCGCGATGTCTTCTCCGGCGCTGATAATTGGCGTCTGTCTTGTGTCAGTGACGTAAAAGACGGATTTAATGCGACATGACCGTTCACACAGCAGTCGCTTTCTAAAACATCGGATATGTATCGGATTCAGTACCACATACGAAAGTGACCCAGATCGGATTTGAAAATAGAATAGAATTCAACTTTATTGTCATTGCACATGTCACAGGTACAGGGCAACGAAATGCAGTTAAAATATCAGATTTGTGCCGTTCACACTGTCATACCATGATCGGATATGGGTCGCATAGGGTCAAAAAAATCGGATTTGATGCGCTTTCGCCTGCAGTGTGAACGTAGCCTTTGTATCCTCGTCAGTTCAACATAAGGAGAGACTGAGCATGAGCATTTCTGCAGGACGGGGTTAAACCAGACACAACCTTCAGTCTGTTAACATGATGGTAAAATGATTTGGTGGAAACTTTACTAAATTTGCAGAGATGTTTCTGCCAAAGCATATTTTCAGGTTTCTATAAATGTCATCAATGAAAGACTAATTACAGTGAACAAAGGGAGGAAATACAAAGTTAAAGGAGAGGTTTGACTGCAGGGAGCTGGAGGCAGCGCGTGGGTCTGCATTAGTATGCCGGCTGCGGCGCCGCGACATTGACCAAGCTTAATGAAGTACTTCTGTTCACAAAGCTCTAATAGGGGCTACATGCCCTTCGCATCCCTCGCTTTAATCCGACTGTCTTTTCTCGCTGTCCTGCTGTAATTCTCCTCATCCGTCCGGCCTCTCGTCTCTTTGTCCTTCTAATCGTTTCCCCCTTGACCTCCTCCTGGATCCATCAGGGCTCCTCTCCTGTCTTTTTTTTTTTTTTTTTAGGATTTAAATCCATCTGTACGAAGCCCTCTGTCACGTCCAGTGAGCACCACTAACTCGATCCAATTTGATTTGACAAAGGATTTCACTGTGGAGGCTACAGTTTGGTGTAAAAAAGTGCCAATATTCCTCTTTATCTTTAGCTCTGACTTGGCAGGTTTTATGGTTTTAAACATCTTTACGTGTTTGTTTTGTGCAAATATGGTCAGTCATTTATCACAATATGAAGTTATATGATATGTGTTTGGGATTGGTACATTAAGATTTGTTAGGACAGACTGAAATCTACATCCAATCTGTTTCCACTTATATCCTTTTTGGATGAAATGAAAAAGCGTTTCTGGATTTTGGGGAGTAAGTTGGGACGTTTCTAACAGCTGCCGTGTGGGACGCCAACATAAGTAATGTCTGTGCTGTTTGATGAAAAGTTTTATCCATCTGGCCTCGCAAAGGCAGCGATGTACCCTCGAAGAAGCAGATTTGAGTCCTGTTATGTAACACTACAGCAGCGCTGCGGTGCTAACTATAAAGCCTGCTTTATTTAAACACACAAGCTGCTCATTTAAATGCCATTAACTCTCCTAACATGACTCATAATGGTTCGTGCGGAGGCCATTCTGCTCCCCAAAGGGGCTTTGGAGTCCCCCGTCCGTGACCTCGCACCTACAGCTAAAAAACACCGCTGGGACATCCCGACTGAGTCACTGTTTATCCAGACGCAGCTGAACATTCATACAGCCCTGCTTTAGGCCCAGGCAAACACAATGTCCCTGTTTTATCTTGTTCCTAAAACACTTAATGATGTGATTCCTGCACAAGTAGGTGCAACAAACCTACTCGAGACTCCAAACATTTAAAAAGCTTTCCCTCTCTTTACCCTGCCTTCGTCGGTTCATTCACAGAGCTCTCTGTCCTGCAGTAATTCAATGTGTTCTCGGCGTATATCCTTGCAATTACTCGCTGCTGTCAAGAGCAATTCAGCACACGCAGCATTCAGCACAAATCGATGGCATTCAATACCCCGCAGCACTATTTCGACTAGGTGAGGAAAAGTGCATATCTGTTCCTTGAAGGTGTACAATAAATGCAGAACAAGACATTCTGCTGCTTTTTTACCTTTAAGCCTGTTTACAGCATGCTGAAAAAGTCTGCTGGGAGGGTCGTGTAGCTTAACAGAAACACGAACGTCTATCCAAAGAAAATTGCCTCCAGGACCAAACTCGTCTTTTCTCTTTGTGCTTTCTCAGCTTGATGGTTTGAACAGAGCTTCTTGGCTGGGTGAAATTTAAAAAGAGTAAAATTGAAAAGCTGCACTCTGAAAAGGAATGAGAACGACGGGGTCACGTGTACTGGCATCATCCTTTTGTTAAGTTGGCTGTTATTAGACATTTCCATGTACAAATGCTCCAAAAAGAGTTAGAAATGATCAGTGTGGCTGTTCTCACAGGCGTTACAAGAAAGTTTAAGGTTTCGAACGTGAGCCAACCCCGGCTACCAGGTGTGCACCGCAAGTTTGAGTGAAATGCTTTTCCGTAGCTTGGGAAGTACCGCAGTCCTGCGGAGGACAAGCTGTTGCAGCTAGCTGTAAAATGAACAGACGGCTAACTTGGATACTTATTGATAATTGGTCAGATGACTATGTATGTCAGTTCTTGATGACCAAAAAGGTGACTTACTGTTTTTCATGGTCCACTTGTTCTGTGTAAAAAGAGAACAAAGTTTCTGGTTAAGTTTCTGATGGGTACCCGGGTTTGACTCGTGTGGTTGCAAAATGACCTCTGGTGGTGCAGACGTGTATGCTCCCTTGCTGTGACCTCAGTAAACACTTTGACTCTGTGGGCTCGGTCACTAGTCTCAAGTCTGAGTGATTAAAACAAGTTATGGTCATTATATGGGTCAGGTTGGGTCAAGTTGTTAGACAATAAGCATGCAATCAGATCCTCCCCTTGTTGGTCAAAACATCTTGATAGCAGTGAGGAAAATGCTCAGCTTGAGGCCTTTTCAGCAGGTGGCCCAGTGTTTAATACCGTCTCATTGTCACACTGAAATCTTAATTTTAAAAACGGAGCTTAAAGACATGCTGCACATGAACAGAGCTGATGAACTGTAAACTGTTTCGATGGGTATATTAGCTGGTTGCCTTCCTGAGTTTTCTGGAGGAAACGTGGTGGGGCAGGCAGATGTCGTGTGATCCTCGAGCTTGTTAAGGTGGTAGTTGGCTGTTTGTTGTGGTTTGTAAATAGCGTAGCTCCAGGCTAGGTGCAGCGCTGTCATAGCTGCTCTGAGAGATGAGGAGGAGATAGAGAGTTGTAGTTTTCTCGCAGTGTATTCACCTTGAGGGGATAAACATTTCATGCCGCTAACACTAACGAGGGGTTTCCACCCCGCTTCAGCGCACACGCGTGTAATAATAATGGTCTCCTACGTCATTCTTCTCGCTCTCGGTGCTCATTCGCAATCTCAGAGTGCTGTTATTTAGCTCGCATACAGCATTATTACTAATGTCAGTGTTGTTATCATGTACTTACTGTATGTATAACGGTAGCAGGCAGATTAAAAATCTCTTTACATCTCCTTACATGTCGCAGGCCACCGAGTCGCTGCACTGATGCAGTTGGGGATTAAGTGCCTTGCTCCAGGGCACTTCAGCAGTATATGTTCATGTTGAGAGAAACACTTTTCATGCAGTTCTTGGTGCTGGTTTTTCAGCACTTTTCGGGTTATAGCTGCCAACTTTACGGTGGGTCACTTGACTCGTATTTCTTTTTCAGGCTCCTGTCAAGGTTGCTTTGACATGAGTGACTCTTAGGGCTGGTTTCACAAAGACTTTTAGCCTGGCTTAACTTTAACGTCAGGCTTAATTAGACATCTGAATGCTGACTCTCAGTTGGACTAATCAGTTGTGAAAGGCTGAAAACTTTAAAATAAATAATAAATATGCTAATGTAATATTATGAGGTCAGTGAAAGTGGCCATTTTAAATAATCTAAAGTGATACTGACACTAGTTAGTTTAATTTGCTACAATTTGTAATTTAAAAATTACAATTTAAAAATTCCTAAAATTAGATTTGTATTTAGAGTTAATGTTCTCTTCCTAATATTAGAACAATGTTTTAGATTTTAAAGTCTAAGTGAAATATTTGGTTTAGATAAATCTGTTTATTGTAATTAGCTGGAGTCATTGCAGTCTAATTTTACACCTATGTTATGGCTGTACTGTATTTATAGCTTTGTCTAATCTCAAAAGGTAGACTATGCATTTTATGCAACAATACTTTTTATACATCTAAAAGTCATCTATGACTATGATCTTTACTTTTTCAACCACAATCGGATAAAATTCGCATCAGGCTTATATATACTGGGCTACTTCCACTCCTACTTCTTTTATTATTTGGTGTAAGAAACTTAAGTATTCAGATATTAGAGCAGCATTTTTTTTTAATTCTATGAAATGGTGGAAAAAATGGATAAATTGACGTTAGCTCACTTGTTAACATTTGCTAGCTCTACTTTAGTTTTCTATTTCCTGCAGATTTTCCGTTTTTTATTTTATCTCAAAAACCCGCTTTACGGTGTAGTACTCTCAGAACATATTTTTAAGTAAATCGAAAGAATAATGATTCATTTTGGTTTGTTTATTTTGTTAAATCTTTCTCTCTAACTAGCATTAGCTAGCTAGTTTTAGCTCCATTTTCAGTTTTTTATTAAATTTTACAGTTTAAACAGTTTTCCACTGTTTTAAATGTAAATGGTCAAAATGATTTAAATGCAATTTAACCCCATATGATTATATAAAATCCACTGAAGTCATTGGCTTCTTCACTAAGCTAGCTAGCTTTTAGCTAATTAACGAAAAGCTAATTAGCCAAAGCTTCTTACTTCTTTCTACAGTATAATCTTATATTTAGCTCTCATATTACTACAGTGTGATAGTTTCAGTAACTCAGATATTGCACTTTTTTAAATTTTCTGACTGGTATAAGGAGGTAAATTTGGATTTAATTAAAACTGGATCAACAACTAGCCTTAACTAGCTGAAATCGGTAAAATTTAAATGTTTGTAGATCTAAAAGATTAGTTTTATTTTTATTTAAAAATACAGATTTTACACTTTAACCATAAAAAAAGAAAATCTAACTAAAATCTCTTTGTAAAGCCAGACCTTGTGGTCATTCATCCTCATCAGGTTAGAATGGTTGTACAAAACAAGTTTTTATGGAGGGTTTTTCTCAGTTAAGCAGCAAGTTCAGCTTTTCGAGTGGCCTGCATTACTTAAAGAGAGGATTCAGTTTTTACACAGGAGGGGTGGTGAGCTGGTAAATTTCCCATCGTATTTTACATGATTTAAAAATAAAGGTATTTTTAAAGCATGCACTCTTTACTGAAGTTCCACCACCACCTCTACTTTAATCCTCTGGGAGAAAAGTCTTTGTATATATTTACTGAGATTTACCGAAGAATAGCTGTTTACAGTGTTCTCAGCAGATGTCTGTTTGTGCAACGTGAAGAAGGATACAGGAAGAAAACATACTGTTGTGATAGGATTATTCATATTAGTTATGGGACACACATAAAGACAAAATATATGTACATGAGATTTTTAAAGTATGTGAAGGACACTGTCTGTCCACAGCTCTTTCAGTTTGAAACGTATTTATTCAGCTCAGTTCTGTATTTGTCACAGAGGGCAAAAGGTCCTCTGGAGATTTGCCTCTTTTATGAATATGGGACCTGGGATAAACTGTCTTTGAATTGTGTTTCATTTCTGCTGCCGTTGTTGGATTTGTCAACTTGGCACCTGGTTTCTCTTCTTTCCACATTTCCACGTTCCTACTCTCATAACTGTCTATGTGTCAGCTTCAGTTTAACAAAAGGAGAGACTTGGTCGCCAGGAAGGAAAAAAGATCAAAGAAATGAACAGAAGTCTGTGTCATGTTGTCCCAGGTCTGTGGATGATGTTCTGGTGGCTTCGGACAACAGTGAGTTGCCTTTAAAGGTAGACTTAGTTATCTGACACTGCCACTCCTGACCTGGGTGACACTCGCCAGAGATGGTCGTTCAGGAGAAACAGCAGTAACGAGACGCTGCAAAGCAACATCTTTGATTTTTTAAAACGTTTCTGAGAAATGCAGCTATCGTGGATGTAACACTTTATTTTACAGGTCCAACGGTTTCCTAACAATTCCCTGAAATTAAATATAATCTGAAGGTTTAATCTGAAGATTTCAGTGCAGTACAGCTGTGAACAAAATGTATAGATAATATCAAAACACTGATACACTGTCTAAAAACAAATCTATTCTATAATAATCTTCATATATAATATACAATACATAATGAATATATCATTGCCTACTTATACCTCAAATAAAATCCAGGTCCGTATGCAGTATGTCTTAAGCATCAATGTAAAAGTGGTCAAAGATATAGACCAGGAAAAGAAACTGGTTAGAAAATCTGCCCACTTAATGGTTTAAAAGTAAATAATGAAACCTTAAAATTAATTTAAAAATAAACAGGGAAGTAGTAAACTGATGCTGATGTAACAACATATTCAGACCTCCCTGTAGGCCGGTACACCACAGCGAGTGTTGGATGGTGGCCTCTGTGTGGAGTGTCAGCATACTGGGTGAAATCATGCACAGATTTTTTTATTGCATTTTTTTTTATTCAGTTTAGATCCTAAAAAATCTAAAAGCAACTGCAAAGAGTTTGGGTTTATCTTGTGGAACAGTAGATGATCTTACAATATAAATTGCCTCGATCCAACTGTTGTTGTGGTTTGGTGCTATATAGATGAAACAGAAAAATTATTATGAGCTCTCCAAAAGTGGATCCCACTGGGAGTGGGTATAAAGAAACTCAAACCGGGCCAAGAATAGATCCTTGAGGGACACCACAGGTGACGGAGAGCTTACCAAGGCTTCTTCAAATCAACGTGACAATATACCACTACAGTAAAATATGTATATAACTTCAGTTTAAAGATGCTAAAGTCAGCAGGGGCCTTGCATATACTAATTACACGAGGCTTTCACCTGCTCATTGACCTGTTTAAGTAACAAAACCACAGAGGAGGCAAAAACATAAGAAACGCAGTAAATCAGTGTGTTTTTGCACAGACCACACAAAGCTGTGCAAATATGCGACTGTTCAGGGACTCCAGACACGCGGGGAACAGAAGGCTCCTGAATTCACCAAACGCTGAGCTAAAAATTATGGTTCCAAAGAATATCCATTTATTATAAATCCACACAGTGTGCAATAGCTAAGGTGAGAGAATTGTCAAAGATGGCGATAGATACGACTTTTGGGGCAAAAATCTTGAAACTTTTTATTTTAGTTGACTTTGTCCCAACGACCATTAAAGTGATGTCAGATGTCGTGTTTCAGTATGACTGGCTCCCAGAACGGCTTTGGTTTGGTCCACATGCTTAATCCTAGTGAGTCCACAGCAGCAAAACAAATATGAAGAGCTGTAATAATATAGAAACGTACTCTGGTTTAAATCGATCTTTGTGTTTCCGATCAATAACATGTTAGCTGCTCTTTCTCCTGGAAATCAATCATAAGCTTAACAGCTAATGAGCTCCACTGTAATCCTCTCTGTGCTCCATCCTGACCAGCAGGAGAAGCCGAGGCTCCGATGAAGCTCTGAGTGAAGATGATGGATGATGAGGTTATTTGTTTGAGATGGACGCAGTAACCACAGACAGCCATCAGTTCCTGATTACACGTTTACATCTATAAAGTCCTGTTTCATTACACGAGCAGAGGTTTAAAAACTTCATTGTTTTATAACCTGAACCTGACAAAGAGCTCATGAAAAGTGTAATCTTAAGATATTTTGATTACTTTTATAAAATCTCATTTGCCAAGTTAATAAATCAAAATCAGTTTAGATAACAGAAAAAGGATCATCTTTATCCAAATATATATATTTATCTTATAATCTTAAATTACTGTGAGCAAACAGGTTTACATTGTAGCTTATTTTACATTGTCTATAATGTCAAAAATCAATTTAATGCCAACAGTTCTGTAGCCACTAAATGCTGCTTAGACAGCAGCTGCAGTTAATGGAAAAATACCTCAGAAAGGACCTCAAAATATCTTTTATTTCTGTTATTTACTCAGACATCGAGGCTCAGTGCACATTTACAAGAGAGAGCAGTTTCAGACAGTATAACAAAAACAGTTTGTATAATTAAATTCATATAAAAAGAAAATAATTAGCTAAAAATTACTCTTATTTACCTGATGGTGTCAAATGCAGAAATTCATTATAGATAAATATAAATCATATTTTTTGGTGCTGCTAACTTACAGGAACTAGGAAATATTTATTTTGCTGGATTTCATATATATTTGATGTTTATTCAAGCCAAATGTATCTCATTCAGTGTGGTGCCTGCAGCGTCGGATACGCCACAGCTGATTAAGTCAAACCACTAAAACAGTTAAAAATAATCAGATAAATAAAAATAGGATTAAGTCACTATAACACGATGATGTTGAAATGAATGCAGTGAAATGATGTTTGTGAGTTGTGCTAACCTGAAAGAAAATGTTACAGAATCTTTATTTCACGTAACCTTCTCGTAAATCTATTTAAATAGTTTCCATTGTAGATTCTTTTATATTTCTACTGTCTTTGAATGTTTCAGTGTTTGACTGACACAGAATCAGCTGAACACACAAAAATCTGAATTGTATGAAGCTGTAGATCCTGTAAAATCCAAAACAACACGTTTTACTGCATCCAGAACCGTTTTTATCACAACGAATGCAAAAACCTGCTTTCTTAAATTCCACCGACACAAACGCGTCTCTGTGGTCGAGGTCTGGGAGTGGCGTCACGTGGCTGAGTCTTCCTTTAACTTGCCTGTTGTTGCCTTTAGTTTCTAACGTTGTCTAAAAAATGTAGGAGAATAAAAACATATCAAAGGTAGTCTGGCAGAATTTTTGAAGATATACTGATGTTCTCTGGATAGTTTCACTAATACTCTTACTTCTAGGGAGATTTTATCAGAAATAGCTTTAAGAGAGATTCGATTCAGTTTGTTTTTCTTATAGAGAAAAAGACGTTTTCTGTAAATACAGTTTGGTTTTTCTTTGGATTTTTGGGTTTTTATGACTAAATGGGTTGGTTATAAAATTAAAATGAAAAAAATCGGACCTTGGCTCACTTCTTTACAAGCGAACTAAAGCACAGTTTGGTTTTTCTCACGTTCCAGTCGGACATCCTGTAAATAGAACGTTTTCTATCTTTATTTCTCTCTTATTTAAGATGAACCTCATCATCCTTTGCACATGATGTTATACCATTTTTATGACGATGCTTATATCGGATAGGCATGTTTACGTTAATGACTCAAGAAATTATAATTGCAGTTTTCTTATTTAAACACTTGACTGGAACAGAGATGTTTGTTTCTTTTTTTTCTATGTTTGCTTTGGTTTTATTGTCCACGCTGGTTATATACCAATAACACCTGTTCTGTTAACAATGAACTGTCAATAAAAGTGAAAACTTCATTGTCTAAGACGAGTCTTTTACTTTTTTTGCAGATCGATAACTCGTCATTAGATCTCTGATGGGCCCAGAGTTACGTTTGAAACCCATGAGCCCTGGTTCTGCTTGAGGTCACTTCCTGTTAAAAGGGAGTTCCTCCTCCCAGCTGTCACCATTGGGGGACTGTGTGATTGGTGGGGTTGTCTCTCTGATGTTGTGAGCTGTTTGCTGTATAAAGCACATTATAAAGATAATGGTTGTCTGATTTGAACTGAAATGAACTGACGCCCGAGTTTCCCATGAACATGGTTATATTTCTGACTAACAACACTTTCTCCTGTCCTGTCTCTGCCCTGCAGGCTCTTTGAGGGCATCATTTAAAATTTTCCAAATGTGCTCCTTTTCCTTCTGCATATCAGGAACGTTCTTAATCTAACTTTTGATCTTTCGGTGTTCGCTTTAATGCCGTGTCCCTGCTTCATCACGACTGTGTCGGAGAGCTGCTGCATAACAGATATATTTTTATTGATCTAAAAAGGAAAACAAGCATTTTTGATGTGTTTACATCACTTTTCTGTACATGCATTAATCTAATAAGTGCACATTTCATTTTTTTAATAGTCCTGATCGTGAGTGACTTTTTCGCAGGTTTGTTAACTGCTCCGGAGCTTCTGCAGCATGATGAGCAGAAAAAATCGAACAGATGTGCATCATAAATCTGCCTTGTGGTATTTTGCAGAAATGCCCCTTTAGGGACACGTATGCTGCTCTTCTGATGAAATGCAATATGTTCAGCCACCTGCCCAGTAATGGGACAGAGCAGACTAGCTCAGACACACTGATGCCTCCAACTCCATTTTAATTTCATGGAGATTTAATGTGTCATTTGGAGAAAATTTGACTTCTTTTATTATGTCCAAATGGATCATTGGGTCAGTTCACATGCCTTTGACTTCATACGCTTTATGACTGACACTGTAATTGCTCGAAATGGGTCAGTGCATCACCATTTAGAGAGTTAAGGGTTCCCCTCGGAGGTTTTTGAGGCGTCGACCTGCTAACGTCTCACAAGGACACCCGTCCACACTCTGCTATGGAAAGACTTCTGTCCTTCCTGCCTCACTGAACAGCTGCCATTTTCCCAACTCGAAGGTCAAAATAAAAGATTTTTCTTTAATTGTACAATTAACTGAACCCATCAGGAGAACGTGAAGAAGCAACATCTCTGATGCTCTGTCTAAAACAGATCACCAAAGTTAAAACAGCACCAGGATTCTCTCGTGTAATACCATTTTGGACCACAAGAGGAAGTAGTGAGTAAGTCTGCCCAACATGAGCTAACATTATCAAAGTTAGCTTATGTTTGTGCAAAATCCACATTTCTGTTGTTTGTACCAGAACTGTGACGCATGAAAAGGGCGTCTTCCTGTTGTAACGTCTGTGATGTAGAGAAACAGAAGCAAGCGTTGCTGCCCTGTTATTGATCTGATTTCTGATAGTTCAGCAGAGGAAACCAAAAAAGTGCATTCTGGGTAAACTTTCAAAGTTATATCACCATGTGAGACACCGTAGGCGGCTGCTGAGAACGACTTAAAGAATACGAAAGGACTCATACATTTTAATACCAGGCTCATCATCTAGTCCTGATTCCTGCGTTCTGACACAGACAGGACCCCTCACACCAGCATCCAGCTGGGTGGGTTTTAATAAAGCCTCTAAACCCCTCACAGGTGTTAGGAAGGAGGAATCGATCCATAGATACCACAGAGAGTTTTCACATCGGGCTGTAAATGTGTTTATTTCTGCTGTAAAGTTGGAGATTATAACAAGTCTACAGGCACCGAGTCACTGCTGGAGCCTCAAGTGGTCACTGGAGGAACTACAGTTTAAGTTAATTCATTCGTTTCCTTTTCTTCCTCCCTTTGCATCATCTTCTCTCCTCTTTCCTTCATCCTTTCCTCATTTGCTTCCATACTTCTTAATTTCCATCACTGATTCTTAATTCCTTGCTTCCTTTCCTTTTTCATTTGTCGTCCCTTTTCAGCTTCTTCATCTTCATACCCTTTCCTTTTCATATTTCCCTCCTTTCTCCTCCATCCCTTCCCTTCATATCTTCCTTCCTCTCTACTTCTTTCATTCCTTTTCTTCCTTCCGCTCTTTCCTTTTTTCCCTCTTTTCTTCCTTATCATTTCCTTCTTTTTTCCTTTTACTATTGCAGGAACAGGAGTTGTCTGAGTTTTTCAGTCGAGCTGTAATATCTGACATAATAACCAAACCAAGGTTCGTGTTGTCTCCAGCTGGGACGTCATCCTTCTTGTTTCTTGTAAAATTCCCCGTCTGTTCACACCGGTCGGGGCTTTTGTGACATTCCCGAACGACTTTGTTGAAAAAAAAAAAGGAGCCACTTGTGTTAAAACCCGAGCTCATATTCATTAAACTTAAATCATTCAGCGCCGTCGCCCCGTCCTCTCAAGCACAGATGATTTATAACCACCTGAAGACTTTCTCATAATTATGAGACAGTAAGTGTCAGATATGCAGCATTAATCTTATCACAGACATGAATAATGATATTCCTGATGAATCCATCACGTCTTAAACTGAAACTTCTTTCGGTCTGTTGATTAATGTCGTTCCTGCTGAACTCTGAACACGCTGCAGTGTGTTCGGATTTTTACAGCTCTGAGTGAAACAAATTAGACTCAAAGGTCTCCTTTTTACCAAAACCACCTCTTTGTCCCCTTCTTTTCTTCCTCACTTCTTTCCTTTTTCATCTTTGCTTCCTTTTATATTTGCTCCCTTCTTTGATTTTCCCTTTCCTCCTTCTTTCATCTTCCTTTCCTTCCTTTGTTCCTACCTGCTTCTTTGCTCCCTTTCTTTCTTAGTCTTCTCCTTACTGTTACATTCCTTCCTTAGGTACTCTCATTTCCTTTCCTTTCATCCTTTCTTTGCTTTCTTTGTTCTTTTTCCTTCCTCTTTCCTTCATTCATTTCCCCATCGCTCCTTTCTTCTTGCCTCTTCCCTAAGCCCCTTTCTTCTTTCACAGTTCCCTTGTTTCCTCCTTGACTCCTTCATTCATTTTCCCTTCCCTCTGTCCACCTTCCTTTCTCCTCTCATTCCTTCCTGCCTGCTTCTTTGCTCCCTTTCCTTCTTAGTCTTGTCCTTCCTTAGTTTCCTTCCTTCCTTTGGTACTCTCGTTTCCTTTCCTTTCACCATTACTTTTCTCTCTTTCTGTCATTCATTTTCCCTTCCTTCCTTTCTTCCTGCCTCTTCCCTAACCCCCTTATTTCTTTCACGTTTCCGTTGTTTCCTCCTTCCTTTCCTTCCGTTGTCAGTTTTCTTCCTTTTTTTGCTTCCTTCTCCTTTCCTTACTTCCCTCCCTTTCCCAATTGCTTTCTTTCCTTCCTTTCCCTCTTCCATCCTCCTTTCCTTCCCTTTCTAGTCTAATTCTTTTTGAACATCAGTAACTGAAGTGAGCAATCTTTGTTCAGCTCTCGCTTCTCTTTGATCGTTTTCACACAGCTGTCTGAGCCCACAGAGCATGACGAGCAACACTTCTTTACTTTTGCTCAGTCTTTATTGGCATGACTAGAAATCCAAGCATCCCACACAGCCCACGAATCTTGTGACCCATCGTTTGAAATCCTTTTCCATCTCTTCCTTTTATCATTAGTCTTGGTTTTGAATTTAAGGAAAGTGAAGTCAGGTGCATTTGTCGTTTTAGCAGCACAGATGCAGACAGATCCTCCAGTGTGCTTCTGTTTCATCGTGAGCCCAACACACGGGGACCAGTTCAGTACCAGTTAGTGCACGAGATCATGAAACACATGTTGTCCACCCTCCTGTTTCCCATCCTGCACTGGGGCAGCTCTCCTGGCATCTCTGTGGAAGAGAAACACGTTTCTAAAATGTTGAAATTTGCATGATATTTCACTGCGCGGTGACATTTTACTTCTGTAAAATGAAAATCTGAGTACGACCTCTTCTGAAAGGAAACAATCTTTTTTCAGTATAATTACAGGTCAGCAGTTACTAAAAATACGCCAGATTCTCGGCGTGAATGCAGAAGAACAAAAACGCATCACATCGCTGTGCTTCCATCGTGGAGTCGAGCGTTTACCTTTAGGAGTCGCATCCTCGGTTTTGTCACACTGCTCGTGTTTTTCAGTTTCCTTCTCAGTCTCTTCAGCCTTCCTCTCATGGCTCTGATCACTTCCCATCTTCAGTCAGGAGAAAGAGTCGCGCCTGAGGAAAAACACACAGGTGTAAGCTGAAGTTAAAGGACTTACAGAAGGAAAACATTAAAAAAGACCTTTTGGTTTCAGTCAGAGCTGAATGAGAAGACGGAGCAGTGACTGCCTGAGCCTACCTGAGAAACCTGACCGGGTGGTATATGGTTTTACATTATAAAGTGCCTTCAGTTCACTATTCAAATAAAACATAATTTAATTGGGGTTAATAAATAGGAAACATGGGAGGCTGAAAGAAACCGCAGGGTGAAAAAGTCAAGCAGAAAAGTCAAAGGCATGTTACCCACAAACTCTTCTTCTATCTAAACAGAAGAGGCGGCATAATGTGTGTAGTGGAGGGTGAAATGAGACAGGGAGAGGACAGAGATAGAAAGGCCCTGATAGAGAGGAAGAGAGATACAGATAGTGAGGAAGAGGACGGCAGACATCACCGCCACTCCTGGTTATCAGCTCGGACATCCCTAATCCCGTCCAGGACACCAATCCAATCAGACACAACACAATCAGCTCGGCGGACGCAGCTCGAGGGATCATCTTACTCTGCTGAACACGATCGCCGCGAGCTGCCCAGGCTTTCCCGGCCGTGTGTAATGCATGCTGGGAAATTACACATAACCAGAAGGGAGTTTCAGCATCGTGTTACCCTGACGTTACCCTGACGATAAAACACGAGTCAGTGCTGGAACAGTAAGAAAACACCGCCATCATCAGCTAAAAGCATGAACGCCGGTAAGTTCATTAACTGGCTGAACAGAAGCTGCTGGTGTTTGGAGAGTCTGAATAAATCATGCAGTCTCATCCACTCAGATCTGAGAGTTCCTCTGTAGTTCTCCCCTGAAGGCCGAACCAGAGCGAGCGGGTTCTGTCTGTTAACAGAAAACACAGCATCTACGTGGCTACACCTCCACCTGCTGCTGACGTCCTGTGGAGCCACAGCAGTGTTGGGATGTTTGTGCCCTGGCTGGTGACGGTTGCTGGAAGCTGCTGGATAATATCAGTAGTGAGGATGGTGCTGTACCAAGAACCTCCACCCGCTTGCTTTGGTTGGTGTCACCCCAAATAAACTATAAGGCAACCGCTGCAACGACTGGCGGCTGCCAGATGTTTGCAGACCGGTCTGTGTGATCGAGGCCTAACATTAAGAAGCGCTGATGTTCATTATGATTCATCCTTAGAGAAAAACCAACTGAACTAATCATTCAGCTTCTGACTGGTCGGCCTGCGGCTCCAGACGGTCCAGACTCAGACGCGTGAGCACCAGCTCGGGGACAGCTGGGACGTTTCTGGAACAAACGAGAACAAAATGCTGCTGAATATTTTCACACTTTTCATTCACGGCACACAGACAAACGGAGTCTCTAACACTGCCGCCGAGCCAGTGGAAGAAACGGCGGCAGTAAAACAAGAAGAAATTAACTGCCTCACAAATGCGTAATGGCTGTGGCCTTCTGGCCGGACCCCGAGGCAGTAACTTGTGATAATTTTCACATAAAAGTTGATTATGAGCCTCACCTTTGCTCCAGATCTAAATCTAACACCAGAGGAGGATCGTCTGCTGGATGAGCACTGAAGAAAGAGAACAGCTGGATTGTATTAACAGTAAAAATGCTGATGGCTTAGTTTCAAACACTTTTCATCTGAACCGAGTAGATAAAAAAGAGCTGTCTCTTTCTGCATCTCTGTGTCTTTACTGGAGATTTGTATACTTTGGTTTATTTTGCATATATTAAGAGTTGCTTGCAGCCATCAGGCGCGTCATAAAAGTTCAAAACGTGACTTCAGAAACAACGGGTGACATCATGGCAGCGACCTCCATCAAAACAGCCATCGACTCCAGTTAGGCCAAGACATTAAGGCCCATTTCTTAAATGATGGTAACTCCAAGAAACAGATGTTTTGGGGATATGTTCATTGGTCAGTGAGGATGCGGCTTCAAAACACAAACTGGAAAATGCTCAACCTGAGTCTTCATATTAGGACGCCACAAACCAACAGGTGATGGTGGGGGGGGCCACGTTCCATTTCTTTTTTACAGCTAAACCACAAAAAAATGCTCAGTAAAAGCTCAAGGAACAAGATCTGAAACTCACGAGGAAAGTTTTTACCGAGCTCACAGATCAGGTGAACTGTACGCTCGTTTCCCCCCAGTTTTCTATTTCACTGGGTGAGAGGTGTCGCCCCCTGGTGACTTTTAGAAAAACTGCATGTTGGACTTGATTCATCACTGGCTATAGATGAGTTTTTAGGTGAACTGCATAGCACCACAAAGACAGGTTCATGATACTTGTTCTTGGATAAATAAAGATATTCATTCATCTGTTTACTGGCTTTATTCGCACTCTCCCTGATCGATCACAGAGCTGACCTGAAAGACGAGCCAAGATGAGCATTTTAAATAATCTGGCAACCCCCAAAGTTCTTCTCATTAATGGATCAGAAATTAATCATGGCAGAAAGCAGTCCCATTAAAATGGGACAAACGAGCACCGAACAAATTCATCACAGCGACACGTGTTTCATTGCTGAACTTCAGAGTGTCTCCATCAGCATTCAGTGCGGTCGCCTCGCTTCCCTCCTCGGCTGTCTGTGCAGCACGGATCACAGCCGGAGAGAAAGCCGAGCTAAAAATAGCTCCCTCCTCTCAGATATTGTTTTGTTTTGACTTGTGCGCCTCCTTATCTCTGCCGCTGCCCTCTTCGGCTCACGACAAACCGATTTGGCTTTTCCAAAGCCTGAGGGCTCCCATCTGAACACAAAACTACATGTGACCCACAGAAAGCAGCTGCTGGCTGCAACAGCGTGACGCTGTGGCAGGTACCGCCGATCTGACAACTCCACAGAGACCAACGGTGAACACAAAATGACTTTCAATGAGCGCAAAGAGGCAAACTGACTGAAAACAGACACAAAAATGATCACGAGGCACAAAATGACTAAAAATGGACAGAAACACAAAAGGACTCACAACAGATACAAAGTGACATCTAGGAGACATAAAATGACTAAAAGAGACTCAGAAGGCAGTAAAACTATAAAGATTTTCTGTAAAACAACTTAAGAAGGAAGAAAATGGCACAAAACAGGTGCAAAAAGACCACAAAGAGACTGAAAATGACTGTGACGACATGCAAAAAGACTCAATATTTCTACAAAACAACTAAAAACGAACAAAGTGACAACAAAGACACCAAAGTTACACAGAAGGCCTTCTCTCTGAATGCTGTTATACTCAAACACCGTCTCACAAACCACGCTGACTTCAGTTCTCGCTTTTTTTCCGTCAGTAATGAAAGATTTTTGGCACGAATGGGGTCCACCCACTAGGAAATAATTAAGATAAATAATCTCTCAGCAGCAGATTAATTACAGCCTATCTGCATTACTGATTCGATTAAAGCCAGAGTGAGTTTGCCTCAGCTTTATTCTCTCTCTGCTCTAATGAACGGGTGTCACCGATCCAGGACTGTGTGGCATTAGCTGACAGACGTTAGACTCTGCATCATGCGTAATAGATCCACGCCTTTAATATTTTTACTGTAAATGTGCTGAATGTTTCCAGCTTCTTTATTCGCTGATACATGATACACTGGTTAAAGCCCCACATCAGCCTTTTCTGTGAAAAACAAGACTAGAAATCTCTGATGTCTACTGGAAATACTGCAGTAAAGGTTTGTTCTATGATTTTAAAACTGCTTAATGTTGTAAATGATCAGATGAAGTCACATATGCTGGCTATAGGTCAGACTTGAACTATCAGCCTGCCAGTTATCTCAAAGTCTGTGGGAGGCAGAAACAAATGACTAAGAAAAAACAAAAATGATGACTCAAGAACTGAAAATGACCTGAAATAAACCTCAACAGAGACTTTAAGTCAGTATAAAGAGATGCAAAAACAACTTAAACTGCATGCAAAACAACCACAAAGAGCCTAAAAATGGCTAAAACTGGTACAAATGGTGCCAGGGACACGGAACAATTAAAAACTGGTTCAAAATATGCACAAACGGACACAAACCGAGAACAAAGACACTCAAAATGTCTAAAATTAGACTTGAATGACAACAAATAGACTTAAAAAACAGGCTGGTGGTGGAAAAGATGCATGAAAACTAAAGGCGCGCGCACTCAAGGACCACGCCCATGTGTGCAGGGTTCATGTTTTTCTTCTACAGGAACACCTGTGCAGATGTGGGCGGAGTCTCAGAGGACAACCCCGGAACCAGCAGCGTGTTTGTTTGTGTCTCTGCAGCTGTGCCTCATCAGACCTCCACGGCCTGCTCCTCATTACAAACACCAAACATGTCCTGACTGTTTAAGCCTCGTGTGTCACCCGCTATGAGGGGATCACGCGTATTTCAGGCTATCTAACTCCGTGTTGGTGACACGTGTGGGCCCGTGGGTCCGCTCCGGCCTGCAAACATGTTTACATCTGATCGCTCCGCCTGCAGAGAGGACAGGAGCTCCGACAGCCGCTCGGGGAGCACAGATTAATTTTAGCCCACCTAATCGACCCCCACGAAGCCCGCGAGACCGCTCCGTCTGTGTCGGCCGCCGGTTCCGATTTGCGGTGTTTCCAGGCAGAGAATCCCGATCGACGTGTCGGCTGAGTGAAGGCTGCGGAGATCGTGATGGAGGAAGAAGGATCACTCCGCGGAAATCTCCAAGCCAACGCGGAAGTGGCACAATCTGCAATTCCTCAGACGTCCAGCAGAGGCAGCAGCGAGCCGGTCCCATAGACTTCCACGGTAAAAGACAGAAAACGTATTGTTGTGATCAAAGATACAAATAACGAGAAAAAAATAGACCCAGCTGAACACACAAAACACAAACAACTGTAAAGAACAAAAGGTTTCTGCAAAATGACCACAAAGAGACCAGAGTGATGAAAAATAGACAAATATTTGAATTTATGACAAGGACATGCCAACAACAACTGCCATCAGATACTTAATGATCACAGCAGTAAAACTCCAGACGAAAAAGGTGAAAAATCAGATGCAAAACAAGTGAAAATAGAAACTTATATTCATAAACAGGAAAAAGCTCTTTAAACTCTTCTAATAATGTCTGTGTGGGTATGTTTATTCAGCCCTTCAGAGTTCCATAGTAAAGATGAGGTGGGTCGTTTGCTGTAACAGGTCCTCGGATGTTTGTGTGTTTCTGTGAGGAAACCTTTGGAAACACTCCACATGAAGATGACAGTATAAATCCAGTCTGTGCACCGCATCAGGCAGACGCCTCTCTGGGCGCACCTGCGCAGGTACAAACGGACGTTAACGCTGGGGCGGAGTGATATCTCTCACTTCTTTCTGCCGCTCTTTGCCCCCTCCGCCCTGGTAACCCACCCCACCCCCCTCTCTCCCAACCTGCTGCTGTGACGTCACGCAGGTGGCGAGCTAATGAAAGTGTCACCAAAACAAGACGTCACGCCGAGAGGCCGACGTGATAGGCTGAGAGAGCAAACCATGGGGCAGCACGAGGACGGAGGAGGAGGAGGATGGCGGTTGCTATGCAGGTTGTTGAGGAATAAAAAACGGTTTAAAGATTTTTTTTTTCAAGTTACCGCCTCCTCCTGGGCTCGTGCACGCGCTCGCAGGCACATAGACACTGTGTAAAAACCTGCTGGAAAAACGGGAGGATCCAATCAGCTGATCACTCCAGAAACACGCGAGGAAATACAATAAGAAAATAAATAAATAACTTAGAGGGAAGAACACCTTCATTTCAGATTATCAATATTATTAATAAAGATTATTAATAAGAAGTAAAAAATAAAAATAAAAAAAAAACCCTGAATGTGTAATAGTTTAAAAATAGTGTCAGAAATGAATAAGTGACATGATTTGATTTTGTTTCTATATAAACACAGCTGCTCATCATGGGATGGGGAGAAGGGTCCACACTAAACAGACTCTGCATACATTTCATTTAAATGACAATAAAATTCTTTTAAAGTTAAAAAAGACAATTATGATTATTATGTTTGATATCTCACAAAACACGCAGTTTTGTGCATGTATTCCAGTTTTATATCATTAGTGTATTGTAACTTTACACGACTAAAACTTTTCAAGACTTCTACAGGACTTTATTTAATCTATTTAACTAAAAGCAATGGGTAAAAGTCAAACTAGGGTCAAAGGTCAGAAACTAGCAATATTTATAAAGGAACGGATGCTTTGTATTGGGACCATAATAAAACGAATCGTCACTTTCAAAAACAATGAATAAAAGTAAATAATAAATTGTGTTTATTATTAATAAACAGCAGTTTGTGGACGTTCAGGAACGAAAAGAGACACTTCAGTGTTTTTGGACAAACTTTATGAATGAGATAAAAAATAAAAACGAAACGATAAAAAATATGTTTAAATCCAGCTTGACAATAAATAATAACGAAGATTTAAGATTTTTAAAGAGGGAACCGCGTGTTTGTTTTAAAAGTGAAAAAAAAACATTTGGTACGTCTTACGTCACCACGTTAACCCCGAAGCGGAAGTGAACACGTGGGGTTGAGGGACGGCACCACATCGCATGTTTGGAGGCCACGAGTCTGTTTCAGGTGATTTCTCCTCTTTTCACGTAAATTTTACCAAGTTATTGAAGAACTGACGTCACTGCCTGTGACGTTTAGGGTGTCCTTTGATTTTAAAAACGTTTTAATGTGACCGTTTCCGGTCTGAAAGCTAACCTGAGGGAAAGTAGCCGGTTAGTTAGCCGGTTAGCTGGTTGTCAGTGTTCGTAAATATCAGGGTAAACAGACAGACAGGTGTGACTTCGAGCTTTAAACCGTCACTGCTGGTTTTCAGGTGTTTCACAGGTAAATCATCCACCTCTTCCTCCGTCTTCATCATGGCTGTGAGAGCCGCCTTTGAGAAAAACAATGAGATCGGCTGCTTCGCCAAACTGACCAACACGTACTGCCTGGTGGCCATCGGCGGCTCCGAGAACTTCTACAGGTGAGTTCACCTTTGAATAAGCGCCACACTTTGACAACACTGAGGTGAAGTTAGCATCTGGGACCCAAAGTTACAGCATGATGTCATCAAGGTGTAATCTGCGTCACATTCCTCAGCTTTTATTATAATGAGGTGTGTTGCCTGCTACCGTGAGTCAGTCCAGGTGATCCGGTCTCAATCAGCTGTGTTATAATAATAAAGTTAGTAATATCCATCCATCACATTTTTGGTAAACACCTAGGCGTTCCCTGGGTCCGCCCTCAGGCCTCCTCCCTGTAGAATGCCTCACCTGGCTCCTTTCAATAAGGAGGAATGGCGGCTCTACTCCGAGTCCCTGACCAAGCTCCTCAGCCTGCCTCTATGGGAGCGGCCTTACTCTTCAGAGGAAGCTCATCCACAGTCTGATTCTTTCAGTCACTACCCAGAACCTGTAGGTGAGGGTGGAGTTGTAGATCTGGCACTAAATCAACAGCTTCACTTTCACACTCAGGTTTCTGTTCACCAGAACAGACCGGTACAGCATCCACAACACTGCTAACGCTGCATCAGTCCCTCTGTCATCTCCCACTCCTCCCTCGCACGTGTGAAGACCCAGAAATACTTAAACTCCTCCAGTTGGGGCAGTAACTCCTTCCTTACCCAGAATAGGCACTTCACCCTTTTCTTGCTGAGGACTGTGGCCTCAGACTTGGAGGTGCCGATTCTCGTTTCTGTTGCTTCACACTCTGCAGCTAACGCTCCAGTGTGAGCTGGAGGCCACCGACAGAGCCACAGCATCTGCAAAAAGCAGAGATGAAAATCCAACAAAGTGGAAGCCTCTTGTTCCTGGATACTGATCGTATTAACTGATAACTTTCTCTTTGCTGTTGTTGACGTATATTTTCCTTGTTTGTTGGAAGTAATCCGATGTTGTGTGTGCAGTGTGTTCGAAGGGGAGCTGTCAGAAACCATCCCGGTGGTTCACGCTTCCATAGCAGGCTGTCGCATCATCGGGAGGATGTGCGTGGGTGAGTAAAGCTGGATAAATGTGTGCAGTGTATCCATCCTTCACAACACAGCACCGCCTACCTTCATCTTTAAACATGGCCATCGCACTCCTCTGTGGTCAGGCTGCTGTGGTCAGACTCACTCGACTCGTTCCCGTTTGTCCCGTTTGTTCAGGAAATCGTCACGGCCTCCTGGTTCCCAACAACACGACAGACCAGGAGCTGCAGCACATCAGAAACTGCCTCCCAGACGCCGTGAGGATCCAGAGAGTCGAGGAGAGGCTGTCCGCGCTTGGTAACGTCATCGCCTGCAATGACTACGTCGCGCTGGTCCATCCCGACCTCGACAGGGTGAGACGATCAAACGCACCCCATCCCTCGGCTATTCTGAGGGTTACATCATTTTGTTTGGGTGGAATAATTCATGTTTTACTTAAATTAGTGAAGTAAAATATGAAACTCTTCTGTACTCAGCTGTGAAGCTTCTAACAACCTCTTTCAGTTCACTTAGATACTTTTTCAGGCTGTTTCTGTTTTAATGTTTCAATGTGCATTTATTCTACAGACACTGTACTCAAAATAGTCTTCAGCTCATCCTCTTCCTTAAAAGTCACCACCTGCCAGACTGCAACACGTTTAGTTCACTAAACGACTTTTAGATTTAGAATTAAAGTTTAAATAAATTAATTTGATTAAAACTGAATTTCTTCTCTTTTCAAAATTTCACAAATTTTTCCAACTTGGATAATCATCATTTCAGTCCTGACCAAAATAGTCGAGCAGATGTTCATTTAAAAAAGAAAAAAACTTGACTGAAATTTAGCTGATGTGCAGTCTGAGGTTCTCAGTTAACAGCCGGGCGGCTATTTTTAGCTCTCTCAGTGGAAGTCCCGCCTCCCACAGCTCAGGCTGTGCACAAACATCTTCCTCTGCTTCATATCGAGGATCCTCGTTTGGCTCTGAGCAGATTTCACAGAAAGAGTCAAAAGTTTCCAAACCTGAAGATTTCGGCTGAGGAGGGAGAGCAGGAGGACGCTCGTCATGTTTTATCGGTCCTCTGTGTTTACACCATCGACTCAAGATGACAGCGTGCCGTTATCATTGTGTGCTGTTTGGGCTTTATGTTCTTCCACACTGAGTGAAATGGAGTGAAGACTGACTCAGAGCTTCAGACACAGTCAGAAACCATCACATTTACTGAGGTCTGCATCAGCGGTCCCCAATCCCCGGGCCACGGACCGGTACCGGTCTGTGAGTCGTTTGGTACCGGGCCGCGAGAGTTGAGGCTCCGGTGTGACATTTATGGTTTTCGGGATTTTTGTTGTTAATTCGGTTTCCCTGGGTCTTTTCCTGTGTTGTAGTTGTCTTATTTTGAAAGAAATATTTACGCGTTACCATAGCGACCAGAGAGCATTAAGGAGCAGAGAGGAGGATGTTACTCTCAATGTTGTTGGTGCATTTCAGGAGGACGCTGCTAATAAAGTTACACAATTACACAGTGAATTCATGTTTATTATTATATTTACAAAATACCACCGTTTTTGTCTCGGTCGTATCGTTTTATTTTGTTGTATTTATCCGCCACACCTTAAAGGCCGGTCCGTGAAAATATTGTCTGACATTAAACCGGTCTGTGGCACAAAACAGGTTGGGGACCGCTGCTGTACATCATGTAGTTTGGTTTCTGGAGGGCGGACGTCTGGGCTATAAATGAAGTGAGAGAGAGACATCTGAGGCATGTGACCTGAAAGAGTGCAGGAGCTGTTTCACAGCCCTCGCTGACTTTGGCCACTCACCGTATTTGTCCCCGTGCAACTTCATGCGCTTCGCACAAATGAAAATAAGTTGAGGAATCAACACTTGGACACCCTGGAGGTGATCCACTTCCTGTTGCAGACGCACGAGTACAAGGGGACATAACAGGACCTAAAAAGTGTCAGCTGTGCTGAAAACCCAGGAGAGACCAGATTTTTTCAGATATTGTAACCTGTAAAAACTGGTTTCCCTTGTTTTTAGCAGCCTGATGGGGTGTAATGTGCTACAGCTGTCAGAAGGTGGAGGTAATGCACCTGAAAGCTGCTTGTGTGCTGCTCACACTGTGTTTGTACAGGGAGAGATCCGATAATAGAGCAGTGAGATCAGAGGATCTAAAACCAAAGAGGGCTACAGCCAGAGTTTTATGTCGAACTTTAAATAAAAACTAAACCGAGCTTGAGAGCGAACAGCGCCGGGTGTTGTGGGTTTAAGCTAATTTGGCAGCTTTTATTTGAGCCAGCTGGATAAAATAAAATGATGTGTGGCTGTGAGAGCAGCTCGGTATGGTTCTCCCCGGGTTCATGTTGACACTCACTCTGTTCCCAGGAGACAGAGGAGATCCTGGCGGACACGCTGAAGGTGGAGGTTTTCCGTCAGACGATAGCGGAGCAGGTCCTCGTTGGCTCGTACTGCGCGTTCAGCAACCAGGGAGGCCTCGTCCACCCGAAGACGTCGATAGAAGATCAGGATGAGCTGTCGTCGCTGCTGCAGGTGCCCCTGGTGGTGAGTACAGCCTGCACGCCGTCACGTGAACTCGACAGTACGAGACACATTGTAATTTTTGTCACTAACTTCCTGTTCAGGCGGGCACGGTGAACCGGGGCAGCGAGGTCATCGCAGCGGGGATGGTGGTCAATGACTGGTGCGCGTTCTGTGGCCTGGACACGACCAGCACGGAGCTGTCGGTCATCGAGAGCGTGTTCAGACTCGGCGACACGGCACAGCCCTCCACCATCGCCACCAGCATGAGGGACTCGCTGATCGACAGGTAACGCACAAACACACCTGTACTGATGCAACACGACAGCGAGGGCTGGTCCTGCGGGCTTGCAGCAGGATCACTGCCTGCAGCCGTTCCTGCCTCTGAGGGACAGTAACCGTACTCTGATTCTGGAGCTCAACCTTGTAGTCTGACCTTCCTCCTCTCTACTCTGTGTCCCATCAGCATGGCGTAGACCCGCCTCCCGTTTTCCTGCCATCGAGGAGCTCTGCTGCCTGAAGCTCTGCCGCCGGACTTCATTTCTCCACCTCAAACTTCTCCTTCCACACAACACGACTCCCTTTCACCACAGCCTCCTTCTGTTTCTCCTTTCGTACTTCCAACACCTTCTTCCCGGGTAGAGTAAAACATCCTGGCAGCTGAAACGGTTTCACCCACCTCACAGGAACGCGGACGGGCGGAGAGAGAAATAATGCAGAAATATTAACCCTGTGGTTACACAGTGACGATGTGCATCTGTACTGGATGTGATTATTGACCCTGATGCTTCAGGTACAGAACGGCTCGATTAGTCTCTTAAAGTCAGTCAGAACAAATTTGTATGACGTGTTTCTGTGTACGGCTCACTTACTTACTCTGAAGTTATTTGATACTGACAGTAACGATGAGAACCCAGTGTAATTAACAAACACAGGAAACGCTCCTGCAGGGATGGATGTTCTTCCTCAGACTGCGTGACGAGACAAACTAGACACGGAGGAAGTTTCTTAAAAATGTCTTGTGTGTCTTGTATAAAAAAATAAAGCCTGTCATCTTTTTATCTGTTTGCTGCTTTTTCTGTTTCTCCTTTTGACATTAATCAAACTTCAATAACTCCCACAACAGTCCGGATTGACCTCACGCAGAGCTCACAGCTGGAAAACCTCCATAAGAGGTTTGTAGGAAGATGATGTGCAGCTTCCTGCCAGCAGGCTCCTGGAGTCCACCGAAGTGAAGTAACGGTGTGTTTTAGAGGGGAAAGCTCCAAGAAGTCAAAGCTTTTCCCTCTAAAATGAAACTGGTGACCCTAAGGAGGGACTCCACCCTCAGTTTGGACCAGATTGGCTCCAACAGGAAATGAGGGCTAGATTGTATTTCTGCACAATGATTGCTTCTTGGATACTTGGACTTGCTACAACACACAAAGGTTTCTCAACAATGTTCATTTATGCAGTTTTTTTCCTTTTATTCTCTGAAGTTTTCAGGAGCTTTGGTGAATCCTGACCTGAGGAGCATATACCTGCAGCAGCAGACTGACTGTAGGGTCAGTAAGCCTGTCCAGGCTGAACCCTCAGAGCCAGCTCATTGTTATTCTATGATATATTTCTATTTTGTAGAGGTTTACACATTCACCTGGTTCGATCCCAGGCGGAGACGAATCCTGTGGGATTTCTGTCAGGAAGAGCATCTGGTGTAAAAATCTGCTGCATCAAACATGGAGCTACCTGCTGTGGTGACCCTTTGCAGCTCTTTCAGCACGTCTAATGAAGCCATGCACAACGTTCCCTTCATAATATGAAAACTGAGTAAGAGGACCTCAAAGTGCAGAGTGGTTAGTTTTTCCCAGCTTTTTTGAGCCTCTGGGAAAGTTCACAGTATGAATTCTGACTTAGAGATGCTCAGGTGGGAACTTGCCTCTGTACAGAGCCCCTGCAGGCTTAATGGTGACATCTTTAAAAGTTTATTATCATTATCAGTGGTTTGCTGTTATTTAGTGATGATGTGTTTTTCCCACTTGTCTCTCTTTAGTTGTGCAGATGGTTTAATGAGGTTTTTACCTGCTGCTCATCTGTGAGAGGATGAATGTTAAAAACTCTTTTTCAGCCAAACAAAATGTTTCAGACGATTCTGTTGCATCACTCCTAAAAGTGTCAAGTTTCTTGAGAACTTCATCTAACGATGTCAGTGTTTCACCGAAACTGCTCTGAATTCAAACATAAGTGGTCCTAATGAGCGCCATGACATCACAGCTGTGTAGATGTAAGATGTAAACATCGCTTTAAAGGAGGCTCTGAAACGAGGAGGGCACCACACCGATTCATCTGCCTCCACCTCGTCCTGTCTCAGCTCCTCCATCGCACTGACCCTCTTGCATGTCCTTCTTCACTGCATCCAAGAATCTTGTCTGAGGTCTTCTTCTCCTCCTGCCTGGCAGCTCCATCTTCATCCTCCTTTGTCCATCATATCCACCCTCCCTCTGCACATGTCCAAACCCTCTCAGCCTCTCTGAGCTGTCCCTGTGATGGACTCATTTCTGATCCATGCTGCTCGGTGAACAGCTCACCACCATCTTTAAACCTTCCTTTTCACTCTTGTTCCTCTCCTTCTGTCACAAATAACCGCTGACACTTTTGTCGAGTTTTCTTTCACTTTTAGAAATCTGGTACAAAGCAAAGACAGCACGTCTCTCCTGTCTGAGCTCAGCTGCTCTGTCTGTAAAACAGAGAATATGTGTTTTTAAAGCCTCAGTTTGGTGCATCAGCTCCATTATATACCACAGGGGAGCCTCTGCTGTTGTCCCCAGACTCTGGAGTAGTCCAACAACTTACTCAAAGCAGGTGAAAACAGGTTTTTAGGAACTATTTTAAAATGACAGAGATGAAATGTGGTTTTAGTCCTTTGTGGATGTTTGCTTGAGGATGGCTGGGAGTCAGACATGTCAGGATTAATTGACTATTAAGGGTAACTTTCCACACCTGTGACAGCTTTCATTATAAATGGTGCTTCTGTGTAAATAGTCAGTGGCTGCTGAGCCAGGAGACAAGAAAAGAGCTTCACGAGATGAACTGTAAAAATCAAGAGAAAGAGTGTGAAAAGTAGAGTTCAGTGTCTGACGAAGGAGTGGAGGATGAGTAGTCCTGCTGACACCAAACCAGAGTCAGAGTAAACACAGTCAGACGACAGAGTACTGATGTTTCTGCCAGAACGCAAAGAAAACCTCTCAGGCTCCTTCAGGTGAAACAGATTTCACAGCACGAAAGCAGCGAGATGGTTTCAAGACCCGCACAAGACGAGCCTCCGAAACTTCTGCACCAAAGTGACAAGACCAGAACTGAACTTTAGGGCCAAACTGTAAAAAATGAGATGAGTCAGCACAGCCTGGAACAAAGCAGGGAGGTGCAGCATGTTATCAGAAACTACCGATGGACGAGTCGCAGTCCTCGGCCTGAAAGCTGCACGTAGCGGTGACACTGATCCAAAGCACACGGCCGAGTCGATCCTTCACACTCGCTGGAGAGACTCTGGGGCGAAGTCAAACATGCAAGTCATGCAACACAACCCAGGACCATCCAGGACCTGCAGGTGAGTTCTACCGCCTGAGAAAGTGACCCACAACTATCGCAAAAACCTTTAAAGGAGGGTCGTCTCATTATGTATTGCTACAGTCAGGTCCATAGTTTGGTGTCCAAAAACAGTTTTTATAGTCTTGCCTCTGAACACCATCGCAGTCAGCTGACCTCTAACAGTGACTTCACACAACAAAGCAGAAAAAAGCCGAGTCATCATTTTAAAGGCAACTTTTTATTTATTTATTGGCAAACAATTTGAATTAGGTTGTAGCAACGCATCTATGTACACCCTCAGTACAGTGACAACGTCAGAAAGCCTAAAGAAACACACACTCTGTAATACAGCTCGAATATACGATCGTTTATATGAACACGGGTCTTTTTTTTTTCAGTTTCAAACATATTTTCACTTACTTTCAGTTTTTGGTTTGGGAGACATCAAAAAGGACTAAACTGAAACAATACAATCACATCCAGAGCTTAAAATCAACAAACATTTATAAAAAAAGGAAAATAAACATGCAGGTTTGTAGTGCAGACCTTTTTTTGTCTGTGAATTCCTGTTAAAGACGGAAACGAGGAGCAGATACAAAAAGAGAGTTGTTATACAGCAATTACTAAAAAAACCTACACCAAGTCTTTTTTTATATATTTGTATTAATCGATGTGCAAAAGAAGCTCATTCAGATCCTACATTAAATACATTTATTATGTGAATGCTACCGTGGTGTTCTTACAGGGAGGAGGCGCCGCCGGCCGCCGCAGTGCAGCGCCTCAGCTTGTCAAAATAAAAGCATAAAAGCCTCCCGTCATGTCGTCCC
This sequence comes from Oreochromis niloticus, assembly GCF_001858045.2. Classification (NCBI taxonomy): domain Eukaryota; kingdom Metazoa; phylum Chordata; class Actinopteri; order Cichliformes; family Cichlidae; genus Oreochromis; species Oreochromis niloticus. The sequence goes on from NC_031970.2 coordinate 3,288,641, forward strand.
TCCCGTCAAACAAACCCTACTGAGTGTCTTCGTGACCTCGCGCCGTTGTGCTTACGGGGTCGTGAATGAAGACAGACGATATGAACGGCGAGTGTTTTTCAGCGTTAGTGTCAGGAGAAATATTGCACATGGAAAATTACTGTAAATGCTAACAGCTCGATGAGGATCACAGTAATTTTGAGCCCGATTGTCAGCCGATGGTTGGCCAGCGGCAGGGCGGCGCGCGCTGAGCTTCGGCTGACAGGAAACAAAGTCGGAGCTACAAACACAAACTAAACTAGGTTTCAAACAACAAAAAAAACGATTCAAAATGAGTTTAAACAGGAAAAAATGAAATTTCTCAGACTCTAATCTTTTAGCTTTCACATCTGCTGATGCACTGATAAGCTTTGACTCCTTCAGGCTACACCCTGACCTCCGCCTGCCTGGTTTCAAGTTTGATACGTGTGTAGTGTCACGGAGGAAAAACCAATCGGTTAATCAATCACGCATCATCGAGACATCGTTTAAAAACTTCATAATCACTAGTCGGTTTGTGTCACCCTTTCAAAATAAGAGAACTCAGCCTGTGCGGGGCCAACAGAAGAAGGGAGGAAAATCCGATCAGATTTTTTTTGACGGAGACACAGGATATTCTCTGGTTTTCGGAGCTACTGACTGACCAAAGTGAAGAAGGTGCTCGACTACGACAGAGAGAAAGAGAGGGGGGTGGGGGAGAAGAGGCGCTGCTGCTCGAGAGGGTGGAGGCGGAGTTTCTGGTCATCCGCCTTTCTTCTCTCACAGCACCCGAGGACGTCCCCGCTCTCCCTCCCTAGCAGCGGCCGAAGGTCTCCTGCGAGGCGTAGACCATGTAGAGGAAGCCGTCCTCGTCTCTCTCCTGCTCGTAGATCTCAGAGATGGGCGTAGACACCGACACCATGCTGTGCTGGTTGACCAGCAGGAAGAAGGCCTGCGTGGGGTTCAGCTGCAGCCGGCGCCTGGAGGAGGGAGAAAGGAGCATTATGGTGCTGCTGCTACCAAGATCGCCAACACTCTCTATCACGCGGGATAAACTCCGTTTGTTAAGACAGAGGTACAACAGACGAATCAGGTCATAGATTTATAAAAAAAGGAAAAAGTTTCACAAAACTGTAAAAAACCAGTCAGACTTTAAAGGAAACATCAACAGTCAGCTCAGCTTTTCAAGGCTGAATTATGAGCGTTAACAGTGAAGTGGAAAATTCATCCACCCATCACTTCACTGTTTAAGGTCAAGCTGGAGATAAAATCAGTTATCTGAACTCCTGCAACTGACATATCCTTCAGCCCTGCAGTGGGTCACAGAGGTGTAACCAGTGGGTGTGGGTTCACCTCTGCAGTAGGAATAGAAGTGAAACTGGGAGATGAAATGATCACTGTGGGTTTTCTAACACATGACTGTTTTTTTTCCAGCTGTGGCAGCGCCTCCTCCTGCTGCAGTTTCATAGAGACTGAGGGTTCAGAGGGTCGTACTACGGAGCGCGGTTAATGGCTCGGTGAGCGATGCCGAGGTCAGAGATTTCTGTTTCATGAAAGTGGCTCTCCTTTTACCTGGCTAAATCACCATGGTAACTGATGCTGAGCACACCACCTGGTCAGCCGCAGGTTGTGTTTGGGTTCCTGACATGATGTACGAGGCATCACAGTGTAAAACGTGTAAATGTTGTCCTCTATCACATCGGGACTATTGTTACATATTCCATATGTACGGAGCGTGACCCGTACATGTGACCCGTACATGTGAAGATAAAATAAGAATGAAATAATGTCTATAAAGGAAACTCCATCAAACTCCAGGCTGAAGAGTTTTAAAAACAGAAACAATAAGTCTCATTCTGGCCTCTGAATGACACGACCACAGCTGCCGGGCACACACTTTAAACCCCGCCTTCCTCTCCCATCCGCTAAGCTCAAAATAAAGAGAGCCTAAAATCACTTAGAATTGATTGAGAAGTCGATCACGTGAGTCCTGAGCAGGTCCGGGATGAGCGAGCGCATTTTTCTAAAGGTCTTACATCGGCCGCCCGTCTCTCTGTGTATTGATTTTAATATCCTTTTATGTTCGTTTAGAGCTTTTAATCAACAAGCAGCAGCCGATTCACCGTAAAGGCTGAACCACAGATCACTTTCACCATCGATTCATCCGCTGATTATTTTTAAGATTTACTTTTGTTCATAAAAGTCACCAGTTATTGAATTATTAGTCAAACTTGCTGGTTATCATTTCCAAGACTCTTTAATCAAACAAACAGAATAACCTGCAAAGACTCAGTCTGCATCAGGAGCAGCTTCACACATCTGAGCTGCAGGTAATCAGCTGTTATCTCTCATCTGTGGCTTCTGGCTCTTTGATGAACCCATCTGACTGTTCTGCTCGGTCCTTTGCACAGCTTCACATCACACTGGAAGTGTTTCCCCAGCAGAGCTTTTAGGCTGCAGACTCTTATTTTGAAAATCAACAGGCTATATGCTGTTCCTGTGTTGGACCTGTCATCATCTGCGGGGCTTCGGGCAGCACAACGTTACAGCGAAATGAAGAGCCGTTGTTTCCTGAGCAGAGTCTCAGACGAGGTCATCTGTTTAGTTTTTGTGTATTTATTTATATTTACTATTTATACCAAAGCTAGGACCTCCCCGCTGCACCAAACCCCTACAGCGCCCCCCGTGGGTGGTGGGCCCACAGGGGTGCACCAAGTCTTCTTTAGGCTACACCCAGCTGTGGCTCGAGGGTGAGATCCTGGTGACCTTGTCCTGGGTGGAGTACACTGCACCCTTGACAGGAGCTTTGTCTCACACCGAGGCTGAAACACAAACGTGTGCTTAGTGTCCAGCACTGTTAACTGAATCCTGCTTCATTAGAAACTCTGACGGAGCTTTCGCTTTTTCTAAACACTGAGGATGTTGAATCCAGGAACACGTCTGCATTATTATTTTTCACCTCCCTCCTCTTTCATTTTCCACCCTCAGCCAACGCTTTCATCTTGTACAAACTCCAGCACGCTGACCATCTGTAAATCCACTGATGCACGACGGACCTACAGCTAATTAACTCTTATGGCTGATTCGCATTTAAAAAAAAAAATAAGTACCATCTTATTTCTGCCTCCTCAGCATTTGGATGATAATTATCACCAGTGGCCTCACAAACCACAGACATATTATAGTTTATTATATGTCTTTACTGCTGGACTGTAAAAATTTTAATTTATTGGCCCGTTATTCTGTGGCTGGATGCAAGGTGAGCCTCTCCTCCTCATCAGGCAAACCGAACTGTGCCACATCCACCGACTTGAAACTGCAGTAAATGTATTTTAAAGACTACAGACTACAATGCACGCTCACTGACAGCTGCACACACACACACACACACACACACACACACACACACACACACACACACACAGATGCACACATGCCAGCTAATAACCTGCAGTGCTGGTGCAGCTCTGCTTACCTGATGATTTTGACCAGCTCGCTCATGTTGACGTGGTCCGGTACCAGGAACTTGGTCTTGTCCAAAACGGGCAGCTGTTTCTCTCCCTTATACCGTTCAATGATCACCTGCAGGCACAAAGCACACAGACGAGTGTCACTAAGACAAAGACTCTGCCCTACAAACATAGACTGTATACAAAAGATGCACACAGCCACCATGAAGTTTGTGGTTGGTTTAACTTCTGCTCTGTAGGCTTGATTTTAGCATTTTAGCTGATGCCATGTTCTTTAAAACTACAAGTGGCCATATTTGAACTGAACCTCAGACTTCTTGGATGATTTGTTGGAGCGATTACCCGCACAGCCATGAGTGTGAGCGTCTCGGACATTTTAACATGTTCTTTCTAATGGCCAGCAGAGGGCGACTCCCCTGTTTGCAAAAAGTCTGATTGTATAAAAGTCTATGAGGGAAAACATCCCTGAGCTTCCTCTCTCTGTGACCTCAGTAAACTGTCTCGGTGAGTTCGTGTGTCGCGCTTGCTAGCCTCAAGTCTGTCAAAATAAAACACGATGTTTTGTAAACAACAGTTGCACTTTGCTTCCAGACAGTTAAGATGGAAAACACTCTGCTTTGAAGTTTCTGAAATAGGACTCAACAACAGGTGAGATGATGTTAATGATGCCCATCTTTTATGTACAGTCTGTGGTTGAAACCTGATTTTCTGGCTTTTTTCCTGCTGTATGGAAATATAACAGCACACAAATGTGTAACTACACAGGGAGTCAGTGAGCTGTAAGACTTTGAGGTAATTATTTAAAGTCACATCTGAAATTTTAGCTCACAAAGACAAAATTAACAAAACTCTATGTTAGATTAAAACCTGTTCTGGGAAATATGATCTAGAGCTTTATATATAATCTCTGACTGGAAGACATTCTTAGTACAAGGTCAACTGTGGACCAAAGCATCACATCGATCCCTCTGAACTGGAGACTGGTTTGATTTGCTGCTTTCAGACACTCCAACCTCTGCTTCCTGCACTCTGGTAACCTCCGGTTCATCCCAGTGGAATCATCTTTATTCCCACTAACAAAGCTCAGTGAAGTGTGGTGTGATTAGGTGTGAAGCAGCTTACGGGGATCTTGTTGGGGTGCTGCTCACGGATCTGCTGGACCTCTTTGCACCGGTCAGCTGTGGACAAAAGACACAAATGGTCACAAAAACAGAAAGTTCATTTCTTGTTCGGTCGAAAGAGGAACCATCCTCGTTCTTATTTTGAAAGTCCAGCCAATGACAACCAGCTAACTCTGACTTCATGTCTGCTTCCCTACAGTGAGGCTGGACAGGTGGATGATGTCTCGAGTCCTGTAATCAGACAGACTCCAGCTCCACCCGCTGGTGACAGGAGCCATCCGTCACCTCTGTAGGGTCAGTTTAACCAGAACCTGCTTAATGTGCTGCTGCGCTGAGCTCACCAAGGATGCTGTGGCCATGATGGTGACTTCACCAGTGGGGCAGCTGGTTACCGCTCAGTATGAGCTTTTATGAAGGGCGATCGTGGCCGTTCGTCTTGTAATCGGAAGGTTGCCGGTTCGAGCCCCAGCTCCGACAGTCTTGGTCGTTGTGTCCTTGGGCAAGACGCTTCACCCGTTGCCTACTGGTGGTGGTCAGAGGGCCCGGTGGCGCCAGTGTCCGGCAGCCTCGCCTCTGTCAGTGCGCCCCAGGGCAGCTGTGGCTATTGTAACGTTTCATTTCTGGTGTGATGTGTGATTGCATACAGAGATCACGGAGCTGTTTAGTGCAGTGCAGAGATCCATTCACCCACACAGCTGCAACAATTAGTCAGTGAACTACACAGTCAACTGACTGAATGATCATTTTAGTCACTTTTCAGCTAAAGATTGGTTAAAGCTTCTTAAAAGTGATGAAAAAAAATGACATGATAGTAAACTAGGTGTAGTCAGAGAGGATCTGTTTAACGACGTGGCTAATTAACATCAGTCTCTTTGTGTATTTCCCCCTCTTCTTCCACACTAAGTCTTTTCTCTTTTCGAGGCAGAGCTCTGAAGTTTGCATCTCTTCACAGCTTTGCATATCATTATTATGTTAAACGTCTCCTTTAATCCTCCGCAGGCTTCCTTTCAGTACCCATTTAAGCTTTGCAATGTTTTTTTCTTTTTTCTTTTTACTGCCTCACTATCTAATTTTACAGCATGCTGCCCTCTCTGAACCTCCTACTGGCCTATTTCAGAAAAACTGCTTTTCCTTTTTCAAATACTGGTCGGGTTCAAAGCTCAGGTGGCTCAGAGCAGCAGCAGCTGAGTGTGAATGGCTCCTTTGTTTCAGTGTGGAGGTGTTTATTGGGAGCCAGCTACAGTCCTGCTCCAGGTTCTGCAAGAACACCTGTCTTCAGTTTGAATCTAAATATTCAGAAATATTCGTCCTCACTGGGCTCCTGGAGAGAGTCACACCTCCCACTTCTAAGATCAGGCTTCACATTTTCCTTTCTGATAAGCTTTATGAGGTTAGGGCTGGAGCAGGTGACCCTGAACCATCTGTCTGCTCGTCACAGCCTTGATTATACTTTTCACATCCACGAGGACACAAGTGAAAGAAATTTTGCTATCAGACGGTGATTGTTGATTTTTTTTGTGATCGTGAAGACTTGTCCACAGAGAATTTGCATTACAATGCACCAACTACCATGCACCCCAGGCAGCGGCACAACAGGAATGATTACTCAGCCGTTGTGCTTCCAGCCGTCTGTGTCGGCAACTGAATACAACCAAGGCTGAAGTCTGTCTTTATTAATCACGTCTTCTTCTTTCTTCGTCTACCATCAAATTTCAGGAAGAAGATGCTGAAACAATGATCCATCCTTTTTTTTATGGCTAGCAGAGGGCGACTAATCTGGTTGGAGATTTGAAGAGGTTCATGGGAAAACGGCCCCTCAGTAAACTCTTTCCTGTTGATAGGCTCAATCCAAACAAGATGGCGACGGGGCACACGCTCAGCTCAGGGCTTCATAACAGGATTTATGATGGTGCAGTCGCTACGCCCGTCTTCACTAATGTTTACACTGAAATCTTAGTCGTCCGAGAGCGACTTTTTAATGAAGCGTTTAAATATTTGCTGTGTGAGTCTTTTGAAAACATTGTTGTATCTGCTGCAATAAACAGACGACTGGCTGTTTTCTCTTCTGTGGTTTGTTTTGCCCTCCTTCAAAAGGTGGAGGCAGATGGCTGCTTGTCCCTGACAATGGCATCTTCCCATTAAATGGGTGTTCATTCTCCCCACCGTCGTCAAGTGCAGTTCACAGGAGATCATCTGATTGTTGGGGTTCTGGGGGTGTTTACCCTAACATGAACTGGTGCTATATGAATAAAAGTGAACTGGAAAGCGTATTATAGTAACTCCAAGTGTGGTAAACATGTCCCCTGTTGTGTAACTCGTCTGTAATGTGTGTCAGTGTGACACAATGCAAACAGCTGCTAAACAAACAGCACGCACAGGTCTACAAGAGCGGCTGAAAGCAGGTTATAAGCACAGAGCAGAAGGCGGTGAATGCAGCGTTTCTTGCATCTCTGCTGCTTCTCTGTAAATGGAAAGATTATGCAACGAGCCCGACTCCGGGCTCCTCCCTGCCCGGCTCTGGGGGGCTGTCTCTCGACCTCATATTTCAACATAAATCGCTGAACACGTGTATTGGGATAATGTGTCAGCACATGTTGTTTTTCCTTTCAGCAAACACAGATCAGTGAGATGATCCGGCCGTGTAAACGGAGGCCTAGCTGGCTGCGAGCTAGCCGGACAGTGACCCAGATGGCCCTTTAACACCTCTCGGCCCGGAGGATGCTGCCTCACACAGTAAAAACGGGATTTTCACCTTTGATTCGCCACTAAAAGAAATACTCTGTTAGCCTACCTACCCTGGCTCCCGGACACTTGTAGCAGTTACAGTAACCCAGCACCGACACCGTTTGTCTGCACTCTAAATACAAAGAGCTGAGCTAGGCGGCTAACGGGCTAGCAGCTCAGCGGCTGTTTGCAGGCACTTAAGCCAGGTAAATAACACCTTCCCCGGGGCTTTCTTACCAAATGTCCTCCTTTGTTTGAAGGGTCTGTCGGACGGCATCTCGGTCCCGGTTATTAATCTGTTATACACTAATGAATAACGCAATCGTTACAGCAAGCAGCGCAGGTCCGTCTCTTCGGTTCGAGTCTCTGGTTCGTCTGAAGCCAAAACAGCTCCGGACAAACAAAGACAGTAAACCGAGCCTCTGACGTCACCCGCTGCATTTAAAGGGGCCGTGCATCGATCCCTGAACCCAGAGAGCAGCTTTACATTCACGTTAACAGAAGTGCAAAGTTTAACCAGTTATACACCCAAGCCCGTGATTCACACGGTGATTCAGAGTTTAACAGACACAGCAGCGTCTTCATTTTGTACTGAGAGGAAATGATGAAAGGTTCGTGAATCAGCTGTAATGTCAGGCTGTGTTTTGCTTCAGCAGGGGCGTTCCTAGGTTTGTTTTAAATGAACTGGTACAAGGTGGGGGATGGGGTGTCCCAGTGAACTCTGATGGTTTTGTTTGTGTTCATAGACATTTTCTCTGTACTTTTCATCAGCTGTGTTGATTTTATCCATTTTTCTCCTTCTATGATCATTTTGTGTATCATCTTCCATGTTTTGATTATGAATATTTTGTGTTCATTTGCTGTTATTTTTGGATGTTTTTACTTTGTTTGTACTTTCTGCCTTTGTTGACTGTTTATAAAGACAGGAAGGCAAAACTGAGTGTTATTGGGAGAATTAACGAGATATGAGCTGTAGTGGAATGTAATACGAGTACTTTACTAAAGTTTTAATGTAAAACCCCAATTTAAAAAAAATTAAATTGAATAAAATGTAAATTTGAAATAACGAATGCAATCATTTGCAGATCTCATAAACTCATATTTTATTCGCCCATGGGAGATGGGCAATGAAAGGCTGGAAAAGTGAGCAGTGCTAAAAACACAGCTGGAGGAACATTTAGCATGTCTGTGATTCACTGGCAACAGATAAGTAATATGTTTGGGAATACAAATAAAAACTGTGGAACATTTTCAGAATGTTGTTTCTAATTTAAACACTGAATATCTCCTGATCTACAATAAATGATATCCCCGAATGATTCTGAGAATCTGGAGAAATCTTTTTGTGTAAGGAACAAGCCTCAGAACATTTTCTCAATTAAACCATCTGACATGTTTTCTATGTTCTATTGTACAGAAAAATGGGTTTATTAGATCTGCAAATGATTGCATTTTACAGTTTCCCAGATTTTCTGGAACTGAGGTCACGGTTGAAGTAAAAATATTTGTATTATGTTGCTTTTGACTTTTCTTCTGTTATATTTTAGACGCAAATATTTTACTTTGTACTGTGTACAGAACTCCCAGCAGTGTGTAAGAAACGAATCTTGCAGCTGAAGATGATTTTTAAGCGATGCACAAAAGAATGAAACGACCATGAAATGTGAAAATGATTGCTTTTAGCAGACGCATCAGCTGAAACCTACCAGCTGACTCTGCAGTTCTTCTCTGCAGTGATCTGTCAGAGACACTATGACTGAAACATGGCCCTCAGAGTCCTGAAATCAAATCTTTGGCAGAACTACAGCAGCAGACTTTTAACTTCCAGACGTTGAAAAAAAGCTTTTTTAAACTCTCGTTTTGAGGTGCATCAAAGCATTTTTAAACCAGATGTAATTACTGACTCTACACATGCAGTCATGTCCTGTTATTTTCAATAATGAGTCAAAATTAGTGTCCCTCCTACGTCGTAACCCTAACATCAAGCATCATTCAGCAGCTGCTTTTCTGCTGGGTTGTTTTTGGATGTTTTTCCTTGAGGTGACATGCTGACCTCTTTTTATCTCCTGAATGTGTAACCAAGCAACTGGATGATAGTTCAAGTAGTTTTATCTGCTTCCTCCTTTTTACCAGAACACTCAAGTTAAGCACTCTTAGCCGCTGATAGATGCATGAGTCTCTTATTAAACAAGAAAAAAACAAAAAACAACAACAACAACAAAAACCAGTAACAAGACAAAGACACGGGACCGTTTTCAATTTTTGTATTTCAGAATTGTTACAAATGAACAGAAACTTGACGCGAGAGCAGGGACGTGTTTGTAGTGTCGCTCTCTGCTCACAGGTGAAATACTGCTCCTTAACATTTTTAACCATCAAAACAATAAATAACAATCTGCAGTTTTCCTTTAAGGTGGGCCAAATAAAACAAAGCACGTCCTTTGTTCTGCCTCGTATACTGGACCTCTGCAGACCAGCGTGCTCTGCTCCAGTCATATGTCTGCGACTTCACTGCTCACTCGTGTTTCGGCGTGCACGTCTGGCTGCTTGCTACACATGAAATAAACAGTGACATGAGGTACGCGCACGCGCGCGCACACACACACACACACACACACACACACACACACACGCGCGCGCGCGCACACACACACACACACACACACACAGAGGAGTTGGAATGCTAAAACATGGGAAAAAAACAACCCAAAAAACCTCCTGCAGGCTGACTGACCGTCCTCGGGGTCACACATCTCCACCTTCACATCCTGACCTTACAACATTACTTCCCGTGAAAAAGCTTCTGCTAAACACAATTTTTGATTTAACGAGAAAAAGAAAATGGGCCGTTTAAATGAGAGTGATAAAGAGAGCGAACAGCCAGATGTCAGCTCCTTCATCTTCAATCTGATGGATTCTGGATGACGATGAGGAAAAAGTCTTTATCTGTGAAGAAAAAGGCAAAAAAAAAAAAAAAACAACTTCAGGAACGAAACCATCTTAAATGTTCATATCCAGCCGTTTTGGCCAGGAAATAATCCGAATAATGGGCATTTTAATATTTCCCATCAGATGCTCTCACCTGGAGCGATCATGATCTCGTTCTTCTTGGAGCGCACGCGCATGAAGGTGAGGTCGTTCTGGGGGTCGATGTCTCGGATGGTGCTCCTGGCCTTCATCACCAGCTGGTGGATCAGCCCGGCATACTGCACCGTGCTCGAGTTGTCCAGAGTCGACTTGATGGGGATTCCTGAAGGGAAAACACCCAGTAACCACATCACACCTTATTTTACTGGTTCTCTGCTGCTGAAACTGAAGCGTGACAGTAAAATAGATTTCAATTACTCAAAAAAAAAAAAAAAAAGTAATTAAAAATGGGACGAAGAAGGAAAATAGTTTTGTCTTCAGTAGCATTTTGTCCTGTCAGGTTACAGCTAAATTATTTAAATTCACAATTTGATGGGATTCCAGCTTTATTATGTACCAAGGAAAATGTAAGTGTGGTACATTAAAGGAACAGGGCTCAATGAAACCCAGCAGACCAAAACAAAAACATCAATAACAAATACATTTAACAGAGTGAAAAAAGCACATGTGAAAGTTTATATATGAAACAAGCATTCCTGATTTTTATGGAATTATCACAGCTTGAAGGATTGTTTTCCACGAATGACAGTTATGTTTTCTTTATAAACTAAATGTTGTTTAACTTGTTATTGATCAGGTAGTGAAACAATGATCAATATGTGGAAGATTTTTTTTGTATTTAATTAGAGAAAAGATTTAAGTCATTCGTAAACATGAGTGAATGCTGCTGTAGCACTAAGGATGCTTTGTTTCTTTCCTCACTTCTGTTTTCATGTGTTTGTATAAACTGATCACGAATCGCCTTCCTACACATGGCAGTGTGCGGCGTTTTAGCTTACAGCTGTGAGATTGCTCCTTTTTTATCTCTACAGCCTACATGTGTTTGCTCAGCACCACCCAGTCATGTGACAGCACAACAACAAAACACAATGAGGCAGAGAGGAGGAGGAAGAGGAGGAGCAGGAGGACTGTGTTTGTAAAGGGATGTCTACTTTTTGAGGAAACACACTGAAAGTAAAGCATCAAGTATCACGATCTGACACTGACACTGGTACCGATATTATCAATATTATGATCGATCCAGCCGGGTTTTCAGCGTTCCAGGGTCAGTCGGCTGTTTCAGGAGTAACAGGAGGGGAGGAGCCAGAGATAACACCTGCAGGGAGCAGGTTAGACAGGCTCACAGGGTCTGTTACCATGGTAAACGATTAGGGAAGGGTCACAGTGTCTGTTATCATGGTAACCGACTATCGGGAAAAATAAACCCTAAAATTTGCCTCAGTTTGAACAAACCCGGAGTTTATTAAACATGTGTTCTGGATCAGACCCCGGAGGACTTATAGCTGCAAAACACACAGTGGCAGTCATAATTAGAAACACGCAAAGAGCGGAAAGGTCTATAAAAGAGGAGGGAAAACGACATCATTGTCGTCTCACCCTCTGAATTGGCGACGATGATTCCCTGAACTCCTTTCTGGCCCTGAATCCTCTTCAGAGTTTCTTCTACTTCAGCCTGAGGGACGGAGACAACAGTGAGAACTCAGTCATTTCATGTGAGCTGATAAACGGATTTAAATCATTTAACACCGCAACAAACACAGAATTCAAATAATCTCCCAGTGAGCGCGTTTAAAGGTAACACAAAGGGGGAAAAGGTTACAAATAAAGCTGCAGTCGTCTGCTGAACTGACAACGCCCGACTAGCAAAAGCAAGCTAGCTTTAGTTAGCAATTTATTAAATTCCGTCCTGTGTAAATTACAGTGTGATGGCCAAATATGTAAACGGTTTCAATAGATACTTATCAAACTGTCCTCTTATCCTACCATTTTCGTTTTTTGTGTACAAATTCGTGCCAAAAAACCCTCTCAAAGCTCTGTAAACTAGCAGCCAGCACTCCGGTTTTGTTGACGGCAGGCGAAGAAGAAGAACCTCCGGGGCAACTGCTACGTTTACTGTCCAAACCGAAGAGTCGGACTTCTCATACATATGTTTCACCGGCTCTTTTATTCCTTTTCGCCTTGATAAATTCCAATTTTAAGTCCTGGTTTTTCTTTGTCATATAAAAATAACATTAAACAAGTGGGACGGTCTGCATCGTTACCATAAAAAAATCACACTGTTTAGTCACTTCGGTTAAAAACATAACATGGGATTTCAAAGATCCGGGGTTTCCCAGGTCAGATAAAGCCGTAAAGTCACGCGGTTCTCATGATATAGAACATCAATTCAAATCTTCTGTAAGCATAACTCTGGTTAAGAAATACAGACAAGATAAAGCCTCTAAATCAAAATCATAATATATCATAATACAATAAAACAACAGAATACCTGTGATAATAAACTAACGAAACTAAAACGCATTCACAGTGCAGAAATTGTCCCGCGTGAGTGACATGTTACTAATTTATTTCTAATTAATTAACTAATAGTTAACCGTACTGTAGTTCAGTGGTAAAAGAGGCGAAACATTGGTTATAGAATTGTACTGTACTCATATTTTTTTTCTCACTTATTTTCATTAATTTAATCTCAGAGCGTCAGATTCGGTAAAGTTTAAACAGCAGATGATTACGTTTAATAAATAAATAATAAACATTAATAATATAGCATATTTACTGCATATACAGTATTTTAGAAAGCTTTATAAACATGGGCTTAAAATGTATTAACTGATAAAGTAAAACTTGCACTTTAGTTTTTAATGTGGTAAAAATTACATATTCTTATCCCTTTAAAATGTCGTGCAGTTCAACAAAAAAGCATAATCTAGTAGGAAAACTCTGGACATTTTTATTCCGTTTTATTCTATTTTATTTATTTATTTCTGAATGGTTTGCATATCATTGGTGGGCGCGGCCACCCTGTTTACAAAATGACAACGTTAAGTGAGACGTGAGCAGCCAAGACTGGACCGGAAGCTTACAGACGGACCCCTCAAAGTAAAACCAACAGGAACGCGATGGACGAAAGTTTTAGTAGAAAATGAGAAATTGAACTTTAAAAAGGCTTTTTGAGACCTTTGGAGCAAAGTCATCAAACACTTTAAGCATTTTCAACAGATTTGACTGGTGTTGTTATTCATGCCTTTATATAAGACAGCAGATCAGTGTTATTTTAAAACTAAATAAATAAATAATGATAGATGTGGAAAACATTTTTATAACCAAAAACGATTTTGTGAAGTATGCCCTCCATACAATAAAAACATCAAAGTTTAAAAGTGACACTGGAGCCAATAAAACGGAACTAAAACTAAACATTTTAAACAATAAAAACTAAATTGAAACAATGAAATTTAACTGAAACTAAACCGACTTTAAAGAAAAGTCAAAACAGAATAAAAAACACTGAAATTATGAAAATAAACACCTCTAATAAATCCGGCTGTAGTTCATACACTGAGCGCATACCTCACAGGAAATGTGACACACTGTATCCCACACAGAAGCTTTTCTCTTTGAAAACTGTAACCGGAAGTTGTGATATATTGTTACCGTGACCGCGCGCGACTTGTTAGGAGCTTCATTCACGTTTAACGACTGTGAGCAGCGGAGGAATGGACGAGAAAGAAGAAGATGTGGGTGAGCATGTCCAAAGGAGCAGAGAGCTGCTTTTATTCCAGCGCTCTGCTCCTCTTCAGCTGTTTGTGGTCTTTCAAGTTGTCAGGAGCGTCTGCAGGCTGAGAGTTCAAAACGCTCCTCTGTGTTTCAGGAGTTGATGATTACCCGGACCTCTGCACACTTCACACACTCACCACAGTCTGCTCATTATCAGGGTTTGAAGATGCACTTAGGTAACTCACTATAATCTAAATCTTACAGTATTATCGCGATAAAAGTAGAAAAAACCCCTAAAACAAAACAATGCATCGTGTCTGATTCGTGTAAAAGTTTTACTGGGAGATGAATAAAGTAAACAGGAGCACTGGGAGTGCTGGGGGAGAGAGGTGGAAAAGCCAGAGGCTTCCTTTCTGCTGCAGCGTCGGTGTCCGTCTGCAGAGAGGTGCGCCCCTGCTGTACTCCAAAATCCCAACCACATGGTGCTCGACATGGATGACACTGTGTGCTGATTGGCTGATAAGTGGGCAGAACAGGGAAGTGAGAGACAGTGGAGTTAACCAGCGAAGGGAGATAAAAAACACACAGCATGATGGCATCAGCTTCACTCCAGCTCTTTCTTTGTATTATTACTTACCTGACTGATGGTCCATCAGCAGCTCAAGCAACACATGTTTCTGACACGACCTCCATCAATGACAGATGCGGACAGTCCAATGCTGCCCACGGACAGCCCATAATGTCCCATAAATGACTCGTATCTATTGGCTAGATAGATGATTGAGCTGGAAAGGATGTGCAGCAGGTGCAGGGTGATAACAGACCGGGAGTGTTGAAGAAAATCAGGAGGGAAGAGAGTAAATTTGGAAGTGTCAGTAAAACTGGGCATTAGTAAGGAGGAAGGGAGGGCAGCTATGAAGAAGAAGAAGAGTGGAAAGGTGGTTGGTCCATATGACATACCTGCAGAGGTATGGAGATGTCTAAGAGGGCAGTGGACTTTTAACCAGTGAAACAGAAAATTTCTGTTATTCTAATTTAAAGTATTTAAGTGCTTATGCATATGCTTAGTTGTGACACTGTAATAGACAGTTCAGTGAAAGTTTGTAAAACTAGATGAAGTTATTTCAGCCTCCAGGTGGAGAAGGAGAAGACAACTCCCTTTACAGGTGCTGATAACACCAAGGGCGTGCCCATTGTTCCGTTGGTTTCATAGCGATGAGCGTGATGTGTGGTATGATCAGTTTGTAACTTCCTCCCTCTTCTTTGGAATAACCATCTAAAAAGTGTTGTTTTGTTTGCTCCTGCGTGTAACTACCAGCGACTGGAGCTTCTGTCTCTGACTGCAGAAGGTCACAAGGACCTGCCTTCTCTCTAATGGCCAGCAGGGGGCGACTCTTCGTTTTGGACAATCTTGTCTGTCATATTGGATGTGATGCAATGAGCTTTGACATTGTCCTCACACATTGTTTACATATGAATTATCACCGTTTTTCATGCTGATGTTCAGCTGTGCTGTTCGCTGCAACAATGATTAAAGACAGAATCTTTATTATCACTTTCCTACTGATCGGGATAGAAGTTTACGGAGCGTTATGTAGAATGTTATCCCATTTATATAACCTGTACTTTATTAGTTACTGTACTTAGTAACCAGTTGGCCCAACACACCTGTAGGAGCCATATGAGTTTTTCCTTTTTTTGGATTAAGAGGGCTGGTTTAGATGCACACACTGTATTGGTGCACAGTTGTGGGGCGTGACTCGTGGGTGTGTGTTAGATGATAAATGTGGTTGCACTCACCTGTTCACCGCACCTGATGTTGATGAGCAGAAAGGTAGAGTGAGCATGAGGGGAAACTTTCTGTTGACTGCAGCTTGATGTATAGTTTAATGCACTAATTAATATCATAGTCAGATGTTGTAGTTTGTCATAGTAATTGGTGCAATATTTTGTGAGTTGTTGTGCAGTCTGTGCATTTGTTTAACATTTGATCCCACGTACTGATTTGTATAGTGGACAGTACAATGTGGAATAAAAGGAGCAAATAGTACAGAAGCGCATCTCATGTGTTTATTGTTGCACCTCATCAGCGTCCTCATGTTTAGCCTGCTGCGGCCGTTGGTTGGAGGAGCTGCAGCAACACCTATGGAAACGTGTGATCTCCATGTGGTTGCCCAGTAGTTGCTGCAGGTTCTTGGCAGTTGCCAGGTCATTTGGTTGCAAAGAGCGTGATGAAGTGTAGACGCCAACCTGTCTACTTGTTATAACTACTAGTCAAGCCATAAAAAAAGTTTGACGTGAGCCTTCAAAATAAAGGTTTTTCCTCTGTGCTGCAGCCAACATGCTTTGAAAGGCAAACTTTTATTTTGAAGGTGAACCTTCCCTTGCACTGACTGGTCTCTAAGTCTATGTGAGTGATCTTTTATCAGTGTACTTCACAGTGACCGCCATCAACCTCCAGCAACCACTTTCCAACCGGATGTGGAATACTTATTTTTCCTTCATTGTTTTTCCTCGTTAGATGGTTGCAGATGGTCTCTAGGGCTTCTTATTTACCTGCAGTTATCAAGATGTCCTACCTACCCAAGAGTCTGGCAACAAGACATAGGTTGCACAGCCAGTATAATAACTGAATGCTTTTAGCATTTAACTGGACAAAACGTTCAAGTTTTTGAAGCTTGTTTTGCGTCTCTAGTTTGCGCTAACATTCTGCTACTTCAATGTGACATCATGTAAAATATGACCAGGCTAAAGGTTTTGGTCACAGCATTGGTCAGACATCATTAAACGAGCTGTAATAATGGAGCCTTTCAATCTGTGTGTGGGAGGTGTGGGATGGTGTGAGGAGGCCGCCCTGAGCGGCGCCGTGTCACGAGACGCGCAGTGACCTAAAAAGGTTGTTAATATTTTTTTCTGAACATCAGAGAAGATCAGATTGGAGATTATGTCTCTGTGTTTATCTAACTCTGAGTGAGTTCATCTGTGTGCCAAAAGCAGTTTCACTTTATCAGATTTACGAACCAAATCAACACATTTTACTGAACCGAACTGGTGAACACGGCACAGTGTGGTCTTCAAAGAGCTGAAGATGAACACAAGCTTCAGACCATTGAAATGATCATTAAAACACCAAATAAATCATGTATTAACTTTATTTGACCTCCAAAACCACCATTACTTTTGATTCCGTTTCAGTGTGTTTTTCTGCACCAAAGACAGACTGACTGTTTCTTAAACGTCGCCCTGAGACCAGCTGTGTGTCTTTGACGGAGCGATGATCACACTGGGAGCGTTTGGAAGTGGAGCGTAAAGCATTTATCGCCTCTGAAGAGTTCATTACCAGAGCTCATTATTTAGGCCTGCAACATTGTAACAGTATATACCGTATATGACCGACAGTAGGGAGACAGCAAATTTTGTAAATTTAGTCACTTCAGTCAAATTAAATGATCTCGAGTTAAAGCAGACTTTTAGAAACTGAGCTTCAGAGAAAGAAAAGGAGACGAAGGGGCTTTGGATGCATTGTCCAGCTAAAGCCTCAGTAATAAGTTGGCTTTGTTTTCACATTCCTTCTCCCCCTCCCTGACTCTATTTTTATTTTTCTCTCTCCTAATGTGCCTCCATCACCCTCCCTCCATCCTCCCTCCCTGAGAGCGTTCTCACACACTGTGACCATCTCAGCCCAGATCTTTTTGTGGGGGAAACACCTTCTCGCTGATATTTTTATCCCTCAGCCAGAGGTATTGTGTACCACTCGCCACGAACTCGCTCGCTCTGTATTTTTATCTGGAAGAAAACCCGGCTCGTGAAAAACACTCGGAGCCGTTGGGTTGCTGACAAAGTGTTTGTGTCGGGCAACATCGTGACGCACATGTTAAATGGCTGCATGGTGCCGTGGAAGCGGTTTAATCGCATCTATTGTGTAAAAATATGCTGTGTGTGCTTCTCGTGGGGGTTATTATTGCTTATTATACTACCAAATACCAGTATGGACATAAAAACTAACTTGACTGTGAACAATAAATCTGAAAAACAGATGTTTAATTGGCTCCGTGTTTATAGGTTTGTGTTTATATCTCTGCTGATTTATTATTGTCCTATAAAAATGTAATTCTCTGTAGATGAACTTTAATTGGTGAGATGTTTGAATGTCTTCCGAGACGTTTAACCTTTAAATACCAGACAAATTACATATTTTACACATACTCGTGCATCACTACAATCAGTAGAAAACTGAGAATTCACATTCAGAGTTTACTGATCTGCATTTTTTAATGAACAGTGTCGTGAAGTTATGTCATGTACAACATGAGTCCTTAATCGGTCGACTAAAAGGTTTATTCAACTTTAAAACGTTTAGACAGGAAAAGTAAGAGCTCTGTGATCGTGTGGTTCACCTGTAACAGTGAAACCATCACTTTGAGCTGAGATGTGCTGCTGTGACGCTTCCACATCTCTGTTCTCTGTCTGTGGCTCCATATTTTGCACACCGTGTGTGTCACTGTACAGTCAACAGCTGTGGGCCATAATTAAGAATATAAAGTGGGCCAGATTTAGCCCGAGAGCCTTAATTTTGCTGCGTCATTTAGCTGAGCGTGCAGTTCACATATGCTGATGTGCATGAATTTGTTTAATATTCAAAGCTGTCAGTAATAAGTGCACAAATGTATTTCTGATAAAAATAAATCAGACTGTTCTGTGCTGAGTTCAAATGAAACGGTTTATTCAGAGAGATCTGTTTTTGAATCAGAGTTAATACCTGAGGCATCATGCAGTGTTTCGGTTACTAACACTGAGGAACTGTGCAGAGTAAAGACAAACACTGAAGTGAATCACTAGATGTCCCTTGTAGGTGTGGTGTGTTGACAGAAGTTAAAGTGATCCGTTCAAAGCCAGGAAAAGATTAGCAAACCAGGCCGTGGGTGTTCAGACGGTGTTCATAGTGAAGCTGCTAGTTTGTTCTAACTTGCTTAAACTGTAGGAAGGAGACTTATTCCCATCAGCCCCCTTGTTTCCATGTTAGATAATGCTGATGTGCACAGCTGTGTGTTGAAATGGCACAGCTGCACAGTGTCTCAGTCGTTTCATGGGCCGAAGCAGCATCCATAAGCTCTGTTATTCAGATCTTTTTGGTACAATTAGATTTCTATACTGAAAAAACACGACTACACATGAGACAGATGCAGGCAGCAGTCTGAACACGAGGTTCAGACAGGAAGAGAGCCAGAGAGTAATAATAACTAATGATTACATACAGAGTGAAAAAAGGAGTGAAGAAGAAACACCCAGTGCATCATGGGAATCCCCCAGCAGCCTACACCTATCAGAGCATAACTAAGGGAGTGTTCAGGGTCACCTGGTCCAGCCCTAACTATATGCTTTAGCAAAAAGGAAAGTTTGAAGCCTAATCTTGAAAGTAGAGATAGTGTCTGTCTCCTGAATCCAAACTGGAAGCTGGTTCCACAGAAGAGGGGCCTGAAAACTGAAGGCTCTGCCTCCCATTCTACTTTTAAATACTCTAGGAACAACAAGTAGGCCTGCAGAGCGAGAGCAAAGTGCTCTAACAGGGTGATATGGTACTATACAGCCTGATTATTCAATTATTCAGTTTCACACCTGTGTCCAGTTTCCCCATTATCCCAGTCTGTTAAACCTTCCAAATCCACTGGATTTAAACTGGAGCCTTCCAACACAAAACCTTGCAGGCTCACTGACCTGCTCTGTGAAGCTGCAGCATCACTGCACAGAGTTAGATATGTGATGAAGTCAGGACTGTGTCTGTAATAAACAAACTAAAAGGGGTTTTTGTAGCTGTTTATACATTTTCTTTGTTTTTTTGGTTGCACTTCATAATGCAGCGTTCAGACTGTAAATTCTGTAAGTTTCTGTAATGGGCTTCCTCAGGGAAAAGGACCACGAGGATTTGCTGTGTTATTGAATATTCTAACTTCACAATATGTTTTGAGGAAGGAAGGAATATTTCCAATAAGTAGTCTTCCATGTTGTGCTTCCTCGTTGTCTTTGTCCTCCTTCCTGTCTGCTGAAATTTGAGTTTTAATGCATTAGCAGGAATGTTTTCAGTGGGAGAAACGTCTCGTCACGTTCTCCCACCGATGGCTCTGCGAACAGATGAACGGAAGGTGACACTGCTTTAAAAAGACAGCTCAGGAGGTGTGCGCCTCATTCCTCCATCCTCATGTCTTTGAAACACTCGAGTTCAGACCACTGATTGATCTTTAATCTAATTTGGTGGAGCCAGTCAGTCCAGCCTGTATCAGTGAGATGTCTGGTGGAGTTCTGTGGAGGATTTTACCATCACATTTGTTGGGAGCTGTTCTGAGCTCCAACAATTATGAAATCCCATCTTATAAACTTCTGTGAAGGATTTTTAAGCCTTTCTTTATCCTTAACTTTCACAAAGAGGACTCTCTGAATAGTATGTCCCATCTCACTTTTACCAGAAGCAAGTCTCCCCCAACACTGCATCGCTCTAATGTTTTAATTGTGATAGACTGGCCTCTAACAGGAATGTGACTGCAAAGACAGAAGTGCACCAGTGTGGACTCTCTTGCTGTAAAACCATAGAAATGTATCCACCTGATGTACTGGCAGTGGAATAATGAGTTGGTGTGTAAATATTTATAGTGATATTTAATAATGTTCGTGTGACCCGTTTCCTGAGGCTGGAACCAGTTTCCTGACAGCCTCTGCTAAAGAATGCATCCTCCTTTCCTGCCACGCGGACAGAAACACTGGCCACTCCCTCTCAGCATGTTGCAGAAAACAAACTCAGATTCTGTTGCTTATTTTTATTAATCGCTCCACAGTCCAGATCTTTAACCCCAAAACAGACTTAGATCATTAACAGTTGATTGGTCGGTGAAGCAAACTCTTAAGGCTTAAAGTGTAACGAGGCAATCCCTGACGATCTACGTACACTTGAGGAACTCACTGACTACTTGGAAACAGGAGTGACTAAAACAACACAGGTGAGACTAATCAGGTTAGAGCATACAATTATCAAGAACCTGAAGACTACCAAAGCAGAGGAGTAAACTGACACCAGAATTTATGTCTGGCATTAAACGCTCCCAAATCAAACATCACGACCATGGGACTTTCAGGAGACAGGCAGTAAGTCTAGGAGAGCTGGGCGGGGTTGTAGAAGGCCTTTAACCCATCAGCAGGATGAACACTGCAAGAGCTATAAAATGACCTCCAGCAGGCCACTGGGGTGAATCAGTAACAGACTTCATGAGCGTGTCCTGAGGGCCCCATATCCTCTAGCAGGGCCCATGCTCACTGCCCACCACTGTGGAGCCCAATGGCATTTGCCATAGAATACCAGAATTAGCAGGTCTACCACTGTGCTTCTCAGAGATGATAGCAGGTTCACCCAGAGCTCAGGTGACAGACGTGAAATGCCGTAGAGAAGCCGTGGAGAATATTATGCTGCCTGTAACATCGTTCAGCACAAGCGGTTTGGTGGTTTGCTAATCCATGGAGGGACATCTACAGGTTGACTGCCAGCTGACCCACTGTACGACCCTACGCTGCTGCAGTAGGTCCTGGCTTCCTGCTTGTGAACAACAATGCTCGGCCTAATGTGGCGAGAGTATGCAGGCAGCTCCTGGTGAATGAATACTTGATACCATTGACTATGCTAGAGAACAGCAGAACACAGTAGAAACAGAACTTCTCTGGGACTTGTGGTATGCAAGGACACCATCCAACGTCTCATTAAGAGCGTGCTCTGATGTTGTCGGGCATGCGACATATCATGTGGTATCAAAATGGCAACAGAGGAGTCGCCCCTGCTGGCCATTTGAAAAAAATGCAGGTTTACGACACTTTTCAGACCAGACTCTGTCCATGATTTCTATGCAATCTATGACTTTACCACAGAAACAATCTTTTCTTCCCGTCTTTTCAGGTACATTCGATCCAAATATACCAGAGGAGGGACCATCAGCGCCACCTCCTGGCTGGCTGGATGATATTCATGGATATCAGGGCCACAAAGGAGGAGGTGAGCCTTCTGTTCTACTGTGAGGTTTCTTTACACCACCAGCACCACCTTCGCCTTTATCTCCTTTGTTTTTGTGTTTCTGTTTATGCGCTTGTCCAGATGACGATAACCCACTGTACCCACCGCCCCCTGCATATAATCCCCAACCTGAACAAAACAGAAGCACATCAGTGCCCGACGTCAGGTAACCATCTACGGGTCATGTTTTTATTAAAGGCTTTGCAGATGATGCTTTACTTTACCTCAGGCAAAATAGTCGCTCGACAAACAAATGAAGCCCCGGTGGGATGAAGGATTTTTTTTTTTCTCCAGGGTCCCCTCGGTATCGGAGGATGTAGCCAGAGATGCTCTGCTCAAATTTGTGGAATCCAAATGGAATTACAGCTCCAAGCCTGCCAGGAATCTCACCTTCAAAGATCTGCAGCCCATCACAGTGTACAGGGTAGGTCTCATACCTGTGGGTTTATGATTCCCAAAACTAACTCACACCAATGTGACATCTGCAAGAAAACTGATAATGATTTTTATTTCACTCATTAAAACAGTTTAACAACAACGATGCCTTTAAGAATGAATCATTCACTATAGACAAATGAAAATGATACATCTGATAACAAGGGGAAATAACAGGGGCTTAAAAGTCTTCACTTTAAAACTGATTTTAAAAAACAGCTTTGATTGATTTGTGTTGGGATGTGGAGCTTTAGAAATAGGAGTGAATTAAATTGAACAACAGAGCAAAAACAGAGTTCAGATGTGACTGATGGTGTCTGTTAACCTCCTGGAATTAGTACTTTCAGTAATTAGATATCAGTATAAGGCCGGAGAAATGTAGAAACCTAATAACTGTAAATAATGCCAGTGCATCTGCCAGTAATGCAATAAAAATGATCATAAAATAACATAATGAACATTTAATATACTTTATACATGGTGGGGAAGTTGGCTCTGAATTTTCTGTAAAAGAGCAACTTGACAATTTTAGACCTCAGGTGTAACATCCATCCACCCATCCATCCATTCACTCATCCATCCATCCATCCATCCATCCATCCATCCATTCACTCATCCATCCATCCATCCATCCATTCACTCATCCATCCATCCATCCATCCACCCATCCATCCATTCACTCATCCATCCATCCATCCACCCATCCATCCATCCATCCATCTATCCATCCATTCACTCATCCATCCATCCATCCATCCATCCATTCACTCATCCATCCATCCATCCATCCATCCATTCACTCATCCATCCATCCACTCATCCATCCATCCATCCATCCATCCATTCACTCATCCATCCATCCATCCATCCATCCATCCATCCATCCATCCATCCATTCACTCATCCATCCACCCATCCATCCATTCACTCATCCATCCATCATCCATCCATCCATCCATCCATGGTTGCTGGGGGTGACTGGAGGTTATCCCAGCTGTCATAGTGTGACAGTATCCTAATGCATTTCTATTTAAAGAGCAGCTATTCTGCTCAGTTCCAGGTTCATGTTTTCATTATTTGCTCAACTAGAGCAGCTTTGCATGAATTACATGGGCTTGAGGTCCTCCTCTATGTGAAACAAGCTGCTTTAGCTCCTCCCTGTTTAAGACAACTCCCTCCTGATTGGCTGGCTGCCATAAACAGAAGGTTTAAACAACAGGTGGGTGGAGCTTCTGTGCTGACTGCCAGAGCTGTATACCTAAGATAACATGACCATATTAGGAATATCCCGTCTGGATGACATCATACAGAGCCAGAAGTAGAAAAAACTCCTGGCTCTGAGCTTTTGGCTCACAGAGAGTGCTTGCATAGAAACCAACCTCATTATCAGAAACTTTGATCATGTATTATTTGAGCGTCCGCCTCTGCAACAGGAAATAAAGAACAACACCAAAGTTCCATGTTAAATGCACCTGTGCTCTTAAACTTTAATGGAGTTTAATGTAAGGAAGCAAAGCTTATCCAGAATCCACGGCAGCTTTAACAGCTCACAGGAAACATGACTTTAAAGCTTTTTAAGTTACTCTGTAAAATCCAATTTACGGGTCAGTCTGTGTGGAAACTTGAATCCAAAGTGCTGCCAGTGTTTTACAGTCTGCTTTCGTTTCTTCCTGCAGTATCGATTGGAGACCTACACTGAGACCAGAACCAGCGCCTGGCAGTTTGAGCCCTACAACGGTAAAAACAATTCCTCACATGATGTGTTTTCTGCATGAACGGCACGTCTGTCACGATACAAAGGCAAGAGACCAGTGAAATGCAGAAACCCTGGGGCTACTGGCTGTATAACTAACTGCTTGAGTCCAGTAGGTGGTGGTAATGCAGCAGCTGACTACTCACCTACTCCAAGTTTCTTTATGATTCCTGTTCTTCCTGTATAAAGGCAGTTCCTCTTACATGGAGGGATTTTTTTAAAGCGGCGCAGTAATTTCCCTATCCTGATTCCTGTGCTGGAAGCAGACAGAGTTCCTCTAACGGTTCTTAGTTCCTGGGAAAAGTTCTTGAGGTGGGAAAGCAGCAGAAATCTGAAAACTTCCAGAGTGCAGTATTTTCAGTTTGTTATCATGTTATTGTTTTATCTCCTGTTGTATCTGTCAGAAGTATTGATTAGCGGGAAAAACACATCAGAAAAGCTCAAACCTGAGCTGATGATTAAAATCTAAAGTGGAGGAATGCGGTGACAGAGGATCAATCGGCTGAGGGTGAGGAGCAGTCGGTCACACGAGGCGGGATAACTCTTCATCACTTATGTTGTCCTGGTGTGAAACAGGTCAGACGGTGGACGGTCCTCAGTACGGTATGAGCCCCGCGCCGTGGGACATCCCGGTGTCGCTGCCTCAGAGATACACTGACAAGGTGGAGAAGATCCGAGTGCCGCACTCGTCGTTCGTGAAGGTGCTCCTCTGCGCCTCTTTGGTCTTTTTTCAGCTTCCTGAGCTGCTGTCGTCACTGTTTAATCACAGTAACACAAATTTGTGTTCCAGGTGTGTCACAAGTGCAAAGGCTGCGGGAGAACTCGCTGCACCGCCTGCTTCGGCAGAGGCCAGGTCCGGTTTTTAAAGCGTTTCATATTTTATCGTAAAATTAACAAGTCGAAATGGGAGGAAGTTCACGATTCGGTTCCAGCTTTAACTTCAAATTAGGACACATGAAAAATATCTGCTGGTTGTTGATTTTTATCTCAGTTATTTTTTGTTCTTGTTTTGGCTGAATGTTCAGACACCGCCATGATACCTTTATGTTAAAATGATCAAACATACTGAAAAGTTTGCAGTGAATATGCGGCAGAAAGCAACAGACAAAAAAGCATGAATGTGCAGCATTTATAAAATAAAGTGTGTTCTGCACTTTGACAGACGCTGAAGTGCAATCCTCTAAACACGCTCAGTGCACATTTCCCAGCATCCACTGCAGCTTTAGCCCGCAGTAACAAACGGCATTGGCTGAAAAATTAGCTTAAGCTCATCATAATGTAGAAATGAATCTTTTTAATCTTTTCTTCTCGTTCTGCAGAAGCGGTGCACGTTCTGCCACGGTCGCGGTCGTATCAGGAACAAGCACTGCACTTCCTGTCATGGCAGAGGTCGAAAGAGGTGGGAGTCTGCTCGCTGCTTTTCTCTTTCTCACTTTAAAATGTGCAGATGATAAGGGACAGCTAATAAAAGCACTTTGTACTCACGTCACTGCTTATCGGAGGCACGATTTTGTGTGAACTTGTAAAAGTCTGAGCTGCTTTCCCCAGACTGAGGGGAGAAATGATGATGATGACGAAGGAGAGCGGGCAGGCAGGTGAGTGTTTTGATCCAGAAAGATGTCCAGCAGGAACTGAGGACTCCAGTGGAGGGATAACTGTAACGTACATATGGGAGGTGTGGCATTCAGAAGCCCACTGGAGGCCACGCCTCCCAGAGGGGGAACCGTGTCTTTGACACAAACTGAGAGAGAGAAAGAGGGTAAGGGATGATGAGGGTCATGTTTGTGGCTGCGATGCAGCATCTGGGAGGAGGAGCCTGCAGGATACAGGACCAAAGAAAGTCCACCATCCCGAGGCGTCTGAAGGAGAACCTCCTGGTGACAGTCAGGTGCTTGATCATGCCAACAAGCCATTCACAGACTTTTGGCCAAACCAAAACAGTCTTCATGCATCAGACTGGCCTCCCTGTGATTTCATCCTCCTCCCTAAAATTAAGTTGAGAATGAATCGGGTGCAGACAGCAGGGGGAGCACACAGATGGAGCTGCACAGAATCGCAGCTCCGCTCTGGTCTCTTTGATTTTTCATGCTGTCTCTGACTTTGCTGTTGGTCTCTCGCTCCTGAAGGTGTTTGAGCTGCCACAGCCACGGCTACAAGACCTGCTCCGTTTGTCTCGGCAGCCAAAACCTGCTGCATTTCATCCAGCTCACAGTGACGTGGTATCAAAATCACTCAATCACTCAAAATGTTCCCACGGCTCTCTGTATGACATCACTGTCTCAGCCGTTTGTGTTTATTTGTTTAAATCTGTAGGAAGAACAACGTCAGTGAGTTCATTCCCGACCGCCAGCCGGACTTCCCTGACAAGAAGTTTGAGAAGGTGTCGGGAGATGCTTTCTTCATCGATGAGAGTTTGCTGGTAAAAAAACAAACATTTATTTTTCTTTCTTTCATTAATCTTTGTGATGGATCCACACCGGCTGCTTCCTCTGTGCTGCTGTGGGAGAGAGTGCGACCACACACCTGGATGTTTGGTCAGCGTGTCCACTGTAGCGAGTGGATGAATGTGAACTATATGAATGAATTTATAATAATACAGACTTCCTGCTGCTGAACCTGCATGTAAACCCCTCTCGCTGTCCTGCCAGGTGTATCCTATCCAGGGTTTCCCGGATCAGGAGATCTGTGACGTTTCAACAAAACTGATTAACGAACACCTCGAGCGCTTCACCTCCACCAGCCGCATCCTGCAGCAGGTACAGATAAGCACACGCGGCCCTCTCGGCCGATCTCAGACACATTCTTTGAGGTTTGTTGCTCTGTGTCGACTCTGAGCGTTCGATCTCCCTCCTCAGCGTCAGAGCATCGAGCTGGTGCCGCTCACTCATGCCTATTACACCTACAACGGAAAAGACTACAGCTTCTTCGTCTACGGGCTGGAGAACAAAGTGTTTACCTCCAAATATCCCTCTGCATGTTCCATCCTGTAGGCAGCACGGTATCGATATTTAGTCCCACGATTCTTTTGTATGTTTACTAAACAATCTTACAGTTTTATGATAAATGATCAAAGCTCAGCTTTATTTTGATAGGATTCGCCTCCAAATCACAGGGAGCCAAACTTTTAAGATAAGTGGCCCCAAAGCTGTCACAGGTGTCAGTTAGTCTTTTATTTTTTCAGTTTCAGTTAAACGTCTTGATGGATTTTCACTAGAAAATTTTCCGTATATCCGTACATAAACTTTGTTATGCATGTTAGTTATTTTAATCATGAATCAGTATGAATTTTACCTCTTTCTCTAATCTGTTATAATCCACCCACTGTGTGTGTGTGTGCCTTAACATCTACTTCCTGTTTACCATCAGGTTATTTCCTGTTGCTGCTGGTGCTTTCTTTGTGGCATTCAGTACTAAATGCTTTTGTTCAGTATATCATCAGGTCAGATCACTAAAGTTCACATTATTATGCACAACCTGGATTTTACTTGTTAAATATGTTTAACTGTAACGTTTAGACGTCCTGCAGTCACACTCAGGGTTTATTCTCTTATTTTCTGGTATCTGCACTACGTTAACCTCATTTTACTGCCTTTAAACAGCTGAAAGTTGCTGCTTTTGGTTGAAATCTCAGATACAGTCAGACTCGTTTCCACTCTCGTTTGACTCGTTCCCTTTGTTTCCTTTTAACTTTAAACACGAGTGCACTTACAGCGTCAGGCTAAAGAGGAGGACTCGAGATTTTTCCTGGTAACTTCTCACTGAGTGACGTTTTTAAAGAAAATTATTAACTGAAAATAACTGGCAGAATAATCAATACTGAAAATCATTGTTAGAAGGAGCACCGCCCATAACGTCACAGAACATGAATGACCAAAGATTTTTAACCTTTCTGAACGTTTTCACTATATTTGTGCTCATTTTGGTGTCTCGCTGTCATTCTGTGATTGGTTTTAGTTTCTCTGATGTCATTTAAATCTATTTTTTAAATATTTTTTGTCTCTTTGTGATTGTTTGGAGTCTGTTTATTTTTCTGTGGTCATCTTTAGTTTATGTTTTGTCATTATCAGTATCCTTGTTGAAATATTCAATTTCTCATCATTTACATTTTTTTATTTGGATTTTTCCATATTTGTCATGATTTTTTTGTGTTTTTGTTGTAATTTTTAGCTGAGCTCGGTTCAGGTTCAGGGTCTTCCTGTCTCCTCTCACTCCTTTCTTCAGCCTGTTCAGTCATCCATCCAAGGGTCCCGGTCTTGTTAGGTGATTAATTACAGGGATGGAATCGCTGTTATATAATTTAATGAATGATGGACTTCAATAGTAAAGTGTAAAGTTTTGCTTGATGGATAAACATCATTGAATTTAATCTGGTTGAGGATTTTTCTGGAGCTGTAAGGTGATTCGGTGCAGGTACAGCCCAGCGGGTCGAGCAGGCGCCCGGTGTGTCGTACGGCTGTTGCCTTAAAGTTGTTGTTTTTTTAAGTCTACATGTAAAAGAAGAGAGGAATCTTCTTTAGGGCAGGAAATGAACTCCAGGCCAAATTCCTGGAAGATTAAGTGCAGCAGTTTACTGCCAGCGATGATAAAATGCAGCTTCCTGTCTGAAGCAGTTTGAACCTGCGTGTCATTTTCTAATGATGTCATAAGTAGGGACTGTTTGCTTGGTGTGCGTGTACGTTTTCCTCTTACAGGTTCTGTAAAATCCATCCAGAGTTTGGACATTTTTACTGAAGTGACACAGAAAACATGTCTCATACTGTATTTAACCTTTGTACATCACTACAGACTCTCATGTGTACACTAAAATCTTTTATTGTTTTATAAACTGTCAATCACCTGCCAATGTTTGCAGTAAAGTTATCACACAAATAAAGATGTTTTTATTATCACCCGGTGGTGTCTGTGCAGTCCCTGAACTTTAAAACCACCAGCTTGGATCCAAAAAGATGTTTTGTGTAAATTTTTATAAATGTTTTGGTATTTAATATTTTTGGAGTCAGATTCTTGCTCAGGAACTGAAGGTAAAACTGTGATTGACGTGGTTACAAACGGTAAACTAACCGTTTTAGACTCGAAGCATGAACAGCGGAGCGTCAAAATCTGACATCTAAACATAAAACTGGAGAAAAAATCGTTTTCATTTCTGTGCTGATAAACTAACACCACTAGAGGGAGCTCCAGCGTATACAGTCAACTTCAGCCCAGGTGTGTTTACTGACACCGTGTGCTGTGGGAAAAACCACGACCCGAGGTTGACAGGTGAGAAAATGTGACATGCGTGCTCGAGAATATTTTAACTCTGGCAGAGATTTATTTTAAATATGTTTACGTGTTTAAACTAGTGTTTGTGGCTTTAATCAGTTTTGTGTCATTTTAATTCTGTTGTGCCTCTTTGTTGACTCCATTTTTAATTCAACCACACCCTGAGTTTGTTTGTCTTTGTCCTTTTTTTGTTGGTTTTTTGAGTCTTTCTTAATGGTTTTGACTCGTTTTGCTTTTTTCCTCTAACTGGTTTCTTTGGGGTGATTGTTACTGTCTCAAAGCCTCTTCAGACTGAGCTTGTGGACCGGGGCCCTGGCCCTGCGCAATGTAGTGTGATAGCCAAAGGGGTGTGATTCATGGTGGCAGATATTAACTGAATTCTGGGAAAGAAATACTTTTGGCTGCATATTGCAGGTTATTGTTATTTTTTTTTAAAGCTCGAACAGTGTCGTTTATGAAAACAGAATTTGCTATTATGTATTTCCGTATTTTTATTGCTTTTCACTTTGTTTTGAGTTTTGAAGCCGTTCAATAATAACATAAAAATATTTAAGAAATCTAAAACAAGAATAATGAATGAGTCAAGCTTTGTTATTTGACATAGAATAATTTCATTTTTTTGTTAAAAAGGTCACTTTTTTTGCTCACAGATTGCGTACAGTTTTCAGTGAGGCTGTTTGACACTTTGTGTCTGTTTGTATTAATATTGCGTCGTATTAATTTTAGAATATTAAAGTGTTTTTGGGTGTTTTGAGAATTTATCTCTGTGATTTTACTGGCTTGTGTCGTTGTGTTGTTTTCAGTCACGCTGCATCAGTAATTAAAACCTTCAGCTTCAGTGTGGATGGCAGATAAAACACAGACTACAATCACTGTGAAATGTGGACGTCGGACCTTCCGAGTTGCACGTGAAGGCAGCACGTCAGGGCGGGTGGATTGAGGGTGCAGGAGTGGCTCACCCTCCAGCCCGCACGCGCTCAGCGTGTTTATAACGTGTGAAGCCTTCAGGTGACCCGACGCTGAACCGTCCGGTACCCGCTGCATCACCACCGGGATCTGCGGCGGCTCTGCGGAAGCGGAATAAAGTGAGACAGAGACAGATCCACGCACAGAGACGGCTCCACGCACACAGAGAGACTTCTGCTCGGTGAGTTTGTAAAAGTTTCATTCTGCGTGTGATGCGCTGCTGCTCTCTCTCAGGGGGAAACATGTTTTTAATTTTTAACTGTGTTTATAATTCTGATGTATCAGTGATGTTTCTGCTCCACAGAGGACACATGCATGTTGAGAGGAGACTCATCCTCCCGTGTCTCCGCTCAGGAGGTTTGTGGGAAGTTTCCAGCAGATTTTAAGCTGATGAAGATGTTTAATTTAATCTCATTCAGTCCTGGCAGGACTTACGATACCCATTTAGAAAGTAGAGTTATGCTTATATAAATATTTTCTGGTGATGTACGAGGAAGTCCAGAGACCTTGATGGGGAGGTTTCAGGCTGGGCTCTGTGGAGGAGTTGTGCTGGTCACTGAGGTGGCCTTCGTGCCCACAGAGGAAGAGTATTTTTGTCACTGGGGAAGTTTTTATGGCTTTGTTGGCATTTTGGTCTTCAAGGAACACTTTGTGGCATTTTGGTGGCAGCTGAGGAGGATCCAGGGAATTTTCATGGTCAGCGAGGACATCCTGTCTTGTGTCCTTGTTGGAGCTTTGGCCACTGAGGGTTGCAGAGTAGGAGTTACAGCCCGATCCATCATACAGGTTGGATGTGTCTTCTGGATGACTTTGCAAAGTGTAAAAATTGCAGACATTATGGACTCTTCACTTTATTTTTACTAAGAAAGAGAGAATTTGAAGCCCGAGGCAGTCCTTTGAGTTACTACAGACATGATTTTTTTTTTTCTTTTTAAAATGACTGAAAGTGGAAAAACTGAGACATGTTGTTGAAACCTGTTATTTCTGCTCAGCAGGCTGTTCTCCACCTGTTGGATGACTCATTACATTTGAATGAGCTTCTCTTTACACTTTAAAAAAACATCATTTAATGTCCATGAATTAACATGAGTGTGACACCCCTGAGTTAGAAGGTTTTAGGGGTAAACTAAAGGAGCCCACATGAGTTTTTTAATGGACATTCCCACTGTGTGTGTGTGTGTGGGGGGGGGGCGCTGAGCTGTGACCGGCCCTGTGAGCATGTTTTAGGCACCTGCAGCCGAGTCTGTTAGAGACAGAACCACAGAAGGATCTGAGGGTACAGTGGCTCCGTGTCTCTGCCGTGGGTAAACCTCCCCCCATTGTCCCGGCCTTTCCTGTTATGGACTTCACCCCCTCCTCTGCTGTACAGTCTGACCGTGGGGCTGCTGCTTCCTGTCCTCTGTGTGTGTTTGTTGTTTCCTGGCTGCTTTGTGTCATTGTGTCGCCTCTCAAACTGCAGCGCTGCTGCTGTGCAGATATCAGACACCTGTGTGCTCTGCGTGGGAGCTCGCTGAGACACATGACCTGTAGTGTTGCAACAGTTTAGTTTTCTGTTTTTTATATTCTGTCCTTAAACGATGTGATGCGCTGATTAGAGAAAATGATCTATTCACTTTTTTTTTTTTCTCTTCTTAAAATGCTCATCACTGTGACGTGTTGATTTTATTGTTTTTCTGCTTTGTTTGGTCTTCGGACTCTTTACTGTGGGAACTCGCAGGCGTCACTTTTTGTGTCTGGCTTCAAAACGTCATCAGCTCATTCTGAGTCATCTATTCATTTCCCATTTAAACCAATGGAGTCGGTTTCAAGGTGAATAATTCTCAAAGAAATAGATCCGAATAGACCAGAGGATCATTGGACCTTAAGCAAACATGCAGACTGACTACCCAGCAGAAGAGGACAACAGCTGCATGATAATCTGTTAATAAACTTATTTAAGAAGCTGAACATCATAAGTGTTTCCTCTGCAACAGGTAAGTCACCTGCAGACACCTGTATGAAACCCCCAAAGTCCTCAGTGATGATGGGACATAAGCGCTGACCTTTGTCCAAAGTTTTGTCAATCAGGGGAGAAAAAACTATTTGGACTCTCTCTAAAAAAAAAAAGCTGTTAGGGTTTCTTTTGTGGATCTCCACCAGTCTGAGGTGAATTTGATGGAAGCTGGTGGAGACGGATGCAGGGCTGAAGGAAGACGTGCACTGGCTTTGGTGGAGGCTTTGGTGTCCTTCTAGTTTCCAGTGTTTTAATGGATTTCCTTCACTCCTTTATATTTTAAAAGAGGCTAACATTGAGATTAGTTGGTGGATTAAACTGTGAGGACTCTTGGCTTCAGAAGGAAGAAATCTAAGTGGCCTAAAAATGAGCACAAATAACTTGTTTCTGCAAAATTAATTGGTTTAATTTAAAGGAAACTTGAGGAAGAGCCCATTAAATCTGCAGGTTGGCTGTATCTGTGAACCTCCTGAGTGGAGCCCATTGAAGCTACTTGACTCCCTCTCGGTCGGGAGAGGGTTTTACTCTGTTTGTATCAAGCTGGCTGCTGATTGAAGGGAGTGAAAACGAGGAAAAGCTCATGTCAGCGTGAGGCGTGGAGCCCGGTGGAAGTCGGAATGAGAGGAGGCGGTGGGGTGGAGGAGAACTGACAGCACGTTTTGGCCCTGAGATAGAGATCGGCGAGCACGCAGCGGGCTTTTTGCTCGTGTTCTTAAAAGCCGAGTCAAGCCGAGCGACACATCTCTCCATGAGTTGAATCAACAACGGCTCCTGATAAAAAGTCTTATCTGATGGCTGCCGGCCAAACAGCAGTGAAGTTCAAAGCTGGGCTGCAGCACTTAGGAAGAGACTCACTTTCACTCGTGATTGGAGTTTTTTGTTTTCGTCAGTCTGGAACATTTAAAATGAGCAGCAGTGAAACATCCAGAGACAAACAGGCAGACAGACGCACTGATCCCGGCGGGCACTCGAATTACAAAGCAAGATGCAATCCGTGCACGTTACAGCACAGCGTGGAGGGCAAAGGAGAAAATCACGGTATTAGTGGAACCTGCAGCTGCAGCTACCTCAGGTAGCACGCTGCCAATACGCGCGGAGACAAAGGCAGCCATTAATAATCCTTCCACAGGTTGACCTCCAGAAACCTGTTTAGAAATGAGAAAACCACACGAAGTATTTCATCCTGCATGGATGCTTCTTTCTGTTGCCTCTGTAACTTTTCCACGTCTGGGAATCACGTGAGCAGATCTTCATGCTTTCACAGTGTGACAGGATGCAGCGTACTGCGCTCTTGCTGTTGGACTGAAGGTGTAATCTGTCAAAGCATGCATGCTGCGCATTGCTTTCTGTGGTTGAAGCAGGCGTTACCGTCCTTTCTGTGTTTGATGCGCTTTGCAGCATCCCAGATGGGTTCCTGGAATGTGCTTCTCATTCTCCATGGATGTAAAGCTCTGATTTGATCCAGCTTATGCATCCGTCTGAACTGCAGGTCTGTTTTCCATTCTGCTCTTTGTGGCTTTGATACTGACTTCCTTCGTATGACCCGTGAGTGTGTCGGGCTGCTGGTCGGCAGGACGGCTGCTTCAGATTCCCCGAGGAAGAACTTATTTGGATCAGCGGTTTTTTTTCTTGTTCAGTGGAGATGCTGAAAATCAGTTTCTTATCCATCAGTCTGCTTGTGTGTGTGTGTGTGTGTGTGTGTGTGTGCTGTTGCACTGAGGATGCCTCGCTGCATTATATCCCTCCTGCGTCCCCTCATTACATGCAAAGTGTCACGGACTGCCGGGGCAGACCGTGTGGAGTGAGTAGAGGACCCAAGAGCAGACAGAGGCGAGGAGACGAAACTAGACTTAACAAAAAGCGAGCCTTTTATTGAGGGCCGAAAACTCACAGAAAAAGGCAACAAAGTAACTGAGGGAACACCTGAACAAAGACTAGGAAACTAGGACACTTACTGAGAAGTTAGACTATGACTAAACAATATACAAACGATGACTGACTATGGCTGGGAAACTGTGACAAGGGGTAGGGGAGATAACACAGACGACGCGACACCGACTGAATGAAACACAGAGACTAAATACACATAAGGGATGATCAGGGGAAGTGGCCACACATGGGAACACAGCTGACACACATGAACCTAACGACAGGACAGGAGAAGTGAAACTAAATACACTGACATTGAATACAGACTTTCAAAGTAAAACAGGAAACATGGAGACTAGACATGAACTAAACATAACCACGCAGACAAGACGCATGAACCAGGGAGACTGAGTACAGGGGGAGATGACATAGCAATCTAGAAATTAACTAGGTGAACTAAGCTAAGCACAAATGAACACAAAAGATACATAAAACTCGAACACTGGGTCGCTCGACCCAGGAACATGACACAAAGTGTCCTTTACTGTTGGTGCTCTGATCCATCGATGTGGTTTCACTTTCTAACAGAGCTTTAATGTGTTTTTCAGCCCTGAAAGTTTCATGTGGATCTCCTGAACTTCTAAAGTTCAGAGGACTCAAAAACGCTGGAACAAAATAAGTCGAGTTAAAGAGTTAAAGAGCGCCAAATTCAACTTTGAGGGCCTGAAAGGCAAAAATATTCATGGTAATATGGTTCATGTGGCTTCATTCAGCTAAATAGTAAATGTATTGTATGCAAAATAAATCGGTGCTCCCGAGGGAGGCAGGTGGGATTTTTTTCAGATGTGGAATAATCCACATGTATATTTGCTGTACTTGTAGCTACATAATGTTTAATGTTTTGGCTGCTGTATCACAGGAATTTGGAGGCTAAATAAAGTTTATCTTCTCCTAAATTGTCCAAGAACCTGAGGGACTAAGAGGGAGTTTCCATCCACATTTCTCAGCTCTCCTGATGGTTCTGTCTTATTTTTCCCTGCGATAATGTAAACGTGTCCTCTGAGGATGGAAAAAGTTTACGAGCCACGTAGCGAAAAGGCAACGTCGCTCATCTAGACTCGCCGCACGATGTCAGCTCCTCCATCAAAAGTGATGGAAAGTCTCCGTCTGCGGCCCGGCTCGGCCTCAAAGAACCAGACTCACTGGCCCTCGAGTCCTAACTCACTGTAACGGCCCACGTTAGTCTTCATCCCGGGGGGGGAGGTGATGAGATGTTTATGCATGGAGCAGGTCGAAGGTCAAATAAAAGCTTCGTGTAGATTTGTATTTTGTTATCGTACAAATGTGTTTGCAAATTAGAAAGTCTGTCTGGGCCAATCAAAGCGTGAGCGCACACATAATTCTTATAATTATGTATTATTATTTAATTAAACTAATTTAATGAATCATATTTACCTGAAGACTGACTTCAGCTTTAAGTAAACTCAATATTTCTGCAGTTTTGATTTCGATGTGTCAAAAGAAGCAAATTAAAGATTTTATCTTTGGCTCCAGGAAATCGAGAACCCGTCGCTGTTAATGTAGACGATAACTGGGGCAGATTACTAATTCAGGTCAAACTGTATTATTCCTGCACTGGATGTAAGTGGACATAAGTGATATTAATCTTCACAGTGATTAATCATAACGCAGACAGAGGCCAGCTCCTTATGTAACGTACACGCGTCATGTGGGAATATTATTTCTAATCAGACGGATGATAAAGCAACATGAAGTGTTACACCCGGATCCAGCTGCTCTCGCTCTGCTAATGAATGAAGTAAGCGACATGAAATTTTCTCTTTTATTTTACTTTATTGATATTAAAGAAACCCAAGCTTCCCACCACGTTTATTAGGCCTCCATGGAGCCACTGGCAGGAAGTCCTGTCTGCACTTTATGACTACATTTGATGCTGAGCTGTAGTTTGATTGTTCCCAAAGCAAGAGTGGGAATAATCCCATAAAGTTCCCTGATCAGGTTTTCATTCATTTGTACTAACGCACAGAGACCCCAGCAGCTCCTGAGGTTTGTGTCACAGGCGTCCTAACGAGGTGTTTCTGACTGGCTCGATTCTGCAGCAGCCTCCACATCGGTGCAGCACCGGCTGGATTCCTTTCTTTCTCTCGTAGTTCTGCTTAAAAGGTTTTCTGTATTTGACTTTCCATTTCTCTTCACCTTTATCAGTTTTCTTTCTTTTGTAATTTTCAGCCCCGCCCTCGTTAGTTTTACCCGTGTTGTCTCACCTCTGACCGGTTTTCCAGTCTTTCACCTTCCACACGCCCTAAACCAGCTGGTGTTCAGCACCAGTGAGTGAAAATCAAATTAAATGTGCAACACAAAGCTCCCACCGGCACACTAACTTTGTTCTCTGGCTCACTGATCATCCTCATTTAGACTTTGTGCTTCTCTATAATGGAGCCGTTAGCTGTCGTTAGCAGCACTGATGCACTGATGATGCGAACGACCAGACAAACTGAACCCGTCACACAAGGCGGCACATTTATGGCTTGAAGGCAATAAGATTTTTGGTTAACACTGAGATGGTGATTATTCCAGAAAACTACTCAGACTTGTAAAAATTGTGCATTTATTAAGCTTAAAAAGAAGAAATGAGTTTTCCAAAGGATGTGAAGTAAATAAACTAACCCTGCCTCAGCCTGGTGGGGAGAGGAACCAGGCTTTGATTTTAATTGTCTCATTTTAATAATCGTTGGAAGCCAAAATGATAAATTCAGTTAGGATTCAGCTCTGCTGGTGGGGAGCCTGAAAACCAGCTTAAATGTCCATAACCTGTTCATTCTCTGCCACTTGTCAGGGGACCACTTACCCCAGAAATTCCCCGTAGCGCCTCTTGTCGTGGGGCATTCCCAGCCACACGGCATGATTAATCTATCCAGCATGTTATGGATCTGCACTGGGGTCTGCTTTCAGCGGGACATGCCTGAAATACCTTTTGTCCAGGAGGCATCTTCTGCTGTGCTTTCCTGTGGTGAGGCAGCGCTGCTACTTTTCCCTCATTTAAACCCATTTTGGTTGGATGCAGTTAATAATAGGTCCACTTTGGGTCTGTGGTTTTGGAAATTGCTGAGAGCTGGAGTGAGTTTGGTTGTATATTAAACACACAGGTCACAAAGGCTGTTTTTATATAGCTTTGCTTGGTATAGCGTGGCTCTGTGAGTTCTCACCGCAGGGGTCCTGGTTTGATCCCACTCTCCGCTGTGTCACCCCTCCACTCACTCCCTTTTCTTCTCTGCTATTGTCTCTTGAAGACAAAGGTTAGACGCACAGAAGAAGGAAAAAAGACCGTCCATGCGCTCGTACATTTCTCTGCTGCTCGCTTAAAGCCCATTATCTGAAAGTTCTTACCAGCGTTTCCCTTCCATGTGCCCGAATCTGTGCAACCTTTTATTGAAACTCAGACTTTTTAAATGTCATTTTTTTTCTTCTAAACTGCTGTTTTTGCAGCTGAGAGCAAAAATCTGTCAGGTTGAAATAAACTGGTAATGTACCTTTTCACCCACTCTCTGCTGGGAACCACTTTAGCTCCACTGGGGAAATTTACAGTGTTTTGCTTAAGCAGTGTCTCAGTGAGGGGGGCCGTTCCCTCCTTTCCTCATTTTGGAAGCTTAAACTAAATCTGCACCATCACAGCAGGGGCTGAATGGGCGGAGAAGTCCCCACCCACCGCCGTGTGATTGTTGAATGAATGATGGCAGGTGAAGTTTTTTTTAGAGTTGCTCAGAGTTTCATCATCCCGCTGATGCCTGTTTAGGCTGATCCCCGGGTTAGCATGACAAAATAAAACATTCATGGCCACGATTAAAATGTCAAAAATCTTTGAAACCACTGCTAAACACACACACACACACACACACACACACACACACACACACACACACACACACACACACACACACACACACACACACACACACAAAATATGCAGACGTTGATGAAGAGCCCAGAAAAATATCCTCGTCTTCATCCGTGAAGGGTTTTGTATCATTAAACAAACCCCTTGCTCTTCCTCTGTTTCCTGCAGCCCACAGGATCCAGCTCTCTGGACTCTCTTGTTTTTAGAGACACAAACACACCTTTTTCTTTTTGTGAAGCTGAGAAATTCCCCACCTTTCAGTGCAGCAGTGCCGCAGAGGACACAAACCACACAGCACAGCTCTAAAGAATGAAGGAGAAATAAACAGCCAGAGTCCATTCATTAGTTCGTGTAAGATTTTATGTTGTTCTGTGAGCTCGACCCAGAACTCCCAGTCAGTCCCTCAGGTCAGGGCCGGGCTGCTGTGGTTAATGGAGTCACTGACTCGGCTGGGAAAGTTCTCAGCCCTGCAGAACATGCAGAGATGGTTCTTATACCCACCACTGTGCAGGCGGATTTACAGTACGCTGACCCAGAAACCACAGTCAGTTCAGCCTTTTATGTAATGTGTGCTGTTTACTGAGCTCCGGGGAGTCTGTGGAATGGCTGCCTCGAAGGGAATTTCAATTTCTCATTTCAGCTCCGTGCATTTATTCTTGGACTCTTCTAGAGTAACTTTGCATGATTCACAGTTTCAGATTTGCTCTTATTCATCTTTATTCTGCACTGGTGCAGGCATGAGCAGCATTAGCTCCGCCCCCTTTAAGTCACCTTTCCTCTTATTCGCTGCCATAAACAGAAGGTTAAAGCAGGGGTGGGTGGGGCTTCTGTGCTTGGACTGTCTGATCTCTATGACATCATATGGATCCAAGAATTTAAAAAACTCATAAGTGTCAAAGTTCGGCATACGTTTCGGGAAAAGTAAATCTCATGGCAAGCTGGAATTCTTTGCAATGACCAGCAGGGGGCGACTCTTCTGTTTGAGAAATGAAGCCTCTGGCACCTTAAGCTTAAATTCTGGTTCTACGCTGAATGCATGGAGATTGTTGTTCTGTAACACCTGATTTTCTCCCTTTGACTTGATCCGCTTCCTTCATATTCACTGGAAAAGTGGCAGCAGAAGAAGACGTAGTGTAGAACCAGGCGTAGGATGAAACTGATCAGTTATTTCAGGCTCCGTCAGTATGGCTGTAGTTGCTTTTCTGTGGAGGTGCACATGGTGCAAGTTATGGTGATGTATATATTCAGATATTTTAGTTTGGTTTTAGCTGTCACCACTGACTGAAGTTTTGCCAGATGAGATCGTCCGTCTGTTCAGTATAATAGAACTATAGACTCTAACTTGTCTCATGTGGTTTGTAAGATGACAAAAAACTGACGTGTCTTTCTAGAAATTGTTAAACTTTCAGCTTTTATTCTAAACACCAATATGGGGAAAAAATCTCTGCATCCGCCCATCAAATCAAAATTCTGTGAATAAATTAAAAAATGTTAAAGTGAAAAAAGTCAGATCACATTTTTCCAACATCACTTTCCCGTATATATCGCTCCAGTCCTCCCAGGTATCTCAGTATTATTGTTCAGGAAACGACTCTTTTTGCCTTTTGTTCGTGTGTGTGTGTGTGTGTGTGTGTGTGTGTGTGTGTGTGTGTGTGTGTGTGTGTGTGTGTGTGTGTGTGTGTGTGTCTTTCTTTTCTGGTGGTCCGTGCTGTCAGCGGGGACGTACGTGGGACTCTGAACATCTGAGTGTGAGCTCGTGAACGAGCTGCAGGCTTTGGACAATCGCTGCTTTGGAAGTGAGTGTGTTTTGCTGTGTGTGTGTCCATCCTGCAGGCGAGGTGCATTCACAGGCGGAGAATGGCTCTATTGTGGCTGCCGGTCGTTAGGATGCTCTGTGTGCATTTTGTTGTTTTTCCTTCCTCCTCTGTTGTTTCCTGAGTGTGTGAAGGAGACAAAAAGGGAGAAGATTTCTATTTAATCTGTAAAATATCGGCAGGGACGGCATTCACTCACTGCTTCTTTATCCACTCTATTGTTTTCTGATTAAACTGTCTAAGTTTCATTTTTTAAACTAATTTGGCACAAATGACACAAATGGACAAGAAATGGACAAGAGAAAGATGCAGGCTATCTTTCACCACACACCTCATAAAACTGCTGCTCAGTTTTTGTAGGGATTAAACAAAAACAAAACAAAACTGAATTAATCACCTGCGAAGATCACAGTTACCTTTGGACAATCCTGAATGGCTTTAAATGGATAAACACAGTGATGGACACCATCAGGTTCTTTACTGAGTCACTTACGGGAAATATTAGAAGTAGAGCTGTATAAATCATTGACTGTACATAAAAGATGGATATAGCCTCTGTTACATCATCCCTTGGTTTGTGAATCAATCCAAACTTTATTTATAAAGCACTTTTCATACAATAAAGAAGTCAAAGTCAAAGCGCTGAACAGATAAAAAGCAGAAAATAAACACAAACACACACATCCTGTTCATTACGCCCTCTCGTCACCCCAACCTACACATTTGACACCCAGTTTGTTTGCACTCTTGCCATCTCGCTGTTATGAAGGCAGATGTTACCTGTCTGTCACACAGTACGGCAGACTCCTCCATCTGGACCATAACTTCCAAAATGTCCATCCTGCTCTAGTCAACAGACCCAAATTAGCACCTGAGGCCATAAACTGATGAGGAAAGTGTTCACTGAGGTGACCGAGCACAACAGCTCATGTTTATTCCTCTTCTCTACAAACAGATTTGTTCTCATCCTCTGCTGGTTGTTTAAAAGGAATAACTACATACAGCAAATATCTGAAGCTTCTGCTCACAGCCTCTGCGAGCGAGCAGGCCTTCCCCAAAAAGCTCTGCTGTTCATTCACTTTGCACCTCTTAGTTTTTTGTTTTATTAAACTTTGCTGAAGCGCGATGATCTCTGCTGTGAGCATCAAAGGTGTCAGTAAATGTGTAAAACCACTTTGTTTTTAAAACATGAAATATCTGAATCCCCAACCTGCAAACCGAACACTAAACCAACACACACAGGAGAGGTAACGCCCCGAAGGAGAAGCAGATGCTTCTGTGCGTCTTCTTTATTGAGTCCTACCCCAGGGTAGGAAAAATGCTCTGCATTGTTTTGCAATGTGCAGCCCTCAGAAAACCCAGCAGGCTTTGATAAAAGGAATCTGACTCCAGAGGCTCGGAAAACTTGGAGCTGATGCCCATCCATTATTCCTGATCTCATGCCTGAAAACAAACACACGTCTTTTCCAAAATGTCAGACTGTTCCTCTGACAGCGAAGGAGAGAAACTGCAGCGTGGCCACATCTGCCCGTCTAAGAGGGATCATGTGTGTGTTCATTGTTCCCGTTTCTCTCCAGAATCTATTCAGAATAGATTTTTGTGCATAACTGTCATCCGACTGCATCCCGCTGTGTGAGTATTTGCTCATGAGAGGACTCGGTGTAGAATAATCTGCCTCTGAAAATGGTGCCTAAGTTTATTCCAGTTTGACTAACGTTGTCTAAAAGCTGCAGCAACCAAGGAAACTTTATACTTCTGAGGCTTTTCTCGAGTTTTACCTCCTCGTCAGCAGAGGTGAGAACATCAGAGGGTATTGAAAGTCTGTTTGACTGATTTGCGGTCAGTGTGAGACGTGTTCAATAATTCCAGCTTTGCCTTTTAGTGCCTGTAGGAAAAACATTTAATTAAGTCCAGGATTGTTCTTGGAGGATTTCCTGCAGCAGCAAAGCTCAACCACAGACAGTCTGAGTTTTCATTTTGGTATCATATTGTCATATTTAACATTGGTCCAAGCCAACATTGTATTAGATGGCAAAATGTAGCTTTTGGGAGCAGAAAGTAGGGCAGATATTCTTATAGGAAGCAAGTAAAGCTCTATTTTCATAGCATTTTTTTGCTCATAGGGAAAAGTTGTGTTAGAAAAGGATATTGAAAGTGTACACAGAGACTGAGTGACAGACGGACAGAGGACCACCCAGTCAGGCTTACATCAGTGTCTCAGCCTCAGAGGACATGTCAGCTGAGCAGCACTGCGTTTATATATCAGCTGCCTCAAGAGGAGCCACGACAGCCGGGTCACGGCTGAGGATGTGCTGCCTCAGACCAAAGGTCAGGACCCGGTGTGGGTCACTGACCTGGTTCTAATGGAGGCCCCTGCGTGACAGCAGTGGAAGAGATTAGCTTTGAGAAGTCATGTTCACCATGAGAATGAGCTGCAGCCCGGTCCCACGCAATTAATAACCCCGAAAAAGGAAAAGCAAGAGCTGGCCTGGTATTTTTAGACGAGACCAACAGACTCCTGCAGCTTACAGTTAGCACAGGAAGATGCTCACAGTATCCGTGGTAATGTTTGGTTCAGGTTACCATGGATACTGTGAGCATTTTTCCACAGTTAACGAAAAAATACCAAAATAAAGTCTGTGACACAGGTAGAGTCATCATCTGGTGATGGATGAGAGGAAGAGCTAACAGTGAAGCCACTAACGGCTGTAGCTAAACTGAAGCAGCTGCTTTTAG
This sequence comes from Oreochromis niloticus, assembly GCF_001858045.2. Classification (NCBI taxonomy): domain Eukaryota; kingdom Metazoa; phylum Chordata; class Actinopteri; order Cichliformes; family Cichlidae; genus Oreochromis; species Oreochromis niloticus. The sequence goes on from NC_031970.2 coordinate 3,331,389, forward strand.
ACCGTGTAACTGTACTTTCCATCCACCGTTTGCTCTTCTTGCTGGTCTTGAGTGCAGCTAGTCGTAGCTTACTGCTGGAGCCCTTTGCTATTTGCGCTAGTGTTTGGGTCACCCATCAGCGAGTGTCTCATCCTCCTTTGTTTGATTTCACTCGCCTTTTCCCCCTCAAACACGTTTGTTGTTTCCACCCTCAGCAGCACAGTTCTGTGCTTTGTTCGAGGTTGGTGAGGTCGCTCCCATTTCAGGGAGTCAATCACAGGATGACACACAGCTCTCGCTCTAAGACATACCTGGGCTTGTCTCGTCATTGTGTGTACTAGGGAATGGTGTTTCTGCAGCAGTGATATAACGACGTGACATTTTCATATCACGTGCACAGGTCTAGAAACAAGTCGCCACGTTCAATTGGATGCTTAATTTCAGGAAATCTGCAGATAAGCGCGTAGTATGCAAGTGGTACCTACTAATAGAAGTGAGCCAGCACGCTCAGGTAACAGTTTAGTGACGTCACATATTGTAATTCCTCCACATTAGTATTATTATTATTATTAGGCTGGACTACTGCAATTCATTATTATCAGGATGTCCTAAAAACTCCCTGAAAAGCCTTCATTTAATCCAAAATGCTGCAGCAAGAGTCCTGACAGGGACTAGAAAGAGAGAGCAGATTTCACCTGTTTTGGCTTCCCTTCATTGGCTTCCTGTTAAATCCAGAATTCAAAATCCTGCTCCTCACATACAAGGTCTTAAATAATCAGGCTCCATCTTATCTTAATGACCTTGTAGTACCATATCACCCTATTAGAGCACTTCGCTCTCACACTGCAGGCCTACTTGTTGTTCCTAGAGTATTTAAAAGTAGAATGGGAGGCAGAGCCTTCAGTTTTCAGGCCCCTCTTCTGTGGAACCAGCTTCCAGTTTGGATTCACGAGACAGACACTATCTCTACTTTCAAGATTAGGCTTCAAACTTTCCTTTTTGCTAAAGCATATAGTTAGGGCTGGACCAGGTGACCCTGAATCCTCCCTTAGTCACGCTGCAATAGGTGTAGGCTGCTGGGGGTTTCCCATGATGCACTGGGTGTTTCTTCTTCACTCACTGTGTGTTAATAGACCTCTCTGAACTGAATCATACTTGTTATTAATCTCTGTCTCTCTTCCACAGCATGTCTTTATCCTGTCTTCCTTCTCTCACCCCAACCGGTCGCAGCAGATGGCCCCGCCCCTCCCTGAGCCTGGTTCTGCCGGAGGTTTCTTCCTGTTAAAAGGGAGTTTTTCCTTCCCACTGTCGCCAAAGTGCTTGCTCATAGGGGGGTCATATGATTGTTGGGTTTTTCTCCATGTATTATTGTAGGGTCTACCTTACAATATAAAGCGCCTTGAAGCGACTGTTGTTGTGATTTGACGCTGTATAAATAAAATTAAATTGAGTTATAGTCCTCCTAGTGGCACAACAAAGTACTACAGCAGATATGCTTTTTTTCATAGCTATCATTTGAATATTTATAATCGCTCTTTAATGGGTTTATCCAGTATAGCGGATGTTTGAACTTGTGGTGAAAGCCTGAGAAACACAAAGTCAGCTGCATCTATCAAATTCTTTCTACACCGTGCTAAACTGTGCAGTTTCACATGCGACTGTAAACTTTAGTTTCCCATATTTTAGAAGCTTATCAATCCCGACATCGATGTGTTTGAGTGTGGACGTGAGTTAACTGGCATTTATTACTGGACCCTCGGAGCCAGACTTGTCAGGAATTGTTTGTTTTAAATGTTCTTAAAGCTCCTTTTTTGGGTCCCAGAATGTGAAGATGATCACAGGTGGGAAATATAAAAGTCAGTCTGATTTAGTTCGCTCACTGACTTTAACGTCATAATGAGGTAACAAAGCACCCATCGAGCCGAGAAATATTAGCAAATGAGTGAGATAAGGCACTTTTGTTCCAAGCGTGATAAAGGCTCAGGATGAATGTGTCCTCAGCTGCACTCTTTTTATTATGATGTGACCTATCAGTATTTAGAAAAGAGGCTCAGTGCTGCCAAATTAAACACACTGATAACCGTTTAGCGCTATTTATCATTTTCATGGATTCATTTACTTTTTTACTTTTTGTTATCTCTTGCTTTGCTGTTTCTGAAGAATTTCATCACTTTGTTGATGATTGATTCATTATTTTTTTCTGTATTTCTTTTAAATTTCTTGGACGTGCTCTTTTTGTTAAGTCCTCAGAGGCTTTTTTTTTAATACATAGGAGGGGCAGCCTTTTTTTTGTGATAAACATAAACAGATATATTAGATGCAGTTTTATTCAACTTTCTTTTGTTTTTTCACTGTAAACACTACAGCACCAGGTTTCCAACTGGAAGCTGCTTTGGAAAAGAGCAGTTTTCAGGAGGGAAAACTGCTGCTGAAGGCCTGAAGTGGACCACAAAGGCTTGTTTTATGATTTCAAGTCACTGCTGACGTCGTTTAAAGTCATCTGGACGTGCTGCTTTTTAAAAACTTTGGCAGGAAAAATCGATTACGTGTGTCAAAAGCATGCAATCACAATGATCGCTCCAATATTAATATTGATATGGGAATCATTCGGAGCATCAAAAATTAAACTTGTAAAGATTCCTCTGCAGACAACGATGCAGCTGTCCGCTTATTTTTACCATCACTCTCTCTTCTGTCTTTATTAGCTTCTTGTATTGGACAGTGAACAAAAGACTGACGCACACAGACACACATCTGCAGACCATCTGGTTGTGTGTCTAAGCTGGCACACAGACAACCTCCCCTTCCCTACAGCAGCACTATCGGACTCTATTGTATTATTGTGTTTGTCCAGTCGGCTAATTAATAACCGCTTATCAGGATCGAGACAACAATAAAGTATTTCTGCCAATCCGAGCGCTTCCTTCCCATCTGAGCAATCCTGGGAGCTGGCGCCAAGTGACCACGACACAACACACACACACACACACACACACACACACACACACACACACACTGTTTTCATATCTTTGTGGGGACATCTCATTGACATAATGCTTTCCCTAGCCCCTCCCCCTAACCCCGACCATGAAAAATTAATGCCTAACCTTGACCTTTACCTTAAACCCAACCATAACCCAACTGTAACCCTGACACTAAAACCACAATTTGAGTCTCAAAAATGCCTTCAAACTCGTGGGGACCAGGATTTACACTGTACCCGCAGATATATTTATATATTTTGTTTCTGTATATAACTTGTGCATATCCTTTATGTAGGTACTTATGCTATTGTGAATTACATGCATTCCCTGTGTAGGTACCTCTTAAACTTATGTTATCTTTATTTATCTTATTCTCTTATCCAAAGAATGTGAATGTCAAAATCTACAAGCTGCCAATGGAAAGATGCCAATCTGTGTTTCATTGTTCTGGTAACAGTGACTCTGTCTGTCTGTCTAGTCCCCATAAGGGCTGTTGGTCCCCACAAGCATAGTAAATTCCAATTTTTGGTCCCCACAATGACATGTAAACATGAACACCCACAAACACACACTCTCAGAGGCCCGGAGAGTAAGAAACCTCATGATATTACACTTCTTTGGATGGGTCAGACTTTTATTTGGGCATGTGAAGTAAAATTATTACAAAATCTGATTTTTTTTATGACTTTATTCTTTTGTACTTTGTAGCCCGAGAAATCGCGTTGTTTCCTCAGTCTTAAGCACTGATGAATAAAGTGTGGACAAATTCTTGCAGACTTGCTGAGATACAGATATATCAGGACTTTGTAGCTATTAGTCATTTAGACATTAATATCCAACTTTAGCCCACTGAGCTTCGATAAAAATGAGCCTGAGCTCAGCAAAATGTTATTTTCATGGTTATTTCACAGTGTATTTGTTTGTGTACATAACTTTGTAAGTACCTTGTTTCAGTGAGAGTTACTCTGTAGACAACATGTTTATTTTTTTTATTATAATACAAAGTGTAAAAATGAAAAAGACTCATCCCAATATTTCTAGCGTGAGCGGTGTAATGAGTCACTTCACACCCACTGTTATCTTTTTCCCTTTGAAGGTGGAAAATATTAAATTCATGTCGACAGCTCAGTTCACACGAGACCAGACGGGGAGGGAAATAAGGGATCATTCATTTCCAGAGACATGTCTCCGATCATGCGTGTCTTTTTAGCAAGATTACACAAAGACTTCCAATGTACGCTTCCAACTCGGTCTCGTGCCAGTTTGTGAAACGGTGCTGGGCGCTAATCTGTTCACTCCTCCACCTCGGCTCCACCTCGGCTGGGAGAATAAGTCTTTCTCAAACAGAAATGAATACCAGGAAAGAATAGGGTGAAACCAAATTAGCTCTCCTGCCTCATTATCAGACTATGGCGCCAAAAACGTTGAGCACAGATTATTTTATTTGCCTTCAGATCATCCTTAGTTACCTCATACTGTTTCTGACTGTGTCTTTCCTTCACTGCAGCCACTTCAGGAAACTGTCTGCTCTTCATTTCCAGCTGTGGTACAGATGTGTCGAGTTTTGGCCCAATGCAATGCTTACAATCCTTCCACTGAAATGGAAAATGCTCCATGATGTTCATTTCTGGCCTTGTTATGTATGACGGGGTTGCCGTGCCGTTTTTAAAAGCAAAATTGGCATATGCAGAACACACGTACATGTTTAGACTCATCCTCTCACGTGCTGCTTACATTACAGCTTCCAAATGGAGACCAGTGTCGTGGTCATGTCCTTGATTGTCCTGCACACATTGTACAGTACAGTCAGCTGCCCACCAGGCTTTTCTTTGTGTACATAAGTCCGTACATAGACACACAAAAGAAACTCTTTGTTTATCCAAATCCTCAGGGGAAATGGTTATTTGACTTACAGCAGCACAATGTAGCTGACATAAAAGACTTTATTTTAGAGGCCATTGTTTCCTGCTGCTGACTGCTGGACAGAAAGCTGAAGGATGTGTGCGTGGTTACTAGAAATGCATTATTACTGCTCATGGGCAACACAAATCGATTTCAGACTGCAGGAACTTTTTCATAACTCTGTTTGTTCAAACTGTGACAGGAACGTTCTTAGAAACACAATTTGTGTGGTCTTAAAAAAACATAATCAAGCTGAAGTGCAAAATGTGTAAGGAAGGTGTGCATTGTTGGTGGAAGCTGCCCACAGGCACAGTGACACTAACGTTTTGCAGTTTCACACTTGCGTTGTGAAGCATTACAAACTGATAAAAGGTTCATGCAATATTTCTGTTAAATCTTCAAATTTAAAACTGAAAGTCTACACTTTAGTTTTTGTTTTCTCTGAGTCATTGTGGTGTTTAAGCGCACACCTCAGCTCCACAGTTTGCTTTCAGTGGCCATTTTTACACCACAGGGTTGAGTGCGAACATGTCACCTAGGCTTAGCAGACTGTGTTGACAAAGTATATGGTTGCAACTTGCAGACCTGCTACTTGGTGCTAAGTAACAGACTAATGAAATGCTAAAGTGTCAGTCACTAACGCTGGAGCCCAGACTTTGACAGGCCGTACCACACAGCAGGGCATATAATTTGTCAGATAATTGCTTTAAAATGCTCCACAAATGCAGTCGAGAGGTCCAGTTCAGGGACTCCAGTTAGCTGAGGTGAAGCCTTGCAAAGATCAGCTGGGAGTCTCTTTTCAAGCATTTCACGAACCAAGTTACAGAGAAGTGAAGTTGCAAAAAGTTAATACTAATACTTATGGATACGTATGGATACAGTACCTGTGTTAGTCTTGTTTTCTTCTCTGACACACATGTGAACATCGTCCCCTAATGACACCTAGATGAAGGCAAATCCACGTCTCCCTCACAGGAGCTGGTATTTTACAGTGTTAGACTAAAATAACCTTTAATGGGATCTCTGCATTTTCTGGCTCTCTCACATACATACAAGATCACCTCAGGGTGTGTTGCAACCAAGACATGTTGTCTGGAAGTGCTTTAGTTAACGCAGGGGAAGAATCTCATAATGAAAGCTCCTCTGTTTCATTCTCTGCTTTGAAAACTGGAAAAAGTAAATAGTTTTAAGCCCAAATTACTGTTTGAAGGTTCTTTTTTTCTCTGTGAAGAAGAGGAGGTATTGCTTAGAGAAACAGAGCTGCTCATGTCAAGTTCAGTTCATGTTTATTTATATAGCGCCAAATCATCACAACAGCTAACTCGAGGCTCTTCAGACTGTAAGTAAAGAGCCTCCAGTAGTCAGGAGAAAACCAGCAATCAAACCAGTCAAACAACGCTTTGAGCCAGCACTTGGTGAAAGTGGGACGAATCACAATCAGAATACTTTATTAATCCACAAGGAAATTATGTAAAAACTTCCTTTTAACTGGAAGAAACATCTGGCTGAACCAGGCACAGGACGATGAGCAAAAGCATTTGTTTCATGGTCAGATTAGGACAGGATGGTTCCATCTTTACGATTGCGACCTGATCTGCGCTGCCTTTCACCAGCTTCTTTTCTACTTCAGTTGGATTAGCAGTTAAGGAATTAAACTAAGATTGAAATGAATTTTTCAGCACTTTGAGGGTCCCGAAAAGCGCTATATAAATGCAATCCATTATTATTATTATCATCATTATTATTATCATTATTATTATTATTATTATTAATAATTGAAATTGACACAAAATCAAAGAAATTCTGTGTAGATGTGCCAGACGGTTCTGGTCCAGCTGGACGCTGTTTTTTTATCCTTTGTTGCACGTTTGTGTTGAATCTCGTTAAGTCACTTTCAGATGACCTGATTTATCACATAGTGACTGAGATGATTGTGAATTTGATTTTTGCCATAATCGAGCAGCGAGTATACTGAGACGTATAATCTCTGTACTGTGTTCTATACTGAAAAGTTAGATGGATTCAGAAAATCTGTTGGGATCGATCCACTGATCCAATGACCTCAGTCACACAGGCCTAGAGACCTGCCGGTAACTATTTGGCAACCTCCAGTTGCCAGGTAGAAATATGTGTTCTGGTTATGAGTAGTTGCTGGAGTTTGCTGCCACCAGTTACTGTGAAATTGATTGCTAACGCCATTCAGGCTGACCAAGCTGCTTCCAGAGACCAAACTCTGAGCTTTCCACTGGTTTATAAAGTTTCACTGTTGGCCAAATATATGTTTAGGATGGTGGACATTTCATTAACATGAACTTTGTGGATAAAGTTCTTCATAGCAGGAATTATTCAGGGTCAGCAGCAGTGAAGGCAGAGCTATTGATCCACCAGCTGATCAATATTATAGTTAGGTTAGGTTTGGTTTGTGACCCAGAAAGTGAGACTACACAGATCCAAGCGGCCAATGAGGCAGAATATTTTCCCAGCAGTCTGTAACGCCACATCTTTAACCTGCAGACATTATAAAATCGCTCGGGTGACGATAAGAATCAAAGCTTCTCAAACTTTTGCACAACAACAGTGTGTGAGGGAGTTTGATTAGAGACAGCGGGATTGAGTTCCTCGGTCATCAACGAGCTATTAGTTCATTCTTTTCTACCAGGAAGTCAGAAGGACCTGCAGTAATTACAGTCCCCTCCACTTACTGGAGATGTTTGTGCACATTATATTCAGTGCTGTTGGTGTTTTATCAAGAGTTTGAAAGAATGTGGGTTATGCTGTTGAACGAATCTTAACTGAATTTAATTACTGCCGTGAGGAAATGGAGGAACTGTTCGCCATTAGTTTGATTTAACGTTATATTTCTAACATCACAGGGGCACAGAAACTCCTCTCACTCCACATCAGTGTTAAACTGGGCCATAAATGTTTCCATAAGTTACTGACAAATTGTGTTTGGTCTTTTGCGTCACTTTAACGTGCACTGAAATACCACTGCGCCCATTTTTAATCAAAGCTCTTTGAATTGTAACACGCTGCCGAGTTTCTGCCTCTAATACAGAAAAGGTTAAACTACTTTCTTCAAACTACTGATTCAAAGAGAGAAAATAAATGCTTTGTTATTTTATGTTAATTGCTAAATGGCTCTGTTGGACTTGTAGTTTATGCTGTGAAACTGAAGTGTACACAGTGCTGTGCCACATTAAACCAGAAGACTGTAAAGCTGATTCAGCTGTTCCAGATGATCCAAAAATGAAAGGGCTGTGACATCTGGAGCCTGCTGACTATAAGGGATACACTCATATAATAGATGTTTAAAGCAGTGGCCACAGTGACATCATCCATTGTTTTGCAGACTTGTTTCCAAAGCTTCTAATTGAAGGTTTTAGCCGTCGCCATCCAAGCTTTTTTTAAATGATGGAACTGAGCGAGGGCAATCGTACCAGGCTTCTTTGTCCCTCTGCACATTACTGGAACTGTAACGCATCAAATAAACATTATTTTGTGTTTAATAAGGCTTGAAACTAGAAAGTGTTTACTGAGGTCACAGATCAGTACCCAGAAGCTATGTCCCCCCTTTTTATAAGCAATCTGTGGTTTAAACCCCGGGACCGTGTGTTAGCAGAGAGACTTCATCAAAGGGGGATCAGAGTCAGCCAAATTAAAATAAGTTAAACCTGGTCCAAACACAGTGATCCTGAACACGCCCAAACACAGATTAAACAGAAACCGTGCACCCACTTTAATACTTTTCTTGGGAAAACAAAGGATGGCGTAGCTGTTTGGGTTGAGCTCGTTTTCTTCCCTTCTGCCTCTTCCATAAAAATCAAAGAAACCACCTCCGAGTTGTCCTTCATATTTGTTGACAGTTTGTATGTGAGACGTTAAACAGCTGATGTTTGCACGATTTACCTCATCCTTTTACTCTAAACACGCTGACTAAAGACTCATTTCAGTCTGTTTAGATCTGTTAGGGATTTAAAAGCCTGACGCACAAACTTAAGACCCGCGGCAATAAAACGAGATCCGGCCTGATTAGCCCCAACACATCCCACATAATTACACCACACCCCCACCCATTTGTACAGCGACACACATCTCATGTCTCCGGATGCTCAATCAGCTCCCCGGCTTTGATCTGAGCACGACTGATGACTCCTCTTGTATCTCTATTGTTACAGAGGGAATAAAAGTCGTCCTCAAGCTCGACTGTGACGCGCTGCAGCTCTGGAGTTTGTTTCAGGCCGAGTTCACAACCTTCACTGACATGTTAGAAACAACCGAGCTAAGCCAGCAAACATTTATTATGAGGCCGCGATGGTTCTAAAGAAGCCAATAATCAGAGGAGACTGCTTTATTTGGCTCAGTCACTTTCATTTATAAATCCAGTTTCTTATAAACTTCACAGACCAAACTCCCAAGGCTTTTATTGGTAGTTCTGCTTGTCTTTAATTTACTCATTCAAGTCTATCTCACTTTCATATTCCTGTGTGTTATCCGTCTCTCACTTGGTGTTGCATAAATAAGGTTTTACTTGATGTAAAATAACCATAATCTTAGGTAACCTCACTCTGAAACTAGTTTCCATCCTAAAAATAACTGTTAGGAGATTTTATTAAACTGTGTGTGTGTGTGTGTGTGTGTGTGTGTGTGTGTGTGTGTGTGTGTGTGTGTGTGTGTGTGTGTGTGTGAGTGTGTTTCCCTATCTTTGTGGGGACCAGCAACCCTTATGGGGACAAAATCCTGGTCCCCACATGTTTGAATGCATTTTGAGTTTTAAAATGTGGTTTTAGTGACAGGGTTACAATTGGGTTATGGGTTATGGTTAAGGTTAGGGTAATGGTTAGGCATTCATTTTTCATGGTTAGGGTAAGGGGCTAGGGAAAGCATTATGTCAATTAGATGTCCCCACAAGGATATGAATACCTGATGTGTGTGTGGATGCTATCTGTGTGTGTGTGTGCAGAAACATCTCCTGTCCTTTACAACTTGAACTTGTGCTTTAAAAAAATACCTTTTCTGTTTCCCAGAGAAACTTTATTTGCTTCCTGCTTCTCGAATCAAAGGACACAATCAGACCCGACTGGAGAAGTTTAATGTCAGGCACTAAAAGATACAAAGGGTGCCGAGTTTGTGACACTTTCCCACTTCAGCGCTGTAAAAAACAGTGTGGCTTTTTAAAACTTTATTGCAGCTGTTAGAAGAACATTTCCATCAGTAACTGCTTTCTCTTAAACATCATCGCACTTCAGAGCTCCAGAGTCCAGCTAATTTCAGCTCCATTGTTTCCTCCCATTATTCAAATAATAAAGGCCTGCTGTGTGTTTGAGTTCCTGCAGAGTGTGTGTGTGTGTGTGTGTGTGTGTGTGTGTGTACATACTCATTGTTAAAGACCGAGTGTCCCAGGAGGAGTTTGCTTTGGATTGAGCTGCATTTACTGTTCCTGCACGCTGAGCTGCTGTTTGAGAGTTTACAGTAAACGGCCTCCTTATTGTGAGGACAGCTCAGAAAATGTTTCCGCTAATAGGAAACAGAAAGCGTGGAGAAAACACAAATCTCTAATAAATAAACAATAAACAGGAAGGTTACAGAATGTTTGTGCTGGAAATCTTTTTCAGATGATTTTTGATGTATTTTTAGCTGTTAGTGGACCGTGGGGCTCTAAATACACAAACATTAGAAATCAGTAAACTAGAACTCTGCTGATGTGTTACCCATAGTTATATAGTTATTGGTATGTTGTCACATTAGCTCAGGGAGACAAGCTTGGTTTCTAAAGCTCAGGAAAGGTTGGCGTCTAAAATCAAAAATCATTAAAACAGTCAAAAACTTTTGTTTTGTAGAAACTGAAAATTTAAGATAAAATAATGATGTTAAACATATTCATAGTTCTTCCAGTGGTTATAAACAGGTCCAGCTGTTTCTTTTAACTCTATCACGGCGGCTTCAGTACTTTTAGAAATCCTCTGCCTCCACCGAGGGCTCATGTTGGACCATGATGGCACTGAAGCACACAGCACACAGTGACTGCCAGTTTTGGAAAAGCTGTCGTCATTTTTGATAAATCGCTTTAGCCTAATCTTTGTAGACAAAGGGCTAAAGCTAAAGTGTGTGAAACATATGGCTCCGGGTCCAGAAGTGACCTGTCAGAGTCCAGTGCGGCCCACATGTTGGCTTTTGGAAAATGTGGAAATGAAAGTGTAAATTTTGGTCTGTTAACTGTAATTTTGTCACTTTTATAACCTTCTTGCTTATAAAGACAAAATCAGTGCACTGGCATAGTTCATAAATGTGTACATAAATGTTTTTTTTTTTTAAATGTATGTCTTGAAATGTAAACCCAACAAGTCGCGCTGATGGGTTTCTTGGGCTACGTTCACACTGCAGGTCTTAATGCTCAATTCCGATTTTTTGATCAAATCCGTTTTTTTTGTCTGCTTGTTCACACTACAAATAAAATGCGACAGCAAACGCGCTCTAGTGTGAACGCTCAAAGCGGCCCGCATGCGCAAAAGAAGATGTCACACACAACGCGCTCTGTTTAGACCCAGAGCAAACAGTATTGTTTGACTGATGGCCCTTAATATAAAGACTTCGAACTTTACGTTTCCCAATTTTTGCTTTAAGTTATTTTGTTATTTACATAATAATGTAAATAACCTAATAATGATCCTTATTGCTGTTTTAGAGGAGCGGTGCTTCAAAGGATAATCTGCAGATTTCTGTCAGAATCTGCAGATTATACAATACAAATAAAATGTTCACGTTGTCTTCCCAACAGTTTCACTGGATGGCCAGGAAGCGTTCGCGATGTCTTCTCCGGCGCTGATAATTGGCGTCTGTCTCGTGTCAGTGACGTAAAAGACGGATTTAATGCGACATGACCGTTCACACAGCAGTCGCTTTCTAAAACATAAAGCGCTTTGAGGCGACTTTTGTTGTGATTTGGCGCTATATAAATAAAATTGAATTGAATTGAATTAAAACATCGGATATGTATCGGATTCAGTACCACATACGAAAGTGACCCAGATCGGATTTGAAAATATCGGATTTGTGCCGTTCACACTGTCATACCATGATCGGATATGGGTCGCATAGGGTCAAAAAAATCGGATTTGATGCGCTTTCGCCTGCAGTGTGAACATAGCCTTGGATTTACTTCGTTATAATGTATAAAAACTGCGCCGTATTGTTGAAGTTGCCTTTTTCTTTTATCATCTGAGCGATTAAATATGTCTTTAAACTTCTTCTCACTGAAAGAGAAACAATATGAAGGCGTTTGTTTAATAGGCACTATATTTAGTGAGCTGGCTCACTTAAAGTCAAATTAGGCCAAATGAGTCCCAAGAAGTAATAAAGCGCTTTGGCAGTCCTGGTCAAAATGAACTTTTCAGCTCCTTTAAAACTCTTAAACTTTTGGTGGAAACACATGAGAGAACATCCATGATGGAACCTCTGGGGCTGAAATATGAAGCAGCTGCCAAAACTGCAATTTCTCTAATGGCTGCTTGAGACTGGCTCCAAGAGTGAGTGAGTCCCCACAGACTGCCATGTTGGAAGATCCCACTTTGCAGCCTGCAGAGAAAATGTTTTTCCTTTTTATAGCTAATTTGGTCGTTTTGTAACAACCGTACACAGACTTGGATATTTTGTAACTCGTGCATTTGCAGTCTTGGTGGCGTGGGCTCTTTGAGTGACAGCTGGTCCTGTGTTTGTGGAGCTTGTGCCTTCTGGAGGATTTATTCTTTGCACTAATCTGTAGAGTAAAGGTTTGTACTTTACTTTTGGTAAATAAAATGATCTGTGTGAATGTTATTTATGACTGGTCCTTGGGTGTCTGTATCGCTGCAGTCTGTGAACGTCTGGTAACCTGATATCTCTGCTTTTCATCGATTCATCCTCAACAAAAAATCAAAGCGGCTCAATGCTGAACTCGAGGTTTCAGATTTAAACTTTATGTTTATAAAATCAATTTCATTTCATTTTTCCTGTTTATGTTCCCGGGAATATAAGCGGAGTGTCCTTTCCTTATTACTCCATGTTTCCTATGAGTGAAATATGAGTATAAATATTTAATATAGACCTGGTGTTAATTGACCTTTGGTGTGTGATGTAGGGTGTGTGTGTCACTGTTTGTCCAGCTGTGTGTGTGTGTAAGTAGTAAAAGCCAGAGCAACTGTAGATATGGAGGCAGTGGGAGGAGGTTATCTCTGCTCCCCTGATACTTTATCAACACAGCAGAGATTCAAACCACAGATACACACCGTGGACGCACACGGGTCACACACACTGCATGGCAGCCCGGCTGGGAATGTCTCTGCTCCGTCTCTGCAGCGTTTCTCTGCACGTCTCAGCCTCTTTGGCAGCTAAACAACCTGCATTTGAAGGTTTTATGTGACTCCAGAAACTGAGCCTAGATGTGCCGGCTGGTATTCGGCCTGTTGGCCCGTCGTCCTCTGTCACCCACCAGTGGAATGATTGAGATTCTTTCCTGACCACAGTCACGTACAAATGGCCTGTTTTCTTTTTCCAGACATGCTGGGTATTTATTAACTCTTCATTTGTAAAATGATCCCAAACCTTTCTGTGTGATGTAATATTTTTCTGGTTAGTGTGGCTTAAAAATGCTAAAACACTGAATAACTGAGCTCAGTCTACTCGCATTAACTCAGTTCAAATGAAGTGTGATTTAACAAGACGAAAATTAGTTACTTCAGTGGCTTCAGTTTCATCAGGAAGCATCAGGAATAACGGATATGCCCGACAGTCCGCTCGCTGTGAAGGAAACGTGTTGCTTAGATTTTGGCTTCAGGACATTTTCCAGCAACTTTGCCAACACGGCAAAAAGACGTGAGATCGCAAACACAGGTAAGCCACAATCAGTTTCCTTTATGGGGAATCTGGCCTCACGTTTAAAGCAGAGGAGACGGGGGAACGCCGAGTCGAGCCTCTGCTCCTACAAAAGGAGCCAGCAGAGGCGGTGTGATCAGGAGGCATCCGGGCAGTTTGCAGACTTTCCACCGAAGGATTTGTGGGCATATTTAGGAGACCTCTGAGCAGAACCGGGGGGGGGATCCCGGGGAGATTACTTGTATCTGCACTTTGAATTCTTCTGGATCTGGAAATCATTGGTGGGAAGCAGGGAGTTTGAATACCTTTCTTAACCTGCTGCCACTACAGTCCTTCGGTGCATGCATGTTATTACATTAAACTTAAAAAGCTGGCATTCTAACTTTTCTTATTTGTAGTCACACTTTAAATAGAAATATTGCAAATTTCAGATGTTTGCAGTGTTGCTGTGACTGCATTCATTCAGACTATGTTTGATGCTGGATGAAGTTCCTTCATCAAAATTAAAGAAGCCATTCTTTGCTCCTCACGGGGTGAATACCTCCGTTTTTAGCAAACCTCTCGTGTCTCACTGTGTGGACATGAGACCAGCCCCTAAATTTATTTCTTTGTCACACCTTTAGCTGCGTAGCGGCCTTTAACGCTCCCCTCAGACCGACTGGAGTTTGAAGCTGTTATGAACTTCAGCTCATCTGGTCAGACTGTAACTTTGAGGCCTGTCCTACTTACTGTCCTGGGGGTTTGAAGCTTTTTGGGAGAAAAATGGGCGAATATTTGAACCCTCGACTCGTGAGGTGCTGTTGGTACAGATGAAGAGTGATGATTCATGCAACTTTTTTCCCCACAGAGGGCTATACACCCTTAGAGTATGCAAAGAGCCAACTGAGACAAGAAAGACATTATGGAGACATTTTTCAGTGTCCTGCTGATGAAGATGTAACGTGTTGGCCCGTCACGTGGTCGCTGATCCCCGTCTCAGAATGATTAATGTTGATGTGTAATGAATAGTGTTTTAGCGGGCTGTTTGTGCTCTTTGTGGTAAGAAATACATATAATATAGCATTAAAAATAAAAACATGTTGCATTTGACTACAGATTTGGATTCTGTTTGTGGCAACAGGAGGTTGCACCAGCTTTTTAAAAGATGAGTTATGAAATTATTCCATCTACAAGTTTCTGCTCTGCAAAGGTTTTATGTCCCAAGTCCTTTGTGGCAAATAACAGAGCCGCTCTGCACCGAGGCTGTGCAGATTACCTCCAAGTCCACCTTTTGGAAGCAGATCTTCACCTGCTGCAGTTTCTGAGGTTTGTAGTGGATTATCTGGTCCAAGATGGTGGAATTGGAGTTCTGGATCTCGCCACCCAGTGAGCCAACTGAAAGGGAAAACCATGAGACAGGAAGGGCGCCAGACTTTAAAACTAGCCATAATATGCTCGTATTAACAGCAAATGATGGATGACTGAAGCCCCAAAAATATTTGGATATCTGATCTCTGGCAGCAGATTTGGTGAATTACATTTTATTTCCAGCTTCTCATGTACAAGTCACATGATATTCTTTAGCAGAATCGAAAACAGGTGAACGGTTTCACAGATATAGAAGCTTGAATATGAAAAAAAAAAACACATTTTGTAATATTTCCCAGGTATGAATCCATGTTCCAAACTTTTCTGGTGATATTATATCCAGCATTTCCAGCTGTGGTCTCTCTCATTATCCCAGCTTAATAATGGATATATTAGATTGGGATTTAATGGAATTTTCATCCCTTGATGGCAGCTTGGTGTCACCTGTCAGACCTCCAGTCTGCTTCTGGTTTCATCATGAAGCTAAAAAACATAATTAGGCTGTGCTTTGTTTTTTTCAATAGCACATTAATGCATACCCACTCACGGCACTTCCCGCAAAGAAACCATTGTTTCAAGGAACAGACGCCCATCCACACAGCAGCACGTACTGCATCTGAAATGTCATTGTTCTTCAGACCTGGTAGCCAATAAGTCACTGTAGCTGCAGCGCCGTCCTGAAGTCAGATCCATTCTTCTACCACCTGAAGCATTAAAGGCAGTAAACTCGATGCAGTTCTTGACTGCAGCTTGCAAAACTCTGCACTTCAAAGCTGGTTTCTGCCATGAAAACGTCTGTAAGTCCTCCAAAAAGCAGCAGAAGTGAAACAGTATCCTGCCACCGCTCCTTTAGCTTTACTGGTCGGCTGCCAGAGCCGCTGCTGCTCTGCACGCCGTTATCGGCTGTGCCGTGAGTGGCCGAGGGGGGTTTGAGCTGCCCGTGGCCCGAGTGACAGGCGTCAGAGTAATGAAGGCCGCTTTTCTTTAAGAAGACAGAGGAGGGGGGATGAAGATGAAGAAGAGGTGAAAAAATGAAAAAAGCGAGGAGGGGGGAAACAAGTTTTAGAAGTTTAAGCCTCACACGTATTCACGGCTTTGTCTCAGTGTGTCGGCAGGGTCTGCTTGTGTGGGGTTGCCTCCCCGCTGCTTGGTTGTTTTTTTGCTTGGTTGCTCCCAGTGTTCCCACCGCGTCCAGTGAATAGACGCTCCTTTCACGGCTCCCTGAGGCGCCTAATGAAGGGAGGATTACTTTATGTCTTACTCACTGTGTGTCAGTCTTTCAGATTGCTGTGTGAGGGCAACACACCTTACACTACAAGACAGTTTAAATCCACGTGAGATACCAAGAACACTCAGACATTTCTGTCTCCAGCGAAGACTCGATCCATTTGCATGTGTTTGAATGTTGCAGTGACCCCTGCACTGAGGCCTCCTGATGCAGATCAGGGCCTCTGCAGAGAGCTGAACAGATGAAGATGTGCTCGTATACATCTCATCACAGATTCTTCGTTTTGTGAGTATTTTTGGTGGAAATGGCTTGATTGTCATGTTAATGCTCTTTTTTGGGGGGGCTGCACTTTCCTCCCTCTTTTTTATTCCATCGTGCTTTTAGACGATGCTGAACATCCATCCTTTTCTCAAAATAAAAGTGCCATTCTTTGAAAGCGGAGGATTTTTCTACCATCCCTGTGAATGTGAGAGTGGCAGCCTGTCCGTAACTCAGACAGGCTCCAGCCTCCCCCTGCAGCTCCACACAGCTTTCATAAATGCAGTTCTTTTATTTCTCAGTACTTTGTGGTAATAACTGGGCAGTAAGTAATCTGCTTGTACAGTGAGGCTCTCGTCCTGCAGACAGACTCATTGTCTTGTATTTTATGTTGAACTCATTCGACTGTCATGTTTATTCACTTTTTCGTTTGCACATTCTTCTATTTTATGCAAGTCTATTCTTCTCACAGAAACTAATTTTTACATTCTGGTATTTTTATTCAGGAGGAAATTAGTTCTGGTCTCTCTGTAGGAAAATAAGGGTGTGGTCCTTATCTTCCTGCAGAGAGACCAGACCTGCTGCTAACTTTCTTTCTTTTACACCTTTGGCTGAATACCGAACTTTAAAGCTCCCTTCAGACTGATTGGAATTTCAGGCCGTTATGAACCTGCAGTGAAGACTTATTGACTGCTCAGCAAACATATGGACTTGTGTGTTATTGCAATACGTCAGAAGTCAGGTTGTCTTTAAAGGAGCGTTCCCCAGACGCAAATATCCAGTCAGCTTGAATTTAAGGAATTCAGAAGTTGTTTTTACGGATTGATTCTGATCAAAACTCTTTTTATCAGGCTCATCAGCTTGTATTATTATAACCCAATGAAGCAGATGGAGTGGGGAGAATAATATGTATGAGATTCAGTCCACAGACTAACTGCATGTCTTTGGACTGTGGGAGGAAGCCGGAGCACCCAGAGAGAAGCCACGGAGGCACAAATCTAAAAAACTACAAATACATAAAGAATACTAGACTTTTTTTTTTTAATAAAAAAAGTACAAGAGATGCAGGAGATTTAATTATCACTGCTGAAATTATATTTTTGATATTTGTTTACAAAACATACTTACCGTCTTTTTTATCTTTTGGATTTTTAGATGAGGTTTCTAATTAGTTTTTTAAAGAAGTAGAAGCAATATTACCAACTGTCCTACACTGACATGCATATAAAATCAGTTCAGGGCAGGAAGACGAAGAATTAAAGTTTATTTTTCAGACAAACAAATACTAAGATGTACTTTTCTCTATTTAACAGAACTATTTAAAGTATTAAAGGGCCATGGTTACACACACACACACACTCACACACACACACACACACACAGTGGGTTGTCAAAGGATTTTTAGCATCTTATTTTTTTATAGCATTGTTTCATTGTTTCCCTCTGAGACGACGATGCCATTCTGCTGGATCTTCGGTCCCGTCTGGCTCCGTGTCCTGGACGTCGGTGTAGCAATCCTCGATGTCGTTCAGTCGTTTCCCCAAAAAAGGATCCTGTCACGTGTTTGGCCGCTCCAACTTTCTTCTGTCTCTTCTAACTGAACTCAAAACTGTGTAGACATGAAGACGTATGCTGGAGATCAGACTCACGGTAGGACGTGACAGATGTTTGGGTTCTTTTTTAATGGGCAGCAGCAGGTTGCCTGGAGGGTTCTTATTCAGTGAAAACACACAGACACACAAAGCTCCTTCCTGGAGTTTGTTGAGACCATAACAGAGCTGGGCTTCCTGCTGGTCAGGTCTTTTTTTCCAGCTCCACCCTTCTCCACAACCCCAAAAGCAGGAACATGAAAGCAGCCATCCATCGAACCAGACAAAGCCCAAACATCAGCGGACATGAGCGATTATACGCACAGGCAGAAGCACGTCTACCCACGCACCTTCACTCTGCACAAATCACACGGAGACATTTCAGACAAAAAACATATGAAAAAATCACGACTACACACACACACACACACCTACACACACACACACACACACGCACACACACGCACACGGTCGCAGGTCACAGGTCGCGGTGCCTCGCTCTCTGCAGCCTCATTATATTGTTCACTCGCGCTAACAGAAGGCGGCTGTTTCCTTCTGGGCTTCTTCCAGGAACAGCTTCACTCCTGAAAGAATAAAAAGGTTTTAAAGAAAAGACTTGTTCACTCTGCACCTGCTGGATGAACTGAGCGGGGTCAGGCCAGCAGGTCTGATGGTTTCAGTCACAGTGTGGAGACAGACCAAACATGGAGAGGTCAGCGTAGGGATACTGAGGTCAGCGCTGTGAACTACGTCTAAGCCCACAGCGAGTGATTTTTCTGTACTTGGTGCAGAAGAAGCAAAGTGAAAAGGAAACTTTAGCTTCACTTGGTTCGCTGCTCGGTCATTTAATGCATCTGTCTGTTTGCTGATGAGCTGTTTGCCCGAAAGTCTCTTTTTAGAGGTGTAATCACTAAAAAAAGCTTCCGGTTCTCAATGGAAACCTAAATATGGACAGAATAAGAGTGAAAAGGTGATGTTTACTCGTTCGTCTTTATTCCTGTCTCTGTAAATGACCTGACAGCCATCGATGGGATCCAGAGTATTTTCCTGAATCTCTCTGTCCTGCTGTTTTGCCATCGCCGCTTCATCCTTCCTCTGCATCGTTTTTTGCCGTGTTCTGGTTACCATGACCGCCAACTAAAGCACAATCAGCTGCTCCCTGGTGTAAAGAGAGCGAGCAGGGAGTTGCTGAGAAATGTCACTTGAGCGCGGTAATAACAGGGCAAAACAGAACAGAGGCCTCCTAATCACGAAGCTGGGGATCTGCAGGGTCACGATCTTCAGGTTTCTTACCAAAGGAAAATGTTCTGGGATAAAATCCATGTTTGTATGTGTATGTCTGTGATTTCTGCCTCAGCACTGATGGGTTTGATGGTTGTGGCTCAGGTCGTACCTACAAACTGGAAGGTCTGGGGATTGATTAGGACTGGCATGTCCTGTACCTCTCCTCACCGGACACATTCATGCAATCCAGGGAACAATCCCGCCGCCTGTGTGCCTCTCAAACTTGCCTGTCGGGGACAGGGTGTCGACATCCTTAACGGGAATCTTCTCTAGTTTCTACCGACTCAGTCGCCCTCGATACCATCAATGGCAATCCATCCAAAAGTGGCTGAGATATTCAACCAGTGTTCACAGGTCCAGCTAAAAAACACACCCAATCTTTAATATAGAGCAACTAATAACTGTTAAGAACGCCGTGTTTTATTTAAAAGAGGAAGGATGTAGCCTTGATTTTCTTAAACGTTGAGTTCAGTCTAACAGATTAAATAACAGGCTGCAGGTGGTCAAGTCTCAACTCTAACAATGCAGTTGAAGAAAGCATAACAATATATGACTAACTTCAAAATTATGGTAGTTGTTTAAGAATCAAGGGGCCCTGTTTCCTTGTCCTCGCTGTCCTTGTGTGGAAGTGACATCAGCTCTTTTCCTCTTCCCAGAAACCCCCAGAGTGAGAGAATATTTCCTACAGGCCTTGAACAGATAGAGGGACAAGCAGTGATCATAGAAAGAGAGAATGGGGAGGGGGGGGTTAAAAACGAAAATTTCCTCTTCCCAGAATTCCTCATAGAGACCATCTCCGTTCCCACAATGCTGTTTGTTTGTCTTGACTCTGAGCTTGTGGAAAAAAACAAGACGTGCACTTGTCTCGGGTGCGGCTCCTGTGGTTTCACCTCAGAAAGACTCCACTCTGGTTTCACTTTATCTGTGCGAGGTGGTTAATGAACTGTGGAATAAAAGGACTCCACGGTGTCTTTGTGGCGCACCGGACTGTGGCGCGCTGAAAGGTTCACTCGGCCGGCTTCAGGAAATTAAAGCGATGGAGATCCCTCAATGTAATTCCAGGCAATCAGACATTATTCAAAATATAAATCAGAATCAGAATCAGAATCGTGTTTATTGGCCAAGTATATGTGCAGACAAATACAAGGAATTTGGTTCCGGTAGAGATCCCTCAATGTAATTCCAGGCAATCAGACATTATTCAAAATATAAATGTAGCGTGACCCCAAAAGACAAAAACATGGGGGAAATACACTCCAGAAACCATAAATGCAACACATAAAAACACATTTAGACAGGAAACGCATGCAAAGGAAAAAATCTGGGGTGTCACAGTTCCTCGTTGAAGCTAGGGCGCATCAGTTATGCACAAGGTCTCCAATGGCTACAATGAGTGACACATCAGGTTATGACATCACCGAGGCGTGGCTGTCACCCCACGCTTGAGCCGTGGGACAGAGGAGTTCATGTGCGGCTGTGAGGTGCCCACACTATCGTCCCTCCACCACAGTCCTGACAGGTCTGAGGTGTTAGTGCTGGTTCCAGACTCCGGTCTGGTCTGGACGTTGTACCAGAGCTCTTGTGGTTTGATCAGATGCAGCTTGCAAAGCTAAGGCGTGCTTCCATCTTCTTTCACAGAGGCGCTCCTCTGGCTTCCAACAAGCCATACTTGTTTCTCTTTTCCTAAATGTACTGTCATGAATATCCGTGGAACATCTGTGGACAGTAAGCTCGGGCGTAGTTTTTCACATGACATGCACAGTTATAAGCACTCATTGCTCCAGTTCCACATTAATTAGTTTGTGGTAACTACGTCTGCTTCTCACAGTAAAACAATACTGAACTAAAAAGCAGACGGTCTCCTTGGAGTCCTTAATGCCGACTGAAAACATGTCTGGACTGCCTGCTATGAATCAAACTGTTCCTAATAAATACCTAAATCAAATATCTGGTTTCCTCTTGGACCTCGCTCTAATCACCAGACTCCCCCCCCCATAACAAAAGTAAGTCATTTTCCTGCCTTGTTGTTCTGAGCTCAGCGCTGGTTATAAATGACTCGTCTTATTTAAAAGAAAATCTCTAATTTCTGTAATTGGTATTAATGATGGCTAAAGTCACATTTAGCTTTTCCAGCACGATGCAGCCAACCAAAGTTGTGCCTTAGGGATCTTTGCAATCTGTTCTCCATGCATCACACTGAGTTCACAGGTTCTTGGTTCACATTCAACAAAACATAGCTCTGTAGAAACACCCCCCCCCCCCCCCCAGGCTGTGGTGTGTGCAGAGCAGAGTCGCAGCGCGGATGATAAAATTAAAGCAGGATTGTGAACACACGAGATTCAGGGGAACGTCAAGCATCTTCCAGGTGCAGCTAAACAAGTCAGAGCGAGTCTCCTTTTGTTCAGATCCTTCCAGCGAAAACTTTCACCATCACTCATGTTCTTGACCTCGATTCAAGAATTTTGTTTTCTTTCCTGCTGAGAGTCTGACGTCCGTCAGTCCAGCTCTGAAATCTTATCTCAGAGCCGTGAAACGGGCCGGAGGATCGACTCCTGTAAACAAAACTCTAAAGTCAAATCTCAGTGTCTCCCGTGTGCATCTGAAACGGCTCAGTGTGGCCATTCAGATCGAAGGAAATTTTACAGATTGCTTCTGAATGCCTCTCACAGCAGACGCACTGAGCCTAAGAGAAATTTATAAGATGATGAGAATGTGACCAAAGTGCCAAAATCAGAAGGATGGACTGTGATGAGTTTTTAAAACCCTGTGAATACCCACCTGCAGCACACTTGTATCCTGTGCAGGTCCTGGCTTGCACTGCTGGTTATATTTCTATTACTGCTGCTATAAATTCCATCCAAATAAGTTTTAACGGCTTTGACTGTGATTCAAGAATGCAGCAATAATTTTCTCCTCGCAGAAAAAACCGAGTCAGTCCGATTTATCACGACTTAACAGGCCGTAATGAGGGATCTCTGTGAACCCCGAGTGTTTGAAAGGATGAAAGGATGTGGCTAAATGTAGGATGACTGACGCACGCTCACCCCCCTCTTTTTTTCACATCTGCACGTTTTAATAAATCCTGAACAGCTGCTTCTTCAGCTGGTTTACAGCCATGTGGCAGCAGAACAGCCTTCAGATATAAAGCAGGAGTTGGAATAAAGACAGCGTGCTCTCAGTGACTGTTTCATGGTGGTTGGTCTCCTCACTGTGGCTCACACAACTGAAGGAATGAGCAGCAGAAGGAGACGCTTTGTTGATAAAGAGAAGCTATTAGTATACAGCACAGATATTTTAACATCCACAAAGGATATCTGTTTTTTTATCCATGCAGAATGATGCACCCCCCTCACTTTTATTGTGAAGGTTCTGTTTGCTGCTATTCAGCCCTGGCTCTTCCTGTCTCGTGTTTTCCTATCAGCTGATCTGTTGTCCTGGTTGCTGTTGTGCCGATCTCGATATCGTTCATCCGCCGGAGAGTCTCCGAAACCAGAAGAACGTGTTCACGAACCACAAAGCTGCAGCTAACATACATGCTGAGTATTGTAACGTGTATTGGGATTTGTCACCTTTTTCAACTGCAAATTATCTCCTCAAATTTAAACTTTGTCAGTATCTGTTTCATGTGTAGAAACAGTCACCACTTTGCTGAGATCTCCAAATGATGCCGAGGAGCATAAATCAAAGTCCTCTGAGCTGTAAAAAGAGGAACAGCAAAGTTAGAGAAACACAGCAGACCTTACAAATGGAGAAGGAAAATACGGCACCATAAATATTAAACATACATTAGAGAAACTTCCACAATAAAACGCCTTGTTCAGAATCTGCTTTTGCTTTGTAAATGCTTTTACCTCTGCACAACGTGCCAGTCATGTCTGGCAACGCGAAAGCCTCCATAAAGTAAGTCAAAAGAGTTATGTGCTGTTAAAAAAAAAGAATAGAAGAAGAAAAGTTTCCCGTCCTTTTGAAATACCGAGCAAAGCTCTGAGATTTACTGCCTCCTAATGCTTTTGCTCTTATTATTTCCATCCCTGATAATCATAGAACACGTTATCGTAAAGTGCCCAGTTACAGTACTTTACTTCCTTTGAATATTGCTTATTACAAATATACAATGAAAGTACATCAAATATGTTTTCAAAGCCCACGTGGGGATATTTAATATTTAATATTGTTGCAAATATACTTTAATGTTTAATAAAGAGCTCTCCAAAAGTTGAATCTGTTCATCTGGACGTAGCGTTTTGTGGGAGAAACGTTTCGTCACTCATCCAAGTGACTTCTTCAGTCTCAGCTGACTGCAGGTTTCCCCAAACCTTATAAACAGTACATTTGCATAATGACTGAAACCAGCCCACAGAAGGAACAATGGGCTGTGAGGTCAGTTTCTTAATCTTAATTATGCAAATTCTCATTTGCATACCACTGATCAAAGAACACTGACCAATGGCCATGAGTCCCATTCTCAGAGAGTTGGGGAATGGCTGCAATCACAGCATTGTAAGATGGTGACAGATGTACCCTTAGGCCCCTCCTCCATTCAGAGATGGTCTTTCCCTTTTCACGTAAATGGCCTCCTTGACTCCGCGCTCAAACCAGCGTTCCTCCCTGTCCAGGATGTGTACATCCTCATCATTGAAAGAGTGTCCACTGGCCTGTAGGTGTGAATAGACTGCAGAGTCCTGGCCTGACGAGGTAGCTCTGCTGTGTTGTAGCCAAAAGTTGTTTGGTTTCCCCGATGTATAAATCCTGGCAATCCTCCTGCACTTAACAGCGTACACTATGTTACTCTGTTTGTGTCGGGGGACCCGATCCTTGGGGTGGACCAGTTTTTGGCGCAGCGTATTTTGGGGTTTAAAAGCCACAGAGACCATCTTTTGCCGTCTTACAATGCTGTGATTGCAGCCATTCCCCAACTCTCTGTGAATGGTACCCATGGCCATTGATCAGTGGGTTTTGGTCAGTGATTGTTGATCAATGGTCATGGGAATTTGCATAATTATGATTAAGGAACTGATCTCCCAGCCCATTGTTCCTTCAGTGGGCTGGTTTCAGTCATTATGCAAATGTACTGGTTATAAGGTTTGGGGAAACCTGCAGTCAGCTGAGACTGAAGAAGTCTTTCCTGGATGATTAAGAAGATGTTTTAATAAAGAGCGTTTTGTATTTTTCTCTTCTCTTCAAATAACGTAATTAACTTCCCATTTGTAGAAGCCGGCCTATCACAGCTGTAATAACAGGGCAGGACTTCTTTACTGTACCTGTTATCTAATTACAAATAGACACACAGATCTACAGTAGAGGGAATAGAATTATCCAGTTAAAAAGATGGATGGACGCACGGACGGATGGACGGATGGATGGATGGATGGACGGATGGACGGATGGATGGATGGATGGATGGATGGATGGATGGATGGATGGATGGATGGATGGATGGAGGGTTTCTGTCATGCTTGTGATGAACTCGATCTTGAAGGTGTTGTTGTTTAAAGGGTCACATTCCACACGTGCTCGTGTATTCGACTCTTGCATAAGCTGCGCATTAGTACTGTCAGCACCCTGCCCGTCTGTGTGACCTTAAACCCACCATGAGTAAACCAAGAATGTTGTTATGTTCTGCTCACTAAGAGAGATAAATAGACGCCGGGCGTGTGTTTCAGCTGTACAGTCAGGTACCAGTGGGTGCCTGCTGGATCGGGGGCCCGGGGCTGTGCACCTGCTCACTGAGGATTGATGTGAACTCCCCACCACCCACCGAAACACACGAGTTCATAAAACATAGAAATACACTACAGAGCTTAAGCTAACAACGTTTTCATTTTTGATTTAATCAGCCAATTATTTTGAGCAAAACCCAGATTTATTGTCCCTGCGGCAAAGTGAAGACTTTAGACGACGATAAATGTGTTTAAGTGTCCGCAAAGGTGGAAATGTCAACGAGCTGCACTCCTGTTATTCACAGGAGCACTAATTATCAGGCATCTATTTCTCTGAGATGCACCTATTCATTCTATGGGTGCAGCTCACTAACTGAGCTTATTTGCATCAGCTGCTTATTCTAGTTTATCCAAGTGAGTCACACGGAGATAGACACCAATCAGAGATCGTCTGGCTACCACCAGTCACTGGTTGGTGGGCAGTTTCTGGCAGATACAAGCTGGAAGAAGGTAAAAGCTCCTTGTGATGTGTTTTCAATTTTGCCTTCGCTCCGAGAGTCGTATTTGCAGTGTTTTTCATGCAATCGGCTGATGATCAAAGCAATCAGGAGGTTTTTTGGTGCAGCACCATCTTAGTAACCAGGTCGTCGCAGACATCGCGGGCGTTGCCAACTTCTCTCAAGGCCTTATTGAGCTCTCCACCTTTCTTGTTTAAATATGATCTTATATTTTTTTATATTGGGAGTTTATAATTGCAAATGAGGTGATTAGAAGGAGGTGACAAAGGCTCCTTCTGTCATATTTTGCTTTATCTTTGTATAGTGGGAAGTTTTAGTACACAGGAAACACTTTTCATTCTTTAAGTACATTTTGCTTTCCTAAGCCTGTTTTTGAACCAAAGACTTCTTCTTCTGCTGCTGCAGAAGAAGAAGAGTGTGGTCAGGTTGTGGAGCTGCATAAAGCATGGGCTAAGGATAAAGATTATTAGATTAGGGATTTGTTGGAAATAAGTCAGCGTTACATGAAAGAGAGAGACAGACTTGTGTGGATTTAAGATTTAAGACACAAAAAAGATATTGCATTTCTCAGTGTTGAAGTATGAGTGGAGGGATTAGCGGGGAGGTTCAGATGGAAGAAGAGGAGTTATTAAATCACGGTGAGGATTAGAGGGTTGGCAGAGAGATGTTGTAAAGCTATCACCTTCGCTGGTTGACTTACAACAAGAAATGTTAAAGTAAGGGAGGAGACTCGGAGGAGGACGGAGGGAGTAAGAAAAAGAGATCAGGTGCTAACAGCAGAGAGAGAGAGGGAGTTTCAATAAAGAGGGTTAAAGGAGGGAAAAGTAGAGCAATGAAGAGGAGGATGATGCAGAAATACTCAAACATGAAGGTATGAATTAAACAAACGAAACCAGAAAGAGCAGAAGAAGAACAGTGGGAGTCCTCCACCTCTCTGCTGATAAATCATCCCAGCAGTTAAAATGAGATTTTTCAGCTTCCCTCAAGTGGCCAGCCACGTTTTCACCTCCTCCTCCTGTAAACATAATAAAACTACTTAATCCCCCGACCAGGAGCGAGACACGCTTGCTTCTACTCTGCAGGGAGATGAAGGTCACAGAAAGCATGTGAAGCATTCAGAGGCTCTGATTTTATAAGCAGGTCCAAAGTGTGGACGGTGCCATCGCAACAGGAGCGGCCGAGCCTCCCGTCTCCTCCTGCGGCATCGGCTGATTCATTTGAAAAAACATGATTTCTTTGCAAAATCCAGACTCTTGGAAGGGTTTTCTGTGAGGTGGCGGTGAAATCATCTCAGTGATGCCTGCAGGATTTCTCTGTCTGGCCTGCAGACGAATGAACCGAATCAACAAGAAAACAAAAATGTTTCCTTTTCCTTTGAAGCGCGATGTGTTGGGAACCAATGGGAAGCCCGTTTTAGACATTTTTATCCTCTCGTCATTCAAACAAACCTCTCCTTCAGCTAACATAGGAAGCTGTGCACAAAGAGTGGATATTTGTGGGCAAAAACAGCCTATTTCAGGAGCTCTGGGTTTGAGGATGTGGGTTACAAGGTCACTGATACACAGTCTGACTCTTTGATATCACTCAGCTTTTCTTCTTTGCAGTGTCCTGACCTCCATCAGCTCAGCACAAGAAAGCATCGCAGGGTTCTTGTTCATTAAAACCTGCAGTGATTCCTGATGAGGCTGCAAACCGGGATGTGACACAGCTTGTTGTGTTTACTCATTGTTTGGCAGCGACCCCCGCCATGCAGCAGGAACAGAAAATAAAGATGGATCCAGCTGATAACCATGGGAACGGTTCTCCACAACAATATCGCCCACTTCTACTCTCTGGCTGCTTTATGGCTGCGATGCTTGATACGGGGACACAGTTCTTAGACATTTCTAAGTGAACTTGTGTTTTTCTGTACTCGGTCCAAGAGAACAACCTCCGGGGATGAAAAAGAGCCAACGCTGATGTGCCAATCGCTGCAGGTCCTCTAATGTTTACTTAAGGTGTCAATAGTGAGTCAGTCCCATAGACTCCTGTGTTAATGTCCAATTTTAAAGCAGAAATAAACACATTTGTGTCCCAAACTTCTGTTTGAATGAATTCAGCTTGCTAACCAAGCTAATTTATAATAGCTGATAAAGTTCAAATAAAATAAGTGTAGCCCAGCCAACCGGCAGCTATGTCCATATTTTATATACAGTCTTTGACTTGGTCCCTTTTAGTGGGTTTTTCCATTCAAACATGTAAAACTGTACTGATTTATTAGTTGCATAATGCTCTGAATGCTCTGGGTGGTCAGGTGATGCTAGTACAGCCACAGTGCTAAATGTTTAGCTTAAACTAACAGTTGTCTTTGACCTGAATCTGACCCCCACCCCTCAGAAAAATGCCATAAACATCTGGTTTATTTTTAGAGCTGCCTTCAAAACTTGACCCTCTTATCTCGCTGGCTTTGCCACATTGTTTGGCTGTGAAAGAGACTGCGTAGTGTGTTTGGATCTCAGGTTTGTTTGTGCGTGTGTTCAGTCTGACTGAATCACAGCGACAGACAGTGGAAACAAACGATGAGTTTCCTTTAGGAATTTATTTAGAATCTCGACAACACCCAGAGGTTTCCTTGGGTACAAACACACAGACAGACAGGCGGACGAGCGTCTTCACGTGTGATCTCTGCACTTCACGTTTCTTTGTTTCCACTGCAGTACAGTTTCTCAAGACGCTCAGTCACATGTTTGCATGTCAGACGAGCAGAGAGGAAGAGACGCTTTGTCCTCGTCTGTCTCCACGTTGACAGATCTGAAGAGGCCGCTTCCTCGAGTTTCACTCCATCGCATCTGTGTGTGCTTATATTTTACATGTATAATAACTGATGCAGAAAAACCGCTCTCTCTGTCTGTTCCCTGGATTTTTAACCCTGGGGTGACAGCTTTACTGTTGTTTACTTGAAATTACCCACACACACATTTTTAAGTGAGCTCTCATCAGTAGG
This sequence comes from Oreochromis niloticus, assembly GCF_001858045.2. NCBI lineage: Eukaryota > Metazoa > Chordata > Actinopteri > Cichliformes > Cichlidae > Oreochromis > Oreochromis niloticus. Next base: position 3,359,971 of record NC_031970.2, read on the forward strand.
ATGTTTGCGCCGTTTTCTGCCTCACTGTGTGAGGATTCGGCTCTGACAGGAGATTTCCTTCAACCAAAGAAACTTTTAAATGCGCTGTGTTTGTTCTCCGGTGTTTGACTGTCATTACTGTCATAGTTTCAAACAATAAAATGAGCCATGACAGTCAATAATCCATCATCACCAGGAATTACACAGGAATGCTTTTCATATGAAAGGGTTTTATTTGCAAGTCTACCATTAGCTGGATTAGAGTTGCAGGATATTAAAGGCTGTCATTAAGTCGTGACTCATTCTCAGCTGCTTTGATGCGTGTAGTTGCATTAAACCTTCGAAATATCGTCTAATTAAGGCATCAATTTCCCTCGATTGCATCATTAAGGAAAGCTTTTTATTTTTCAGTGTGGCAGAACTGAGAAGCCAAGCGGAAATTCCTCAGGTTGGAAAAGCTTGTTAGTGCATCCCAGCGTGCATCCAGTATGGAAAAGCTCCTCCTCTGATGATACCAGTGAGCTCTTGAACGTTTTAGTTCTCACATGCTCAGAGCGCTGCTGCCAAGTCATGCTGAGGTTGAATTAAAACGCGGCCGAGGGAAAAACCTTCAGCTGTCTTTCTTCTGTCAGCAGGCGTCTGTCCAACCTGTTGAGCTCTTTAAAACCAGCTGACAAGATGTTAGCCAGCCATCCGCTCTGATAGATTATGACAAATTATGGTTTGATAACATGGGCGGGTCCTGTGCCTTACGGGCTGGGATAATTTAGGTTAGGCTATGGATAAAGTAGAAGGAATAATATTAGGTTAAGACTGCTGTTGTTCTCATTAATTTGCTACTAGACATGCTCCAATAAGCTCAATGAAATCAGGAGATTCTATTGGACTAAACAGCTGTTAACATCGAGTTTTATTGTTGCAGGTCCAAGTAGACACAAAGGAACTGTACAAAAAAATGAAATGTAACCAAAATGAGACGTGAAAAAAGGCCACAGAGAGAGAAAACGATGACAAAGAAACTGAATATGACCACAAAGAAACAAAGAATAACCACAGAGGAATGCAAACAACAATGAAGGGCCTTTAAAGGACCACAGGATGCCTGAAAACATCTCCAGACACACTCAGACCGACTACAGACGGAGAGAACGACCACAAAGAGGCTCAAAGTGACTAGGAAGACTCAAAATAACAAAACCAACATATGTAAAACTGTGGAAGACACCATTTATACCTGGATTGATTTCACCCCTCTGTCCCTTCGTCTGTCCATCATTGCATCTTAGATTTTGCGGAGGACAATCAGATTGAGCAGAGTTACTAACAAGCTGCAGGTACCTGCCTTCCCTCTCTCAGCAGGTACGTCTCTGTTCATCCCTCAAACTAGAGTCTTGAAACCGGCCGTCTCCATAATTTATGAACGGCACAAAGTGATAAATTGACCCGGTTCCCTCGTGAGCTACTTTCCCACATTAACTGAGCCGCCTGCCTCGCTGTAGTTCCTGCGTGCTGGAGAGTTATCCAGGTGTTTGTGATTTGCTAAAGATGAATCCAAAGTGCAGAGGAAGTTTGGGAATATGGGAAATAAAAAAGGAAAACTGGGTTGTTTGTTTTGGAAACGCGATTCGATTTTTGATCTGGACAGTTTGGCTGTTTCTGCAAAAATGTATTTAATTTGAATTTAATTATCTGTGAATATCAGATGGAGCCGCTTTAATGGATTTAGTTCAGGTGTCTGATTCCCAAATAACCAAACTCAAGTAGGTAAACAAACTGTTTCTTTGCTTCTTGTTCGACACACGTGACGCGAACGATGACCTCACGCTCCGACTCGTAACAGTCACGCCGTCGGCCGAGCTTTTGAGTCTGTCTGCAAACACACTGGAAATGTTTAGGTTGTCTTTCAGCATCCGTCTTCACTCAGCAGGCCAAGAAGAACCTGACACATTATTTATGGTCTGCCTTTTGGCTCTCTCTCTGTGTCTGTCTCTGTTTTTGGAGTGTATGAGCGCTGTTCACATTTAGGAATGTTTTCTAAATGAGATATGTGGCTAGTGCCGTTTGCCAAGAGAACATCCAGTGTTTTCTTAGATTAAGATGCCAGTAAGCCCCTCTGGATGGATTCTGGGCTCCTCCGATATGAATGTAAACATATTCCAGTAATAGTTTATCTTCATCCTTCACTGTTGACTTAATTTAATGAGATCTGTCTCTATCTGATTGCACAGCTTCTTCTCATAAACTGACACAACTCGGGCATCTCTTCTTTTCATGAACCGCTTTGTGACACTTCATCGGCTTTAGAGGGAGTTTGCATCATCAGGTGAAATATTCAGAGGTTTTGGATGATTTGCTATAAAATGGGGCATGACTGATTTAGTACAGCACGCTGTGAATAATGTGATGTATTTTGATTTTAAATGGGAATGAACTGTTTAAACAGCATTTTCCTGTTCATTCAGACCACTGAGAGCACTTTACAAACCACCTTCCCACAGCGCTGTCTTCCAACATCTTTCAAGCCACCCAGAGAAAACCTGAGCAAGCACAGGAAGAACATGCAAACTGCTCAAAGAAAGACTCATTAATGCACACATAAATCCTGCTGCAGGATAACTGCATGCATTACTGCCCACCGGGCTGCTGAGTGTTGGTGCTCTCTGAGCAAAACACTGCAGCGCTGTGGGTACGCTTATTAAAGAACATTAATGCAGCGACCACATCATGTGCAGTAGTAACGAGCCCTGAATAGTCAGATGACATCATCACAGAGAAAACTCTGGTGTTTGTTTAACCCACATCATTAGCTGCAAGTAGCTCAGAAGTCCTCTAAAGAGGTCACACACCAGCTGGTGCAAAGTCTGAGCTGCACATCGCCCCCCGTCCTCCTCAGTCATCCTGCAGAAGCTCCAAACTACCGTGAACCGAATAATTAAACTGAGCTCGACTGGAATAACTCAACAGTGAAGCTGGTTTCATCTGGTGTTTTTAAATAGACTGTTTCTAATGCTGCACATAACATCCTCTCCTCTGCATCATAATAATTAGCAGCCTCTCCAGTTTGCAGACAAACTCCACAGTCTTGCACGGTGACGGTGGTCCTTGTTCTGCTGCTGATACCACCAGCCTGTAGGTTAAACACTGATGCTGTCCATGCAGCGTGATCTCACCACAAAGCCGAACACAGCAGGTTACATGTAAATGTTTCTGTGAAGGTGGAGCCAGACTGGATTTGTCTGAGCTGCTCTTGGATTATGAGCATTTTAAACTTCTTGAGCTTCAAAAGCATCGCTAACACAATGTGTCATCTCCTTCCTGTTTCTCATTTCTCCTCCTATCAGCTGCCTGAGTGTGATGTAACCGGTCAGACGGTCCTTCTTCACGATGATGCTGATTTTTGCTGCAGCCCTGCCGGCTGCAGGTGCAGTCAGGACCCGAGGAGCGGCGTCTGTGCACGCGATGGTCATGATGGTGTTTCTCATCCCTCTGCTGTGGCTCCAGCCTGCAGCATCGAGCTCCGCCCCCGAAGCCAAAACCTGGAGCCAAACGGGGCCGCGGCTGCAGCTCTCCCACTCAGGTAGGGATCACGTCAGAACGTGCTGAGAACAAGTGCTGCACTTTTGAAGCCTCCAGTGTTTGAGGATTTTTCACTGAACAAGTAGACGTAATTATTTTAAAGGTGTCAAAAATAGTTAAAAAGAGGCTCTTAGGGTCTTGGGCCCCTGAGCAGTTGCCCACTTTGCCCAGTTAGTAATCCATCGTTATGGTACCAGTAAAAAGAAATAGAGCAACAGACCAGTCAGTGAGGATTAGAGCAGTCTCAAAGCTGTGGGTGTATCGTGGGTAAAGCCTGACTTTCCAGCTATTTAATAAACAGAATGAGTGAAACCAAAGAAAATCAAGTGCTAGCTGTGATGTTTGGATGTTAGAACCTCACATCTGCACCACAAACACACCAATGACAAACATACATTTTCATGTCCACAGTTTATGTGATTCCTTTGGTCTCTAACTGCATCCATACAAACACTTTAGGCCTAATTTGCCTGTTTTGCGACGGATTTAAACAGCACCATTAATCACGACTGTCACTGGTCGTAGCTTTCCACGGAGCTTTTCAGTGAACACATGAACACTGGGAGTCAGAAGGCCTGTTAGGATCACAGTTGGCCATTGAATTGGATTGTTTCAGGCTTTCTTTGGTGGCCAGTAGCAGAGCTGAGAAACAATATCTTCATAATTGAGTTTAACCTCACAGGCGGAACTTTTCCATCTGTCATCTTCCTTTTTTCTTTTCCTATTTTCACATGAGAAAACTGCGACTGTTTCGTATCGTTATTGGGTCACTGCCTATCAGTTAACGTCCCCACTTGTACAGTCGAGACTTGATTAAGGTGCTGGTGAAAGTGGATGTTGGATTATTTCCTGGCTTTTGTGATGTGTGATGGTAGAACGGTCTGTCTGTATCCGGCTAAAGTTTTTCAGCAGTAAAGTCATAATCTCTGGGGGCTTATTGCAGTCGGAGCTGGAGAGAACTTCATAACTCTGTCAGTGAAGTAATGTCTATAACACACAAAGTGATCCGGGGACTTGTGTCGCTGTGAAAATGTCCCCCACGTACAGCAAAGTCACAGTTTCCTTTACTTTTCCAGAGTTTTAAAGGACACTGAGCTGCGACGCCCTGATTAATGTCAATAGCAAAAGCTTTTTGTCTACAGTAAAATATTTCATGAGTGCAGTGAGCAGAATTAAAGTGGGAGACTATGTTATGAGCTAACGGTGGCCATAAAACACTCCTGATGGAGTCAGCCACCTGCAGGTCGCTGTCATCACCGACATGCAGACTTCATACTGCAGCGTTTAGAAGATGCAAATGAAGGAGTTTGGCTTTTTTTCTTAAAGCTGGAGATTAATCCTCAGCTTCACTGTTGTAGACATTAAACTGTGATAATCCTCCATCGGACACAAGGAGTTTTATCTCCTCTCCCTTTAGCCTGCTTTAAACCAGGCCCTGGATTATTGTTGGATTATTGGCTGGTTTAAAGATTTTGTTTCCCAGATAGCGAGCTTTTACTTTACCTCGGTAGAATTATGAAACACCAAACAAATACTCCAATGGTTTTGAATATTTTGAGGATCTGTGATGATTTTTTTCTTTGTTTTCATCATATGTGACACCAAATGGACGCTTCCAGTTTTTGGATGTCAGACGAACCAACAACCTGTTGGGCATGATTGACAGTTCAGAATAATCCTTCTGTATCATACACTTTGTTTCATTACCTAAAATGAGCAGCTTTAGCTCCTCCCACCTTTTCCTGATTGGCTGCCCTCACCAGCATCCTGCTGGCTGTGCTGGTGAGGGCTGGACAGAACATTTTGCCAGACGCTGCTCTGACTCACTTTAGCGTCACATCTGATATTTTCTGTTTTTTTTCTAGTCAGATTTTTTTAACAGATACTTTGTTTTTTTTCATGTTGTTTTATTGTATTTTAAGTTATTCAGATTTTTTCTCCGTGGGCCCTCAGGTAGTGAGGTTACAGTTCAGTACACGTGGTGTGTGCTGTACCAGGTGAGCTGCAGGGATGCATTTTTAAAGCCGAGCGTCGCTGTGACGGTGAACGGAGATCCTAAAGGTGATGAATGTGCAGTTTGTGCTTTGTTTTGAATTGTTTGGCTGTCTGACCAACGTGAGCTTTTGTTAGCACAAGTTTGTGATTCCTTTGAGATTACGGTCAGTTTTCACAACCAAGAAAGGCCCAAAAAATGTAAACGTAGATTTTTATTTCAGATTCTGAGACAAAGTACGGTTGTTTTTAAGTCTGGCTGGGACCGTCATCAGATGACTCGTGGTGTCTCGACATGCTTTGCCAGGCCTGGACTGCAGCTTCACTTCCTAAAAACAATCTGTCCACTTTCCTCACTGCGCTATTTCAAATCCAGTCTGCTATACAAAATATTACAAAGCCTTTTTGACTGTGCACATTTTCGTTCTGCTGTTCTGAGTGAAGGAAAAACAGCAGTTTATGAGCAGAAATGTGACAAAGATTCATCTTAAAGAGATAATTTGACATAAATTGAAAATAAAATTGCTCTCCACTGCAGGAGCACAGCACTTCACACTCTGTTAAATCACCAGTGAAGTCATCTATCCAGCTCCAATCACACTAACACACTTTTCTCCCCCTGAATGCTTGCTTCCTCCTTGGCAACCAGCAACACCAGTAAAGCCAACAACTGCTTCCTATCCAGCGGTAATTAGTTCAGGGCGGCTGGTCTCATTGTGCCGCGGTTAGCGAGTGTTTGTCTGCTGAATGAATGAGTGAAGACATGGAAGACTGGAATTAGTGAAGCAGTGACTGTGCTGTTTGTAACAATCGAGCGATTGTGCTGAAGTGAGAGGGGAGGGTTTCGGAATAATCGCCGAGGACCTGACGGGATTATTGAAGTCAGAGACATTTGAATACACTCAATGAATGTCAGCGATACAAAGGGAGGGAAAAGGAAACTCGAAAGACCTGAAAGTTATTTTGATGGATTAAAGATAAAAACAGAAGCACATAATACCTCAGTGGAAACTGCAGCTCTTACATGGAGACACTTGTTCTGTGTTATTGTCGGGTCTTACCGTACAGTACTGTTGTTGTGATTTGGTGCTATATGAATAAAATTTAAACTATTAAATTGAAAGTTATTTTGGCCGAACATTTTTGATAAGAAATGATAAATAATGAACTAATTTCCTGTTAAGTGATGGCATGTTTATTAATAATTAATAATAATTAATTAAGCAAAATTATTTATGTCATCAATTTATGATTTCTATACAAACTGCGACCTCTGACCCTAAAACATGAAGCTAGCACTAAAATGTTGAAGCTGCAGTTCCTCTAGTGTCCACTTGAGGCTCCACCAGTAAGCCAGTCCCCATAGACAGTAGCGGTTTTAGATACGGGCGACACGGGCGGTTGCCCGGGGCGGCATCGTGATGGGGGCGGCATCACGGACATCGGCGAAAAAAAAAAAATGCTCGTACTCATGCTGCCCCGACGGCAGCCAGCGCATATTGGGAATGTCATAGGCACCAATCGGTTTTCTATCGCCCATTTGCTGGGAGTGAGGTGCGCCTGCTGCTTGCGGCACAGGGAGGAGAGGGCGGGGTGGCGGGGGATTCTCTGGCTGGCTGGAGCAGCATCTAATAACCAACTCGCAAAATAAAACAAAATAAAAACAAAACAAACACGAAAACACCGGACATTATGATACAGACTTATAATTTGCACCGATGTTTTTTCGAAATTCCATACACGAAAACTGAGCGCGAGAGCCCTCGGTGCGCCTGCGCGCTGCTAAAGTCAAAGTAAACTTTATTGTCATCTCCGCTACATACAGTCCAGTATATAGAGAGACGAGACGACGAGGCTCCAGTTACAGCAGTGCAAATAAACGAACAATAAATATAGTAGAGTAAGAAAATAAATATACACTTTAGGACTCGGGATAAAGGGATCAATAACAATTTAAAATTTATCATTTACAGTTTGATGATTTAAAGTCAAAGGGCAGCCCTTTGTCACCGATTCTGTTCATAATTTTTATGGACAGGATTTCTAGGCGCAGCCAAGTGGCGGAGGGCTTTCACTTCGGTGGCCTCAGAATCTCATCTCTGCTTTTTGCGGATGATGTGGTTCTGATGGCTTCATCGGGTGGGGGCCTCCAGCTCGCACTGGAACGGTTCGCAGCCGAGTGTGAAGCAGCGGGAATGAGGATCAGCACCTCCAAATCTGAGGCCATGGTTCTCAGCCGGAAAAGGGTGGAGTGCCCACTCCGGGTCGGGGATGAGTTCCTGCCCCAAGTGGAGGAGTTTAAGTATCTCGGGGTCTTGTTCGCGAGTGATGGGAGAAGGGAGCCGGAGATCGACAGACGGATTGGTGCTGCGGCTGCAGTGATGCGGACGCTGCACCGGTCCGTCGTGGTGAAGAGGGAGCTGAGTGTAAAAGCGAAGCTCTCAATTTACCGGTCGATCTACGTCCCGACCCTCACCTATGGCCACGAGCTGTGGGTAGTGACCGAAAGAACGAGATCGCGGGTACAAGCGGCAGAAATGAGCTTCCTCCGAAGGGTGGCTGGCCTCTCCCTTAGAGATAGGGTGAGAAGTTCGGCCATCCGGGAGGGGCTCAGAGTAGAGCCGCTGCTCCTCCACATCGAAAGGAGCCAGTTGAGGTGGTTCGGGCATCTGACAAGGATGCCCCTGGGCGCCTCCTGGGTGAGGTGTTCCGGGCATGTCCCACCGGGAGGAGGCCCCGGGGCAGACCCAGGACGCGCTGGAGAGATTATATCTCTCGGCTGGCCTGGGAACGCCTTGGTGTTCCCCCGGATGAGCTGGAGGAGGTGGCTGGGGAGAGGGAGGTCTGGGCTTCTCTGCTTAGGCTGCTGCCCCCGCGACCCGACTTCGGATAAAGCGGATGAGGATGGATGGATGGATGGATGGATGATTTAAAGTCTCACACATAACCCGTCGAAAGGGGAGGGAGACCTGCTGCTTCCAAAGAGAGCACATTTCATTCATAATGTTGTAAATCCAAGCCCATTATGTATTCATGATTTGAATCCTGGGTTGTGTGAAATCCCAGAAATAGGCTAGGACCGCCACTGCCCATAGACCAGCGGTCCCCAACCTTTTTTGACCGGTTTTTGTCCGATAATATTTTCATGGACCGGCCTTTAAGATGTCGTGGATAAATATAAGAAAATAAAACCAGTACTGGTACCAAAAAAAGAAGATGTATTCATAATACACAGGAAAAGACTCAGGGAAACCGAGTTAACGATAAAAACGATTTAAAAAATAACGATAAAAACTGATAAAAACCCTGAAAACCATAAATTTCACACCCGAGCCTCAACTCTCGCGGCCCGGTACCAAACGACTTGGGGTTGGGGACCGCTGCCATAGACTGTAGAGCAGAAATAACATGTTTATAGTCTGTTTTAAGTATAACTCAGAATTGTTAGGGTGTCTGACTGACAGGTGGATGGAGACACAGATGGCTGTCAGCTTTCACCAGGCTTCACCTGATTAGGGACACCACCTAATTGGAGTCCCTGAACTGGAGCTCTTTGTACCATTTGTACTTATATCCACCAGATAATATAGCTTGCTATGTGGTTAGTAGAACATCCAAGAAACTTCAGTAAAACCCTGGTGCATCAATTCTATCTGTTATTGGTCCTGTGACTCAGGTGATGGGAGACTCGTAGCTCACCTATGATTATGTGACACGTATCATGTACAGCAGGGGTGGGGAGCTCCAGGCCTCAGGGGCCGGCGTCCTGCAGGTTTTAGATGCCTTTGATCCACACAGCTGATGTACTGGTTACATGACCTCAAATGTCTCAAAGTTCTCCAGAGGCCTGATAATGAACTAATCGTTTGATTCAGGTGTGCTGACCCAGGGTGAGATCTAAAACCTGCAGGACACCGGCCCTCGAGGCCCTCTGATGTACAGTAATATATACCAGGATATTATAGAAACAAGTGCATGAGGGACATTTTAGCTTTAGATGGTGGATATAACGTGGACGAGCTTACAGCTTTGGAAAGTGTTTCTGTGTCAGACACTGAATCAGATCAGTCTATAACTATTTTTATACCAACGGAGCTGCTTTCTGCATTATGCAGCTAACGCGTCAAATGGAACATTCCAGACAGGTTACACACACACACACACACACACACACACACACACACTTTCAGCACACATGTGGCATCTTTAACCTGCGAGTACAGATGTGGCTTTGTGTGATGTTTCTGTTGCCTTCTAAGAAGCTTCTGTTCCGTCAGCTGACGTCCATTTCAACGTTTTTACCCAAACAGTCCGATCTCGGAGGACGTCTCGCAGTATCACACTGCTGACGTGTAATGGGATTACATGTGTTTGTGTGTGGCGTTGGAAACAGTAGCAGCTCAGTGGTTTTCATGGCAGTAAAAGGAGGCAGTGAACTCCATTTAATGAAGCACGCCGAGGTCCTCGTGCTGTGTTTGTAGCTGCAGGATGAACAGCAGAGAGGCTGTTAATATTTTATAAGGTAGATACTCAGACAGGACACACACACACACACACACACACACACACACACACACACACACACACACTGATCTCTAAACTTTGTTTAGTTACACTTTTTATTCACTGTTTCTGTTCACGTCAGTCTTAGTATTTATTGTGTGAACTGCTTCAGCTTTAGCTTCCTTATTTCATTTTCCCACACACTTTTATCCTGGAGTAACACAGACAAACTCAAGTACTTAAGGTCAACCTTAGCAGACAGCATGTGTCTGTCCTTAAGTGTGAAAAGTGAAGCAGAGCCTTGAACTTGTGTCCTTCCTGACAGGAGCTTTCAAAAGAATTTGATCAGTGACCTCAATAAACATTTTCCTGGTTATTCTATGATCTACGTCTCTAGTTTCAGTGGGTGTCTTCCACTTGACAGCCATCTTTAAATCAACCTTGGGCTGCTATATACCTAACTTTAATTTAAGTGGTTCTCAGGATACAAAAACGTAATCATAAGTCAAATTTGGACAAAAATTCGTCTGTGCTGTTACAGGAATCTCCAACAGATTTCATATGTATACTAGTTACTCTCAAATGATGTTTGATGCTCAGTAAATATGACACTTTAACCACCAAAATGTGAAAAGTTATGTTAAATAATTTTTAACTTTGTACAAACAGTTGGGTAAAATAAACACTTTGATGTTGTCGTGTTGGGCACTTTGCAAACCAATTATCACAACTGAAATGAAGAGGATTGTTACAGCCTTACTCAGTGTTTCCAACTAAAGTCCGCTACATGAGCAGCTACATGGTGGTGAGCTACAGCAGATCATCTATGACTCACAAGGTTGGTGGTTCGATCTCTGCCTGCTCCAGTGTGCGTACCAAAGTGGCCTGAAGTGTTTCTCTGATCATTGTGTTCACAGACTGAGCAACTATTTTATTCTCTCACTTATACAGTCCACACACACACACACACACACACACACACACACACACACACACACACACATGCTGATCTTCCCTGCAGGATGAGGGCTGGTCTCTGTGGATTCCTGCTCAGGTCAGACGCTGGGTCAGCTGTGACGCACACACTTTATCCCTGTGTGTGTGTGTGTGTGTGAGAGAGAGTGTGTGTGTCTGCAGGATGTGTGCATCCCTGATTGGCTTAAAAGTAAACCGACAAACGTTGCAGGGCCATGGCGGGTTTGAAAGGCTCTACCTCTAACCTGGATCCTGTTGTTTCCCATCTGTGTTCTAATCTGGTCTGTATCATCTTCGGGCTTCTGGAAAACACGCAGCCGAACGTTTGTCAGCTCCACCTCTGGTCTCACACACATGAACGCTCACGCACATGAACGCTCACGCACATGAACGCTCACAGACATGAACGCTCACACACATGAACGCTCACAGACATGAACGCTCACGCACATGAACGCTCACGCACATGAACGCTCACACACATGAACGCTCACAGACATGAACGCTCACAGACATGAACGCTCACGCACATGAACGCTCACACACATGAACGCTCACGCACATGAACGCTCACGCACACGCATGCTCACGCACACGCATGCATCGGCACATGCAGGCAGGTTTTGGCTCTCACATGGACAGAACAGACTCGGACTCTTCTCTGCCTGTCGACACCGCACGCATAGATCGTAAACGTGGATGTGATCACATGATTACACACAGGCAGGTGCATTTACACAACATGTGAGGATTCCTGTCTGTAGAGACTTTATAGTAATATATTTTTATGGTTTCCATCTAAAAGACAGATTCTTTGCCTTCATTTGTGTATAATTAAACAACCTTGCGTTAGTTAAAAATAATAAACCAAATCTCAGAATAATGAGGAGTTTATTTTTCTCACAGTTACCAGCTTTATACTTTGAGGTCATGACGGAGCGTAACAGTGATCTGGGTTTAATGCTGGACTTGTTGAGTTATGAGTTTGGATCTGCTCAGCTGTGAAGAACACTGTGGTGTAAATATGTCTGACGCCCCGCTCACAGGGTGTTTATACTACGGACATTTCGCTCATGACTGTGAGATATACATTAAGATTAGTCTATATTAAGCTGTCTAAACTTTAAAACACAGCTTTGGAGTGTTTTTAACATCGACATTAACGCTTTACCTTTCACTGGTGATGAGGGAACTTCGTGCAGACTTGGCAACTGTCAGGAATAGAAATATTGTCCTGCTATTAGTTGCTGCTATTTTATAATCATCATTAACATTTCATGTTAATAGGGATGTTGCATTCAGATGCACTCAGATGTTCAAAATATATTGGTATTATATTAGTCTTTATTACAGGTTCAGTTATAATCAGTTGAATCTATAATTTAAAGGTTTCTGAATGTTTTATATTCTTACACATAGTCTTCAGTGGGGGAGAAGCTGATTGCAGGCTGACAGGAAACGGTGTGCTTTTGCAAAAGTGAAACCAAAACCAGAGTCTGGGTTTGTATAATGAGTTTATACATTTTACATAGAAGTTAAGATCATCACAACACAGGATGGCCTTAGCCTGGTTGCCTATGTGAGGTCAACTAAGGTTCAGAAAGCAGATGCACACTCTGTGCACGCGCAGAGACATACACACACACACTGTTAGGGTGTAGGTGAGAGTTGACTGATGAAGCAGTAGATGCACGATGCGAGAGCTGAGCTGGCTTACGGGAAACCACCGGGGAGAAGATGGAAGCCAGTGTACTTTTAATTGTGCCTTAAGCTGTCAAATAGAACATTTGTGGTTTTGAAGCTGATGTATGTGATGACGCAATGAGGGGGCGTCACTAAATATACTCTGATGCATATAAAACTGTATTTTGATGTTAGGAGGATGAGATTGTGGGGCTGTCTGCTTACAGAGTCCGCTCATTCTCCCACGCGTGTCGTTTCATTAAAATCATCGTCTTTACCCTTTGGACCAGTGTGGTTACTTGCATTCCTCCTGTGTTTCCTTCCCTATATTTTTGAACCTTAACATTTGGGGGCTTCGTCCGAGGGGGGAAGTGAGACAGGATGGAGAAAGGTCCGAGGCGTCAGGCGCTCAGGCATTGGTCAGTGGTCAAAGTGAGTGACAAGCCGGCATATAACAAAAGGTAGGCACCACCTGTTGATCTTATGAACCAAAGTGTGTCAAATTGGGCTGTGTAAATTGAAAGTCTACTCACTGAAACTACTGGTAGATGTCTGCTTTGATTTTGGTGAAAAGTTGAAGGTGGAAGTAATGATAATGATAAGGAAGTATAAGTGACAGTACTGAGTAATGAGAATAAAGGAATGAAAAGAGAATTAAAGCAGTTGGACTGCTAAGTGAACTTTTAGAATGATAGGGAATTTGGTCATTTTGTGGGTTAAAGTCCCGTTGGTCATTTGGTCTACGTGTGATGGTCATTTTTGTGGGTTAGAGTCCCCTATGTCCACAACGGGAGATCTGCCTCAATCTTAATCCTGTTTTGGGCTTAGATTGTTGTTTCAAATTATTATAAATTTTTCTAGGACGACAGCGGCGTCTGTTAAGAAGCGCATTTTCTCGGAGGTAACGCTCCCTCCTGGATAAAGACGTTTATCCTTGACCTACCCTGAAGAGTAGGGTTAGTACGGCACGACGAGCCGGGAAGGACTGGGGAATCTTCAAAATTGCTAGGAGTTAGAGTCTCCTATTTTTGCGCTTATTGGGTATGCTGGCAAATTAAGTTAGGTTTAGAAATCTGGACAGGACAGTCTGGGACCGCCCTGGTGAATTGAGCACAAAAAGTCTGGGACTGATCGGTTGGAGCCGTTATGTTCTATTATCGAAATTACATAGGAGTTGTAAAGGCCTAAAAATCTGTGCAGTGTAAATATAAAGACGTCTTGTGTAAATATAATAATATGAGATCTATGTGGGAGATCCGTCTCTGCACCACCAGTGCACTACCGGATGTGCACTGATGGTGTGTGTAAATGCAAATGAGCAGCGGGGACGCGCAGAGAGGGTGGTTTCAGCTTCGACAGAATTGAGCTTTTTGCTAAATGCCTGTATATAAGAGGTTGGTTTTGCTTATTATGAGAGTGTAAATACAGTGTGAATATATTAGTGTGGATGATTAGAAAATGACTGAATTTTGATAGATGTATATTTCGTGGGCCATAAATGTTGGTGTGTTTTATTTTTCAGTTATGTGTGTGGGGAGAAGCTGCGAGACGATGAGAGGTTTCAGTTTTCTTTTTCTTTTTTCTTTTGACTTGCTCTTTCTGATCATGGAAGGCATGTCCAAAATACTCGTATGAAAGCGTATTTTGTGTGATTTTAACTGTGTGAAGGCTGTCAGTATTTGATTTGAGTGACTCTGCATGATTTGTCTGAGTGAGTGGAAAATGGAAGTTTGAGAGAGAGAAGGCAGTGTGTGTGAGACGAGTCATGGCGTCTGAAAGAGGTTAGAATATTTAAAAGTGTGTGTGAGAGGAAGGTGTGTGTGACTGATGATGTCAGGGGAGCACCCAGAGAAAGAGACAGAGTTAAATTCTAAGAAGATGAAGCGGATGCATGTGTTAAGAAAAAGTAATAAAGTAATAAAATTATATTAATTACAGGGTTTAGAAAAGAGACAGACCGAGAGAAATAAATACAGGAACTAACAATTACATTAATGAATTGAAAATGCACGTACACAAACTGTTACATGTGAAATTATGGTTGGAAAGTTTAATAAAGAAAGCAGTTTACACTCCTTTAATTTCCAGAACCAGTGTGTCCCCTAGGTCTGATAACACCCTTGCCCAGTTGGCTCCTGTAGTAGGCGGGCATGGAAGGCTGGACAGCCCATGACGGGTAAGATCCCACCTCGAAACCCTGGGACAACCTAAGGCAAGGCGCAGTCACGATTGCTCGAACCTAAGTCCCGGAGTGACCTTGGAGTCACTGGAGGAGACGGGATTTAACAGGTAAGGCCACTGGGCACAGGCGGAGGGGAAATGTCATTAACAATGACCAGTGATGAACCAGAGAGAGAAAACACACCCTGTCAAAAGGAGTTTGGAACACTGGAAAAGAAACATTTACAAGATCACAAAGATCATAAAGAAACATTTATAAGAATCACACATACAAACAGAAAATGCACTAACCTTACAGAGACAAGCTCATGAAGATTAATGAACAGATAATGACTTAAAACCTGGCTAAGAACACAAACATACGTAATTAAATCAGCCTGCTAATTTCATGAGGGTTAAAATGGTGTGAATGGTTAATACAATTGATGGAAAGATTTAAAAAGATGGAAAAACAAAAGAAAAGTCTCTATAAGAGTGACTCAGGAGTGCTCTCGCACTGATTTATCAAAGTAAGTGATTAGTATAGAAAGAAAATGAAAATAATTCAATAATGTGATAAGGTTTAAACATGTATTCCTCTTGTTGAGTTGGCTGTTGAGCTGTGGGTTTATGCAAATTAGCTGGAGTGAGTGAGTGACAAAGACACTTCCTGTGTGCGTGTGTGTCGGAGGCTTTCAGTTCAAGAGAGATCGGGGGCTGATGAAGAGTATTTGGCGAAAATATAATGGTAAAGTATCAGGATATTTGATTACGGTGGTCAGGTCTGTTCAGAGGGGCAGATTTGGACAGGAAATTTATAATTTAAGGATGATACGTTGTTGAAATTGGTTTTTATCTTGTGCTGAATGAAAACGGTCTTTGATCTTTTGACGAGGTTTTCGGTGTGTTGAATGGGTGAAATTTAAGATTGTTTTAGATTTTTGAGGCTGTTGTTTCTATTTCAAGAGAGGGAGTTTTGATAAACATGGACATGTCTAAAAGGGCCCATAGTTTTTGTAACAGTGCACTTAGAGAAAAAACCTGTCAGGTGATTTTGTTTTGTACTTTGATGAGCTAATAATCAGCTCTCTTTTTTCATTTTTGTTCTAAGCAGGCCTGGAAGAGAGTGAACGGACGGCGCTGACAAATTACCAAGTACGAAAATCAGGTGGGCTTTACAGAATTATAATTGATTACAATCAGAGATTGATTGGCGGCAAGTCTCTGTCTAAAAATGGATTGTATCGATTCAATCCAGTCAAAAGCATAGAGAACTATTTTTCTAAACAGGAAAACGAAATAAAACGAATGATTGAGCTCATTTTGCTGATGTGGAGCATCTGATGACGTGCGCAGAAGGCTGCAGTATCAGCAAAAGATCGTGTGTGAATGCATGTGAGTGAATGCGAGTGAGGGGACCGAGGGGGGAAATAAATGAAAGGACAAGTGGGAGACTTAAATCTGGGGATGCTGATTTTGGGTTGCTGATGTATGCTTGGAGAAAATTTCTTTTTACTGGGGTTAGATTATGGGATTACATTATATTGTTGGGAGAATGCAAAATGCTAAAAGGGAAACATTGGTTGATGAGATGCAAGTTACCATTAACTGAGGTAACTCAGGATTAAGAACTGTTTTGTTTAAGGTTATTTTGTGTCATGACACAGATTGGATCATATAGGGGGAGAGTTGAGTAAAGGTTTTGTTTCCAGGAAGTTCCAAGGATCCAGAGTTCAATGGAGCAGCGAGTTGGAGAAGATTTGACATGATGATTAAATTGATTTTGTTCCTTAAACACAGGTTTTCAGGGCTGGAGCAAAATACCGGAGAGGAGAATGGCTGAGCTGTTCTGAGAAATGAAATGACTAACCTTTTTTCCTTTTACTGTCCTAAGCTTGGGTGAAGCATGTTGAGTTTTTTGCCACATGAGATGTGTCAAAAAAGAGAGGGATTTAAGATTTAATTTGTTTAATTTGAAAGGGGTTTTACTAGGATTTTATAACTATTGGGGTTGTTTGATAATCTAGATATAGTAAAACTGAGGACTTGTTAAAAGAAAGGAGTAAAATGAACTGAATTCTGTTTAGAAGATAAATTGCTGGTGTTAATAAGAAGTTGTACACCAAATTTAAAGGGGAAATTGTGGGAATAAAGGATATGCTTTGGGGGAAAATAGTGAAGATTTTATGAGTAGAAAATGTGGGATTTCTTTTTGAACAGATAGTAAATAGATTTATTTTTAGGGTAGAGGAGAGCTTTTATGAGGATGTTAAAAGTCTCGCTGACTCAAATGAATAATATTGGAGATTATATATGTAGAAATGATTTTTCATACACATTGCATTTTTGTGCCTTTGACGGAGTTGTGGCTCAGAGAGTCGTCTCTTGAGGGTCACAAACTTTTGGTTAACGTTATGATTAGCCAATCTACTGTGAGAATGACCTGAGTTATTGAAGGATTGCACACGCTTACAGACATATAGAGTTCATTAAGACCTGACAGTATTGATTCCAGGCAAAAGGCCTGAAATCCATTTAGCATTTAACTGAATAGGAGTTTCGTTTGTAACTAAATTGGGTGACATGTAAAATATGGAGATAACACATGCAGTTCTAAATTAGTCCTCTTATATAAAATGCAGTTACAGGATAACAAATACTTGTTGAAGGGATCAAGTTTTTGCTTTAAACCAGGTCCAAGGGGGGAAAAGCTTATGTATTTTGGTTAAAACTGATAAAATATAATGACTGATAAAATATAATTAGAATGTACCATTACATTAAAAGCAGCAAAATGAAATAAAATGATAGATTCAAACAGGTTATCACCCAGGAAATGGGAGTTCAAAATACTGTTAGAGTTCAGCTTTTAGCTATGATGAAGTTTATTTAGGAGCAATTAACTATGTGTTTACATGTAATGATTAAAGTGGTTGTTTTTTATCCTTTTAGTAGAATAAGCCGTTATGATGATTTCCTTGATACATTTTCTTGTGATAGGTGACTTTAGGTGAGGGGAACTTGCAGCAGCAGCGACAGTTTTGTGCACAGGATGTTGATGATCAGATAAGGAAAAACAGGAAACGTATGACAGCAGTGCTGTAAGACTGTTAGAAAGCTGTAGATTGAGATGAGTGATGTTTAAGATTATATAGGAATAAAAGTCAAAAACCAAATACGAAATTAGGTTCATGTTTTGAGAACAATCGAGGAACAGAGTAACTTAGAGCATAGTAGGGAGAAAGTGTTTTGTTTCCTTTGCAGGAGGCCCAGAAGAGAGTGGGACCCAGAAGAGGAGCAGAGACCACTTAAGCATGAAGTGTTCTCAAGTGGGAGAGGGCATTTTATAACTAAGACCACCTAGATGACATGAGGTTGTCTGATTTGTTAAGTCACAGGATGCCAAGAGAGGGTCAGAGCTAAGAACAGTGATCCTAAATGTCCATGACGTCAGGGGTGGACAGGGAAGCAGTTGAATGGGCCAAGGAGTGACCCAACACACAGTATGGTGACCTCTTGTGGTCAAGAGGTCAAGAGAGGGAGTGTCAGGAATAGAAATATTGTCCTGCTATTAGTTGCTGCTATTTTATAATCATCATTAACATTTCATGTTAATAGGGATGTTGCATTCAGATGCACTCAGATGTTCAAAATATATTGGTATTATATTAGTCTTTATTACAGGTTCAGTTATAATCAGTTGAATCTATAATTTAAAGGTTTCTGAATGTTTTATATTCTTACACATAGTCTTCAGTGGGGGAGAAGCTGATTGCAGGCTGACAGGAAACGGTGTGCTTTTGCAAAAGTGAAACCAAAACCAGAGTCTGGGTTTGTATAATGAGTTTATACATTTTACATAGAAGTTAAGATCATCACAACACAGGATGGCCTTAGCCTGGTTGCCTACGTGAGGTCAACTAAGGTTCAGAAAGCAGATGCACACTCTGTGCACGCGCAGAGACATACACACACACACTGTTAGGGTGTAGGTGAGAGTTGACTGATGAAGCAGTAGATGCACGATGCGAGAGCTGAGCTGGCTTACGGGAAACCACCGGGGAGAAGATGGAAGCCAGTGTACTTTTAATTGTGCCTTAAGCTGTCAAATAGAACATTTGTGGTTTTGAAGCTGATGTATGTGATGACGCAATGAGGGGGCGTCACTAAATATACTCTGATGCATATAAAACTGTATTTTGATGTTAGGAGGATGAGATTGTGGGGCTGTCTGCTTACAGAGTCCGCTCATTCTCCCACGCGTGTCGTTTCATTAAAATCATCGTCTTTACCCTTTGGACCAGTGTGGTTACTTGCATTCCTCCTGTGTTTCCTTCCCTATATTTTTGAACCTTAACACAACCAAAACCAAACCAAATGACATTATGTGATCACGCGACATGTCCAGTTGCTCTGGGATCCACTCATAATTGCATTAAGCGTAACACTTGCTCACTTGTAGAGGTGATTTTAACAAAACCTATAAAATCATGAACCTCTCTGTCCTTGATGAGCGCTTTTCAAAAGGCTGTGTTGGAGGCAGACGGAGAGACAAAGCCTGTAAAAGAGAGGAGGTTTGAGAAGTTGGGACAAACTGTTGGTGTTGTGGAGTGTGAATACAGCCGCAGGTGGATGAAGGTGCCCGGGTGCAGAACGAGACGGCTGTGCCGAGTGTGAGCACACCCCGAAGCTAAACAGCAAGTCACAAAGAAACTTAAAACCCAGAACATAAAACCCAAGTCTTTCAGATGAAAGTGCTGTCAAGTCCAACTCCACCACGGCATCTTGGAGTTGGAGAGAAATGCACAGTTGTGACTGCAGTTTAGTTGTAGTCATGGAAACAGTCTTTAGGTGGGGTTGGTGCAGTCTGAGAACGTTTCAGCAAGTTGTTAAATGTGAAAACCGAAAAACGAATCATTCAGCACAAAATTCAACATCCTCTCTGTTTTGAATTCACGTACATAAAGAACTAAATGTTTGATACATTATGACTTGAAACTAATGAGCTCATGAACCATCACCAGAGTGCAGCCAGAGGAGTCGCCCCCTGCTGGTTATCAGTAACAATGCAGGTTTAAAGCAATTCTGCACTGGCTTCACTTTTCAGCTAAAAGCTGCAAACTTATTTCCACTCACTGAGATAAAAACACATTGCAACAGTCACAGCAGCTGTTACAATCAGAATAACTGTGACCGTGTGCAGTGATGTCATTCCTTCTGAAATGCTCGCCTTTAGGACGGGAGCCAGATTGTGACCGCTCGTCGTCAGTTCCTATCTTCACTTTGGAGTCTCAGGACGGTGAAAAAATGGCAGTAAGACAAAGTCAGTCTGCTGTCTGTTTGCAAAAGAATGTGATCAGGTTAGCTACAACAATCTGCCTGTTTCGAAGTCTGAGTGTGACTCCAGTCAGTCTGAGTCGGGCTGTGACTGTTTGCAGACAGGTTGCCTTCCACCAGGTGATCAGAGGCTGAGGATGTTTAACCGTCAGACTCTTGGTAACCAGCTGTTTGCTGCAGCTACTGGGAATCCAACAGTAAACACATTCAACACAATCACCAGCTTCTGTTAATCTAACAGAGAACAGTAGGAGTAACTGATCAGTTCTTCTTCACACAACAAGTGAAAGTTAAAATGTGTTAGACTGTAAGGACAGTCAAAGCTCGTGCATTTAAAAAATGAGGTTAATACCAGTGAAACTGACATGTTACATCACGAGGCAGCAAAGCGAGTCTGTCAAACACTGGGCTGTAAGACCTGAAGACTCAAACGGTCAGAGCCGTGATGTAAATGTGAAACTACATGTTAGCTGTCGCAGCAGTGCAGGGTTGTGCCGAATATAAATAAACAGCTTTCAAATACTTTGTGAAATTTTGTGTTCTGTGTCAGAACTCTTCACCCATTCGATGCTCAAGGCGAGGAAAACCCAACGCCAAACGTTCACATTCAGACAGCAAGCGGTGAGAGTGAGAGAAACTCCAGTCCTCTGGACTTTGGCTACATTTCCAAAGTCATATGTATATAAATATGTATATGTATAAGTGTGTCAGTGTGTGTTTGGGTTTATTGTTTCAGGGATGGACGCCTGTGTTGGTTTAGAGCAGATTTAACATCTTCCTGCTGTTCGCGTTTTGACGAGGAGTTTTGACACTCGTGTGGAAAAAATCCAACTTAAACACGCTGACCTCATGTGGGACTGTGGGATGGGAATTTTTCAGATGCAACACACACACGCGCACACACACACACACACACACACACACACACGTAAAAGCACCTACTGATAGCTGTGACAGTCCAGAGCCAACGGGGTGTTATCTCTGCACACATTGTGATAGCTGTCCCCTCTGACACGTATAAAAACACCAACTGGCGTATCTGAGTGTGTACAAATATCCATTTAGCATTACGACAGCTGCCCAAACATCTGCAGCCCACATGCACTTTAATCCGAGGTGTGTGATCAGATTTGTTGATAGAAATATTTGTTGCTGCGGGGAGGCTGTCAGCGCTGATTCACTTTGGCCACGATGACAAAACATCCACAAAAAATCTGAACTGTTACTGAAATATGAGGTCAAGAATGCGGCGTGTGTGTGTGTGTGCGTGTGCGTGTGTGTGTGTGTGGCAGGGACTGGAGGCGTTGGCCATACTGTGGGGTGTTATGCTGTAAACTTTGACCTTAGACCCTGCTGTGATTATAGTCGGTAGATTTAGGAGAAAAGGAAGGAAAAGAGCAGCAAGAAATGAAGAGAGAAGAAACACAAAGAGGTAAAAAGTCATGATAAATGAACGAGGAGACGTTTTTGGAGGGTAAGGTGTCAGTGAAAGAAGGGAGGTAGAGAAAAGAGGACCTTGAAAGGAGGCAAGGAAGGAAGGGGGGGTGGAGAGGGAGAGATGACACGCTGGTAGGTCAGTTTCCTGAGGTTAATGAAGCTGTCAACCACCTGAGACGAAGCAGAGCAGCGAAGGACCAGCGAGAGGAGGGCAGAGAGGGGTGACGGCGGTTAATTAAAACTGTGCTGGCTGAAGGTCTAAGTGTGTGTGTGTGTGTGTGTGTGTGTGTGTGTGTGTGTGTGTGTGTGTGTGTGTGATTGTGGGGATCTTGATGTGTTTATACAATCACCTTATAGAGACTCACCTCTGTTTGGGGACAAAGTCTCCATAATATACAGTGAACTGAACTTTAGGGGAAGTCTTGGTTTCCGTTAGTTAGCTCAGCTCAGACTGAATGCTCCCCTCACAGTCAGCTGATTTATTTCACAATACCTTTGTTATATTTAATACAGCCATCGAAAACTTGAAATGTAGATGAAAAGTGTCACCACAGCTGGAGGATCCCCTCATAAATTTGGCAAAGTGAGTAAAAAGGACCTGAAAAAGAAAATCTTCACGACCAGGCAGTGAAGCAACTGCTTCATTTATTCTGTGAACCTCTGTGAACTTCTTTATATATTCATAGGATGAAGGTAAACACCTGCATGTGGTTCTGAGCTCTGACTGAGACACTGTAAACTTTGGGTTGGTGTTAAGTTAAGATGAGGTTTGAGTTTGGTTAGATGTGTGGATTAATGTGTGAGTGGGAGAAATAAACATAGCGTGACGTAAATCAGAGGGTGTTGAAACTGTGATAATTGTTACCAGTTTAAGCGGATATGTATGTAAAACGCACATCAGACACTTGGAGGTTGTGTTTGTAATGTTCCTGTTCAGAGGACACAACAGACAGATAACCTGGGCCTCACAGGACACCTGAAGTGTTACCAGAGGCTCATATTTGGCCTTTTGTTGTAGAATTAATCTCATCGTTCAGCTTTTAATACAACTTCAGGTTCTTTCTGTTCGGTTTTATAAAGCTGTCATTAACTTGTTTTCACTGCTGGCATTGTATGCATGATGGAAGGAGGAAGAGGGGGATTTATACACACACCTCATAGACGATCGTGGCTCAAGAGTTGGGAGTTCGCCTTGTAATCGGAAGGTTGCAGGTTCGAGCCCCGGCTCGGACAGTCTCGGTCGTTGTGTTCTTGGGCAAGACACTTCACCCGTTGCCTACTGGTGGTGGTCAGAGGGCCCGGTGGCGCCAGTGTCCGGCAGCCTCGCCTCTGTCAGTGCGCCCCAGGGTGGCTGTGGCTACAATGTAGCTTGCCATCACCAGTGTGTGAATGTGTGTGTGAATGGGTGAATGACTGGATATGTAAAGCGCTTTGGGGTCCTTAGGGACCATAAAAGCGCTATATAAATACAGGCCATTTACCATTTTTACCATAGACGCTGGTTAACGTTGCACGGTGGGGAGCTGACAGTCGCCTTTGATCTTTAACTCGTTACCAGATAAGAGGCTGTGGTTACAGATAACAGCGTCACAGCTTGTAGCTTTATGATGGCATGGCTTTAATCACACACACACACACACACACACACACACACACACACACACACACACACACACACACACACACACACACACACACACACACACTCTGTTATACTCGACTTGGTCTGACAGCTCACTCTGTTTCACCAGCAGTGTTTACCAAACACACTCTAACACTTCAGCCTCCTTAAAAGAACGTAACACGAGTGAGTGTGTCTTAAGTGTGTGTGTGTGTGTGTGTGTGTGTGTGTGTGTGTGTGTGTGTGTGTGTGTGCTTATGTTACACAATCACAGCAATATTCTCCCAGAAGAAACACAGGAAACTTCTGTATTCACTGTGTAGGAGTGTCTCTCTCTTTCCCCACAGATTTCCACATCTCTCTGAATATTGGCACATAATCCATTTTGCCAAAAACAAAACTCCACGATGGACCGATCTCTCTGAGCTGGAGATAATTGGATTTTATCATTAATAAACTACCAGAGTCCAAATCTTGTGTTTGTGTGTCCAGCTGCAGCAGACTGGCAGTTTGGAGAACTTGAAAAAAAGAAAATACCAACAGAAGTATGCAGACGCAGTCCCTGCGCTGCTTTAGGCCTGACTTTTCCTTGGATCACTGACTGTTTCCTTAAAGAATTTCTATAATTGATTCCCAGCTGATCAGCTATTAACTGACTAACTCACCAGAACTATGAAACATTAAAGAAATATTCCAACATGGAAGTTGGTGAGAAAATTTCTTCCAGGTTTATTGAGCTCAGCTTCACACTGAAGTTGCGTACATGTGCAATTAGACCTGAAACCTCTGCCTGTTTGCAGTTTCATATTTAGCTTTTTGGACTCTCCAAGGCAGCTTTGCATAAAATTTAAAATAATCCTTCTTTGTCTGATACTGGGCCTTGGTGCAGCCCTACACGTCATTTACTGTCTGGAACAGCAGTTTTAGCTCCTCCCCCTTTATGTCAACTTTAACAGTAATATTGACTGACTGACGGCCCCTCACAAACTGAATGGCAGGACTGTGTGCCTGAGATGACCCTATGGGGGGGCCGTGTTAGGGATATCCTCTTTCTAAGTCCTGCAGAGTCAAGAGTCGGAGAAACTGAAGCTGAGCATTTAGAGCGGCTGAAACTCGCAGGAATTACTTGTACGTACCCTGAACTCATTATTTGAAGCTTCAGGTGTTTCTCAGGCTCGTTGTTCCCTGCGAGTTGAGTTTGGGACATTAGTTTTACCTGTTATGGCTGAAGTCACCGGATTTCATCAGCATTCCTTAGAGGCACGCTTGTTGCTCTCGTCCTCCTTCTCATGAGTTTGTGCCGTTTTTGGACTTGGCACTCTCCGACGTTTGGAGATAACATCATAAACAATGTTTTATGATTGTAAGTCTGGTATAAATTCTTCAGCTGCGCACTGAGACAGGACCGTCCCTTATCTGCTTCCAGTTCACTATGTGGCCAAACCTCAGTGCTGATCACATGCAGATGAAGGTAATATATACAATGTTCTCAGCAGAGTTTCGTAATTGGAAAACAAATCATATTGCCTAACAAACGTGAGGATGTAATTCTAACCCAGTGATCAAGAGCTAATGGGTCAGAGTTAGAAATCAGGCCACATTCCTGCAGTGATGTCAGATACTGAGCACATTTAATTTGAAGGGAATGTAAGAAGGTCATCGGCTTCCCTGTCGCCTCTTCCCATAAACGGCAGGACACGGGAAAGAAAAAACAGCAGGAATATTCCGGTACAGCCCTCGGAGAGAGACAGAAAGCCCCCGAGGAGTCCTTAAAAAAGTGTCCTCATTACTTCTTTAAAGTCACAGGCCGGCTCGGCCTCCACGGTGAGAGTTTCCGCTCATAAGAGGCCTGCTCTGGTTTTAATCCTGCGGGGCAGCAGAATAATTCCTCAGAGCAGGGGAGTACACCGACCACAGGAGCTTTCAGCTCGTCTCCATCGCCCTGCTGAGTAATCTTGTACATTCATACTTCAGATCAGTTAAACCACCAAGCTGCGCAGCTCGCCTGTGTGCACGGCGTGATGATCTTTCAGATCATCAAATCCAAACCAGTTTTACTTTTGCTCTATTCTCTCTTTACTGCACGTGCATGAGTAAAACTGCCCTTTATTCTGTGCTTCTCACAAGCAAATAACAGAGATGTTAGCAGGAAGGATGAAAAGAGTGGCAGCACCTCTCTGTGACAGGAAGCACCCGAGTTTATGAGGAATGTGCTCTTAATTTGTTGCACCACAAAATCTTCAGACAACATGTTGTTAAAGGAAACTCCAGAACAACTTCCTGTCCTCTGCTTTTATCTCTTCCTGGATTCAGAAGCTGCTGCTCTGTGCTGGAGTACATTTACAGTAAGATGCCGTTTATTCACTGAGACGACCTTCTGTCAGTTAATGTTTCTTCCGTATCTCTGATGTTCTCCCAGGTCATTTAACTTTTTAACTTTTTATTTTTTTAATGATGTGGGTTCCTGTCCAGGGGTGAATCTGACGTTTGTCCATGCAAACAGTGATAAAGGCAGAAAAACTGAGTCACGGCAGCTGCAAGTCCGCATGCAGATGATAAATGTGACCAAAGAGATTACGAGGCATCGTTTTCTGTGATCTGTATCACCACAACACCTCACACTGTGTCAGTTCTTACCTGATTATTCAGTTATACTGACAGATTTGGCAGAAGACACTAACGACTGAGAGGTGATCATTTTTCTCGCCTCGCTATGTTAATGATTTCTACCTCTGTGGTAACGTTGGCTCGGTTTTGTTACATGTCGCTCGACTTGTCCTCACTGTTTCGTCCTCTGACACAGAGACAGAATATGTGCCTCTGCTCTGGGTTACATTCGGATTTCATTCTCTCTCCGAACACAAGAAAAGACTCGACTGACTCCAGAACAAATATGAGCTCAGACAAAGCTGCAGTCCCACATTTCCTCTTACTGTAAGTGTCACACCCTCGTATCGTTTCCAATGTCTTTGTCATTGTTTTGAATTTGGAGAAAAAGCGAGCAGAGAAAAAAAGGGAGTAAAACAACAGCTCAGGGTGTGTATCGTCTTCTAGATGACTTACGATCTTGTTATGAAGCCATTCGTGGTTTTAGTTTGGGGGCGAGGCTGTGATTCTGTTGTTGTGGTGAAGCAGCGAAGCCGACTCCACAAAGTTCACGTTTGTTTGTGTGTGCGTGCCGATGCAGATGAGCTCAGTCCTGAGAGGAGTTATCGATTACAGGTGTGAGCGACTCGATGCCCGACACGTGTTTCGAATCGGTGAGAAATGTGATCTTTCAAAAAGAGTTTAAAGAAAAATGGGACGCCTGTTTGTGTGAAAAGGATGCTTTTTGAAATGAGAGAGACTGGAATGACGCCTTTTTCCACTACGACTGTCCTCCAGACAACTTGTTTTTCTTTTTTGGCTGTTCCCAACTAAACCCTTTACAGATAAGGAGACACTGTTTAACCTGAATTAAGGTGATTGCACATATTATAGAAGACGCTTAAATAAGCAAGAAAAAAGTTTTCAGGAATCACAAGACTGAGTTTTAGTATAAATGTAAGAACTTTCTGATTAATTAACCTTACTGAGAAAAAGCATGCAAACTGATGCCTTGGAGAAAAACAAGTGCAATGTGAAATGTTGTTCTAACAAAGGATTTCTTTTTACTACAGTTTACTTGGATTCATGTAACTAAATGAAACAGCATAATGTCTTCACAGTTTTAAATCAGACTCTTGAGACTGGGTAAAGACTCAGAATGTCAAACGTCCTGCAGGATTTCTTGGCGTTTGTTGTCTCGTTTAATTGTTAAAAGCTCACAAACTGATCACCAAGCAAGTAAGTGTTACTGGTGTTACTCAGAAATCCACAGACATGAATAAAAACGGGTTATATTCTCCTAACACTGTTACACACACACAGTTACTTATAATAAATCAGTGTAAACATACAGTTTTATCCATGTTGTGTTTCCTCCTTTCTAAAACATCTGACAAAGGAGATTTCACAGCAGTGCAGGTTCCAGTAGAAACACAGTATAGTGTGACTTTTTGTATAAAATTGTAAAAGTCACAAAGCATAATTTAGTTTCACATGTGATGATTTAAAACCACAAGTGCAACATGTATTTCCTCTCTTTCAGCCTCTCTGTCCTGAGGCAAGGATCAGTGTTTGTCAGCGTGAACACGAGGCATCCGCAGCTTCGTCTGCATGTTTCAGCGCTCACACTGACCTGACTTCTTCAGTCTCAGCTGCCTGCAGCCTTCTCCAAATGTATAAAGCAGCACATTTGCATAATAACAATACTAGTACCACTGACTAACAATCGACTGTGAGCTCAGTTTCATGATTATTAATATTCAAAACTGTCATGATCATTGACCCATGAGCCTGAGTAGCATTTACAGAGAGTTGGGGATGTCAGCAGCCCCTGGATCACGGTGGAGGTCCTCCTCATCGTCAGCAGCTTTTAATAAAAGCAACATGATAGCGGGGACATGTTGGCAGTCATCTGTTCAATTGTGTATAAACTTGTACAAACTAGTTTAAAAAAAAAAAGGAAGGTAAGTTAAAGGTGATCATTTGGTGAATGAAGTGAACTGTGATTGGTGCTTTTCCACTTCCTCTTTGGGAAGAAACCTCCCTGGAGTCTGTCTTCCTGCTGGAAACCCCGATGTGCTTTATGAGAAATCAAGTTAGCATGCAGTGATAGTATTCACTGTCTCACACGATGGATTCACATGGATGCGTAGTGCGCTTTCTGAAAACTAACAGGATCATTTTTGATTTTGTGTAGACATAAAATCATGTTCACCTATTTTTCTGTAATATTTTGACTGACAGTTTTTGTAATTTTGCGTCTGTGCTCTGTACACTGTGCATTCACACTGCAGTCAGTATTAAATCAGATGTGACTGCACACAGCTGGACTGAAGCGCAGACCTCCAGCTTTAATTTAAGGGGTTCATCAAAAGTATTGCATTCAATTTTAATAAATTTGACATTTTTATACGTAATCCTTCATTTTGATGTAGTTACAGGAATACTTTTGCAGGAAGTCGGGATAGATTGGTGTAGATGGTGGGAGATAAAAAACATTAATACTAATAATAAACGTTTAATTTCCCTTTCCAAATAAGTGGTTACACAGTGTAAAATAATTTGTGGGAGAAGCGTCATAATGCAAACACACTGTTACTGATCAGGTGCTCATTAGAGTAAAAATGTCATAGGAGACGTTTTTCAGTCGTGTATTTAGTAAAACAACGAAAAGCGCTCGCAGAAGGAAGCCAGCGAGGAAACCTCATCATCACAACTGAAAGTAAATGTATCTGTCAGTTTGATTTCGGTAAACTGCGCCTGACAGTCGGCTTGGCAGGCTGAATTAAGGAAAAATAAATGTGGCCCGACCGGTGAAATAAAAGCTGCTGGAGTTATCTTAGCTTTGCATCTGAGGTGGTTTTCATCATTTTAAAGTCCTGAAACTTGATCTATTAAATGCCTGCAGTTATCTGTGTCAAGGTTCAAAAGGAAACTCTTTAGCTGTGATTTAGAGCTTCGAGGGGCCGTGACGTGGGCGGCTTAAAGGAAGAAGATATGGGAGAAGGATCAAAGATGTTTAGAGACAAATGATCCCAATGTTAAAGAATTTACTGTCAAAATCTGCCTTTTTCCTGTGATCTGTTCAGCTTCATGAGTTTAGACGAGTCTCGCACACAACGCAGGGAGGAACGAGCCGAGGCCAAGATTCAGCTCAGACAATTAAACGATTAGGAGAAGAGGGGGTGTGTGTGAGTCGTCTCCTCATCCATCGTCTCCCGAATAAAAAAAGTGGATAATCCTGTGACTACATACACAAAACATCTGCTCCAACCTGAGCTTATGCTGTAGGCCAACGTTTGTCTTGTCTTTCAACAAGCAAACATTTTGGAAAACCCGCTAACTCTAGCAGGATTTTAGACTTAATATCTTTATGAACACTGGATTAAATTACAGTTTGTGTTTACTTAGTGAGAACCTTTAGAGCGAACATTAAAGTGCACAATGCTGAGATTTAAAATCCAGTCATGGTTGTTTTATGTATGATTTGATCGTAGTTGTTCGTGTGTTTGGGTCAAAACAACTTTTCATGTCTAAAATCATTTGAGTCTTCCTCCCCTCATCCCAACCAATCACAGCAGATGGCCCCGCCCCTCCCTGAGCCTGGTTCTGCCGGAGGTTTCTTCCTGTTAAAAGGGAGTTTTTCCTTCCCACTGTCACCAAAGTGCTTGCTCATAGGGGGTCATATGATTGTTGGGTTTTTCTCTCTATGTATTATTGTAGGGTCTATAAAGCGCCTCGAGCTGACTGTTGTGCTGATTTGGTGCCGTCTATAAATAAGAGAAATTAAAGGAAGCATGGGCTAAAAAACAAAGCTGGAGCCTGTTGTTTGATCTGCTGTAAGAGGTGGTTAGGAGGAAGAGAAAGAGGTACGTGGACTTCTTTGTGTCTTTAGTTTCTTACATTAGGTCGGAGATAAAAGGCTGAGAGGAGGAGAAAAGCGAGCGCTGAGTGCAGAGGAGGAAGCGAGGTAATCAAGAACAACGTGCTTCTGGGAGAAATTCTGAGAAATGACTCTAAAGGAGGGTGGAAGCCGGTGGGCTTAAGGCTGTGAGAGGTTTGAAGGACTCTACAAAGAGGCGGTGAGTGTTTGAGTGTGATTATCTTCAGTGAGTGAGGTCCTTCATTCACACAGCTGCTGCCAGCCGTCATTCATCATCAGTACAAAACACTTGAGCCTTCCTCTGAACCGGATCAAAGTCCTGCTCTGGTAACACACCTGCTGCCAAAGTGTGTGCAGAAACATGCAGAAGTTTAACAGAACAGGTGGAAACTGCACTGTGAAACACGTTACTGACACATGTTCCTGTTACATTAATCTTCACAAACCACAGAATTTACATTTCCTTCAAAACAGAATTTTGGAGATACAGTGTTGAGGTTTCTTTTGCCGTGTGTTCAACTTTTAACCCTATTCGTCCCTTTTTTGTGGCTGTTAATCTGATTCAGAGCACAAATCCTGATCAGACGCAGGGATGGAGGTCTGCCTGAGGACGCTGGACTTAAAACCTCAAACAACAATTCTGTGTAAGCGTATCTAAATCTGGGAAAACACTGAAGCTGAGAAACTATAATTATTGTGGTCACAAACTGGTGTCAGATGCGCTGTCAGATTTGTGAGCGCAGCTGCTTCTTTGATTTTACCATCAGTGTTTCTGTTGTCCTTAAAGAGAAAAGCAGAGCAACAGCAGTACATGTGATAGTGTGATGGCCTCTAACAAGAACAAACTTTTCTTCTTCTTGTGTTTCCTGCTCTACAAACAAAGACCTCCAGGTTTACAGGTTACACAGTTTTTTGTGGAGAATCAGAAAAATCTCATTTGTGTCGTCATGTGTTTAGTATTGAGGCGACGGGTGGGGATGAGAACTGAGACGTGAAAATAGCGTGCTAGTTTGTTTTATTTGTCTTTTCAAAGACGCTTTTTTTGGACGAGCAACACAGACTAATGGGAGGTTATTTCATGCGATCCAGAGAACACGTTGGCGGACAGCTGGCCATCAGCTGCAGTCTCTGTAATGCATTCAAGACCGAGTTTTAAAACATGTGAAGTCATGCTTCAAGGTCACGAACTTCCCTGTGAACTTTGTGTAGACAAACCAGAGACAGAAAGAGAAAGTCTGAGCTTTTAAAGCGGCACGTTGGTTTGTTAAACAAGACAGAAAATGCATCACCTGCTGAGCGATGCTCAAGGAGTTTAAAGGGTGAATATGCAAAACTGCATCTTTTGGGTGAAGTTTTTAATAAAACTTCACAAGCAGCTTTTTATCATCCTGTGTGATTTGGACGTCTGTGTAAAAGACGAGCTGCAGACGTTAAGGTGATGATTCGATGGTCATAGTCACATTTTTATGACTTCATAAGCAGCTTTGATGCAGAGGACAGGTCTAGAGGTTAAACAGGAAAATGGCGTTGAAGGGAAGAAGTGATGGAGGGAAGACGAGGTGGTCAGAGTGGTGTTTAGATAAGAAAACACAGGCACCAATTAAGTTTCTGATACTGTGACGTTCACTCTGGCTGACCCGCCTCACGTCCTTCACTCGATTGCGGTGTTGGCCGACTGCCCGCTACCGGATCTGCTATGAAAAACAAACATCATCCACCATCACCAGTTTTGACTGGGACTGAAATGTGAGCTGTACTATAAAGGGAACCTGGCCAAACTTCAATCAGTCAAACTTTATTTACATAACCCGTTTCCATGGAGAGACTGCAACAGAAATACGAGCGGGTCTCAACTGTGGCTAGCTGCTAACAGCTAGTAGTTTCTTTACAGCTTAGCAGGTTAAAAAAAGAAACATGAACAGAAAACACTGAAGTAAAATGAAATAAAGACCAAAGAGTGTGCGTTACACGAGCTCTCTTTAATGTCAGAGCGCGCTGG
Organism: Oreochromis niloticus; assembly: GCF_001858045.2. Lineage (NCBI taxonomy): Eukaryota > Metazoa > Chordata > Actinopteri > Cichliformes > Cichlidae > Oreochromis > Oreochromis niloticus. The sequence continues at coordinate 3,391,702 of NC_031970.2, forward strand.
CCCGGCTGAGGCAGGTAAACGTGGCCTCTGGGGTGTTTTTTCTGGATGTGTCCCGTTGCTGCTGTCAAATAAACTGAGGAGAAGAGAGACACCGCTACCTGAATTCACTAGAATAACAAACAGACGAGTCCAGTTTCAGAGCCCACCAGGAGTTATGTGTTACCCGACACCCCGATCTCATTACCAGGGAAATGCGCACACATCGCAGCCTCTGTGGGTAAAGTTTGACTCGGTGCCCCAAACAAGTTTTTCACTGATTTTTCTTGTACTCGTGAAAACCTGCATTTTTTGTTACTTAACATTTTGTTGGGAAATAAATTATATGCCTTGGAAAGCCTGCTGTACAGCTCCCATGTATACGGGGAGTATCCTGACGATTAAGTACCAAAAGTTTTTAATTAAGGAGTCAGATAACTAATGCTCACAACCACAAACCACAAATAATTGCAAAGAAAGCTCTGAGCTAAAAACTAAACGATGAACAGCCTTTGACCTTTTTCAGAAGGCTGCTCGTTTCCAGAGCTATAAAAAATGAGGAGCACTTCTCACCCTCAGAGCTTTTTAAAACTGAAGCATTAAAATGCTCTGTTAAAACTAAGATGATAATATATGTATAATGTAACTAATACAAAGATTTTAATCACATACATGGACTCTAACAAAGTAGCTTTGCATGATCCACGCTTCAAAATAATCCTTGTATATGTTCTGCGGGCCTTTCGTGGAGTTCATACCGTCTGAAATAAACCCTTTTAGCTTGTCTGCCTCCTATCTTCTGATTGGCTTTGCCTTGTAAATGGAAGGTTCAAACATCAGGTGTGTGTGGGGCTTGCAGGTGAAAGTGTTTGCCTTATAAGGATATCCTCTCTCTTTGACGTCAGACTGATCCAAGAGTAGAAAAAACCGTGTCAAACCGAGCATTTGGAGCGAACTTCAACCTTGTAGAGATTAACCGTCCACATGCTGACCTTATTATTAGGAACTTTGGCCATGTTTAATGTTAGCGTCACTATTCTAACAGGACATGCAAAGGAAATGAAAGGCAATCATTACTGTCCAACATGAATTTGCCTACAAAGTCATCCTGAAAATCCAGTTGTAGTCTTTAATGACTGAGCACAGGAGAGGAAACACACACACACACATTCTGGTTTAGTTATCACCACATATTCTATTCAGCTCAGATTTATTTATATACTGCAAATTCACAGAAACAGTAACATCAAAGGTAAAGATCCTACGACATACAGCCATTAATATCACATTTTGTAGTTTTCTCCTTCCTATATATATTCGGCATTTTCTCTTTTTACTGTTTATTTTTTGTTGTCAGTATTTTTTAACCTGCTCTGAGGAGATGAATCTCTGAATTTTTAAAAGGCTTTAAATATTAAATATGGTTTCCCTCGTTAGTTTTATAGACGCGAGTAGTTTGAAACATGCCAGCGTATTTCTCTGAACTATAAAATCTTCTTGTTATTTCAGTAAATTGCAGAGTGTTTTTCTTTGATGCCTCCTGGGAGATGGATAATGTGAGATTTTTGCTCTTTAGTTCGCTGCAAATGTGTGTGTGTCCAAAAAACCCCAGAAAAATGTGTTCACGTTCCGCTGGGAGGTACGAAAAGAGCGGCAGCTTCCTGTGCAAATGGAGAACAAGGCGGCCCTCACCGGCCCCGTGGCCAAGGTGTCGGGCTGGCTGTGGTTTGGTTTCTGTCATCTACAGACCTCCTTTCATTTGAGTCCAAACTCTGAACACGTGAGCGGTGCGATGGCCCGCTCCCCGGGGTCGCCTCTAAGTGTTAGCATGTGCTAACTGAGGCGATGCGTTGCAGCTTGTGTGCGGGTACGGTGACGCTGCGCTGAAACAGAGGGATCACTGTGCTCCAGTCAAGGAACTGTCAGCACACGTTTGTGTGCGTCTCCTCGGGGGAAATCATGCATTTGGACACTCAAACACATTTGTGTTGTTTTGAAAAAGAACCTTTTTGTAACCTTTAATTTGTAGTTTATGTGTTTATTTTCACAGCATTCGAATCTTTAACTGTCACGGCCCCATTTCTTATTTTCTATTGGAATTCTGTCATTTTTCATGTGTTTCCTCTGCCAGTTCAGTTAAAACAGTTCACTTCCTGTTTTATATTGAAGGTTATTTTCCCTCCTTCTCTCACCTGCCCTTCATTAGTGTCTAATTGAATTGACCTGTTCCTTACTCTTCTCTCCCTGGTCTGTGCTGAGTCTCTGTGCAGGGCGTCTTCTCTCTTGTGTTTGATTCTGACTCTTCAGCCTGGCTGTGGTTTGTTTTGTTTGTTGTGGGGTGAAATTTCAGGTTTCTGTGATGTCACTTCCGCCTTTGCTATAAACTGTTGCGTCTGCTCACGAACTTTTCAATTCAGTTCAATTTTATTTACACAGTCGCAGTCGCCTCAGGGTGCTTTATATTGTAAGGTAGACCCTACAATAATACATAGAGAGAAAAACCCAACAATCATATGACCCCCTGTGAGCAAGCACTTTGGCGACAGTGGGAAGGAAAAACTCCCTTTTAACAGGAAGAAACCTCCGGCAGAACCAGGCTCAGGGAGGGGCGGGGCCATCTGCTGCGACCGGTTGGGGTGAGAGAAGGAAGACAGGATAAAGACATGCTGTGGAAGAGAGACAGAGATTAATAACAGATATGATTCAGCAGAGAGGTCTATTAACACATAGTGAGTGAAGAAGAAACACCCAGTGCATCATGGGAATCCCCCAGCAGCCTATGCCTATAATAACCTATATAATAACTAAGGGATCCAGCCCTGATGATAATCAATACAATGTGTGTGACTCCACCAGATGTGCAGCAGTTACAGCTGTTTGTCTTTACTTCTACCTCACGGTCGTTCATCAGCCTGTTAAACAAAAACGAGTCGAGGACCCTGCAAAGAGCACAGTTTGTTTGCCTTTATGTTTTCTTCTGGAGAGACTCTGATTTTGCAGCGTGATGCAGTTCAGCTCCATCCACAAAAGTGTCCTGTGACCAGCTTCTGCTGATGTGGTGGTAATAACAAACAAACTGAGACTTGAGCTGACACCATTCTGATGTCGGTGCAGTTTTTGAGTTTTGTGTTACTGCAGCAGCTGATAATTATTCACAGAAAATAAAGTTCAGTGCAGAGAGGGGAGAATGTCGAGAAAAGAGGACGGTGATTTCTCAGGAGCTGAATTTAAAGGTCAATGTCTCAGACTTTGAGTCTTTGAAGAAAAGAACTGGACAGAGAACAGGAAGGAGCTTTCCTCTGCAGATGGCTAAAGTTAAAGAGATAAGATGCAGAAATTCTGACTAATCAAGGCGTTGTTTCAGAACACGCCAGCGTCCTTGAGGAAAATAAGAACATAGTTGTGGTAAATATTGAACTTTTGGGCCACTGCTGCAACCATTTATATCAATAATCCTTGAAATATGCTTCACATATGTGCCAGAGAGTTTCATAACCACAATATTACTCCACTGAGTTATTGACTGGAATAACAATGCTAAGAACCTTCTGTCTTCATTTTAAATAAGTTACATTCAGCAAAGTTTTCCTCAGAGATGTTTAGATTGAATGTGAGTTTTAGCTTTTTACCTCCACATGTTAACCTTCCTGATGAACTGTGATATGGATGCTGTGGCCGTCAGGCCGGTCGGTGATGCTGCCAGACTTCCTGTCAGAGTTCAGCAGAGAAACAGATGTTTTGAGCATGACGTGAGAAACACCCCTCAGCTGACACACACCAGGTTGTGCTCCACGTGCTCCCAGTCCACGGTGTCGCGTTTCTCTGATCTGTGCCGCTGTGTTGCATGTGAGGTGTTTTTAGTTCTGTGATAGTCGGGAAGACACAGAGCAGGCAGGCCGCTCAGGCAGATGAGGAACCCTGCGAGTTCTTATCTAATCATCGTGTTTTTATCTGCGAGCGTTAACAAAACGCAGCCTCTCCCCCGTCTCGGCATCGGCGGGGTCACCGTCTCTCAGGCCCTCTGTGGAAAATTAATTCAGTGTTTTCAAGGAGCTCAAAAAGCTTGAGGGGTGAAAATGATTTAATCATAATAAAAATGTGTGACTAATGATTCTCTTTGGACTCTTTTCTCATTCACACTCCTCTCTGAGTGTTATTTGTGTCCTTTTCTAGTGGACACTTCAGCAGGAATGCAGCTTCAGCGGGAGTTTAAACGCACGGAGGTGCAGGAAGTGTTGGACTTCATTCACCCTGATTTGCATTTTGAGAATCGAGTTTCTCTGAGATACGTGAGCTTCAACAGCCGCGGGGGAATTTTAACGTTAATGCAACCCATGCAGTTTATATTAAAGTGCAAACTTTTGTACAGTAAAACCAAAAATGCTCCAAGATAACTGAAGGAAACAGTCCATGAAACACTTTAACTGGTTTTTCGTTTTTATCTCCAGCTAAAGAACAAAGCTGCCTCTGATTTTCACAAACAGTTTTCGCCCTTTTGGCCTGTTTTTAACTGTAACCGTTTGTCGGTAAGATAAATTAATTAACTCGGTGATTGTAGCCAGCGTCTTAAAAGTACAAAATTCCTCAGTGCTTATGTCAGTTTGGAGCCTTGGATACAAAGACGGAAACTCTGAAGAAGGCCGCAGCCCGCTCGTGAGTTTATATAAATGTAAAGATAGTAATTTAATAACAAATGATTCGTGTTGGTAGTTAAAGACCTGCTGGGAGACGCTCACAGAGCAGACTGCTGTAGGTCAGAGGAGTCTCCTTAATAAAAACACTGTTTCTAAATTTAACCAAACACTTACTGTTGATGGATATCAAGGTGTTTTCATGCAAAGAGTATATTTGTAACTTTGTCGTGTATCCCTTTAAGTTACGAACGCTCTCTGACTCGCAGTGAAACTGCCAGAAGCACCATGTTTGATTGGTTGGCACAACTTCAGTGCTGATAATGTACCAGTCAGCAACCTGTCATTGCTCTTTGTGTAATATAAGTTTGGTTTTTAAATTCCTACAAAATGTTTTGTGTCAAATTCACAAAGAAGACAATTTAAACTTTATAAAATAGCTGAAACTTCCCACTTCAGAAATAATGAATTTAGTAACTTCTTCCATCACTGGATGTTAATGCACGAATGACTTTATTAGGAAACCTGTGACTCCACACTGTAGAGCAAACTGGTGCCTTTAATGGTAAAAAGCCATTTCCAGAATAAGTTGATCTAGAAAATGAACAAAATTAGCAAGAAAATAAGGAAATGCTTCTTAAACACGACCCCACAGGACCCCAGATGTGCTCACCCACCCTCCACTGCCCAGTGCTTAAATTAAAAAAACACATTATTGACTGAATTATGGTGACAGTAAATAAAACTTGGGGCCTCTCCAGGATTTCCTGGAGATAAGGAGCATATTTTTATAATTTGTAGTCAGATTTATGGACGTTTATTCGCGCTCAACATTTTAAGTTGATGATATTTTTTTGAATTATAAGATGCACTAAATCTAAAAGTATGTTTTGTTTTATTACTGTGTCCACATATGACTGATTTATGACTCTAAGGTTTCCATTACCCGCTCAATTTAACCCTTTTCTGAAAGATCCTAAACTTCCCAAATTATGGGAATGTGCATCCTCTTTTTTCTTATATGATATTAAAACAAATATTTTTGCATCTTGGACTGTTTTTCAAAGAGGAAGTGGGACACGACAGATAACTCCGTAAAGATGGTGATGAGTGTGGTATTTAGAGCCCTGAAAAGCATGTGATACAGTATTCGAGCATGTTGAATGTGTGATTGCTGTCAGAGACCTTTGTGAAAATATTTCCCTGATTCATTATGACTCAAAGAAAAGCTGTGAGCTATCGGTGCTGAAATTAAAAACAGACTATTTTCTGCACGGGCCAATAAATTAGCAATAAATCTAATGAGGGGGAGATTTGGAGCTAATATTTTCAGCCTGAGGACTGTTGGCCGTTGCTCTGTGGTTGCAGCTCCGTTGGACTCGGATCAAAGGTGGTTCCCCTGACGTCCGCTACACTGAACAGATGTAGTAGCTGTAAACAGACCTGACTTTCTTCTCCTACTAGGTGGTGTTTGCGTCTGTCTGAACAGATCACACACGAGCATGCATGAATGTGTGAAAAATGTTTCTGTGTTTGTATTTCTGAGTGATGGCGAGATGCAGCACTGAACAGTTTAACATCACAGTTACACTCAGGATGCAAACTGATGGAGGAGACGTGAAATCACCAAATATGGAGGTGAACTCTGAGATGGATTTTTCTGCATTTGACTTTTTAATGAAGCGTGAAAGCTCAGACTAACAGAGCGTCATGCTGCGCTGCAGGCAGGGAGCAGAGCTGCACATGGCGTGATTTGATCCAACCTGCCCCACGGGTCCCTCAGGCCATTCTCCTATCGAGTGATTGAGGGCTTCCAACTCTGAGGGAGTTATTTACTGCACTAATGTGCCAAGACTGTATCCAAAACAAACTTGTATTACCTCTATTTTTAGTTTGTTTGATGATGAAAAACAAATCACGCAGGGAGGTACGGCCTTAAACATAATACTAAAAAAACACTTCATTACGAAACGACTTGGACCTGGCACTTTGATTTCTGAACAATGAAAGTCTCACAGATGATTCATTCTTACTTTAACCCAAAGATTAAGTTAACATCTTTAAAATTACTCGGTTACAGTTTTAACTGAGCGTGTTTTTTAGGGGTGCGTAAAAACGGAGCTTATGGAGAAACACAAAGATACAAACCCACTCGAGAGCCCTGCCTGGATTCCTGCTAACCTGAGAGCCACTGCGCCCGTTATTAGAATAATCAATTCATTACCATTAATGCAGAAAGGTAAAATATATATATAAATGAGCCACATTAGAATATTAACTTTAGTTAGTAGCTGTAATGCAGTGACTGCTTGAGGAGCAGTCACGTGAAGATAAAACTTTTATTTTCCAAAAAAGAAGCAAAATGTTTTATCAAAATTCTTCCTGAAGAAAAAAGTGAAGCAGGCGATGAAGTCGAGCTCAATCCCGGCAGATCAGCTGATCTCATTGCCAGCTCACATCAGCTGATGGCTCATTTCCAGACGGAAAATTTCATAGATTGAATTCTTTAAATCTGTCTACAGCTGCTGCACATCTGCAAGCCACTTTACAACCCAGCTCCGTGCAGCTCTTCCCGTTCATGCTGTGTCTGACATTTCATTGAGTTACATCATAGATATCGACACCTCGATGCTACATCTGACCATGTGAGAGGCAGGGTTCTGATTATGATCAACTCATATATTACTTTTTTAAAGTAATGCCAGAACTAAGAAAATATGACAATTTTTTGTACGTTTTACTGCAGGAACACATTTAACACTCTCCCACAGTGAGCAATCGTGCCTGTGAGCTCACTGTCCTGACGATAAATGGTTAAATCGGGTAAAGAGGAAAAGATTTAATACATGTGAATCAGCTGTGCTGCTGTATGTGTCTGTGCTGAGTGTCTGTTTCATGCTGTGACAGACAGTCACAGTCAACTTCCACTGAATTGCAGCTTGAGAAGATTGCATAGCTGCAAAGATGGACTTGTTATTTTTGGGTTGGGGCCCTCTATAGCTTTCTCTGCTGATGGAAATAACAATCTTAGAAGTTATCTTGGGCCCTGTGGGTCATGGTGTGGGTGCCTCATGGTCACTGAGTTCCTGGCACTGAGAGGAGGCGGCAGCACCATAAAACGTGGACACTGATCAGATGCTTTGTTTTGTTTTTTGCTAAGCAGGTAGCGCCCTGTGTCCCTCTCACTTCCTATAGCTGTCACCTCATGTACATGAAGACAGATGGGAAAGGTTAGAAAAAGTCACTCTGAGCTTTCCGTGTATTCATTCAGACCACTGTCATCCTCACTGAGAGCTACCTGCATGTAAAAACTCACTACTACTAACTCACTAGTGGAGATTGTTCTGCAGGAGAAGCATGTTGCACTTTAGATTTTAGCAACTTGCTAAATGTATAAATGAGTTCAGCAGGCTAACAGAGGAGGCATGATCCTGAGCTTTGCTTTCAAACACAGGCCTGTTTTCCTTTCACTGCAGCTGAATGTAAAAATGCTCTCTGGGAGGCAGGCTCGTCCCTCCTGTGCTAACATGTCGTGTTTGGCTGAAGCAAGCATGTGTGCAAATCATGTTGCACCGCTCGCCAAGGTCTGAGCGCACACACGCACACTTTTAATGAAGCAAATCCAGTTTTAATCACCTCCCTGATTGCAGGCAATCAGTGTTCATCACAGGGAACGATCAATCACACGCACACACAGCAAAGCCACACACACAGATGTTACACAGACTCGTATTCACCCTGACGCTCTTTCACACTTATGCACCCGCTCACAGTGAAAATAAAATACTCTAGACTTTACACTCGGTCTCTCCTGAACTTTTCACATACAACACAAATTATAATAGCAGTTTAAGTTTGCTCTACCATGACCAACATTAAACTCAGTAATGATGTTTCAGTAATAAGATAATGATACTGCAAGGAGCGAGTTTGCTAAACAGATGCTTGATTTGATGTTGATCAAATCCGACTGCTCAGTTTATTGTTTGGCGTCTTGACTTTTTCTTAGTTACTTGAATCTTGAATCAACTTTTTTAAAGTAATGCCAGAACTAAGAAAATATGACATTTTTGTACGTTTTACTGCAGGAACACATTTAACACTCTCCCACAGTGAGCAATCGTGCCTGTGAGCTCACTGTCCTGATGATAAATGGTTAAATCGGGTAAAGAGAAAAAGATTTAATACATGTGAATCAGCTGTGCTGCTGTATGTGTCTGTGCTGAGAGTCTGTTTCATGCTGTGACAGACAGTCACAGTCAACTTCCACTGAATTGCAGCTTGAGAAGATTGCATAGCTGCAAAGATGGACTTGTTATTTTGGGTTGATGGAGGCAGATGATCCACTGAGGCGACCCCTAAAGGGAGCAGCCCAAAGAAGGAGGAGATAACTTCACTATCATTCAAGTTATACACCAATCAGTGCGTGTCTGAACAGGATTTTGGTGCATTGGTACAAAATATAGCTGTAAGGAACTGTGGCACAGCTGTGATGCAACAAAAGTGCAGTCCTGCATCAGTTTTTAAAGAGGCTCTTTATTCATTTTGTTCATTTAGTCAGTTCTTTTACATTCACAGTCATTCTTTTGGTTAGTTTTCATTTTAACACGACTTCTGCCTCCATAGACACGTCATTGCACTGAACAGCAGTGACAAACATGGTTTTCACTTGTTGATGTGAGACTTGCATTCGTCTTCTCGAGTCTTAATCTAACCTGTGTAGGCAGATTTATGTCCCTGCATCATGTGTGTGTGCTCAAAGTAGCTCACACACCGATGCATGTGCAGCACAAAGTTCAGCAATCAGCAAATGTTTGCCATTATCCAAAAAATCTCCCTTTCACACACACACACACACACACACACACACACACACACACACACACACACACACACACACACACACACGCTTAGTTTGGTTTGGCTGTTCTCAGAGATCATTGAAAATCCTGCTGTTGACTGGATGATAAAGTTAAACAGAGCGATATAATTATCTGATTATACGTTTGGATACACCTGGTACTTTTATATTAGCGATGAGGACGAAAATGCTCTTAAATAGTTACACAGTTGCACAAGTCTGTATCCATCTGATCTACAAATAGAATAAAAGGATACATAAAGGAGAAATTGGAGAGCTTGTGGCTTTTACTGCTGTGCCTGATTAAAATTAGTAAGAAAATTGTGCTTTGGTGTAAAAACTCACGTGTGGCCAGTGCAGAAAGGACAAATTGACACTCTGACCTGGACTCACTAATCCTGACCTCGCTGACACACACACGCCGGTACACACTCACACATGAATGGATTACCGAACGGGCCTTTTAAGCACAGGCCCGGGGGGGCCGAGAGGTCACAGGACCCCTGCAAAGAGCCTCTGTGTGAAGTAAGTGTTTGTAAAGTCACAGAGTTCAGTGAAAAGGCACAGAGGAGCACAACATAACCATAAAGAGACACAAAGTGACCTTAAAGAGGTGAGGACGACTACAACACGATGGAAAACAAAAAAAGGTCTCTGGCATCATTTTGAAGTCGTTTTATGTTGTGAAACCATTTTTGTCTGTTGTGTCGCTTTGTGTTCTCATCTCTTTCTGTAGCTTTAGTAGTTTTTAGGAGTTTGTTGTCATTGTGGTTATTTTGTGTCTTTGTGTGGTCCCTTTTTTTTATATCATGGTATTTTTTAGCTTCATTATCTCTGTGATCATTTTGTTTGGGGGGTTTTGTCGTTTCTTGCCTCTTCTTGGTCATTTCTCAGCATTTCCTTTTGTGATTTTTATTCTCTTTGTTGTTATTTTATACCTGGAGTCCATTTTTAATAATCCATCCACCCTCTCACCCACAAACATGGACTCACAATGAGTGGAATACAAAGCTTTACTTTGTAAAACTCGAAGCTGTACTTGAATCAAGATGTGTCGAGGCTGTGACCTCTCGCCATCCAGCAGTCATCACTAATCCAGATCACCTCTGGCCAATCAGAAGCACTCAGCATTACCTCCGGACTGTGATTGAAAGGAAAAGCAACATTTAGGCATTTAACTGAATTACATCCAGACTCAGTGAAACTTTGACCAGTCGACTGCACTTATGGCCACTAATGAAGACAGACAGACAGTCTGAATGAACCCATTCTGCTTCCAACCATTGGAAGTGATTTTATGCGGACGCTTCCTTGTTTTGTTTTGGGGGGGTTTTCCAGGTGACTGCTGACTTTAAAAATGTGCAGGTCTGTTCAAGTTATCAGGAAAACAAAAGGAAAAGTTAAAGGGAAAGAACCTGGACGTACAGCAGTCCTGTGTGACATAAAGCTTTTTGGTTTCCTCTCTTCTTCGGTATTTCATTTCATATTTTCCACTGTGTCCCCCTCGGGCAGAGTAACTTTCCTTCCATCATGCGGTCTACTTCCCATCCCCACTTCACTTGATCGATGGGATCTATCAGACTCGGAGCCAAATGCCGCAGCTCCGTAAAATAAGAATCTACTTATATCCTGCTGATATCTGTGGGGCTTCACTCTTACTGTAAAATCATTCATGGTGGTTATCGTTAGCAGAAAGTTTGAGAAATAATTCAAGTATTAAAAAACAGCTTTATACTAATCTGAAAATTCCCCAGCTGGAGTTCTAAGAGAGGAAAAAAATCTACGGAGGCCTGTTTGCTCAGAATATGAGCTGATTTAAAATGTTAGCACACGGCTAACAGTCTGGGTTAGTTTGTTGGTGACCTGCTCTCAGCCCCTCAAGCTTTAAATGAGTTGATGACACATTTTTGTCTATTTCTATAACACGTTTCATGTTCTGTTCCTTTAACCTCTATAAATCTGCCCACTTCAGTTACATGTGTGACGCCCTGAGGAGTCTCGGAGCTGTGAGAGGGTCGATTATCTGAATGAGAAACGAGCTGTGAAGATCTCATTTAGGAGCCTGAACAGATGTGGCTGTTACATCTGATTGCACACACAACTTTGCTGTGTGTGTGTGTGTGTGTGTGTGTGTGTGTGTGTTCAGTCTTTACTAGTATAAAAGCAGTTCCAGTTTCCGCTTTGGATGTAAAAATATCAGGATCATACTCTGATGGGTGAAATCTGCCTTTATATTTTCAGGCTGTTTTTTGCACCTTTCGTCTCAGTTTCTGTATTCTTACCTGCAGTGTGTCTAATCCACCATTGTGCATATTATCCTACACGTATGCCAGTCTGTGATTAGTCAGCTCTACTATTAAGAGTCACATCGAGGGTGATTTCCTGTGCAGAAGGAGAATTTTTCCGTTTTGTACTTCACAGCCGTTCATCAAGTCTCACTCTGAGTTTTGTCAATTTCTTCATCAGACAAAGATGCAAAATAAACTGGAGGAACCATTAATCACAGAAGAAGACCTAAAGCAAAGTCTGCACCTTTTCTGCCTTTTTGTACTTGTAGGACTGAGGAATCACTTTCATTCATCACTCCTTTTATTATTTTTTCAATGGGGGCCTCGGTGAAACTCCTGAAGACTAAGTGTGATTAAAGGCTGTGCAAATAAACTTGACTGCACAGCTCTACAGTTGAGCCTTCCTCCATTCTTCAGCCCTTTCTCCTCTCTGTTTTCCACGGTTGATTAGCGAGCAGAAACTCTTGTGCGTCCCGTTAACCCGATGAAAGCGGCGTGATTGTCAGAGCGGTGATTTATTTCTTTTTAAATGTCCTCTGGTGCGGCTCAAGTGTAACAAATGTGCCGTGCTGCATTCAAAGCCGCGACTCTTTTGAGCCATCGGGACGCACAATCAGCGTCTCCACGCACACGCCGGACTGTGCTGCACATCCGCAGTGTGGGGTCCGCTTCTTTGGCTCGCAGGCCAGGCCTGAATGTTGTGACGGTCTTGTTGAGTTTCACGGTTAGTTTCCTTCCTTCGTTCAAGCGATTGTTTGCATCACAGGCAGGTCAGTGCGGCGGGAAAATGACGAGAATTTCAAGGTTAATTCGCTGCTTTTACTCCAGTTAATATTTGCAGCGTGAGGTCACAGATTTACACCGTGACCCTGATTCAAATGTAACGCAGGTGTTTGAATGAATAGTCAGTTACGGAGCGGCCGCCTGAAGGACTTTCTGTCCACGTCAGCCTTCAAACCTGAACTTAAAGACGTGTTCACAGCAGTGGACTTCTTATAAACCTTTAGCTTTTTATTATTTCTTGACAGAGCTACTTTGTCTAACACATTATTGTTTTTATGATTTATACTTAGAGTGTTTTTTACTTGTAACTGAATCATTTTTAATGCATTTAAATGTGTGTATTATGTGTTTTTCTTGAGCGGTAATGGTGGTCAGCTTACATTTATTATTATTATTGTTGTTACTGCAGAGTCCTACTCTGGATGAGCCTGTAGTTTAACAGCGGTGGACTATAGTTGGAACTAAAAGTTGTTTTCATTGCTGTTTTATCCTCGGATTATCTTTTGGTCGCAGGGATGATGTGGATGTTTTGCCCCAGCAGCTCAGAGAGTTGTTTTTCATTTTGCTATAAATTAGACGAAACAGCACAAATGTATTATCATTAAATCAGTTGTCAGGCGGGCAAACGGCTAAATTAAACTCCGCTGAGGAGCTTAAATGTGATTTAAATCATGAAATGTTGGCACTTTTCATTACTCCAACAAAACTTGCACTATTAAGTTTCAGACTGCATTTGGATTATTGAATTATATGTCATTTCTCTGTAGATGTGTTGCATGCTGGTGTGAACCTGAGTCCTCTTCGATCCAGTTTCACTCGCAGCTGTGGAAGTTTCGGGTTGACACACTTTACAGAGCAAACAGTGCAGCAGTCGGGCAAAGCCGAGAGGGTTTCAGGGTTAATTTGACCTGCTTGCTCAGGTCGTTTTCTGCCTGCTTTAGCAGCGACTCCCCAGAGACGAGCGCAGCAGCAGCCTGCAGCATGCAGCCTGCAGCCTGACTGATGACCTGATGCTGCCGTGTGTGTCAGTGAGGGCGAACGATTAGGAGAGATGTATTCAATAAAACATATTTTATTGAAGTAGCAATACAAACTATATAACACTAATAAAATAAATCCATTCTCAGTTTAATGGAGTTAAAATGCAGTTTTTCTGAGCATTATGGAAACCTCCAAACAGTTCACGCAGCTCTGGATGAGACGATGAACTTCAAAGTGAAAGGTTTTCACTCGATTACTGATGAAGTTAAAGACACCTCAAATATTTTCAGTTAATGTGACTTATTACTCACTCACACGGTTTATGTTAACTCAGCTTTCTTGATGATATCTTGCAGGATCTGCATTTTTTTTGCCTTGCAAAATTTTAATAGGAGACATTTGAAGCTCATTTTGCAGATGTCTGTGTTGTTTTTGTCATTTCAATTGAAGGATGTGTAAATTATGGTGCATTATAATTAAACAGCTAAACTCCTGAAATGTGTTTCTGGATGTTTAAGGCAGTGAGATAAAAAAAAGCACTTGTGGCTTGTGAGAGCTGACGCTGAATAAAGGCGCGTTTGATCGAACAGCCTCTCTCCTCCATCTCTGTCAGATGTGAGGAACGGTTCAGCTGTCTTCTGGGAGGAGGGGGTCAGCGGTGGGTACCAGGCCCTGCTGTTAGACGAGGATAAAGGCTGGCTGCTGGTCGGAGGGAAAGACCACATCTACCTGCTGAAGTCTGACAGCTTGGATCAGCCCTCGCGGAAGGTAAAGACACAAAGATTCAGTGTTGCTGTATCTTAATTGCGCATGTTCAACAACAGTCTGCACATGCTGATCTGGATAGATTTCACTTTAATCACTTCCTCTGGCACAGAAAGCAACCACAGCTCTGGAGCCCAAATGATTATTTGATCTGGCAGAAAATCAGTTGGTAACATTTGTAGTCGTTCGAGTCGTTTTGTTGCCAGCGTTGCTGATTGATGCTCGTTTCTTTCAGATCTACTGGCCGGCTGCCAGAGAGCATGTGGAGCACTGCAGGCTGGCTGGCAAAAGCCTGGAGGTAACACACTGAGTCACTCTGAGTTCAAAGTATGAAGTAATCCAAAATATTAAACAATAAGCATATTTTAGTATGTGCACAGTTTGTGTGCATTTAGTTTTATCATACAAACAAACTCTAATCACAGTTTATCTCTACAGTAATAAATATCAGCTACTCTGGTGTTTTGCCAGTGTTACAACGACTGGAATAAGTGAAGAATTACATTAGACATTAACACGTTTTTGTGTTTTTATTTTGCAGACTGAATGTGCCAACTTTGTGCGGCTGCTGCAGCCTTTCAATAAGACCCACGTTTATGCTTGTGGTACCGGCGCTTTCCACCCACAGTGCACTTACCTGCACCTCGGACACAACACAGAGGTACCAGCCAAAGCGGCGCAGAGGGTTGGCTGTGATGGCATTCAAAACTTTAAAAACCTGATATTTCTGTCAGTGTGTTTTATATGTGAAAGAGTAAATCTGCTCTGCCTCTTAACAAAGTACATTTGTTTTTGTTGTTTTTATTTAATCTCGCTGATTATTTCCAAACATAGAAACTGTGATGTGAAATTCAGACGTTTTCAGTTCCACAGTTAGATGTTCGGCTCTGCCAGATCCAGGCAAGCCAGAGGACCCAGTTCTTTGCTTAAAAGAGAAAGCTAGCACTGCCATTTTGTCTAATGTGCTGACTGGAAACATACGCACATGCGGCCCTTGGGTGTCACTGCTATGATACACCTGGTGGAGCAACAGCCAGTCAGGGTCTCACTCCTACCTCGTCACTAAGGACACTTTGGGGTCACATTTAAACTCTGTGGATCATTTTTCAGCTTAGACGGTTGTAAATGAGCTTATTTTACCCCAAACCACGATCTAAACATAACCAGTGTTTTTGTGGTGTCTGAACTAAAGTGACAGAAAGAAGGAAGAGAAAACAAAAACACATGAATGTAAAAACATGAACCTCAGTGTTTTGGCACATGCCACAGCCCTCTGAGGCTGGAACTGTACCAGGAACAAGTGGTTCCTATTAAACTGAAGAAATAGTTAGTGCATTGTACTCTAATGACTTGTTGACAGTCTGCGTAGTCACAGAAAATTGGCAGACATGTGCCTTCAGCGGTCCAGGACGCCAGCGGAATGTGGCCAACGTTATCTGACACAGTGTGATGGCAGTGTGATGAAATGAACGACAAAATAGTTATAAAACAATCACGAATGGAAACAGAAGAACTACAAAGTGACAAAAACAACAAAGAAGAGACGAGAGAAATCCTAAAGGGAACACACAAAATAATCCACAGTGGGTTTTCACAGGCCAGTCAACATGTGGGGTCACAGAAATGTTGCACTTTAATGTGTGTTACCCCACGGGGCTCCAGTGGGGGTTTTCACTGGCCACTTTAGGGGGCCCATAGCTTTATGTTCAGTGGCCACCTCAACCTCAAAAAACAGGTTTAAAGATAAATTTTGTCTAAAATGTGGATTTTTTCCTACACAGTCTGTGTTTGCAGTAAAAGGCATGAACCAGAGCAGCACTGTTGACTGATAGGTTTCTGTTTGGAAATGCATAAAGCCAGTGAGACAACCTCAGAGGGAAACTAAAGGCCCCGGAGAATATTTATGGCTATCCAACAGTAAATTATGACAAATACATGCAAAATAACCACAGAGACACAAACAGGCCATAAAGATTTGTAGCAAAGCTAGAAAGATCGTGGTTTGGGTTTGTGGTCTTGTTGCATCTGTTCCACTTTTTCTGTCGCTCCCTTTAGGAAGCCTACTGAAGGGCTGTTTGCACGCCTGTGTTGAAGGACTGTGTCGTAATCCATCCACCATATTCAGACTTCTAAAACACTAATATTAATCATCATCATTGTTGGCAGTCCTTTAAAATCAGTCAGCCTCTCTAAAGAGCTTCTATTCTGTAATGAAGTGAAGTGAAGGCAGCTTCATCTTTGCCCTTCTGTTTATCCATCATTCTGTGTTTGTGTGGTCTCCTCCGTCCTCTCTCCTGCAGGAGCCGTTGTTCACGCTGTCTCACACAGTCGAGTCAGGCAGAGGAAAATGTCCCTTCAGTCCCAAAGAGCCCTTCACTGCTAGACTGACCGGTAGGTCCCGTCCACCCACGCACACTCCAAGGGCCTGAAAGAGTGGCCATACTGAATCATCATCTGTCATCCTCTAAAAGCCGTGTTCACATTCTGGTGACAGCAGTGCTCTGCGGTGTACAATCCCACCACTGTGTGACTCCTCGCTGCAGACTGTCCGCTCAGCCGAGGCGTGTGTGGTCCGCATGAGTTATTCCACGCGCTGACGTCAGCCGCTGCCCCTCACGACATAAAGGACATAAAACACATCGGCCATATTTGGATCACTTAGACAAAGAGAGAGCTCCATAAAAGAAGCCATAAGTTATGTTTTTATAACTGATGGTTGGTTCTGTGCTGACAGCTGAACGAGGGTTTACCAGCAACGGAAGCACGATGACTTTCCAGCACATATACTTAGAGTACAACTAATGTTTAGGGGTGGTAGAGTAGGTTGGCTGCTAATCTGACCCCAACTGGTTTTGTGCCCCCAGAAAAGTCTTGATGCACGATAGCTAGAAGGCAGAAAAGATTTGGTAAGTCCTTGTAAACCTGGTTTGTAAATATATTGTCACTATATTGCCAATTAAACCAGCCAGGTGCTCCCAGTTGCACTGATTAACTCCGCCTACCAGGAACCTGCAAGACAGCGCACAGGGACAGAAAACCCAGCAGGCCCTGGCCGAGGCGCCGTCTGCGTGGGGAGTTCTGAGTGTTTGTTTGGAATTCAGTCATTTTTAAGGTCAAAATAACTGAGCAATAAACACAACGTGATGCTTATTAAATAGTTTAGTCATGTTGTGAGGTGAAAGACCTTCATGTGAGCGCCCTCAGTCATTGGGCAAGCCGAAGAAATCAAGATAAGGACATCAAACAGACTCTAAATGATGTTTGTTTAGTTGATAGAGTTGAAAAATGTGTTGATTTGGTGACTGATGAAAATCACTAAAATCTAGTAAATCTAGTAGAGCCTTTGCAGTGACTACATCCTGATCCTGATGGTGTTTTAAATACGTCCTTCCTACATGAGGATCTGTGCACGCCGTCACATGTTTTTCGGATGTTTACGGTCTGAGCTGTGGGCTGTTTATTAGGAAAAGCTGCTGCTTCATAATGAGTAAAAGCTGTGCACGGTGAGCGGACTGCATGTGCTGTACCTGGACGTGTCTGAGTGCCGCAGGAGGTTAAACTACATGTAAACATGTAGTTAAAACGAGGAGTCAACACTGAAATTATGGAGGTGTAATTAAGAGAACCAGACTGTTGTTATTTTTCACATAAATGTGCCCGGGGAGAGAGAGCCAGTGTTTCAGTTAATACTGAACCACAAAACAAACACTGAGGACGAATTAAGGGATTTTTTCAAAACCTTATTAAGACATTTTTTTCAGGAAATGATGTCAGAAATATTTTGCTTCATTGTTTTCTTACAGAGAACAAACGAGAGAAAGATTAATGTTTTCATGAATCAGCTTTCAGATATTTACTGTTCTGCTCTGGACCTGCAGAGAATGCAGGGCCTTCAATCGAAGGCAGAGCTATAAAACAGACACCCTGTGTACTGGTCAACTCCTGAATGTAGGAAAATATGTTTCACACAAATTTACTGTTCTTGTTCAGGCAGTCGTTCCTTTTCTTTCTCCCTAGACGGGGATCTGTACGCGGGTACCTCGGTCGATTTTATGGGAGCCAACGCTGCGATCTTCAGGACATCCATCCAGGGCAGCAGCCAGCATTACATCCGCACTGAAGCCTTCGATCACAACTGGCTCAACGGTGAGAAGCTCCGGTCCTGCCCGTTTGTTTTGTTCTCTGTTCGACACACCAGATAAACTTCTGCGACACATGGAAACACTTACCGGTTAATGGTCCCCTGGACAAACGTTTGCTACTGTATATTAACCAAGCGCAGAATGAGTCCCGCAGAAATAAAAAGTTATATGCAAAAATTAAACATTGTGTGTGGCAATAGATTTAAACCATAGTATGAAACCACAGTTAGACACACAGTTCCACCAGATGTTTAAAAAACATGGATGCAGAGTGCACATCGCTCACATTTACTTAGACAAACCAAACCGCTGATATCAGCAAGGATGAAAGAAAACAGCTTTTAGGGCCTCTCAAGGGTGCAGACATCCACTTTGCCTGGTCGGAAATATAGCTTTGCATCCATCATCCCAGGGAGCTGCTCTCACTAAAGGTACTTTTAACTAATCAGGAGACCATTACTTAGTCTGTGGTTGTCATACATGAGCATTAATGTCCCCGCTCTGAGAGCCAAGACCATGAATTATTCTAAAGGTTTTAGGACTCCTGAGCTTTGAACCTGTTTTGGTTGTTTTTGTGTTTCATTCTTTTTCTCATTTTGTATACTTGCTTATTGTGTGTGTGTGTGTGTGTGTGTGTACCTGTGTAGACATGTTCGTGGGGACCAAAAATTGGAATGTTACTATACTTGTGGGGACAAAATCCCTGTTCTCATGAGTTTGACGGCATTTTTGAGACTCAAAATGTGGTTTTAGTGTCAGGGTTACAATGAGGTTAGGGTTAGAGTTATGCATTCATTTTTGATGGTTAGGGTTATGGAATGCATTATGTCAATGGGATGTCCTCACTAAGATATCAAAACGAGAATGTGTGTGTGCATGTGAGACACACACAGCCTGGATGTATTAGTTGTCTAGTTTAATACTAATACCAAGCTGCTCTCCGAGGGATAGAAAGCACTTCCACATAGAAGGCTAAAAAACAAGAAAACTGTATAAATGATTAATAATTAATTTTTGAAATTGATAATAATATGCTTGGATACAGTAAATTAAGACATAAAATAAAATGCAGTAGCAGAAAGAAAAACAAATTAAATGAAACGAAAGGCAGAAGTTTTCTGACAGTTTAAGCTGATGATAGCTCCTCCTCCACGAGAGTCTTCTATAACTCCTTCACTTGCTTCACCTGTACTCGTTTTACCTGTAATTTACAAATAATCTATAGAAACAGAGAGAAGCTCACAGACTGAGTCAAACGTGTACCGTCTCCCTCTCAGAGCCAGATTTTGTGGGCTCCTTCTCCATCCCTGACACGCGCAGCCCGGACGATGACAAGGTCTACTTCTTCTTCAAGGAGAGGGCGGTGGAGGCCGGGCAGTGGGACAAGAGGGTGTACAGCCGCGTGGCCCGAGTCTGCAAGGTAAAAACGAACAGCTTCAACGTGGTTAAGACAAGGAATCAGTGACAGGGATCAGGGTTCTGCTGTCCTGCATCACTGCGTCAGAATTCAGTTATAACTGGTAACAGGCCTTCTGACATCTGTTTTGCTTCATATGTGATTATGTGTGATTTATCTTTAGTTTTCACAGTTAAGTATAAACGCAGTTAAAAAGCCCGTCTGAGACACAGATATTCAGTTTATTACTATAAGAACTAAAGAAAATCAGTTTTCATATTTAAAACACACATCTGGGTAATACATTTATAAAGTAAAAAGTACCAAAACAAGTAAATACATCTAAAGCTTTTTTAGTTTCAGAGCTTTAAATGAAGGAATTAAGGCTTATGTTCTTGAACTGAACAGAAATACAGATCTGTGGAGACGGACGAAGGTTGTGACTTACGATGTCTCCTTTTTATGTTTCCTTCCCTTCCCTTCTTCCCTCACTGTACTCCTCCTTATCTCTAACCGTCATCCTTCCCTCTCTCGCCTCTTCCTCAATCCAGAACGATCTCGGCGGGAGGAGGAGTCTCATCAACCGCTGGACCACCTTCCTCAAAGCCCGGCTGGTCTGTTCTGTCCCCGGTCCGTCCGGAGTCGACACGCAGTTTGATGAGCTTGGTAAAAAACTCCTCCTCTCCCTCCTTTTCCTTCCTCTCTGGATGTTTTCTTACATGACGTCTCCTGAATAATATCTTAGTACAGTACGCCTCGCCTGTGCTCTTGCATTATCGTCCCAACTTTAAAAAGCTGACACTGTTATGTTTGTCTCCTCCTTTCCTTCCACACACTGTCCTGTCTTGTCTTTAGGAGGCCTGAGGTTACAAAGGTTTATCCAAACTGCATTGAAGTTTTGCTGCATCAGCCACTGATTAAAACTTTATTCGTACAAATTTGTGCAACTGTGATTGATTTACAGGTGAACTGACGCTAACGAGGAGACAGAACAGACAAATCTAAAATTCTTCCATTCTTCCTCCCTCAGTGTGAATAACACAGTTTTACTGCTGCACATTGTTCATGATTCTGAGTTTAAAAGCAGCCTCTGTGTTTTCTTAGAGGACATCTTTGTCCTGGAGACCAAGGACCCTCAGAACCCGTCCATCTATGGAGTCTTCAGCACGTCCAGGTGAGGGCGCGTTCAGCCGTGCAGTCACTTACATGTATTTATTTCACAGAGACCATTTTTCATAAATTAGTTTTTTACTTAACATGAGCTGCTTTAACTTTTACATTTCTCATGAAATCCTTTTAAAATGCACGATTTTAAAGATTTCGCCTTTAAAAGTCACGTGATTATTGTCTGGCGCCAGGCCCGTGTCATTCTGTCCTCAGTGGTGCTGATGAGCCCACCGCTGCACACGTTCATGACCGAACTTCTGATTCAATGAGAACTTTATTGACATTTAGGCTTTGAAAACTGAAGGAAACAGTTTTCACGGAAAGAGGGAGGGCGTCCTCTTCCTGTATGTGCACGCCCACTGCCAGGCTGGCACGTGCACACTCAGGGGTCAGATGTGGGAGGTGTCCAGGGTCAAAGGTGAAGAGGCCCAGCTGGTTGTGTTTTTGTAACCAATGTATGGAAGCGCTCCACCTTTTTTCCCCTCGTGTCCTTCCTTTCCTGCTTCCTTCTTTCTCCTTCCTCTTTTATTCTTCCTTCCTTCCTGGCCTGTTTTGCCGTTCTTCTTTCCTCCCCTTCTCCTGTCTTTCCATGCCGTTTTCCCTCCCAAACTCCATCTTTCTATCACAGCCGTCACCAACACCTCCTTTTTCTTCCACAGCTCCATATTTCGTGGTTCAGCAGTGTGCGTGTTCTCCATGGCGTCCATTCGAGCTGCTTTCAATGGACCATTTGCCCATAAAGAAGGACCCGACTATCGCTGGGTCGAGTACAAAGGTCGCATCCCCTACCCAAGACCTGGCACCGTGAGTACGCCTGCACCAAAAACCCCAAAACAAACCACTGTAGCATACTTAGAACCATTTTAATATACTACAACACGATCCTTTGTTATATAGGAACCTCCCTGCACTGTCGTCTAGTTTTGTGTCAGCCACATAACAGTTTCCTGAAATAAAGCTGAAGTATGCTAACAGATGGGATTAAAGATATGAAGCAGAGGACAGTTTCACTGCTGGGAGGTTTGCACAGTACCTGTAAATCATATCTTTGCACACACGTACACAGTTCTGTGCAAAGTTCGTGTGTTTGCATTATTATCCATCATAAACTCCCGTCATGGAGGAATGTGATCCCCCACTTAAAATCATCCCCAAATGCACAGACAGTCTTAAATCTTCAGCCAGAAGAAGAAGAAGGAGGGCTGCAACATCACAGCTCCTCAGCATGCCCGCTCCCAACATTGGACAGCCTCTGTCCACAGTGGAGAGCGGCACACAGCTAAGAGACTCACATCTCTGCACAGTTCTCTTATTATAAAAATGTAGAAATTCTGGCAGCAAGTGTATGAATGTGCAGTAAATACACAGGTATACCCACATGAATCCTCCAACTTATACAGAATAAAGTTTTATTATAAAGTCCTGCTTCTTTAGAGCAAACTTGTTGATCTGTCTGCAGCCAGGATGGTTTTTACATCAAATTTTTATTCTTTTAGGCACTGATATGAGGCCAGTTTAAGGTAAAATGAATGGCTTGAGATAGTGAAATAAATAGATTACTGTCTTCACAGTACTGTGTCTGAAAACACTGCAGTATAACCTTCAGCATCTCTCTAGTATTTGTGGTGAAACGGCCCTTTAAGCACGGGGTAAGGCTTTGGTCAGCTTGTCACTTTAATGTTCAAAAGCTGCTCCTTTTAAAGCCTCGTTGCCCATAAATCTCTGCTAATATAGTGGCGACAGGACGGTATTTATGTTTGTGTGAATAACTAAGACTCTCCTGTGAGATCAGACTCCAAACACACACAACACCGCTAATGAAAACAAGCTGATGGCGCTGCGAGAGGGAAAACCTCTGGTGATTTAACACCTGAGCTGTGAAGTCCTCTGGGAAACTTCAACCTGTCAGGAGGTGCTGAGGTTTTAGTGTGTGTCAGGTGTTATTTCATTCTCCCTGCTGGGGGACTCAGAGCTCTGCAGAGTGGTGCTGAATCATGTGGCTGATTGCAGAAGAGGTGAGTCGCATTAGAGCTGCAGGGGGGAGAAGTTTGAGCCTGCAGAATGATTAATAGCAATATGAAAACGTCAGTGCGATGTTGTGATTCTACTCCCCCGATCACTGACTCACTGTCTTGTTGACTTCAGCTTTTTCACTCTGCTCTACTTGTGTTTTTTCCTTTTTACAATCCTGTCTTCAGCATTTCAATCCCTTCTGTAATTCCTTTCCTTTCCTTTCCTTTCCTTTTCTTTCCTCGCCTCCTCACTTTTTCTTCAAATCACCAGAGTTGGCTATAGACTGCTGGAGGTAGCCATCATAAAATCACCCACTTGTTTGTGAAATGTTTTAAAGCCTAGTTTGTACCATTTTTGTAGCACGTTTATTAGCTGGAACCAGCATCTGTAGACTGTGTAGGCTCAAATATCTGCTAGGCACCGACCAAAACCGGAGCACAAACTACTCTTTTAGTCTGATAAATCAGACAGTAAGCTGTATTATTTGTCTGATAATTAAAAATGCTTCAAAAATACACCAGCAGCACAAATACAAACCTATTTATAACCGATATAAATGATCATCATTATGGATGGATGCTCCCTCTGTAAGCTCAGCTTTCAGAATTGTGACTCTGTTTGGTAAAAATGCTCAACCAGGTCTTTGACTTCTTATTTCTGTCTTTTCTAGAATAACAAACTCTTTAAATCCATGTAAACAGTGATAAAAACCACGACCTGTGTAGTAAAGTTGAATAGAAAATCTTCTCACTACGTTTCTTTCTGTCTGCTGTATCTTCTCGTCATTTAACAGACAAACATGGACCTTATGTTGTTCACTGCTCCCTCTCAGTCCTTCTTCTTGCCCGCTGATGGTTTGTTTCCTGTGTTCCTCTCTCTGGTCCTCCAGTGTCCCAGCGAGACCTACGATGCTCTCCACAAATCCACCAAGGACTTCCCAGATGAGGTGGTGAGCTTCATGCGGCAGCATCAGCTGATGTGGGAGCCCGTCCTGCCTCTGGGCGGCCGGCCCATCTTAACCCGCGTCAACTCGGCCTACATGTTAAAGAAAGTTGTCGTGGACAGGGTGGACGCCGAGGACGGCCCGTACGACGTCTTACACCTGGGCACAGGTGAGGAGGACGAGGGGAAGGAAAAGAGGGGAGGGAAGAAAGTATCGAGGAGTGTGGAGGAAAACAGACTCAGACTGCAGCTGGGACTGAAATCTCATCAGTTTGTTACCAGTGACAGATCAGTTCAGCTGATTCAGAGTGCGATGGAAAGTGTGTAAATGAAGCAAAGAGGCGAGTTTACACAGAGGTGCACGGAGGCAAACTGATGAAGGTTTCTCTGGAACACAAAAAGTGTTTTGTGGGTTTTACACTGAGAACAGAGCAAAACTTAATGTTGAAATGAAAGGAGAAAAGACCGTTTGGTTTTGAAACTGTAACAATGATAAATAAAGAGGCAGGATTGGCAAATATTGAGCTATGAGTTGTGTTTTTTTGGATGGATCTTCACCAAAAGAGTTTGATGTTCTTATATTAGCACTAAATTCCAGTTAAATAGTGACATGTGATTTTTAGGGAGAGGAATAGCTGGAAATCTTTGAAACACAGCAGGGATTTCTAACACGTCCCCTGTTTCTAACGTGTTCTTTTAACCTTCTTTAACACATTTCCCTGATTTAAATTTTTTCTATATTTTTTTATATTTTAAACCCATGAATCATGAATAATTCTTCCTCTGTGTTTGAGCCAGAATATCTGCAGACTCTGGAAACATCAGCTCAGTTGGGACACGACTGACAGAACAGCAGAACGTTCAGATTCGGTGAAACTTTGGTCGGCTGTGAGATTTAAACCTGTCGGTAAAATAAGATCAGCTGAGGCGGGGCCGAGCGAGTGGAATAAACACGCCTTTACGTTTGAACTCGAGCGTGTGATTGGACCGTCTTTTAGAGCGACGTCCTGTGGCTCGCCTGTTGTGTGTAAACACGTTTTCATTCATTATCTGTAAGGCAGTCAAAAATGGAGAGCTTTTATTGTGACGGGGTGAATGATTTCCTGAGTGTGTTGGGCCTTTGTTCATTAATGTGCACACAGGTGGGTTTGCTTCTTTGTGTCTCTGCAGCTGAATGATTCCGTGTGTGTGTGTCTGTGTGTGTGTGTCTGTCTGTGTGTGTGTCTGTGTGTGTGTGTGTGTGTTTTGTGTGTTTTTGACAGTGAGCGATTGTCTGTGCACGCGTGATTAATGGCAGCAGTTATTTAAGTGCTGGCGACAGATCGGGGGCCAGAGGTGCTCCGCCTGCTCCATACATCTCTGCTAAGTGGATTCTTCTCCACCACCTCTCATCTCCCCATTAACTCCACATTCACCTGCCTGATAAATGCTCCTTCTAATCTTTCACCTAATACCACCAGGAGGAATGTTTCTACATGCTTTCTGAGTGACAGATGACTTTTTTTATTGGTTCGTTGTATCCCATTTTAAAAATATCCGACTCTTTAATCACATCCCTGCATCACACTGTTTATTTTAGGATTGAAATACAGCTTTGAGAAGTCTACAGGTTACTGCGGTCATGTACTCGTTTGAGTTATGGCTTCTAGTTTAGCTGTTCAAAGGTATTAAAGTGAACGCAGCGCTGTGCACTGAAAGCTTACAGAAGCTTCTTTTATATCCAGTCCAGTTGAATCCAGATTTAGCTCATCAGTCTGCAGAATCAGTGTGCAGTAAGATAATAGAAAGTAAATGGTGCAGATGTGTTTCATTTCTACTGTCTTTCACCACTTTCTGCTCTGCCTCACGCTGATAGATGCTTTACTTTCATTTTAAATCAAACACTGTATTTTCCTTTAGGCTGCTCGGTCCTGTAGCTTTTCACAAACCCTGCTGTGATTGGAGGAATAGTGCAAGGCACCAGTTTAGAAAAGGGTTAAACTGTAGTGTAACAGGATCCCACTGTGGCAACGAGACAGTGTGCAGATATTCCACAGTCAGATGGAAGTGGTATTATTGGAGAATGGAAGCATTTAGGAACCATCGTAACTCGTCCACGATGGCAGAGCGAGGTCACCACTCCAGACATCCTCTGAATTAACATCAGCACAAAAGCTGTGCACCAGGAGCTTCATGGCATGGGTTTATTATGTTCATATCATCCATCACTCAGTCGGACTATCAGCGGTCTTATCCTTCTGCTCCTGTATTCTGATAAACACTGAGGCTGACACGATGACACCGCGGATACCTGCACAGCCATTCTCCTTATCGTCTTATCTTTGCATGTTTGTTTCAAACAGTGAATGATAACAAATGGAAGGTGGAGATGTCTGTGCCTGGGTTTGGTATGCAGAGGATCAGATTCATGTATGTGGGTCTCCCGGAGCGATGAACCCTGACCTCACCTGACTTAATGCAGGTCTTAAATATAAATCCCAAAGGTCAAAAGTGACCTGCTGGTTTCAGTTCAAAGTGGAAACCTTTGTGCTGCTGTCTGAGGCTTCAAAGCAACTTTGGAAGTTTAAACTAAGTTGAATTTATTTTTGAGATGTTATTGCTATTTCATTACTGATTAACAGAAACGCGCCTCTGAGTCCATCTGTTTTAGTAAAGGTTAAGAAACCAGTGATTCTCTCTAAAACTGAGATTTGACTTTTTGATGTTTTGCTGTCCTAGAATAAATAAACAAAACTAGCTGCTGTCCTCGCTCTGCTAGCCTGCTGTTTGACTCTTGTTCAGTTTTAACCAAATAAAGGACACAGTGGGAAACATACATTATTTTATAGAAGCTTGTTGGATTTGTTTCATCTCCAGGTTGTGCTGATTGTGGTCTCTGTGTTTAGACTCAAAGAAAACAAAAATGCCAGGATCAGTATAATCACAAAGCTACCAGATTACATTTTTTACTGTGAAATTAAACGTTACAAAAGCCTCTGGTGACCACAGGCATTGAAGCGCATCATTACTCAGTGATGAGGGCACACTTGTTTGACAGACATGTCTGCAGACACACACACAGCATGCAGTAGTCTCACAAACAGCTGCAGACACACACGGTTTCCCACAGTGGAGCTTTATGAGCATCCTGACGTGATGTGAGCGCACATGTAAGCGAGCGTGTTTGAAAGCCTGAACATCCGATCGTACAAATGCGCGCCTGTCTGCGTCTCCAGCAGTTGATTTGTGTGTGTTTGTGTTCCATATGGTTTTGCTGTGTTGCATCCTAAGTGCAGTGTGTGGTTTCACCGTCACAGCTGGCGTGTGTAACAACAAACTGCCATAAATTGTGCGCGAGGTGCCTGTTTAGCGTCGTTACGAGGGTTACCGCTGGAGACCGTGTCCCGTGCTAACGTGGGATTGAGCTTCGGTCGTGTAACGCTTTGTTTTTCAGACGCGTCATCTCCCAAAGGGGCTTTCCTGGGAGGCTGTTGTGAAACAGAACTCCTGGCTCTGCTTCGGAAAAGATAAAACGGATCAAGCTTTCGGTGTTCCTTCCTGGAGTTTCTCTAAAGAGGGCCCCGTGCAATCCTACTGTTTCATCACTCCGGCATAAATCTGAGGCCGTCTTTGCAGATGTTTTATTAGGGCAGAGTTTGGTTTCAAAGCTGAAATGAAAATGTGTGTTTTGCCGCAGGATTCCCACACGTCGGTCAAAAATCTTCTTTTATGTTGCAGATGATGGGAAGGTGGTGAAGGCGGTGTCTGTCATTAAAGACAACTGGGGCACAGAGGAGGTCATACTGGAGGAGCTGACAGTCTTCCAGGTGAGATGTTATTACAGGTTTGTGAGCGATGGAGAGCACGAAGGTGGCGCTAACGTTTTCCACCCTGTTATATTCACAGAGCTGTGTGTGATTGATGCCTTCCTGATGACAAAGCAGGTTTACTTTGTGACTAACAGCCCTCAGTTTCTCCATCAGATCCAAAAACAGTAAATAAAAAGATGGATGTAGTTGCTGGGTCTGAACAGCTGATGTGGGAGTGCCTCCTGTGGTGCAGAAACACTTCCTTCCCCGTAGACGTCTATGGCCGGGCCTCTGTAAACACTTCCCTGATGAGTTTGTGGGCTCGGTTGTTTATTTCAGGTCAAACTGAATAAATCATGAAGTTCATTTTGTAAATTCTGGTCATTCAGAGTTTCAGACGGGGCCGATTTTTCACTCAGGACTTAACAAAATCAGTTTCACAGTCAGGTCTGTGTGTCGCTCAAACACCAGATGCTTATCTCAAGATTTCAAAACTGGATTTCACAAACCAACAGGTGACATCATGGTATTTATGCCCATGTTTTATACTGCCTGGCCAAACCCACGTCTCTTTCAACAGCACCTTTTGATAAACTGGTCCAGTTGCTCAAGCGTGCCGAGCACCCAGAAACGGAGCTGTCTGACCTGCTGCAGCTTTCGTTGAAGCTCTCTCTGCACGTCTCACTGCTGGCACCACCTGATTTCATGCGAGTCTCCCACAGAACCTTTAAGCCTCGGGCTCAGAGGCGAACTACACGGGACTTTTATGGCTAAAATCACAGAGCTTGTTTCCGTGACTCCCACTGTCCATCTGCCAGGCCCGGACCGTGTGATCGAACATCGTTTTCTGGAACAACTCCACTAAACACAAAAACAGATAGCAGGGCACATATTTCCCAAGGTCATCTGGGTAAATAAGCTAATGGGGACAGCAAAGAGAGAGAAGTGAGGGATGTGAGGAGGCATGGATGCATCAGGGTGAAAGGAAAAAATACAGCTGGACTAAACACAGAAAAAAAACACAGAGGACAGAAATAGAGGGAAGGATGCAGAGGAGGGGGATAAAAAGACGGAAGAGAGGGAAGGAAGCGGAAAGTTAAACGGAGAAATGAAACCCAGGCAGAGTTGGAGCTGAGGACAGGTGAAGGAAGAGAAGCCACAAACAAACAGGATGCCACACACACTCGGCCTGTTTACTTCACTACTAATAAATGTTTACTTTACTACTAATTAAGACAGGAACAAACCCATTTCCAGCAGACTCACAAAACAGTCGGACAGCTGTGGGCAGCGTATGAAACGGGAGCCTTTATTTCTATCGGCTGAAGTCTGCAGGGGGCTGCAGGGGGGTCGGGCTGCACCCTGACCGGGTTTCACATGAGTGCTTGTTCAGTTTCTGGCTGTGACAGAACGCAGGATAGTCATATCACTGTAAAACACTTGGTCTCTCCTTCACTTCGACTCCTCGGCTCACAGCGGTCAGGGGTCGTCGACTCCCTTTGTGAAACGCTTTACTGAGTCAGTGAGCCAGAAAAATGGAGCTGGGGGGTAATTTTACCCCCCGAAGAAGAAAGAGACTTATTAGATTTCTAATCTCAGTAGTTGCCCTGACCTCAGAGCCGTGAGTCGCTCCGAGGCATTCCTCAACCTCCACACAGCTGAATTATTGCTGCTTTTAAGGAGCAGCGTCTGTGGTTTGGAGTCAGTGGTGCGAGTCGACCCTTCTCCTCCGTTCCTGCAGGTTTGTCTGCAAATAAAAACGTGTGTTTGTTCTTTTTTTTATATAAAATGGGTCGTTTACACAAAGTAACTAAGTTCATTTATTCAAGTCCGTCACTTAAGTCATGGGGATAAGTTTGGTTTGAGCATTGGGGAGTCTGGGCTCCCAGACTGGGCGACTTTTAGCCAGACCTGCAGTCCCTGCCCAGGTACACATAATATTGAATAAGCTATAAAATACATATAAACGTTACCAAGATACAAGTTCTGCAATTAAACATGTGTTTAATTGCAGAATGAGTTTGGCTCAGTTAGATGAGTAGCCGCCTTGAGACCCGGAAGTTCGGGTTCGAATCCTGCTCATGGCAACATTTCTTACCGAATTCCCCAGAGGAACCCACCCGAGGGATTAATAAAGTTTTATCTAGTATAGAGTCAAAGAATCCTCAAAACTATACTCACATGTATCTATTGACTATAACATCGATATTTAAATGCTGTTTAAATATTTACGTAATAAAAATAAATAAGAAATAGTGAAGTGTTTTTTTTATATATCATGTTGGTCATTTTTAATCGTCCACTGATTTACTGACTAATAATCTCATCTGTAAGTTTATCTGCTGTCAGTACAAAGCCAGCGTCGCTCCAGCTGTTAAACGGCATAAACGCTGCTCGTCTTTGCTTTCTCCCACATTTATTCACCAATAAGCATTTTTCTGAATTGTGTAACAAGAAACTTGAGCCTGATGAAGCCGGCACTGCAGTTACTCCTAAATCCTAAATTATTCCTCGTCTCATTAATAATTCTCACCTATCACGCTGCTCGCCATAAACATTGATGAACGCCGCCGTCTGTCATCGTGCGTTATCTGTAACTTCTTATATTTATACGTCTCCTCTTGATCCCACAGAGCCCCACTCCCATCCTCAGCATGGAGCTTTCCACCAAGCGAGTAAGTCTCTCTGTTTCTCTCTGAAGTGTCGGACTTGGATTACTTTTGTATTTTTGGAGCTTTCTTAAATTAAATAAGTCGTTATTTGGTTCGTGTCACAGTGATGGTCGTGGTCAAACAGGAAATGTGTGTTTTTACATCTATCCAGACGATTCAGACTAAAATATCTAAAGTATTTAAATTTGATCTAAATATTAGATGTTGACTTTTCTGCAGCAAAATCAGCTTTGATTAAATCATTCGTCTCTGTAGCATCTTTAAATCTTTACATCTTTATAGATTTCGGTGACACGAGTCCCCAAAATCTATCATTTGAAATGTAAAACTGAGAGAAGCGTAAACATATATGAAGATTATGGATGAAATAGGATGTTGAGCAACTTTTTTAGAGTTGTGCAACAGATATGAGCCATGAGGATGTATGTCCAGCCTACAGAAATGCTCTCCTCTTCCTCCCCCCTCTGCTCCACAGCAACAGCTGTACGTGTCCAGCGAGCTCGGCGTGGCCCAGCTGGGGCTCCAGAGGTGCGAGTTATACGGGACCGGCTGTGCTGAGTGCTGCCTGGCCAGAGACCCCTACTGTTCCTGGGATGGACAGACCTGCTCCAGATACTTCGCCATGAGCCGGAGGTAACGAGGACAGAGGGGGAGGACGTTTATCAGCCCGAGTCACCCGAGTGTGAACACGCTTTAGGATTTACTCTTACTGTGTTCAGTCCTGCTCATGTTGGCTGTTGTCCAAAGATAATAGCTGAAGTTCATTCATGTGGCACATTTCAACAACATGATTTTTTAAATTTAAAACGGGTAATTGTGCAAACTGAGCAACTTTTCAACGCAACTGTAGCTTCATAAGAATTAAAGCGGACAGAGACGTCAGGCACCCAGTTAACTCTGATGGTTTAAAGTCTTTACAGCTCTTTGTGTGACAGAAAGCAGACCACAGGGACATCTCAGCATATACACTCAGTCTGCGTTTTCACAGTTTAAGGCTGTGAATTATTCTGTGAGCTCCACGTGTTGCCACAATCAAACATCTAGAGTGCGATAAAGGACAAAAACTACATCAGGAAGCCAAATAGAACCTCGAGAGCCAGATATTTCTGTGAAAAACAAGCTGCACCCCTGCAGACCACTGGGCCACAGAGCCAGTGCAGTTAAAAATATAAAATAAAAGTTTAATGCACACACATCTTCCTGGGATACATCGCCATGGTAACTGAAGCCACATTCACCTTGTCTAACACGTGTGCAGATGCTCTGATGGATGCATGAAGGACAGCTGGGGGTTTAGAGTCTTGTCCAAAGATAACATGCAAAGTGGAGAAACCAGGGATTGAACCACCGACCTTCCAATTAGTAGATGACTCTGTGTGCACAGCCGCCCCCTAGTTTGATAAACCCCGTGTTGACTTATCAAGCTGATGACCACCTTTGTGTGACCTCCCATGCCGGGGGAGCGGGAAGATTGCAGATGTGTTGACCTTGTTTTGCAGTGAAAGTGTGGACGGTGCTGATGCCGGTACGCTGGAGTTTTAGCTGCTAAAAGCTTTGCAGTGTGAGAACCGAACTTCTTCTGGAGCTTTGACAGCCTCTGCCTTATAGTAAAAACATGCTCTGCTGTCCCTCTGATGGCCTTCAGGATAAAAAACAATAAAAACACAAGAACACGTTCTCCGAGCCTTTTTTCACAGATATAAATGAAGTGGAAAATGAAAAGTCCTGCATTTGCGCTGCTCCTGGAGTAAGTTGGCACCTCCAGTGAACCGAGCTATGATTGAAAGTGATTTTTGACCCTCGGTTCTGCTGATTGTTGCTAAAATAAACATTACACTCATTTCTTTTTTAATGACCATGAAGCAGTTCTGTCATGAATTTATACCATAAGAAGGGCAATAACAAAAAGGTCAAATGGCCGCGCAGCAGTGACATGAAGCTGAAATGACATCCGTATCAGCTGATAGTGATGGTGTGCCTGCACAGCCAGTGAGATTTTAACACTTGAATACAAGCTGCGCTCAAGTTTCCTCAAACATCTGAAAGGAGACTTGCAGAGAGAAGGATGCAGGAATCGTGATTTTGGAGTCGTGTAGATGAGTTAAAGCTAAAACAGGGGAGGATGGGTGCGAGGGGTGGGGGGGTAACAGGGAGGCCTCAGCAGAACGAGACGTGACAAAGCTCTGAACAAACACTCTGTATTTTCACAGCCTGTTCTCACTCCTTGTTTCCTCATTCATAATCACAGTAGCTCCTTTTTCTGGCACCAGAGGAGCTCAGCAACAACAGCGAGGGGGAGGATTTAATGCACTTATACGAGTTTATCTAAAGGCACGGCGTTATCTGCTGCTGCCGCTGTCAGCTGTGCTTTAACCGATGAGTCTGAAGTCTGCTCACACACACACACACACACACACACACACACACACACACACACACACAAAGCTGCTTTTTAACATTTTCAGCATGAATTAAATCATCAGAGGACTGTGCAGTTTTTACAAAAACAAATAAATGTTGATATAAAGCATGAGAGAGGTTCAGTGGCATCCATCCATCGTCCATGTTTGAACCAAGCTCCGGCTAAAAGTCCGCTTTATGTTAAATCGATTGCATGTTACTCACAGTGTCCATGTGCTGGTATCGTCGCTGTTATCTGAATAAATCAAATAAAAAATACAGTAAAGAGCTTTGAACCTTCTCACTGTGAGTCAGCAATGCAAACGGCCAAAGAACGAAGCTCACAGATTCAAATCTGCTCTTTTAAATTCAACCTAACCTGTGTGTGTGTGTGTGTGTGTGTGTGTGTGTGTGTGTGCGTGTGTGTGTGTGTGTGTCAGGCGGGCGCGCAGACAGGATGTGAAGTATGGAGACCCCTGGAGTCAGTGCCCAGACACAGAGGACGGTAAGCATTTCCTCTGCTGATGTGAATAAACTGTTTAAAATATAATTTTCCTGACAGCTGTTACACAGTACAGCACATGTACACACTTACATGTGTACATGTGCTGTACTGTGACCAGTGGCAGAGTGTTAAGTGTCACTGTGGGGTAGGAATGTTGTTGGGCCCATAATCGCTCTGTGCTTGAATTTTGGCTGCGAGTAAATAAAAGATCACATGACCTGATGCTCAGATCCTCTGTGTGTGATCAGTGAGTCTAATATGACACCAGTCATGTAGGAGTTATTGTATTCTTTCATTTCTGCTGCATTATTGATCGTTCCATATATTAAATGTGAGTCCCCCCCACCTGGCCCCCTCAACACTGATTTATTTTGTACAGTAACTTTGTTACACTTAACATGCAAAATTTTCCAAAGGTCAGAACCTTTTGACCCCTTTAGTGGGATTCATGTCGTTTCTTTCCCAACTTATATCAGACACAGATACTCAGGTGAACTTTTCAGGGGAGAAAAAAACATTAAAGTTCTGTTAAAAACTGCAAAGAAATCAATTTTACATACAATTTTTTTAAATGTCACATTTCCTGACATATTTAGTCGCTGTTATCAGGACTGACCCATCGATTCACTCTGTTTGTGTGACAGACGGAAGTGTTTGTCTTTCTGAGTGTGTCTGACTTTTTTAATGTGTTATGGTGTGTGTGTGTGTGTGTGTGTGTGTGTGTGTGTGTGTGTGTGTGTGTGTGTGTGTGTGTTGCATCTGAAAAATCCCCATCCCACTGTCCCACATGAGGTCAGCGTGTTTAAGTTGGATTTTTTTGTGTGGAAAAAATCCTTATTTGATCTTAAAGTTCTCCCTTGATAACTGAATCAGGAAGTATCACACCTCCTCCTCAGCCCTCCCTCAGCTCCGCCTTCGATTGGATCTGTTATTGATTTTGTTAATAAATGATTTTCATTAGAAACCAGACTGCTGCTGAATTCTGTACACGATCCTAAATAACTGTTTAGTTTGTATCAGAGAAAAACAGAAGTGGCAGTTTGTCTTTTCCTGAAACCTTTGCTTTTTCTTTTTTTGTGAACAGAAAATCCACTGAATCACTCAACTCACCTGTCTCACCTGAGAAGGAACATTTGTGTTTTTACTTCATATTTTAATTACTGGTGTTAACTATCAGGAGCTGATAGCACTTTTTAAAAATGGTCACCTTGTATTTTTACAAAAAAGTGAAAATAAGGTAAAATGCCTGTTGTTACCATGGTGTTCTGAACACAAGCATATGGCGCCCTCTAGTGGATGTATCGCATAACTGCAGGTTTCTCTGTTTTGTGGTCAAAAATAACAGAAAACTCGTTTTTTTACAGTTAAGGAAATCTTTCATTTTACAGTTCTATGCAAAAAAAGTGCTTTTTTCTGTATAATCTTTTATCACCTGTGCTGTCTCACATTCAAACAAACCTAACTACAAAAAGAAAAGAATCATTTCCATCATTTCCCTGGGAGCATCGCACTGTGTGCAGAGCTGTGAAAGCAAAAGAACAATATCCTAAAGGTTTTCCTGTGTCTTTGTCAGATTCAGACTCTGTGGAGGTGAAGGTGGTGTACGGTGTTGAGGGAAACTCCACCTTCCTGGAGTGTGTTCCTCGCTCGTCCCAGGCGGAGCTCAGGTGGACGCTGCAGGTCTCAGACAGCCAGCAGCAGACTGTCGGTCAGACACATGAAAGCAGAGAGGTGAGTTTACCGCTCCCTTTTCAGTTTTCACATTAAAAGCATTCAGATTTTTACAAATGTTTACAGTAGAGTCTTCTTCCTCTCTCTGATGTGGCTCATTCACCAAAAACCCTAATCATGGCTTTAGTCTCTGGATTTGTCCTCTAAACGTTCCCCTTCCTCTGGTTTTATTTATATATAATTTTAGTCCCGAGCCTCCAAAGGACAAGACATTAACAGACATTATTTTCTGGCTAAATCTGAGCAAACAGAAACAATGTATCGCAGAAACAGACTTTGTTTCTGTCTGACCAAGATTGGACCATCTAAAAGATGTTTAGAAAGAGAGGCCGTGTTGCATATAAACCCACCAGTGGGCTGTAAAAACAGCTAAAATCCGAACTGTCCCACTGTCATTAACTACCATTGTTCCAAAATGCACTGCTGCACACGAGTGCACACAATATTCTGCTGCACCTCCTTGAATACAAAGAACAGCACAGACTGAACTTTTGCCGTTCTTTCCTCAGCTCCCTCAGAGCGACGACGACCGCTCCTTCCACATGAAGCGAGGCTTGCTCATTCAGCAGCTGGAACAGGCCGACTCGGGCCTTTACACCTGCACCAGCCGTGAGCACTCCTACACCCAGGTCCTGGCTCGATACCGCGTTCGCATAATCCCTAAGCACAGCCTCAACCCAGCTCGCTACATGCAGAGCCACAACCCCAACCTCCCAGGCCCAGTGATTCTGGGGAAAACTGGCCCGGCCGGAGGAGGAGGGATTGCTGGGTTTCTGAGCCAGCCGGGCTCCCCTCATGCACCGCCTTCTCTGCCAGGACATGGGAACTCGTGGCTGCCTCAGCAGCTCCCTCTGAGGAGCTACAAAGACCTGCATAAGGTGGGAAGCAACAGTCTGACCGCGGATGAGTACTGCGAGCAACTGTGGTACCGCGAGAAGCGCCGGCAGCAGAAGCTCCGGGCGCTGAAGATGAAACAGGAGAGCAGGAAGGCTCGCGTGAGGAGGAACAACCCTCCCGAGGTTCCTCTCTAGTCGCCTGGAGGATCAGAGACTGCCGAGGACAACAGATCCTGTACATGCAGAGGACACGGTGGGGTCAAATCAAGAAAGTTTGCTTCCTGAGCAAATAAAGCCGGCCAACAAAGTGACACTAATGATAATTTACCATTAAAAACTAATATTCCAGAAAAAGAGATTCGTTTGTCTTCGTCCTGAAATCTTTAGTATTTAGAAAGACTTGGAAATGGAAATATAAGGATGTATGTAGAAAGATGATAGAAACATGTATCTGTCTCTGAAGTCTTGTTTTTGTAGGTCAAATTGCTCATGCATTTATGAGCTGTTGCTGATAGTTTACAGTCAGATAAATCATTTGGTAGAAAAGTAGTCCAAGTAAGTGTAAGTTAGACTTTGCAGCATTCTCTGACAGATGTACTGATAGATATGAGCTGCAATTAAAGGACAAGTTCCAGTTATTCACCTATAAACAAAAAAAAGCAAGGTCTGATTTAAATTTGGATGATCTCCCCTTCAGGGTCATCTTTGTGTGCAGCTCTGGACTGATTGCTTTGCTGCTGTTCTCAGGTCACCCCCTGGAAGTCCGGTCTGTTTGAGCCTCTGTGCTGCACGCTGGAGCTGGGATTTGTGGCCGTAGTCATCGTTCACTTCACTCACCAGGGCTTTTCCTCTATGTGACTTTGACCAGTTTTCTGAAAATGAAATTTAAGTGAAACGGTTGCTTTGATTTGTTGCACAGGACTTTGACTGATTGGTTGAAAAATAGCAGCAGTTCTGTAATCAGTCTGGAGCTGCATGAGAAGGCGAGCTTAGAGGGGAACTCGGATTTATTTCAGACATGCTTTTTAATTTTTATGTGGGTTTTTTGCCCTGATGATAGCATTTAGTTGGCTTTCAGTACAAAAAATGAAACAAGTAAGTTAAAAGGTCCCTGAAACTGTTTCTTAATGTGTTTCCTTTTGCAAGTGAGGATCTCTAAAAGCCAAAATGTCTGCCAGCTTTTCTAAGAAAACATGTTTTATACACCTCAGATTGACCCTTTTTATTATTTTCATGTCTCTTCTACATGTTTAAATATTCAGACCTTTAACACACCTCAGTGGCTGGCGTGCAGTTTGCATCCAAACTCAGGTTTGACTGACAGTTGGAGGGGGAAATGTTTCAGGATCTCAGACACACTGCAGACAGACGCAGCGTATTTATATGATCTAACTTGCTGACAGCAGACTCCAGTGTTTGCCCAGTTTACTGCTTCACATTTAACCCTGTTTATTAAAAACTATCGAGAGTTTTCAGCAGGTATCTATGTTTGTTCTGAGACGTAAGCTTCACACATACCTGATGGATTAAAGGCCTCGATGGAAACGCACACATGAAATGGACCTTGCTTGAAACATTATGTATAGCTCTTTACGTCCATGTATATTAAAGAACTCTATTTTTCTAGTTTCCTTTCTGTATCCTGTAGAATTTACTGCATTTTGTAAGTTTATATAAACCTGTGTTTTCCTCATAAGCAAATTTCAGACTTTTTTACTTCACAGCTCTAATAAGCTTCGAGACCGTGTAATGTCATCGTTTTTACTGTATGTGAATAAGCCACAAATGATAACTCTCAGTGAAAATAAAACAAAGAAAAACATTTGTGCATTTTATCTTTTTTGTTCTGGAGTTTTTGGCTGAATTCTGGTTGAGCTGCACAGTCCTGGGCTCTAAGCACAGGTCTCCACACATCGCGCCCTGGTGTCCTCTTCGTGGAGTCTCATTCTGATAGTCTGAGGAGAAGAGTGCCCTGCTGGAGGTCGTTTTGTAGCCCTACTGGCACTGTTCAGCTCTCCTGCAGTGGCCTCTGTCCTGGGATGTCACTCGAGACGGTGCTGAGACATGCAGCAAGGCTGTAGGTACCATCTCTCATGCTAACAGGGCAAAGCCAAAAATCAAAACTAGAGAGAAATCAGAGAGGAGTATTTATAACAGCTCTCAAGTCACATCTAATAAAAACAGCCTAAAATGTTTTTTTCTTCCTGAAAATTATACTTCCACCACCATCTTTACTGTAGCACACAGACTTTAATTCATAGATTTTAAGTAATTATTTTGCGTGATATAGGCTTATTAGGTGATTATAGTGGTCATTTACTTGATTTACTTGTAACCATACGATATATTAATAAAATAAAGATTAATACAGCTGGATAAATAACGAGGTATTACTTTAAATATTATATTTTCACCTAGACTACCTCTGTAGTTCAAGTGAAACTACAAGTAACATGTTAAATAAAAGGTTTATATTTTAATGTGAAAACACGTAAATAAAAACGGTTTGTAGAATTCAAGTAAAAAAAGTCACACAGAAAAAACATTTGTTTTCAGAGTACATGAACAATATTCGAGGATTGTTTTTTTTTATTATTATTAAAAGAAGAATAAAATAGATTGTTGTTGGCCGGATTTACCTCAGACGTGCGCAGAAGAGATGGAAACGTTCCGCCTCTGAGGGAGAAATGGACATTGCAGTGCATCAGTGATTCCAGCAGGTGGCAGTAATGTACGACAACACGATCATCAACCATCTGGAGTGAAGTAAAACACCAACGAAGAAGAGGAGAAGCAGTGTAGTCGTATTTGAACTGCACTGATGGAAACGCGGTTTCTGAGAAAGTGGCTGTAGTTTTGAAGAATAATCGCAAGAAAAGGCAAGACAGTGCTGATTTGAAAGCGGAGAATGTGTTCTGTGATTGTGACGTGTGTTGTCTTTAATTAAAAGCCGATTTAACGACCATTACTCTTAGTTTAAGCTACTATTAGCTGTCTGTGCTAGCTCTATTAGCAGCCTTTGCTAGCCCGCTCGTGCTAACTTGAGTGCTGCTTTTGATGGATCGTCTTCCTGCTGAGGATCCCTTCAGTGGCAGACACTGCAGCCTCTTTAACACTACGGTTACCATCCACTTCTTTTAGTGATAAGCCAACAAAAGTTTCCCCGTTAAACGTGTTAAAACTGTTAAAGTTAGTCTTCTTATTAAAGTTTGTGTTATTGCCACTGCAGCAGGATCCAGGTGGACTGTACAGAAGTAGAAAGAAACATCGGGGTCCTTAATGGCTAATCCAACGTTACAGCAGCCCAGTTTCCTGCTGGTGAGTCTCTGAGTCCTGCACTTAGTTATGAAGTCATTTAAAGGGAATAGCTCCTCTCTGGTCATGAATATGTTGTGACATGTGATGTTGTTTCAGGCCAACCTGAAAGCCGATGCTACCACCAAACCTCTCCTGCAGCGATGCCAGGATCTGGTGAAGATCATAGATGAGTATCCTGCAAAGGTAGTTATCACTGGATTTATTTTATTTGCTGTGAAAAGAGTCGATAGAATATCTGCTGGAACGTTTGCATGAACTCCCACATGAGAAATAGCTGCAAAGATATTTTCAGATTGGGAGATGCAGTAAGAGAATTACGTCATTCAGGCAGAGATCAGTTTAATGTTTCACGTTCACCGATTGTGTAGTTTCATTTTCCTCCCAGAAGAAATTTGAACTTTGAACTGAACTCTGAAAGATGTGCACGTAAATCCAAGATAACTGAATTCTTGGAATGCGGCCTGCTTTCAGATGCCACAGTGTGACTGCAAGGCCCCGTCTGTCATGAATCTAATAAGTGTTGGTAGGACACGACATTGGTTGCAAGTAGCCTGCACAGTGAACCGGGACAGACGGCTTTTTGTTTGCATGCTACTTCCTCTCTGTTGTCGTGATATCAGGCAGAGCGTTCATAATACAACTAAACGTCCCGTTGGCTCTTTGTTTTGTTTTCGTCTTTCTTGGAGTCACAAACATTTTGTTGTACATCTGTTCTTTTGTGTCATTCTGGGCAGTCCATCATTTTATGCTGCATTCCAATTGGCTGGTAGTAAAAGAAGATCACATTATGATCTGGTTATCCTCAATGCAAGTTTAAGGCACTTGTGCTTTGGCTTCACTTTTCAGGCCACAAATCTATTTCTGTCATCAGTCACAGCCCAGGGAGTGTTCAGTGTTTGCCAGCTTCAGACATTTGTGCCCCAGATCAGTGGAGACCATTGTTTCCTGAGGCATGTGGGGGTCTCTGTGGATAGCTGGGGTTCTGTTTGCAAGCAGCTGTGGGTGTTTTGCTGAGGGACACAAAGGACGAGTGCAGTTTTGTTGTTCTCTGTTGGCTCCACTGTAGTCAGGACTTGCACTGTCACAGTGAGATGGAGGCCTGAATATGATTATTTGTCAGGCAGGCAAACGTTAAAGTGTGTTTCTTATTATTGTGTGTGTGTGTGTTTCCTCCCTGTAGGAGCTGCACCTGATCTTTCCTTGGCTGGTGGAGAGTGTGTTTGGCAGCCTGGATGGTGTCATCGCTGGCTGGAACCTGCGATTCCTTCATTCACGGAGCAACGAGTACAACATTGTTATGGACTTCCTAAATCCCAGGTAGCTTCATATCAGCTGAGTGGAATATCTTGGAAACCTGCTGAGGTTTTTAATCTGTTAATAAGATTCAAAATATTTAGTAAATTTGGCAGAAGGAGAAACTCGAGCTACGAGGTCAGACGTGTTGAAGTTCTCTGCTTTTATGACTTGTTTTTTGCCCCCCTGAAGAGCACGTCTAGTATATTTTTTAGATCTCATATAGCGCTTCCATTTTTAATCTTCTTGTTTTCTAGAATGTCATGCACTCGTTGTATTTTTAAAATATTAAAATATTTTTTATTTCTCTCTTTTTTTCCAGTGGTCCAATGATGAAACTTGTGTATAAACTTCAGGCGGAAGAGTACAAATATGAAATACCAATCAATTATCTCCCGGTAAGAATATTTGCCTCGTCACCTCTGGCTGTTGCAGTCAGACGTTTGAAGTTAAATATTGTCATTTTATGTTGGAGTGACTGTTCAGACACATAGAGCTGCTGTAACCACATCACTGGTCTTGTATGAATACTGCAAAATATCTTTTGGCAGAATTTGAGACTGAAATTCTATCACTGTTTTAATTTTTCTAGGGTCCTGTGAAAGCCTGCATCCAGGAGGGAGTTCTCCCAGACTGCCCGCTGTTCCACAACAAGCTGCAGTTCCCTCTCTCTGGTCTCCTGACGCTGAACATCGCTTTCAGTATCCTTTGCAATGCAAACAGCAAAGTCTGAGTTTTCTTTATGGAGTTCTTGAAGGATTGATGAAGCAATCACTTGTAGAGCTGCTGATTTTAGGACCAGGTCGCCCACATGTATCTGGTCTCTGTAGTCTAACGGA
The DNA here is from genome assembly GCF_001858045.2 of Oreochromis niloticus. Taxonomy (NCBI): domain Eukaryota; kingdom Metazoa; phylum Chordata; class Actinopteri; order Cichliformes; family Cichlidae; genus Oreochromis; species Oreochromis niloticus. The sequence continues at coordinate 3,433,029 of NC_031970.2, forward strand.
AAAAAATCTTTGTTTCCAAACGTCTGAAGCATAAATGTTTTCATTTTTGATTTCTTATGATTTCTTAATTAAAGAAGGAATGAATTATGCTCTTATAAGATCAGTTGGGTTATTCCTTAACCTTCTTCAGACCCATTTGAATTCTTCATGTTCAATTTTGCCTACTGTCTCATCACACCAAAGGTGAGGTTGTCACTATTAAGTCAGTCTAACACATTATTCACTTTTATATTTTTTTTTATTGAACCACCTGATCAAAAACTAATAAGCCCTTTTTTATGATTTCAGAACTACCCTCCAGGCCAGTACGGGAGCTCCACAGACAGCGCCTACTTTGTGCTGGTGGACACTTACCTGAAGTACTTCCTCCCCACTGAAGGAAGCGTTCCTCCTTCCCCTTTCTCCGACTCCAGAGGCTCTGTTTCTGCTCCTTCACCGAGGTGCTAATGACAAGACGAATCTCTAATGGCAGAAACATTTGAATGTTTAATACTGTGTAACACAAAAATCCTGCATTTCCTCAAAAGCTTTGAATTCAGACTCTTCCTGTGCCTTCAACAGATCGTCCAGTGTTTCTTTTGCCAGTTACGGCATCCATAGCCCCAGTCTCCTGAAGCATCACATATTCCATCAGCCCTCAGTGAACGCTGACCCTGCAGCCCAGGAAATCTGGAGGTCTGAAACCCTGTTACAGGTAGGATGCAGATACAGCTCTGGGTCATTATTGCCTTTGTTTGGACTGTGGACGTGCATATGACTGCTGTAACTGGTATTTTTAGGTGTGATTAATCAGCTTATTTCTTGTGGAAGTTGCAGGAACCATCCCAAGAAAATATAAATCATACTTGATTTCAATTTCTTCAATCTCCCCTTCAGGATCATCTTCAGCACCGCAGCTGTCTTTAGATCTCTCACAGCCAGTTCTGTTCTGTCCCACTGGCTCTGCTTACGTTTGAGTCGTGGTGAAATCCGAGACCGTGGTGTGAGTGTTCAGAACAGGACCACTGCCTCACTGAGGTGCAAGAAGATGATCTTCAGCTGAATTTGGCTAAATTTCAGTCTTTAAATATGACTCCTACTACACTTACTGTTACAAACAAAACATTTGAAAGGCAGTGAAGAGACTTAATACACAGTTTTCAGTTTTGGTGGGCGTGTTTAAAAACAGAAATGACTAATCATTAATCCTCAAAATATGTGTTTTGATCTTCCTCAGATGTTTGTGGAGATCTGGCTCCATCACTACTCCTTGGAAATGTATCAGAAGCTGCAGTCTCCTCAGGTAAAGGTAAGATATATACATTTCCTCCCACACACACACACACACACACACCTGTCCACTTCGCACGGCTGATTGGCTGACCACAACCCCTCCTTCACACCCATGAGGTCCCGTGATTTGTAAAATACATATATCATGTTGTTGTCGTTGTTTTTAATTATTATTAGTTAAGTATCTTCAGCCTCGTCTCTGCATTTTCACTCCTCAAGCAGCTGCTCTGCTTGAAGCATCAGTTTGTAGTTGAATACTTGCTGTAAACAGCCTCTTCAGTCTGAGCTTAGAGCTCCTGCATAAAGGGATTGGGGCATGTTCCTGGTAGTAGTGCTTTTGCTTCCTACCACATCCTTTGCATGCTGCATGTCTGTGTCAGCAAGCGTGTTGCTGGTATGTTCTCCATGTGTATGTACAACACCAGCATAAAGTTATGTGGAGTGGATCAATGTGTGCATAAATGTGTGTCTCAGTGCGACAGACGCTTATGCTGGTGTTTATTTCACCTGCACTGTATACAGTGTGCATGACACTGTAAATATACAGCATGTGCTTAGACCCCCTCATCTATATTATTATTTATTACACGGTCAGCATGTTACCTACTTGAATATCCACCCAACTGCAGTTTCTTTGCAGCTGTGCTTTTGTCTGCAGTTACCTGAAAGTCAAAAGTGATGCACGTTAGCTAAGAGTTGCACGCTTAGTATTTTAACTATTGATTGATTCAACGATCGAACTCAAACTACAAAAAACATTGAAGAAATTTCCATGTGTGTCCAGGATTTAAGGACAAAGCTGTGATACCAGAGCAGCAAAACGTGCCTAATATTCATCTATCAAATATTAGTAGCTGGTTGATTTGTTTGTTTGCAGTTGTATGCTCAATGGCCACTTCATTAGGTACACCTCTTGCTAGTATCAAGTTGGACTCTTGTTTGCTTTCTGAGCTTCTTAATCTTTGTAGCACAGATTGAGCAAAGTGCAGGAAACATTTAGAGATTCATGTTGACACGATAGTGTCACACAGCTGCTGCAGATTTGTGATGATGTGAATCTGTTATTCCACCACATCCCAAAGGTGCTCTATTAGGCTGAGATGTGGAGGCCGTTAGAGTGCAGCAAACTCACGGTCATGTTGAAGAAACCAGTTTATCTGAGCTTTTGGTGATGGAGAGTTGTACTGGAGTGATACCTGGTGTGGTCTTCTGCATCGGGGTTCAACGTGTTCAGAGATGCTCTTCTGTCATCTTGGTTTCTCTTCTTTAGATCCCAGCAATGGCTGTGTGGAGAAAATCCCATTAGCCCGTCTGGGACCAGAATCACTTTGAATCCTGTTTCTTCCCCACCCTGATGTTCACTTTGAACTTCAGCAGGTCATCTTGACCATCTCTATGTCCTTAAATACATTAAGTTGCTGCTATTTGATTGGTCGATTAGATATTTGCCTTAATGAGCAGCTGAACCTTCGGAGTACCTAATGAAGTGGCTGGTGGGTGTAGTTCAGCTGTAGATGATGTTCTGTTTACTGCTGCATGAGACTGCAGAGGAAAGGGTGGACTCACTGTGTGTGACATTCTGACCGTCCCGAAGAGTAAACATGATTTTAATTGTTGTCACCTGAACTTTATTAAATGCTGTGTGAGGTCACTGTGTCTGTTATATATAAGAGTGGAGTTAACCTGCAAGATTTTGGAGGCGTGTTGTGCTCATTTGCAGCGCCACGTTTTTATCTTCTGCTCTGGCAGCTTTGCATAATTCACAGTTCAGTCCGATCCTTAAAACTTTGTCCCTCCGTTAACAGTTTGATGCTAAAAATTACTATAATCTTACACACAAACCCCAAAATCTTACAGTGTTGAGTTCCCTCTGTTTCTGTTGTTGAACAGTAGGAATGGGAATTATTTTAGTTTGGATCTACAGTGACGGTTTAAAAACACAAACTGGGATTTCTCGCTCGTTTTTCACTCTTTCGTGGTTGATGGCAGCCAGCGATTAGGGGGTTTCAGATACATTTTCAGTATTAATGAACAAAGCCTAATATTTTGGAGTGAAATGATTCCCGTCCCTACAGTCACGTAACTCGCGTCTGGTGTAGGAACGGCGTCTGCGTCGCCCCCAGCAGTTCATTTTGTTCCCAAAGTCACTTTGTTGTCTTTGTGTCTCCTCTCCTGTCTCCTGCTCTTTTTCTCCTGAATATTTCCGGCCAATTGTCTCTGTCTGGTTGCGCTCTCGCTCCTGTTTTTGCTGCCTCCTTTGCTCCTGTTCTCACGTGTACCTTCCTCCTGCCACCTTTTTCGTTCCCTGCCTCCTCTTCCTCACTTTTTTCCCCCTCTCCCCCTCTCTTCACTGTTGCTCCTCCACCTTTCGTCGTTGTCTTTCCTCTTCCTCATCTTCCTCTACCCCCCCCCCTGGTGGTTACGGGTGAACAGCTGGCGCTGCTGCAGTACCGCCTCAGTATGTCCAGCATGCCGTGCCAACCTCACGCCCCACCAGGCTCTGGGACCCTCCACACCTACCAAGTACTTTTACCTTTTCATTCACCCCCGCCCCTCTGGGGCCTCCTGGAGGTAAACCTCAGTCACTCAAGCTCACAGTCAAGGTTACTTCTCTCATGTCAACAACCAGACGATGTCATTCCAGTCACCGGCCTGTAGATGGCAGATGATAGCAGCGGCTGTTTAGCTTCATTCTACAGGCTTGTTTAATAAAAAGCGTTCATTTAAGATATTTTAATCATAGTTTCAGGGATTATTTGTACTTTAGAACTGAGCCATGCTTATTGACTTTCATCTGATTATTAAAAGACAGAGATTACCCACATTATACGGTAACAGCGTTTAATTCTTTGGCTGCTGTCGGTAAACCAGAGGATGATTGGCCTGTTTCCTTTGAGTCTGACTGTAAATCATGAATTTTACAGAGAAGTATCCTTGAAAGAGAAAGTAATCCAGGAATGAAGCTTTGAAAATGAATCTTTGAGCAGATTTCTACTGGTTTGGGTGTGGTTCTTGCTTTTTTTTTTCCACAGGCATGCTTTTTACACTGTCTGCTGTGCTTTGTTGTTTATGTAGTGTTTCTCTCTATTGGCAGCATTAATCTTTTGAAAGCAAAAGATACTACTACAATCAAATCAGAACTTCTTATTTTAAAAAATGATTTCTTTTCAAATGTGATATTGATCATTTTTTACATGCCAATCAGAAAGATGTAAATATCATTACTTTCCTTGCTTCGCTTGTTTGTGTTTCCTGGTGTTATCCAGACGAGGAAACATGCAGCTGATTGATGAAGCAGCTTTGAGCACTGAGGTCCCACCTCTTAGTTTCCCACAGTTTTAATATATAAATTATTTTTTAATAAAACAAAAACGTTAGGGTCACTGAAGGGAAACGGTAAATAAATTAAGTGGTAAGTGTTCAGGCGAGACATTTACAAGGAAAATATGCAAATTGCAAAGTGTGTTTTTTAAGTTCAGTGTCAGTGGAAGCTTTTCATCCGGTGTTTGTGATGTTAGCGATCACACTCAGATTAAATACAGTGTGGTATAAATTCCTTCATGGCGCTCCACAGTCAGTCCACACCGTGTGAAAGCCCTCCAGCTCCTGAGTGTGGGACCTCTGTTCTCTCTGAGCGTCTGGTAATTGTTTGGCTGCTTGTGGATTGGGATGCATTGCGATGGCTGCTTTTTCCATCAATCCTGGCTGCGATTGGGCATATTTGGCGTCATGTCCGAGCACTGTGTGTGACCGGTTCCCTCTGCAGGAGCCCTTCAGCCCCACGGAGGAGCACGTGCTGGTGGTGCGTCTCCTGGTGAAACACCTACACGCCTTCTCCAACAGCCTGAAGCCTGAGCAGCTGTCGTCCTCGCCCTCCGCCCACTCGCACACCCACACCAGCCCACTGGAAGAGTTTAAGAGGTCAGTTCCTGCACACACGCTGCTGTCAGACTTTGTGGAAGTAGAACAATTATTACTAAAATAAAATATTAAGCAAGTAAAGCAGATTTAATGGTTGAACTGTTGCTTATAGATATGCATCATGTATCAGCATGCAGTGGTAGCTTCACTACAGCCCTGACTTTAAATAAAAGAACAAAAGCAGGAAGTGGATCATTAAATGTTGTTGGATTGAAATCTTTTGAAGGTTTTAGTTAACTTTGTGTTTCCCCCACAGAGTGGTGGTGCAGCGCTTTGTGCAGCAGAAGCTGTACCTGTTCCTGCAGCACTGCTTCGGTCACTGGCCTCTGGACGCGTCTTTCAGAGCGGTAGGTCTCTCACATCATGTCGTGATCATCGGTTGTTTTGCTCCATGAACACACAGTTTGCTGCTACGAGCGTATTTTGTCCGTGTTCAGGTGTTGGAGACGTGGCTGAGCTACATCCAGCCCTGGAGATACACCGGGGAGAAGGCCAACCCTCAGCCCGACCAAAACAGAACAGTGCCTGAAAAATGGTGAGCAGAGTGGACTCTGAAGTGCTCGTCCATAAAATCTTCATCTTGTTTTTCTCCCTTTGTGTCATGGTCCTGGGTAGTTGACCCAGCATTATGTGTTTATCATTATTAATTAATTAATTAATTAATTAATTAATTAATTAATTAATTATATTATATTATATTATATTATATTATATTATATTATATTTTATTATTTATTTATTTGGGATGTTCCTGTTCTTTGGTTATAGTTTATGCTCCCGGTCAGTTTCTTGTGTCGTCAGTGTATACTTCTGTTTTGCTTTGAAGGTCTGTGTCTGTGTCTCGTCGTGTCTAACTAGGTTCAGCTGTGTTCCCCTCTGGCGTGTCATTCCCTCATTACCTTGTGTGTATTTATAGTGTGTGCCTGCCTGGTTTCCTCATCGCTCCGTCTGCGTTTCATGGTGTTCTCTTCATTCGTCCTGCGTCTCTCTGCTCTTCATCCTGCTTTATTATTTCAGGTCTCCTCATTAGTGTTCCCAGTTTAGGTTTTTAGTAGTTTCTCGTGCCTCATTTTTCTGTTTTCCACCTTGCAAATAAACGCTCACCTGCATCTAGCCGTTTCCTGCATATTGGGTCCTTTTACTACAAACACCACACGACTGCTGCACCAGCCGTGACACTTTGGCTTCAGAAATAATCGGCAACTAGTGAATGAATATTTGAGGAGGGGGTCCATTCTATTAATTTGTAAATGAGGCTAAAGAGATGCAGTAGTTTTCATTTTAATGTCCATTACCTTTCCACAGGCACAGGTTTGATAAATACTGTGGAATAAAGCTGGACAAGAGACAATTATTAGAGCATGTGTAAGTGCAGGTGGTTTGATTTTGGTAGATTTTAAATGAGACATATTTAATAAATAGATTTTTAATGAAAACTGATATTTTGGGCTTACTTGTAGTTCTTTTTGCTGACTGAATCCTAGCTCTAACATGGATCCTCAGAAAGGTGGAAGTCTGGGGATTGTTGCTGTTTTGGGGTTCGGACTGATAGATGAGGTTCTGCTGATGATGTTACTGATGATAACTTTCTCTCATGCAGGGAGTCCTTTGTTCATGAGAACCTGCTCATGTACACCAAGCTCTTCCAGGTGTTTTTGAACCGAGCGGTCAGGACCGATCTGGTGAATGCCAAAAATGCGCTGATGGTCTTCAGGGTGGCCAAAGTCTTCGCTCAGCCTAACTTGGCAGAAATGATCCAGAAAGGTGACGAGGGACATCTGCTTTTCCTCCTTTGTTTTGTTGGGCTCATTAGTATTGTTCAAAAATCTGCATATGAACATCTGAACTTTTCATTTGCTCATTAAGTAAAGTGTTAGTGTTTTGTTCTCACGCTGGTTAAAAATAAAACCTTGATAACGTGGATCTGTTTGGATATCTTTTAGAAAATATGACTAGCATTTTTCATATTTCTTGACACTAATATAGAAATTAATCATTACTGGTTGAATGGTTACCACCAATGATTACCACATGACTTAAGGCTCCACAGTGGCTTTGTCACTTTGTAGTCTCCACAAACACCTGGAATCGTCTCCCTGCAGGTGAGCAGTTGTTCCTGGAGCCCGAGCACGTCCTCCACCACCGGCAGCCCCGCGGCTACCTAACGCCAGGACAAGGAGGCAGCTACCTGTCATCACGGCAGCGGGTGGTGACAGACATGGTGTTCAAGGTGAAGAGCCACGTCTACGGTTTGGAAGGACAGGACTGTCAATACAAGCAGATGTTTGGCACGGAGCTCAGGGGAGCGGTAAGTTTACCTGTGTGGCTTTTTAAGTTGGTCTGTCAACCACAGAGGAACAGAAAACATCTGTGTTGCTCCGAGTTTTCACCTCCTGTCCATCCTGCAGGTCATGAAGCTAATCCAGATCATTGCACAAGCCAGACAGACAGCCAAGAGGATATCAGATCATTCGAGTGAGGTGGCGGCTAATAAATCCTTCCTGTCCTGGTTTGGACTCGGCGCATCTGATCTGAACAACAGCTTCCCCGGAGCCGAGCCAGAGGAGACCGGAGAATATCTGAAAAAGACCCACGAGTTCCTGGACAGAGCTTTGGAAAACCTGTGCCAGATATTTAAGGTCAGATTAGTTTGGATGTTTTTATTCACTCCCAGCTCAGAGACTGCAGCATGTTCATTTAAGCCTGTCCTTTGTTTGAAGCTGGGCTTTGTAACAGGAGGTGGGTTTTTGTTGTTTTGCAGCTAAACCAGGGGCAGCTGAATCAGCTCATATCAAACCTGGGCTCCTTGGAGGATGATGGCAACAGCAAACAGCTGCCAGACTGCGTGCAGAGTGAGAACGGGCTGATCCTGACTGACCTGGGCCGGAGGCAGGTCAGTATTTGATCCTAAAAGAGGAAGACGGGCGTTAGAGTTATGGACGGAGGAGAACTGACTAAAGAGATCTTGTGTGCTTTTGTGCAGATCATAAATGGATTGCGCAGGTTTGATATTCACTATCAGGGAGACCCGGAGCTGCAGCCCATTAGGAGCTATGAGAACGCCCTGCTGGTCAGGCTCTTCTACAGGATCTCTTCTCTGATTAATGAGAGGGTGAGTGCTGTCTGTAGGCAAGCCTGCAAGGGCGTCATAAATACAACTCAAGAAGGGGCTGTGAGTAGAACACAGTAGAAACAGTCAGGGCACGTGAGGATGGAGAGCAGCAGAGTGACACGTAACAAAGGAGAAATGTAACCACCTTTGTTTTTTTAGCTGTCTTCAAACAGGAGTTGCCCCCCTCACCATTTCATATATTCAACAGTTTCAGTTCACAAAGTACAGATTTTAAGCTCAGTAAACAGCCTGCTTCACTGTTTGTGCTCACGTATGTAAATTTCATATCTGACTGTGATGAATGAAACACGTGCTCGTGTGTCTGTTGTTGCCCCCTCACAGTTTGGACGACACATGAATGCACTGTGCTCGCGTCCAGACTTCCTGGGCCGTCTGAGTCGTCACTACTTGACCAATCTCGATTCCACCACCAAACTAAAGCACAGCCCGATGTCGCGGCGGATGCTAGAGAGGAGCCAGCGGCCGAGGCTGAGCCTGCGGCCGCTGGCCAGCTACAGGACCATACTGCTACTGCTTCTCTTCTATGTGTTTGGATCCCTCCTGTCGCTCGGCCCCATCTCTAGCACCGTGCTGCTCCTCGCCGGCGGCTTCCTGTACGGACTTCTCATGACGCTGTTTGCAGACAAACTGAAGACGCACTAAAGCTTTTGACACATCTGGGGAAATAAATTGTTTTAATGTCTTGAAAGAAATCAGACTGTAGACTGCTCACAGATGTGTACAGCAAGCACGGAGGTGGATCGGCAGCTCTTCAGTTTTTGTTTTTCATATGATTTGTGTCATCCAGCCTTGTAAATAATTGGAGAACATCTCAGCTTTCCTTCTTTTTCTGTTCCTCCCCAACATCTGAGAACAGGTGGAGGCCGAAATATTCAAAGTGCTGGTCGAATAAAGAGGAAGTTGATTTTTTTGTCCAAATGACTCATTAAACTGTTTGCACTCTTTTGTAGTTCTCGTTTCTTAACTGTCTCTGTGTGCTGTGCATCACATCCACTCCTCCAATAACAGCAGGTTACAAAAATAGAACCAGCTCCCATAGGGATGGGTACCGGTAATGGCACCGCTTCTGACATAAATGGTAGTAACCAGACCGAAAAGCAGCGCACATTTCGGTGCTTTTTTTTTTTTCGTGAGATGGTAAATTTTTTTTACCATCTCAATTTTCTTGAGATGATATTTATATAGCGCTTTTCTAGTCCCTAAGGACCCCAAAGCGCTTTACACAACCAGTCATCCACCCATTCACACACTCGCGCCAGCGGGCCCTCTGACCAAGAACTCCCAACTCTTGAGCCACAATCGCCCCGTGTGGCGAGATGTCATACACTTTGGATTCTAGCCAATCATTTTACCTTTCCAAGGATAGTAGGCGGGCCCAGGTACGTACGTTCTTTTAGATTAAAAATGCCCAAGGCCAGTAGCGGTTTTAGATACGGGCGACACGGGCGGTTGCCCGGGGCGGCATCACGGGCATCGGCAAAAAAAAATGCTCGTACTCATGCTGCCCCGACGGCAGCCAGCGCATATTGGGAATGTCATAGGCACCGATCGGTTTTCTATCGCCCATTTGCTGGGAGTAAGGGCGCCCTCCGTTTGCGAGGTGCGCCTGCTGCTTGCGGCACAGGGAGGAGGGGGCGGGGCGGCGGGGATTCTCTGGCTGGCTGGAGCAGCATCTAATAACCAACTCGCAAAATAAAACAAAACAAAAACAAAACAAACACGAAAACACCGGACATTATGATACAGACTTATAATTTGCACCGATGTTTTTTCGAAATTCTATACACGAAAACTGAGCGCGAGAGCCCTCGGTGCGCCTGCGCGCTGCTGAAGTCAAAGTAAACTTTGTCATCTCCGCTACATACAGTCCAGTATATAGAGAGACGAGACGACGAGGCTCCAGTTACAGCAGTGCAAATAAACGAACAATAAATATAGCAGAGTAAGAAAATAAATATACACTTTAGGACTCGGGGTAAAGGGATCAATAACAATTTAAAATTTATAATTTACAGTTTGATGATTTAAAGTCTCACACATAACCCGTCGAAAGGGGAGGGAGACCTGCTGCTTCCAAATAGAGCACATTTCATTCATAATGTTGTAAATCCAAGCCCATTATGTATTCATGATTTGAATTCTGGATTGTGCGAAATCCCAGAAATAAACCCTAGACAAAGTTAATCTGTGAACTAAGGTGTAGGTCTATTAGGTTATGTTGTGGTGATCCTCTGGTTGAGGGATGGGTGTTCATACTGGAGTGCAAAATTAAAACCAATGGAAGATGGACAAGAAAAGCTCAAAGCTATCAGGTGCTCAGTTTAGAAAAAAGAGAAAAGAAGAGGAGAAGAAACGAACAAAAGATCCAGGTAAACAGATGTGTGATTGGATAATGGCAGGTCATCCTGAAACAATCAGAATCAGAATACTTTATTAATCCCTAAGGAAATAATGTGGGTTACAGTTGCCCCAAGAAGAAATGGTAAAAATAGCAACAGTAACAGACTAAACTCCAAACAATACATTATGTTACAGATTTTAATATTAATTAGTCATTGTCAATTGTTGATTTGTCCTGTTCTCATTATATGACGAATTATGATGGCTGTTTGGTAGCTGTTTGCATACTATGCATACTCTCTCTCTCTCTTCATATGTGTGTGTGGACAACAGTTTTATGTTAATGTACAATCCTTAACACGTTTTGTGTGTGTGTGTGTGGGGGGGGGGGCGCCAGAGGGAGTGTTCGCCCAGGGCGCCAAACAGGCTAGGACCGCCACTGAGTGGAAGAAAAGTTGGTCCTTACCAACACAGTAAAGGAAATATCTTTTAAAAATCCTTCATCGTTTTTACCCCACCATAACTTTTCTTGTACGATGTAAAAAAAGACATTGATGTAAACTGTTCACGTCAGAAAGAGAGGATATTTCTCAGTTATATTGGTCCTGCTTATGCACTCATTTCTGGCAAGATTTTTGTTGTTTCTTTATCTATTCTGACTTCTCTCTCTGTTATGGAAAATATTGTTTGGCTTTTTTTATTACTATGCCAATAGGGCAAACGAATTTTATTTGAAAATTTCATATACATAAATTCAATTTTTTTTTTTAATACAAAACCATCTTTTCAGTGCTTGAAAATTCGTTTGTATGTGCATAAAAAAGATTTGTATGTGTAAAAAAAAAGTATGTGTAAAAATACACATACAAATCTTTTTTATGCACACACAAATTCTTTTTGAACATACAAAGCCTGATTTACAAGTACAAAATATTTATGACCACAATTTGAGCCCATACAGCTGATACTAGAAAGTAATATTAACGCCGTTATTCCCATCACTGGTTGTGAATAACATCAAATCCATCCAAGAGTCTGGGAACCTCTTGCTGCTTCATCACATCTTGAACTACAAGTTTTTTTGTTTTCTATCTTTATTAGCAATTCAAACATTACAGAATTAAATGAGCAAAAGACAATGTCAGGGGGTTTCCTGTAATAACAATTAGACACAGGCTAGGGGTTAAATTAAGATATTAAACAAGCAGCATATGTTCATAATTGCTTTTATACTATGGGAATGTTGTATAGTTTTAAAATATTGTCTGGTTTCATTTATAAAGCATTGAAAAGACGGTTTTGTATTGGATTTATGTATATGAAATTTTCAAATAAAATTTGTTAGCCCCATTTGCAGAGTAATCAAAAAAGCCAAACAATAATTTCCATTACAGTCAGAACAGATAAAAGACACAACAAAAATCTTGCCAGAAATGATTAGTACATAAGCAGGACCAATATAAGTGAGAATTATCCTCTCTTTCTGACGTGAACAGTTTACATCAATGTCTTTTTTTAGAGTAGAATAGAATAATCCTTTAATTGTCCCACAAGGGGAAATTTGGTTGTAACAGCAGCCAGAAAGACACATATAAAAACAAACAGTACACAGGACACAGAACAGAAACATACACATTTTTTCTTACATATTTACATTAAGGACAATGGTTACTATAAACAGAGTACTGTACAGTTATTAAATTAAATATAAATAACTACAGATAAGAGGCAAACCAGGTTGTAGTGCGAATCAGTTGGTTAACTTATTGCAGTTACAGCACTGATGTAAACATCTATGTTTGTTGGGAGCAGTTCTGATTGTACAGTCTGACAGCTGCAGGGAGGAAGGACCTGCGGAAACGCTCCTTCATGCATCGAGGATGCAGCAGTCTGTCAGTGAAGGAGCTCTGCAGTTCAGCAGCATTTACATGCATGGGGTGGGAGACTCTGTCCATCAGAGATGTTATTTTGGCCAGAGTCCTTCTGTCTCCCACCACCTGCACTGGGTTCAGGGTGCATCCCAGAACAGAGCTGGCCTTCCTGATGAGTTTATCCAACCTCTTCCTCTCAGCTGCCGATAAACTGCTGCTCCAACATACAACACTGTAAAAAATGACAGATGCCACCACAGAGTCATACAAGGTCTTTAAAAGCGCTCCCTGTACTCCAAATGACCTCAGCCGCCTCAGCAGGTAGAGTCTGCTCTGACCCTTCCTGTAAAGAGCATCAGTGTTGTGGCTCCAGTCCAGTTTATTATTCAGGTGAACACCCAGGTACCTATAAGAGTCCACTATCTCAATGTCCACTCCCTGGATGTTCACCACAAGAAAAGTTATGGTGGGGTAAAAACGACGAATGACTTTAAAATATATTTCCTTTACTTTGTTGGTAATGTCCAACTTTTCTTCCACTCCAGGTCTCGGTATAAATTATTCCAGTAAGCAACGCCATTGGGACACAAGTTCTGTTCGTACGTCACGGTTATTTTTCTTCTTTTTGGCGGGGACACAGATCTGTTCAGCAGAGGAAACAGCAGGATCCAGCGGCAGAGGGCTCAGAATTCATACATGATGTTAAAACACCAGCAGGGATGGCGTGAAACACTGTGGCATAGTCCTTTTGCTAGAACAGGAATTTTGAACTACAAGTCCCAGGGATAGCGTCGCCTGTGTTTCGTCATCTAACGTCGACTCGTTCTGTTGACGTCGTGTGCGACCGCCGGGAGAAGTTTGAAAATAAACGTGAAAGTTTTTTTCTCGTGAAACGTTGAGTGTCGGTGCGGTTCGAGCTGCTGCTGTGAGGCTGAGCTGTGAGAGTTTGTACCGAGGAGGGAGCGGAGCGCAGAGGGAGCTGCTACTCAGGTGAGCGACGTGTGAAACGCAGAGAAGCTAACTGTGTCCGACATGAGGCTGCCGCACACCGCCGCTTCCAGTGCGCTCAGAGGGGCTCGGCGCCTTATCTCGCCGCGGTGGGACCCGGAGGGAGGGACAGGGGTGACGGGGGGAGGGCAGTCGGACAAAAATGAAATAAACAAAAAGATGCGAGTCGAGTTAGAGCGAGTTAGCCGAGTTTGCTAACTGCTAGCCGGGCTGAGCTTACCCTCTGACCCCTGAGCCCGGTATCCGTGCAGAGGCCACCTGTTGGTGCACAGGTGTTTCCAGCTGTCACAGCTGTGTTTGTGTGTGAAGAAGCCTCCCGTAATGCCTGAGCGCAGAGCCTCTCTGAGACGGCGGCTGGTGAGTTACAAAGCCTGCTGTTGGTCGGACAGCAGCAGGTTGGACTGTGCTTACAGCACTCAAAGTGCGGTTTGACTAACAACACGTATCGTAGAAAATATAACATCACCGCTCACCTCTGGATTTTCCGCAGAATGAGGCTTTTTAAATGACCCGAGTGCCTCCTAGGTGTAACACGATATCAGTTTACATCCACGTTTTGCTTGAAAAATAATAATTATAAAACATTTCAAGTGAAATTAAAAGCAGTAACCTCCTAACGGCTCTTTCAACACCTGACTTTAACAGTATTTGAAGAAGCACCGAGTGGATTTGATGACAGAAGAAGTTTGAAAAAGTCCTAAAAAAGTTAATTTTTACTTGTCTTTGTTATAATTTATATCTCTTCATAATTAAACAAATATGTCATAAAGATGCATGCTGGCTCATGATTGTTCAGCACAATTAGGATTTTGCATACTGGTACAGTTTAATCAGAAAAGGCATTAGCAGGTTTTTAAGTAAGTAAGGCTTATTTTTATATGCTGCTTCTCAAGTACGAAACTCACAAGTGCTTCACAATACAGAACACATACAGCAGTTAATATGCTACAAAAACTAAATAAAGGCAAGCCTGCACAGGTGAGTATCAGCAGTGTCCACAGAGCTTATGTCCAATGGAAGCAAGTTTCACAAACACAAAACTGCGCTCTCCTTCTGTCTTTAGCTGGACCTTGGTACAGCCTCCCAGGATTAATCGTCTGACTTCAGAAATCTAAACCACATGGATGGTTTTAGTAACTCACTGATGTATGGAGGCGTCTGATCATGGAGGACAGATCACCAGGATTTTAAACTGCACATTAAACTTTATTGGGAGCTGGTGTAAGGAAGACAGAATTAGTGAACCAAACCAGGCCATAAACAGATGTTATTCTAGTCTTTTGAATTAAATTAAATAGAATTTTGTACTTTTATCCACTCATACTTTCATCCATCCCCCAAAGTAAAATCAGGATTTTAATCAGTTTCTGTTGTTTTGGGTTTAATTTAGTTTAAAGTCACATGCTTGTGGTTTTAATTATATGTGATCCAGTTTTGCTCACTTGTTGAAGTCACTCCACAGTTCCACTTTGAATCAGTGCTATTAAGCATCATAGCATCGACAAACTGCTGGAGACACTCCTCAGAGATTTCGGTCCATGTTGACACGATGGCATCACACGGCTGCTGCAGAGTTTTGTGACATGGTGCATTATCCTGCTGGAATCAGCCATCAGAAGATGGCACACTGTGGTCGTAAGGGGATGCACATGGTCAGCAACAGCAACATTACTCAGATGGTGTAAAGAGAAGAAATGACCTCCATACCATTACAGCACCAGCCTGAAGTGTCTATGATGAATAAAACTGCACAAAATTATTTTTCTCTTTAACTTTAGCTCCACATCTAATACAGCACTGAATAACTGAATTATCTGCCTCTTCCTCTCTTCCAGGCAGCAATGTCTTCTGCAGACGAAGAGCCGTCGGCCGCCATCGCGGCCGCCCTGACGTCTGCATTATCGAGTGCCGTGTCAGCTGCCATGGCGGTTGCCATGGCTGTTGATTCAAAGGCGGATCTCTCCGCGTTGCTCGACGAATGGGAAGAAGCACAGAGAGGCCCCACAGAGCAGCTGGTGTCCGTCTTAAACAGGTTTTGTTTTTGTTTTTTTAAGCTTTTAACGACGCAGATGACGTGTGATGTCAGAGCCTCTCAGTCTGTCTGTGTCTGTGGGTCCATCTTGAGTAGAAATCCTGTCTCATCAGTGTGTTTTCTGCAGAATATCGGAGCTGATTGAAAAAGAGACGGGAGAGTATCACAGAGCAGACCCGGATCCGTTTGATGACCGTCATCCAGGTGAGCCCTGGACGCTCAGCCCTTATGTTGCATGTTTTCCACACTCGGTTCCGTAAAATGATTTCAACAACCAATCATTCAAATTGTTCAGACTTTTGTGACTCGTGTGTAACGTTGCAGGACGGGCGGACCCTGACTGCATGCTGGGACAACTCCTGAAGATGCTCTTTATGAACGATGACTTCACTAATGCAGTAAGGACTGCTACTTGTTTTTGTCCTCTTGTAAACCAAATGATGGAGTGTGGGTCCGAGGGTGGTGTGCGTGACATTTAAAGTGCGACAAGTTGGTTTTTGTGTAAATGTTCTTAGTTGCCTTCATCTATCATGTAGAGTAAACGTCTCTGTGAGCCGTCAGCTGGGGCAGCCTTATCAGGCTTCACGCTTTGAGTACAGAAGCTCCACCCAGCAGCCATTTAAGCCTTTAGCTGATGCCAGGATTGTATTGTATTGAATCTTTATTTTGCACATGTTAAAATAGTATAACAACAACAACAACAACAGAGGAAAAATGAGATGAACAAACAAACAAAGCAAAAGCACTTTGTTTTCCTGTTTATAGGCTGCTCATCAGAAATTCTTCATTACAATTTGTTACATGTATTATTTATTTATTTATTTATTATTTTTTTATAACCCCAGTAACACGTCAAAAGAGATACAAATTTACAGATATATACTTATATAAGCATAATTGTGCACCCACACACACACACATACACCTTGTTATTGTGAAAGTAGTGGTGAGAACGCCTGATCAGAGCCCCGCCTCCTACGTTTTGCAAAAAACGTATTTTTGAACCGCTGTTTAAACTGAGGAATGCTGGGACATTGCTTCAGTTCTTCACTTAGTTCCACAGCTTCACTCCACACACACACACACACACACACACACACACACACACACACACACACACACACACACACACACACACACACACACACACACACAGGTGCAGAAAGCTTTCAGTGTTGTTTGATACATGGATGTTTTAAATTTAGTTCCCTCTTCAAACTATCTCCGTTCCCTTTTAGAAAACAATTTTAGAATATTGTCAGGAAGTAGGTTGTGTGTTGCTTTATACATAATTTGCGCAGTGAGAAAACGAACCAGATCCGTCAATTTAAACTGGGAATCAAGCAAATCTGCTTTAAAGTCTTTGTTCACTCTCCTTTCTTTATACAGCCCCATCAGTGCCACTGTACCAATATGTGTCCGCAGTTTAGAAACGAGGCCGGTGAACGTTGTCTTGAGCAGGTAGCTGGACAGTTTGTGCGACACTGTAAGTTTGTTTTTGTGTTTCACAGCTGCTGGACACGTACATAATGACCAGCAGGGAACACAGCCTCAACACAGCAGCCTGCCGCCTGCTTCAGAACATTTGCCCGGGCCTGGAGACGGCCGTCGTCTTCCAAGAGAAGGTAAACATTATTTAGACATAAATCACTGTTAGATTATAGAGCTGGTGTGTGTGCGTTCAAAAAAATATTATGTATAAGTCTATAAAATGTCCTAAAAATATTTTTACTATGAGGGATCACATGTTTGGGGTGGTTCATGTGGAGTTAGAGGATTTGGGTTTTGTTAATTTATACAGTTCTAATAAATTACAGTGTATGGATGTGCATATCAAAACTGAAATCCACCTTAATAATGTGCATTTCTTTTCATGATGATAGGGTGATACGTTTTAAAACGTTTTTGCCGTGTAGATTAAAGAGGAAGTGATGGTTGTTCTGTAGGAAATATGGGAATAAATAATTTGAGTAATCATCACAGAGACATTTATAAAAAGGTTTCCGACATGTGACTCCTGTGAGCAGAATAAGCACTTGTTTCTGATAGGCTGTTCCTGTTCTTTGCTCACCTGTGTTTGCGCTGTGCTCTCTGTGCAGGAGGGTCTGGCTGAAAGGTTGTTTGGCTGGGCTCGTGAAGCAGAGCGCCCGCTGTGTGTCTACGCCACGGGACTGCTGGCCCGAGCCATGAGCAACCAGGAAGTGGCGGCCAACTACAGAGAAGAGAACGCTCAGCTGGTCGGTGGCAGTAATTAAAGACTGTATGTAAAAGATGGACATGGCTGTTGTGACATGATCCACAGGGTTCTAGATTCCATATTTGGATCCCTCACCACTGGAGTTTTATCATTTTGTAGTTTGAAAGTGATGATGTTTGGATGAGAGGATGGCGTGCTACGTTATCAGCTAATGCTAGTTAGTTTTGTTAATGTGCTGCATGCATAGACCAGCAGCAAACATGTTGTTAGTGCTAAGAGTGTGCAGCATCCTAGGGTTAAGTCTGTTTGACCACAGACTTCATAAAGCATGAAGTCTGTAATGGCTGTAATCCTTTATATACAGTCTTTGTGCTTTTTTAGAGGAACTGCAGTTTTTGCATCAGCGTCATAAAATCTGAGTTTCCTCATCCTCCAGGTGCCGGTTATGATCAAGCGGTTGCACGAGCTGCAGTCTCAAGAGGCTACGAGTCACTTTAGTGCCACCCACACCTCAGAGAATCTACCTCAGGACTCTCAGGCTGAAACTGCACAAACCTCAAGCGTCACAACAGCCCAGCAAGACACGACGGAGGAGGAGGAGGAGGCGAGAAATGAAAGAGCTGGGGAGAGCAGCAGGACCACGTCCAACACCAAACCCATGTCTCTGCTCGGCTCAGCTCAGAAGAACGGCGGCCGCAGCAGCAGCTCTACTCGACTGCTCCCAGGCTTCGTTTACCAAGTCGCTCCGGACTCTGCGTCCAGGGAGACGGAGGACATGCAGGGAGGAAGAGGTGGAGGAGGAGCGAAGAAACAGGCTATAAAGGACAGCGGGAGGAAGGCAAAGCAGAAACTGAACTTTACCAACTCCTCCGGCAGGAGTGGAGAGGACGCAGAGAGGACCGAGGCCAGCGAACAGCCGGCCAGCACCTCCTCATGGTCTGAGATGAGCTCCGTGATGATCGGCACCGACTTCTGCCTTTCACCGCTGAGCCCGGCCATGGAGCAGCGCCTCATCCTGCAGTATCTGACCCCGCTCGGAGATTACCAGGAGGTAGGCACGCAAATCTGAAACTGTTGGGAGAATGAAAATAATTTTAACAAGTAGAAATTCACAACTGATGACCCCCCCGTGCTTGAGTCTGATTCTTCTGGAGGTTTCTTCCTGTTAAAAGGGAGTTTTTCCTTCCCACTGTCACAAAGTGCTCGCTCAAAGGGGGTTGTCTGATTTTTGGGTTGTTTGTTTTTTCATAAGGGTTTACGTTACCTTGCAGCAGGAGACACGTCATTACAGAGACAGAGCATCAGGCTCATGAAAAGCTGGTCCCTGGATAACCCACAGAGCACCTGCAGCAGAGATGTTTTGAACGTTGTGCTCCAGCAGTCGTAGTTTATGAAGACTGGGATATTTTGAAAGGATCTGACTCGTTCACTTTCAGCTCAACACAGATGTTTTTCTTTTCTTTTCAAATTCAGTCGTTGCAGATTAAGGACATTAATTCAGCTTAACTCACCTCCCTCTGGAGACATTAAAACAGCTTTTCCTACTTGCTGTAAAGCTTTCCTTCTGTGAACATGATTAATGGTCAGTTCAGTTTCCCTTGGAAAATTAAATAGATGCTTCTCCTTGTGTGCAGCTGCTGGCTGTCTTCATGCAGCTGGACACGCGGTCGCTGCTGATGAACTACATCGACCTCAGACAGACCAACAACGTCCAGCTCACCTTTGACGCCCTGCTGGTAAGGATGACGGCGTTCCTTTTAAAAAATGAATGTAGAGGGAATTTTATGAAATGCTGTGGATGATTTTGTGCTTTGATGCACGCTGTGTAAAGCGTTCGTACATGCGTGTATATGATACTCATACTTCATGCTCAGAGAGAGCAAGTCCTTCCAGTGTGTCAACATCTGTTTGGTCACTTGCTGTTAGATCATTTTAATTCAGTTACTTTGTTCCATGTTCAGCATTGATACGTTTGTTTGAACGACTGCCTTAAATGGTAAATGGACTGATTCTTATATAGTGCTTTTCTACTCTCCCTGAGTACTCAAAGCGCTGTATACAACATGTTTATGTGTTCTGATTGGGTTAAAAGTTTGCATCCCTTTCCTAACCTTATTGTGACAGAACTTACTGAGGGTTTTTTTAGTGATCTTACAAAAAGCAGTAAATCTTCATATCGAGATGCTTTAATGAGCCTCTCAGCAGCTCAGATCACGTTTCTCCTTGTTTGTCAGTCCAGCCCCTCCCTGCTGAGTCCCAGCGTCTGTGTGTGAAAGATAATCCAGACCTGCGGGTGGCTCTCAGCCCCATCACCACAGTTTGTTTCATTCTTAATGTGATGAAACTGAGTTCAGACTAAACTCCTTTGTAATTTTGAGGTCTGTGTCCTCAGAGATATTTTACGATAAAGGCCTTTTTTCTTTTTTTTAACGCTGTCGTACTTGGTCACATGTAGGGAGACGTCTTCCATCTCTTAAGTTGTTTGTAGATGGTACACACTGTTCAGTGCTTCCTGTGTAGAGGTTTTGGAGGAACTAAGAGGCTCTTCTGATAATGGACAGGTGTCAGATTCATTGAAAATTTGATGAATGCTCCTGATTCCAGCTTAATTGATCCGTCATGTGAGTAGAGAAGCAGTAAAAGTGGAATTCATTCGTCTGTAAGCTGATAGGCAATCGTAGGTAATTGCTGCCTCTGGCGTTCAGTAATTCTTCACCAGAGAAAAAGGAAATTAAAATTACATTAAAAATTGTAAATGTCTTCTATTTAAATTGGTAGCTGATGCAGACTCTCACGTAGGTGAAGCTGTGAGCTGTGAATATTACAGGGCTGATGTTGGAAGACGGCTGCATGTTTATTCACTCTTGTTTCAGTCTGTAGTCGTGTGGTGATTATTATTATTATGATTAATATGAATATTTTTGTCTATTTCTATGCCATTTTAGGGATTGTTGATTAAAGCAAAACAAACTGAAAAGGAAAACTTGAAAACAGGAAAAAACCCAAATATAACATTTTTTGTATGATTTTGATTTAAATGAGTAAATTTTATTTTTAAGATGAAATTAAATCATTTTCCCCTTGTCAGTAAAATCAGTTCATCAGTAAACCCACTCACTGTGGTTTGTTTCACATCTACACGAAACCTTTAAATCTTCCTCGTTATATTTGCTGCACCGTGTCGTCTGATAAACTGATGTTCGCTGTTTGCAGCCTTACTGTGTGTCGTTGCTCTCTCGTCAGTATCTCGCCTCGCTGCTCCTCCATAAGAAGTTTGCTGCAGAGTTCATCGCTCACGGAGGAGTGCAGAAACTCCTGGAGATCCCGAGGCCTTCAATGGCAGCAACCGGAGTTTCTCTCTGCCTCTACTACCTGGCGTATAACCAAGACGCCATGGAGAGGGTAAAGCTAACCCACACTTTTCTTATTATGTGCAGAATTATTACAGCAACCGTAGCTCAGTTGTCGGTGAACACTGTCCCGTGTTTGCAGGTGTGCACGCTGCCCGACGGCGTGCTGTCCAACACGGTGTCCTACGCTCTGTGGCTGCTGGAGTCGTCCCACGCGTCAGGCGTCTGCCACGCCACCATGTTTTTCTCCATCTCCTTTTCATTCCGAGCGGTGCTGCAGCTGTTCGACCAGCAGGACGGCCTCCGGAGGCTCGTCAACCTGGTCAGCCGTGAATCTTTGCTCTTAAATTATTTAAAATAATTTCAGAAGTAATCATTTCTTTGGATCGGACACTTTTAGCATCGTCTCCTCTTCTGCTTGTAGATCAGCACTCTGGAGATCCTGAACATGGAGAGCGAGCTGTCCAGGCTGAGTGATGACCAGGTGTTCTCCAGCAGGCAGACAGCCAAACACACCTGCATGGCCCTGCGCAGGTAAAACGATGGGTAGAAACACGAAAACAAAAATCCTTATCTGACATAGCACCCATGTTTTATTTAGATATTTGTACATATATAATGTATTTCTTTATTGTGTTGTCGGGTAGAAGTAAATAAGTACTTTTCACGGACTCGACATGCAGGCAGTTCCTCTCTGCTTGTGTCAAAGTAGGTGAAAGTGTGAAAACACTCACTGATTATCGATTACTTTGTGAAGGTACTTTGAGGCTCACCTCGCCGTGAAGACCGAGCAGGTGAAGCAGTCCCTGCACGCATCAGACGGCAGTATCGTCATTCCCCGGCAGCCGTTTTACAAGGTACTCGATGCAGTTTGTGAGTCGTTGTCGCACTTTTTTATTTAAACCGCAACAACAGATTTCTCCTGTGGTCAGTGAAGATGAAATGCTTTTGCTGGTGAATCTTTGTCGTTTGGTCAGATTTCATTTTGATCTGTAGTTTAAAACTTTGTTTTATAGTTCTGCCATCATCATGTGACTCGGTGACTTAGCCTGGTTCTGTTTTTGTAAGAGAAGCACCGCCTTATAACACAGCTCTTAAACCACATTTGTGATCTGGATTTAAATATTTGGATATAATATTTAAATACGGGGATTTTAACGTTATAATGTAGCATTTAAGCTGTTTCATATTCACCTATAAGTTATAGTGATGCTTCAAAATCCGTAACATATAACCTCATAGTAGCTGTTTGTTTGCTCTAAATGACAATTTAAATGTATAATGTTTATGATATAAGGACTTAAAGTTTAAAAATGCAAGGTGTTCAAACACTGAGCACAGACTGAATATAAAACATGGGCGTAGCAGCCGTGACATTTAAGTCTATGGAGATTAATTAGTTTTGGCTCTTGGCTTCATATACAACTCGTGAACGTTAGTATTGATTTGTCGTGTATGTCTGTGGCTTCCTGCTTTCAGGCCTATTCGTACACCAGAGAGCAGATTATTGAGATGATGGAGTTTCTCATCGAGTGTGGGCCTCCTCAGCTTCACTGGGAGCCGGTCGAGGTCTTCTACAAGTTGTCCTGTGTCCCCTTAATGCTGCAGCTCATATCTACAGCCTGCGACTGGAGGACTTACTTTGGCAGGTAGCCCTGCTCACACACATACCTGTGAGCACTCGGTGGGAGTTATTATGATACAGGAAGGAATCAGTGGAAAAGTAGCTTTGCTTACTTTCTGCTTCTGTTTTGCTCTTGTCTTTGTACGCAGCGCTGATGTGTAACTGGAGTCTTGCTTTTTATTTGTCACCAGGAGTGACACTGTGCGTTATGCTTTGGACATCCTCTCCATCCTGACGGTGGTTCCTAAAGTCCAGCTGGTCCTGGCAGAAACCGTAGAAGTTCAGGATGAAACCAGGTCCCCCGTTTCCACTGTGGGTCAGTAAATCTGGTTGTTTTCTCCTTTAGTGCTGCTAAAACTTCTGTTCGTTTCCAGCTCCATGTAACATTGAATGATTCAGGATTTGAAATAATCTTTATGTATCTTACACTGACACAATCCAACTGTCTTCTGATTGGCTCCACTCTCAAACAGAAGGTTTGGACAGAGGGTGGGTGGGGCTTCTGTGCTCAAGGCTGATGGTATTAGGGATATCCTCCTCATGGACATCATGCAGATCCAAGAGTAGATAAAACTGAGCGCTCAGAGCAGCCTGGCTTACTCAGTCTCTAAACGTTAAAGTTATTAACATTCATAAACTTTCACCGCTGGAACTTGATGCATATGACAGTAAATGAGGAAAAGCACAAAGGCTCCACTGTAATTGAGACATTTTGTTAACCTTTGGGTGTTCTGCGCATGACTGTCTCTCACCTCTGCTTCAGGTATGAGCATCATTCTGGGTGTGGCAGAGGGCGAGGTGTTTGTCAACGATGCTGAGATCCAGAAGTCTGCTCTACAAGTAAGGAGAAGGTTTAAATATCTTAATGAGACATCTTTAATAACCTCCAGAAAAGGGTTTGCCCAGAAATGTGCAGAGTCTGTGGGCTTTTAGGTTAACAGCACATGAGCACACATTCATGAAGGATCAGCACGTTATCATTTATTGCATCAGCCTGTCAGACCAGGCTGTGAGGTCTCAGACGTCCCTCCTTATAAACAAACTTTAAAGGCGTATTTGCAGGTATCGGCTCATGAATCTGAATGTTTAAACTATTTTATCAGATAAAACTGTGTTTTAGACGCAGCGTTTGTGCAGCAGTCTGATGAAAATGGTCTTTCTTGTTTCCTCTCTTTCCTCCTAAAATCGTCGCAGGTGATAATAAACTGCGTGTGCGCCCCTGACCAGAGCCTGAACTCTGTTGGGGCTTTTGCCGTCACCCCCCTCAGGCCATCACTCCATCCCCAGCAGCCCCCCGCCCCTCACAATAGGGTGCTGGCCCACATGTGGCACGTGGTGCAGAACAACAATGGGATAAAGGTAAGAGCAGCAGACGAGCGGTGGAAATTTTCCCGGTTTGATCCCGGGGGGAGACCCGATCCTTTTGGGGCATCTGCCAAAGCAAACATGTGGAGCGACCCGCTGTGGTGAGCCCTGTTTTAAAAAGAGATCACCTGAAAACGAAATGCTTCTCGTGTTCCTCGTGTCGTCTCCAGGTGCTGCTGTCCCTGCTGTCAGTGAAGATGCCCATCACGGACGCCGACCTGATCCGCGCTCTCGCCTGCAAAGCTCTGGTCGGACTCTCTCGCAGCTCCGCCATCAGACAGATCATCAGCAAGCTGCCGCTCTTCACCAGCAGCCACATTCAGCAGGTGCGCACAGGTGTATCATCTGTGTGAAAGACATTTTAATGCATTTGTGGCAAAATAACAGACTGAAGTTTAGGGTGGCCGGACAGTGGTGACGAAGCCGCTGTATAAACTTGGATTTTGAACGCTGAGTGCGCTTTCCTCGCCTCACTGTGTCCAGAAATCAATTTACATCCATCTGCAAACGGTCATCTTCTGAAAGGCTTCCCTGCTACCTTTTCATAAGCACTTAAAGTTGCACACTGTGGTTAACTGCAGCTTATAATATAAAATATTAAAGCTATTATTAGAAATCTTAATTTCATGGCTCCAACTCGTGCACAGTTATTTTACTGAAGAGAAGTCAAACAACAGGAGAGCTTTACTGACTGCAGGTCAAAAGTTAATAAACTATTACTTTACTATTACTAAAGGCTTTTCTGCAGGAAGTGAGGGTGTTAGCAGCGTCCAGCAGCTGCTCGTTGGCCTGCAACACGCCGCCCTCTTTATAGGAAACGTGGGCGGTAATTGGTGTGAGCAGCCAGCATTAGAACAAAGCAGACAGGCATGCAAAGCATAATAAGGTCCAAGTAAAATTTAAATATTGGTATTTATGTGTTTTTTTAAACTCTGTGGAAAGAAAATTTGAATCTTTTGAAACTGGAGAGAGAAAAAAAATCGATTTGCATATATGAGTCATTTCTGCTTCATCCGGCAATTTTATGTTGCTTATTCAGGTTTTTCAGGACAAGAAAACTGATGATGTAGAGGTCCCCAAAACTACATGATACATGAAGGTTTAACAGACCAGTGTGGTGCAGTTATAGTAACACTGCAGTTGGAGGATTTTCTCATCGTGTTCATGCACTGTTTTCTGTCTCCAGCTGATGAAGGAGCCCGTGCTGCAGGACAAACGAAGTGAGCACGTCCGCTTCTGCCGCTTCGCCGCCGAGCTGACCGAGCGAGTGTCTGGCAAACCTCTTCTCATGGGCACGGACGTGTCGTTGGCTCGCCTGCAGAGGGCCAACGTGGTCGCCCAATCACGCATCACGTTTTCCGAGAGGGAGCTCCTCGTTCTGATCAGGAACCACCTCGTGGCGAAAGGACTTCATGACACGGCAAACACGCTCGTCAAGGAGGCCAATTTACCCGTAGCGACCCTCTGTCCAAACCCCTCCCCTTCCTGTGTCACCCCCCCGCCCTCCGCCTCAGTGGTACCCAGGACTTGCAGGTTAGCCGGCGGGATCGCAGCTCGCATCGCCAGCCATGTCGGAGCCTCTCCCGTGTCCTCAGGTGCTTCAGTTTCTCCTTCCCTCTCTTCTTCTCGACCCCTGCCACCTCCTCACCCTTCGTGCTCCTCTGCATCTACCTTTGCCCACCCCACTCCTCCTCCCCCTCCTCTTCCTCATCCTTCACCTCAGGGACAGGCCTCATATCCACTTGGCCGGATTTTGTTTTCACGGGAACGTCCGGTGGCCCCGTGCAGCTCAGGGAAAAAGCTTCGTGCACTGAAACAGAAGTCGGATCACGGTGCTTTCATACAGGTCAGGGTTCGATCAGTCACCAGTATCATGGCAGTCCTCACACAGGGACACGGTCTAAGCTCAGCTACTCTTTCTTCCCTCTCTGTCAGACTCCAGCAATGAAGAAGCAGTTGGAACGCCACCTTCCTTCCCCTCCAACGCTCGACAGCATCATCACCGAGTACCTGAGGGAACAACACGCCCGCTGCCCCAACCCGGTCACCACATGCCCCCCTTTCTCTCTTTTCACGCCCCACCGCTGCCCGGAGCCCAAGCAGAGACGACAAGCCTCTCCCAACTTCACCGCCCGCCTGGGTGCCAGGGTGCTGTACCCCAAATATGGAGGTGTGGACCGAGCGTGTCTGGATAGACATCTGATATTTAGCAGGTAAAGAACAGACTCACCTGTGCAGCAAAAACGGTTATTTGGCTTATTTTTGGCTGTTTAAGATTGACCTCTGCTTCTCCACCCCTCTGCCTCTTTTCCCTTCGTCGAGGTTTCGTCCAATGTCGGTGTTCCACGAGGGCGACGGAGACGAGAGCGGCTTCACCTGCTGTGCCTTCTCAGCCTGCGAGCGTTTCCTGATGCTGGGAACCTGCTCTGGTCACCTCAAGTTCTACAACGTCCTCTCGGGAGAGGAGGCGGCCAACTACACCTGCCACACGTCTGCCATCACACACCTCGAGCCCTCCAGGGTATCTGCACAAACATTTAAACACACCTGTTGTTATCCTGCACAACGAGCTGGGACGTGCAGCAGCACTTCACTACATGACAGACAGTCGCTCTAGTTTAAGCAGGTCCCAAACATTTGCAGATTTCATGCTTTTTTTTATTTGAGGCCACGGTCCTCGACCGGGTCAGGGACAAATTTCATTCTGCACTGAGTATATTTGAGTTTCTGATGTAAGAAGACGTCTGGTGGTGTGGATTTGTTTTCTTCTATAACATCAGCTGACCTGCAGGCACCGAGGCGGTCCTCGACTACCTGAGCTGACGTTATGCTCAGTTTTTTGTGTTATGAATAGCGGCTGTAGCCTCAGCTCTTTTTGTGTGCTGTTGTTCGAAAGTAACCATTTGTGCTTCTTAGGATGGGAAACTGCTGCTCACCTCTGCTTCTTGGAGCGTCCCTCTGTCGGCTCTGTGGAGCATGGATGGAGTCTTTATCAAAAAGTAAAACTGCCACACCCTCACACTTCACTTTTAATTTTACACACCTGTGTATACACTACATAGACCCCCTGAGGTGTGGACTGTGGTCTTCATGGTGTTGATGTGTCTTTTTTCCCCTTCAGAAACTCCTTCGCAGACGATCACTACGTGGAGTTCAGTAAAAACTCTCAGGACCGAGTCATCGGCACCAAAGACCAAGTCGCAAACGTAGGTCGCCCAAAATGTTCTGTTCTGCCTCCTCTCATCATAACAGTAGGAAGAAGAGTTGATATTGATAAAACTGGAATCCCTTAAATTAAAAATCTTCATTTGCATTTAAACTACTGACACCAGGAAAACGTAGATTTGGAGTTCATTTGATTCTGAGGTTTGAACGTTTGTCTCGTGTTTCTCATTGTTTGTCTTCGTGTCCTGAAGATCTACGACATCCAGACGGGTCAGAAGACCCTGACCCTCAATGACCCTGCCCTGGCCAACAACTACAAGAGGAACTGTGCCACCTTCAACCCCACCGACGACCTGGTGCTAAACGACGGCGTGCTGTGGGACGTGCGGGCGTCGCAGGCCATCCACAAGTTCGACAAGTTTAACATGAACATCAGTGGGGTCTTCCACCCCAACGGCCTGGAAGTCATCATCAACACGGAGATCGTATCCTCTGATGCTGCCATATAATGCATATTACCTGATAAAAACGATAATGTCAGTTTGGGTGGGTCTTACAGCGCAGTCTCCAAAACTATCGTCTGAAATCAAAGTTTAAGATCAGATTATTAACCATAGCTGTAATAACGACGGAACAAAACGAGCTGCACGTGTTTCTGCGTCGCCCCTGTTGTGTCGTAGTCGTGGCCCTTGACAGTAGGTGTCAGTGGGACCTGAGGACCTTCCACCTGCTGCACACCGTCCCCGCCCTGGACCAGTGCAGGGTGGTCTTCAACAGCAACGCCACCATCATGTACGGAGGTACGAGCTCAGGTGTCCGAGTCATTACGAGCACAGCGAGGGGCCGAATCACCGCTCTGACGTACGATGACCTGTTTTGCTCTCTTCCTGCTCTCGCACACAGCTATGCTCCAGGCCGACGATGAGGATGACGCGATGGATCAGCAGATGAAGAGTCCCTTCGGCTCGTCCTTTAGAACCTTCGATGCTACGGACTACAAGCCCATCAGTAAGGCTTCACTTCCTCTCACTGTTGGTCAAATACAGTATATATATATATGTTTTTCTCATATGTGTTTTTGTTTTTTAGCCACTGTGGACGTGAAGAGGAACATCTTTGACCTGTGTACAGACACCAAGGACTGCTACCTGGCTGTCATTGAGGTACTTCAGCATCTGTGCTATCAGAGGGTTTATTGTTGTTTCCATTACAGCCCATGCAACCCTGTAAGACCGCAGACATGCTAACGGGCTGCGTTTACTCTGCAGAACCAGGACACAGCGAGCTTGGACACAGTGTGTCGTCTGTACGAGGTGGGACGACAGAAACTAGCAGAGGAGGGAGACGACGACGATCAGGTGAGCGTTTGCTGAGCAGCTTTGTGTTTTGATGACCCCACCTCCACGTGGAGGCTCGTCTCTGACAACAGCTGGTTGGAGTCCACGGTGTCCCCGTCACTGTGACCACAGTTAATAAACTCTATTTATTTATATTTTTGTTTTTAATTGAAGCCGTGTGTGACTGCTCAGGGAGCGGACCTGAAGTGGAGATGAGCTAAAGCCGAGCAGTTTTATCCAAAAGCTTCTTTTTCTCTTACTTTTGATGCTTTTGTCTGCTGTTTCTTCTTCTTCTGCTTTTTCTGTTCTTTAATTTATTATTATTATCTGTGAAACTTGTTTTACTGAGAAACTTCCTCCCGTTGCTGTTTCTGCCATGTAAGGTCGTCGCGATTGAGTTCATTTTTTAAAATTTAATTTGTGCTCTTCCAGGACGACGAAGATCAGGACGATGACGATTCCTCTGACTCCGACGACGATGACGACGACGATGACTTGGACACAGACCTGCTCATAGAGGAGCTGGCCAATAACAACGAGGCAGAGAATGAGGAACAAGCCGACTCGCCCAGAGACGAAGAGGTACCCGACCCCTGAATCCATCATCCAATCAGCTTCTTTTATTTTTCACTTTTCTGTGAAAGGATGGATGAAGACAACACTTTGAAATGATAGTTTACTGAAAATATAAATGTCTTGTTTTGTTTAACTTTATTTATTTACTTATAGTAAATATGATCTATAGAAGAACTTGTTGTTCATATTGTGGTTACACAAAGTATTAGTAAAATTTACTTGTTACTCAGGTTCTTTGTTTATGGATGATTTATTCTGAGCCAACAGGATCACTCAGCGTTGTCATTGTGACAGCTAATAACTAAAATAAAAGCAGTTACATTTAAACAGTAATGCTCCTTTAGCTTGTTTCACGTATTCACATATTCATGGAAACTCGAATTAACAGAGACATTGAACGCACCGCACCGCCTGCTGTAGCAGATGGGAGAGAGTGCGTTCTTCGAGGCTGCACTTCATCTCTCACAGTGGATTTAACTTAACCACAATACTGCGACTTGTGTTCTTTATAAACTTGAGTCCAGCTTGGAGGCGGCGGCACTAAAAACAGTCCGTGCTGGTTGTTTCTTCCAAACTGTTGAAGTGATGCGACTGCTTCCCTCGCGTCAGAGGAGAAAAAAGCAGTTTGACTCATTAAAAAAGGTTTTTTTTTGTTTGTATTTCTCAGTTCTGGGTATTTCCGAGTTTTAGGTTTCAGGTCTTCTCTGGTCCTCACGGTTCAGACTGCACTGGGGAGACTAATCTTTTTTCCTTTAACGCTCAGATTGCTGATCTTCTGGCTGGCGACAGCGATGACGACAATGACAGCGACGACAACATCGACTCAGAAGACTGGGAGAGCATCAATGATGACTCTGAGCTGTTTCACGCTAACGGATCAGAAAGTGAGTGATAGTCCAGGTTTGTTTGGTTAAGTCTGTTTTACCTTCACTCCAGCTTTTTACAAACTCAGATCTGGGCGGTGAGGACGCCTGATCTACAAAAACAGCCTGCATAAATACATTTCAGAAATTAATATTGTTAAAAATGAGAGAGAACAGCACTGCACGTTTTGGATTTAACATGGACAGAATGTGGAGTCATATCTGGAGAGCATCACACCGAAACTGGATGAAAACCCCCAGAAAGAAATCGACCTGAGCTTTATTCCTTCATTTTTGTTCTTTGAAATAAGGCCGTTGGTTTGACGTGAACCCTGTGTGTGTGTGTGTGTGTGTGTGTGTGTGTGTGTGTGTGTGTGTGTGTGTGTGTGTGTGTGTGTGTGTGTGTGTGTGTGTTGCAGTTCTCTCTGAAGCGTCCGATGACGAGTTGATCCAGTCCATCCGTGACCTCCATGACCGATGGTTCTCCTGACCTCAGCGTTCTCATTCGTACCTGTTTAATTCCTCGTTTCTCTTTTAAGCAGGCAGGTTGACTGTGAACACGCTCGTATGCAAATCAAATTTCTGCAATATTCTGTTTCTCTAATATATATTTTTTAAATTTGAGAGAGATGTCAGAGATGACGAATAAATATTTCCCAGTGTTTGTGGGGCCTCAGATATGCTGACTTGATTTTCTTCCTCTTGGTTAAATATTGAGTTTGAAATTTTGAAACACCTTTTTCTCCTCATGATTGATCAGTGCTAACTTTGTCTGAACTACAAAACGAGTGAGAAACACAAGCTGTAGTTTTTCTATAAATCAGTCGATCAAGTCCTTTCAACTCTGAGCTTTGAGCTTAATATTCATATAAAAGCAGTTAATGAGGTAAAAAAAGAAGGAAAGACTTTAATATACACAAAGTGTTGAGGTTGTTTTCAGCAGATGGTAAAGATTGGATTTTTTTACAAGTTTGGATCAAACTGGATGGATTTAGGCCAGCCTTCTTCTTATTGGCTGCTCCTGTCAAACAGAAGGGTTGAACAGCAGGTGGGCGGGGCTTCTGTTCTCACAGGACCATGTGCTCGAGCCTTCAGTACTGAAAGGCACTTCTTGCTGAGTGTGTCGGTTCAGTTTGATTGTCCTGGTAAAAACTAACTGCAGAGCTGGAGGACTGTGAGGAAGCAGCAGAGACAGACGGCAGCAAATACCAACAGCTTGTACTGGACCAGCAGGACAAAGCCTGGTTTAAAGATGGTTGTCGAGGATTCCTAGTCCTTTTGGTTTGGATCTCACTGAAGAGCGGAGCAGTGAGAAGCCGGGAGGGGAAAACAAAGGCCTAAAGATTTGGGACAAGAGCCTCCCGATGGCTCTGGGTCAAAGAGGAGGACAATTGCTGGAAGCTGAGGCGAGAGCGGCACGCCACAGCTGACCAGGCAACTTCGGGGTGCTGTGATTAAAGCTGAATCCTCTGTATGATGGTGGGAGGTCTAAAATGCTTGTAGGAAAGCACCTCAGAGGATTTAATTAAGTCATTACTGATGTGGAGAAATGACCCCAACCTTTAGAGGGAAAAGAAGGATTGGTGATGTGTGTCTATTGAAAACATCACCTTTCTGACAGCTTACAGGTGAGGATCGTGTAGACCTCACAGAGTTCATTAGAGTATAAATAAGATAATAAGTTACTCTTTATTAACTTTCTCTACAGTCTTACTTTCATAGAACTTGAGATACTTCAGTAGTTAAAGGGCAGCAGAAACATCTGTAGGCACTTTCTGACTGTTCTCTACCAACCACAGCAGCAGGTCATAAATCGAGTCACAGCAACTATTTCAGGCACAAATCAGAGCACGCTTTCTGCTCTGTGTTCAGGGGTGGACGAGTTAGGAATCCAGATGTGGTCGGGCACATGAAATAAAGCCTGCTGGCTGCAGGTGCACCGAGTACACGCCCACCAAGCTCTTTACTTTCAGATCACATGACTAATCATTTAAATTAATCTTCCTTTGTTCGTACATGCAGTGAGACTTTTAAAAAAAGATTTTCCAAGTTCGAGTGATGCTAAACAATCACCTGGTGAGGACCTGAGGGAGAGATGTGTGCAGGCTGCGGTTTCTGCTGAGCCGACGTCCAAACTAAGTTGTCTGTGAGTCCAGACGACCGTTTCTCCTCGGCTGTGTTACTTTCAGGTCTCTGTGGACAGCAGGGTGTCGAAGTGAGTTCTTATTCTTGGGAAACGTCGCTCGCTGTCAATCTCCTCTCTCTCTGTCCTGTTTTCTCCTCTTCTCGGTTTCATTTGTTCCTCCTGTGTGTTCTTCCTTTTTGCCTTCCTCCTTTTTTCCCGGCAGCGAGCTGACCCTGCCTGCGCCGGCGCCTCCAGCATACTGATTTGTTCTCTTAATGTTTTAAATCCTTTCATTCCCATCTTGAATGTGACATTGTGCATATATTGCTGGTGGGCTGTGGAACAAGTAGTTGAATCCTAAAGAGTCGAACGTGGTCATCAGAGACAGAAAAACATGGAAGAGACGCAGGACTCAGGAAAACTGCTACAGCACTAGTCAGTGAGGAATCACATTCACATGGCAGCTTTCTTTCAGTTAACGGATCAGTTTTACTCCCAAAGTATGTTTTTATAGTTCGTATAACCGGTGTGCCTTCTGTGGGAACATTATTATTCCTGCCAGACACAGAGGCTGAGTGGAAACCATGGAGGAGGGTGATATCAGGAGATTTCATCTCCGAGTCTGAAAACTCAAAATGTGAGCCTCTGTTTCTCTAGATTAGAAGTGCTGTCATGTCGTGAACACTTATGGGGACACATTAAGCCCACAATGAGCAGCAGACACCTCATTTATGTTACACCGATGACATTTTATGCGCACGTTTGTGTCTTTTCTTGTCAGTTTACGGTAGAAATGTTTCTACTTTTGCAAATGAACACATATCAGGCTCCGTGTACTCAGCACTTCCTCAGATGTATTGCACTTTGACTCTGAGGCATTCAGTACTGCTGTCAAATCATTATTCCCAAATTCTCTCATCGCTGCAGACACACATGCACATGATTTACTCCTCAGTCCTCTTTTGTGTTTCCAGTCCAATCAGAGCTCAAAGCTTGCACGTGCACAAGCTCTCCTGACATTTCAGAAAATCACAGGTGTAATTATGAAATCTGTATCTGTGCTGAAGCTGTGTTATTGTTGGTGCAGGCTCACTGGGACACACAAATGAGACAAAATAATACCAGCAGCTGTGTTTCTGCTGCAGTCAGAGGCTAAAGTGTTTGTTAGCTAATGTGAAATGAAAGGGTTCGTCTCGCTGGAGTTCACACGTGAAAATTAAATCTTCATTTTAAATATTTTTTGCATCCCGTTCTCTTCCACAGGTGTAAAGTGTAGCAGTAAACCAGAAATAATGTTGCCATGGATGCGCTGAGTTTAGTTGGGCTGCAACTTCTGTTTTTAACTTTTTATTGTTCATATTCTGTAAATATAAGTACGCTGAAAATACTGCCTACAGTTCTGCTTCGTTTGAGTCTGTGTGTGTACCACAAATTACTTTGAAACTGAAGAAAACCTTAAACCCTGATTCTCAGTGCAGCTTCTGAGTGCTTTAGTGGATGTCATCAGTCACTCTGTCCTCTGGTCCAGAAAGGCCTCTGGTCATTTAAATTATAACCTTCTTTTAGCCGCCAAGTTTACAAAAATTAGCCTAAATTTAATGCAAAATTCCCCAATTTGGAAACCTGAAGGTGTCGGTTAATACTGACAGGTTCAAACTGCATTATATCTGTGAGATACACCAAGACAAAGATATTTATTGAAATCATAATATTTGACCAATTTTTTTCTAATCATGTGCTCAATTCAATTCAATTCGATTTTCTTTGGAAGTCGATTATAACAACAACAGTCAGCTCAAGGTACTTTATACTGTAAGGTAGACCCTACAATAATAGATACAGAGAAAGCCCAACAATCATATGACCCCCTATGAGCAGCACTTTGGCAACAGTGGGAAGGAAAAACTCCCTTTTAACAGGAAGAAACCTCCGACAGAACCAGGCTCAGGGAGGGGCGGTGAGGGGAGGAAGACAAAAGTCATGCTGTGGTAGAGAGGTCATTTGAAATGCAGAATTTCAACAAACATCAGCAAACACACAAACTGTTTGTGCAGTTTGTCTCACAGTGTGTTGCAGCTAAAAGTCCAGCTGCTTATTTCACCAGGAGAGAAAAGACAGAGAGCTAACTTCACTCAGAGATGGAGAAAGATAAGAACGACAGGACAGCAGAGGAAGAAGCTTAGATTTAAAGGGAAGGACTGCTCATTTAAAGCTCACATGTAGGTCCCCATGTTTTTAAATCTGTACATGTGACATTGTATTTTTTCATACTGTGAAACCTGCTGTAAATCAAACTGAGGGAGACTCACTGTTATTTAAAGGCTGCATGAGAATCCTTTGCAGGTTAGTGCAGGATAAACAGGTTAGTTTGCTGCACTGGGATGGATTTAAAGTAGACAACAGTGTGTGACAGGTGCACAGTAGCTGTGGTTCATGGTCACAGTTAGCTTATAGCAGAGATTCATATGAATATTAGCTGATGATCCTGAGATTTATTCACTGAATCCCACCTTCATACCAACTTTACAGTGTCTAATATAAAGACAGCATAAATAGTGTACTGTCAGTGTAGATGGACATCAGCCAGGACAACTCATGAAACATCTGCTCACATCTGGCTGAATTCAGGTGTGTACACCCACAAAGAGCAGCAGGTCAGCTGATCACAGCCTGTACACTAAGATTGTTATGAGCAGTGTACTATATTAAAAAAAACCCACCCCCGCCCCTCCCCCCATAGATGGGGCAATGACTATGATGAAGAGAAATAAAAAATATAAATATTTATTGTGAAAATCTGCCCATAAGAAAAGGAAAACTAAAATGCTTCAAGGTTTCGTGGAGCTGTGTCGTGTCACCATGTTTGTATCATGACCCAGCTGTCACAGCGCCTGCTGCTCTGAAGTGTCCACACGGGGGCGCAGCACGCGCAACAAACGCGCGTGGAGCTGCTGAGCTACAGACGGCTGTCATTAGCGGCTGTACACGCGTGTCAGTGACAGCACGACTGAGGCTGTGTCACGGTGCTGTAAAGTGATGACACGGCTTCATGAGTCACGGTGTGCACGCGTGCGCGATACCGCACATGCTCAGAGTAATTCTAAGTGAGTTTATATGTTATATATATTTGCGTCTTTTATTCCCACTCGTGGTATGAGGGGTCAGCCGCTGCAGGCTGTGCAGACCACACGAGCCCCCCCTCCTGACCACCACCACAGCCGCGCTCCTCCACCCTGATCCTCTTAAACTGACGGAGGCTTCCCCGCTGCTGCGCACGGCTCGCACGCAGACGGGACTGAGGTTTTTCTTCATCTGCTCACGACAAGTTCAGCAGCTGCGACGGAAGGAAGCGAGGTTCAGACGCATGGTTCAAAGAAACAAGCGCATCAGAAGCTTCGCTCAGGAGGGATGCTCACTGAGTGAGGACAGGATTCCCGAGCCCGGAGAGAACTTGACGGGAAACACGAGTGATCCTGGGATTTTCCTGAATGGGAAAGTCTCGCGCTCTCATGAAATCCTCATAAATCATAGTTCATCTCCTCCGGCCGCCTTTTTGCCTAACCAAATGCCACTCTAATGCTCACAGGTGGGGTTAAAAGCCCCCTGTTTGGCTTGAAATCTCCGTGACGCCCCTGTGGAGGATTTCTCTGGCGGTTCGTCCCCGAGGAGCGCAGCACAGCCGCTGAGATGGACCGACACACTGCGCCATGCGTCACCGCCAACCTGACAGGATACTAACCGTCATTTATTTAAGACAACGTTCACATTTTCAGAGTGATTTAAGGTTTTTTTTTCTCCCCCGTAGCCATTTTCAGTAAACTTTTGCTCCGCGGTCCTCCTCGTCTCTTTCGCCGTCACTCGGATTTCCATGAAGCGACCCATCGGGTGATTATTGCTACTTTCTTTGGGGGATCTTGCTGTGGGTGCAGCGGGACATCATGTGGACGCCGACAGAGGACGAGAAAATTGGAGTGGGTGAGTAAATCAGTGATGTTTGTCTGATGATGTGCTGGTACACGGCTTTTTTTTTTTGTTAACGCAGAGGATGGTGCCAAAATCATCACCTTCAGAAACCGCAGTTAATGTTTGCGCACTTTATTTTCGAATAAAAGCATTAGAGACATTCAGCTGCTGCCATCAGTGACTTGGTGCTAAACCATGTTGTAAAGTGAAAATCTGTGAAATGAAAGGGGTCATCTCACTGGAATCTGTTCCAAAGAAGCGCCTGTGGGTATGAGGAACTGTGCAGAGAGTACAGGTTTTTATCTGCACACCGTCTACAGTATTCCCTTTGAGATGTGTCTGCGGCACCTGAGGCGGTGGACGCTGGAAATTGTGTTTTGTTTTATCTGTTCTGTCAGGTCCCGTCTCCAGTCTGCGCGCCTGGTCTGTGGTCCTTGTCATCTGTTCTGGTGTGGTAGAACAGATCAGAGCCTTACAGCAGTCCTGTGTAAGTGTGACGGGTGCGGGCTGAGAGAGGGGCCGTGTCGTCGCATCTGGTGTGGGTTTATAGTGCGTGAATGTGGAAAGTGTGTGAGG
Source organism: Oreochromis niloticus (assembly GCF_001858045.2). NCBI lineage: Eukaryota > Metazoa > Chordata > Actinopteri > Cichliformes > Cichlidae > Oreochromis > Oreochromis niloticus. The sequence goes on from NC_031970.2 coordinate 3,469,747, forward strand.
GTGGGTGAGGTGAAACTGAAGCAAGAACAGGAACAGGATGCGGTGATAATGGACAGTGCAGGTAACTGAGACTTGACAGCAGGGCAGCAGTGATTGATTAAGCAGCGTGCTGTGGCAGCACGATGACGGTGAATGTTTTCCGATGAGAGCTGGTGCTTTGGGCCCATTAGCCAAGGATTCAGTCTAATTATTCTCACTCCATCCCCATTTATCTCCCGTTTATCTGCTGCATATACACGTCTTTCAGGCAGCCACACCTAAAGGAAAAACACTGCTGACCCAAACTTGACTTTCCTCCTCTTAACTCCAGCAAAGAGATCATCTGATCCTTGATTCTACGGTTATTTAAAAAGTTATGGAGAGAACTGCATCAATGGTGTGGCTTTCCTCATCTTGGAAGTGATGAACGTCTGGAGTCAGCAAGGATCCAGGAACGACTCTAAACATTGTGAGATATGGTTCAATCATGTTGCCACAAGTACATTTGACATCAAATAGAAATGCTGAGTGACATCATCTTGATGTTCTCATGAAAAAATCACAAACTAATCAACGTCCTGGAAGGATATTTTAGGTATTGTTCTTGGTCTTGTGCTGCTGCTGTGTTGGGGCTTTTTAAATGTTTGTTTGTTGCAAATGTTGCTGGATTTTTAGTTTCTTTTTGTGTGCAGTCTTGTCACTAAAACTTCAGCCATTAACTCTTTACTGTCATATTTCAGGCCTGCTCATACAATAAAATGATTGGTTATGGAGAATGGTCTCTGCCTGTTCCCAGTCCTACTCTGTCCTACATGTCACTTTGATCAAGGGAACAAAATCTTAATTTAATTTTATAAGAATTTTATTGACCCTCTAATCAATGTATATTTATGAATACAGCATAAAATCTCCTTAATAATACTTACTGTTCCTGGCTGCAGAAATACCAATTATAACCTTTATTTCATTTTCTAATGGCACTGGCAGCATGTGGATTGCTCACATCTGATTGGTGCGTGAGCATTTCCGGTACCAGTACCTCAGGTTGCACTGCCTCCTGGACCATCCTGCTGTATTTTAAAGCTGTTCTTTCACCTTCCCCTCAGCGCTGCTGTCTTTGTGCGTGGCCCCCATGTTCAAGGAGCTCTTCCTCTGATGGCTATACTAACTTTCAGTTTCTTGATTCTTACACTGGGTTAATACCCTGAGAAGATGATTTTCATGCTTTTTGTATACTTCTCCCTCTCTTAAACGATTAAACATTTCCTCACTAATTGGCCCCGAGACCACCCATGCAGGCGAAACACTGTGTACTCAGTGATCTTAACTTGGACAGTTCAAGAAAATTTGCATAGGTATTTCACATGAGGTGCCAGACTTCCTGTCCCCGATGGTCAGAGGTATCGGCTGACAGCTGCCTGGATCTTTCCGAGTGACCAATCAGGTGAAACGCCACACAATGTCTGCAGCGTGAGGGAGCGAGGCCTCTGCTGACAGGAAGTCAATTTGGGCAGTCATGACTCTGCCAATCTGTTAATTGGAAAGAGACATTAGCTGAATTTAAATGAGAGGCTGTGGGTGTTTTTCCTGCTTCCTGATACCTTCAGTAGACTCCAGCTGAGGATGCGTGCTGTGGCTGTTTGATTTACTCTGCTAGAAGCCTTTTAGCATCAAAATCAGAATTGTGCCACGTCTTACAAGCCTTCACATCGCCCGCTGGTAGACACCATAAAAGGAAAACCGCACCATAATCTGACAGTGCAGGAGTGTGGAAAGCAATCGTGAATATCACCCTTCAAAGACTCCATCACACAGAACATTAGGTGTTCGCTTAAAGTGCCACACATTTCACTCTGCAGGGCGGTGACACTGCTGAAAAAAATGCACACAATAATGACATCATAGGAGGAGCACAGGTGCAGTCGTCACCGCCCACATGTTAGCTGTCCTTATCTTCAACGTATGCTGCTCGGTTGTTTGTTAATTGCCCCTTGGGGATAAATAAAGTCTTCTGATTCTGATGTTCACAGTAAATCTGACAGCTTAGTTATCTTTTAGGAGAATAGTAAGAAAAGGCATTCTGGGAAATGGACTCTAAAGTTCTGTAAAAGTCCATCATGAAAACAACTTTGTTATTAAAATGACAATTATGATACATTTTCTATAAAGTTATGGAAAAGTCACCTGATTTGGATGTTAGCCTCACACTGATTGATCATTATCAGTTATCCATCCCAGGCAATCCTAATGATCAGACCCCTACGAGCAGAACATGGCAACTGTGGGGAGGAAGAACTCCCTTTTAATGGAAAGAGATCTGTAACGCCTATTGTCAGAGACCTCTAGTGTCCATGTGAAAAAATGCATGAGACATTTCCTGATGTGGTAAAATAAGAAAATGGAGCTTTGTAACAAGTGAATCGGGTTGGGAAAAAGATGGTATTTACCAAGTGCTAACGCAAACTAAACAGTGTAAGAAAACTACATTGAATATTTTAATGAAAGCTTAGTCAAGTCAAGTGGACCAAGCCTCCACTACCGTCCTCTCTCTCTTCAGCAGTGTGGAGTCACCAGCATGAGGCTAGAGGGGGAAATAAGTATGGGACCAATAACATCTGATAACGGCCGTTCAGTGCGCTGACAACACGGAAACGGACGCAAAAATGTAAAAAAATGATGTGTAACTGTGACTCACGGAGAGCTGAAAAAAGGAAAAGAAAGAGGAAATTCTTTATTTGCCACTGGATAGAGGGAAGAACGCTGAAATCCTAAAACACCGTCCTTTGAAACTACAGAGTCACGTATCCCTTCAATGTTTCC